>NC_140559.1:22377074-23577074 GCF_057381845.1 Rhamphochromis longiceps | reverse complement strand
ATATCCATTTCTAATGAGAGATTATTTTTTAAATGAGGGAAACCTGGTCTAACAAAACGCTTACAACAGAGCTAAAGGTTCATCACATGTGAGACGGTGGGACTCTCTGATAAGAACTGAAACACTGTGTGTAAACAGCTGAGACAAAACTATATATAAACACTCATTTATTCCATTTTAGTTTACAATGATTTTTAAAGTAATGTGGAATGATTCATGTTCATGAGCTGTTACAACCACAACCATTTATTTGTCTGTATATGGTTGGACTACAAGGCTTGTGTTGAGGGTCTTGGAATAAAAAGTGGAATAACATCAGCACAGCAGAACAAATAATGTTATTGTCTGCAGCTAAAATATATAGTGAACATGGTTTTATAATAATGCGCAAACACAACCTCACTCTGCAATATATGAGAAGCCAACAGCTGTCTTCATCCACGACCTCCGCCTTTACTCATCATCATTCACTTAATCGCTTAGGTTGGTTTAAATCAAACTCAGTTACAGGTTCAACTCCATTATATAAAAGTATGTTGACTTTGGATTTGGTGTGCAGTGCCACCTTAACAAAATGAGGAAACTAAGAGATTACCAAAAAAAAAAGAAGTGCAAGAGTTAACGAGCTACTGCAGATTAACAGTTTCTGAAAGTCACGTGTTAAGAAATAGGACGATTAGATGAGCTGAGGGATCCATCTACTGCTCAATGAAGCCTCATCAGAAACAGTCTCAATGGAAGGATGGCTCTATTCTTAAGGAAGGGACACAGGGAGAAAGACTGGCGTATGTCACATTACACAGGAACTGGACGGAAAATCAGTTGAAAATATTCATCAGCATGTGCAAACATATTATAGGTATGGAATTCAGGAAAGTACCATCAGAAGTTGATCCACTATGCAAATGTCTGATTGGCAGTGGCTTCATTTTTCACTATGACAACAAACTGCTAATGCAGTATGAAGCATCACAGGACTTCAGTCATGGATTAGCCTCCCCAGACCTCAACATTACTGAAACGTCTTAACAGAGAATGGAATAAAAGGGAACCAACATCCAAGAAAAGAACTGCTCCTGAATACTTCTTTACAGAAAATACAAAAAAGCTTGACTAAGAGACTTAAGGCTGTGCTGAATAATAAAGGTGGACTGACTTACAGGGTCCTTAGTATCATATAAGCTCAGTTTTTGTCTTGTATACTGTATTTCCATTTATATAACAAAATATATAGAAACGAGGGGTGGTTTAAGACGTCTTTAGAGTTATATTCATTATCTTTAAACAAACAAAGAAAGCACCATCCATTCGTCTTCACTCTGTATGAAAAACAGGGGAAAGGTCAAATTAAATGTAAAAGTTTGAAATTCCTTTCACAATAAATCTAATCATAAACAAAATAAAAAATAGAAAATTGTTTAAACACACTTTTCCATAAAGCTATCAATAGGAAATGTTCCAGTAAACTTGTCTTGTCTTGTGTTTCTGTTTAACTTCTGCTGGTGTCCTTTCATGTGTCCACAGTTGACAGGTAACCCTATTGGAGCCGCCAATAGTAACCGGTGGCTTCTCAGCTTCAGTGTGTTGATGGGCACAGCCATTGTTACCACAGCTGCTGGTAGGGACCTGGAGTTGGTATACGCCGAGCTGTGAGAGGACAGAGATGGAGAACGGACATTTAACTATTTAACAGGAGATACGTTATGACTAATAGACGACTACTGTTTAAATGATGCCTTTGCAGCTCTTATGGCACACATTACACAACTTTTCTTCATGCCAACAAGACTGAGGTGCCCACATAGTTGACACATACAACTGATTATGATGCATATTTTACTATTCCTATTTTCACATATCTCCTTGGCTTTATTTGGGCTTTCTGTAGAGCAAGTATGTAAGAAGTACCTGAGCTAACTTAAATTTAGACGATATGAGGAAAAATGCCGCTTCCCAAAGTTTCCTACAAGTACCCAGTTTATATTTAGAGAACTGAAGGCTCTTTATCCTGACAGCTATTCCCTGGTGGATCCCTGTCCTGTCACAGTAGCAAAGAACGTGTATCAGTATTATCAAAGCCACTTCCCTAACCAATTTTAAAAGCTATCTAGCAGATGAACTTAAGTGCCAGTAGCCTCTGTCTGCTGTGTACAAAATGTTATATGATTAACCACACAGCAGATGCTGCACTACAACAGTAGCAGCAGTTCAGGTTCAGTTTGGTTCAACGCCCTTTTGACCTATGAAACAGCAGAAAATGAAACATTTCAACACGCTTTTGTTAGCGTTAGCTACTCTGCTGTTTTTCATCATTTCACAGGTGAAATAAAATCATAGTACATTTACTTTGCTTCCTGTAGGAGTGATCATGTCCAGTCTGACTGAGACCATGTATTACTTATAAGGAAAGCCAACTTTGAGATTCCTAATCAGTCAGCTTTAGAAAAAAACTGTGTGAACCGGTTGGTGGGGAGATAATCTCACTCTTCTATATAAAGAGTCACCAGGCAGCAACTTCCAGATCTTCATTTGTGAACTCCCCCATTGTTAGGTATTTTAGTACCATGGGAGCATTTACTGGATATTGTTTTATAGTGACATTATACAGGAAAACTCTGTCATTCAATAAGGCCCCTTTGTTTTAGTTATTTTTCTCTTTGACCCAAGAATTGATGTGTGAGAATCACAGGCTGGTACAAGGTTGAAATACCACAGAGATCACTCCCTCAGCTACATTAGTTTCTTAATCTTTTAGACGCCTGTTGAAGGCCAAATGGTTTGTTTCAGATTTCACTAATGTAAGAACTCTTTGTTTTGTGCCTTGAAAATATGTCGCTGAGATAATCACAATTGTAGCTGAACTGATACACTACACAAAGGATGCTTCTTCACCCAAGGGCAGGAAGACGCTCCCTTATCTTGGTCTGTACTGGTTTAAACTGATAAATCTGCTGTCTCATGAATTTTACCCTCTATATAAACTGTTGTACTTGTGAATAAAGTTGAGTCACTTTGGGAAGACAATCTGAAGCAGTCTCTGTTTTCTTGTTCTCCCAAGCTGCTCCCGAGCTCGTACTAACACGCTGAATGGCATGCTTGAATATTACTTGAGAATATATTTGACTGTGTTACAGACTAAGGGACATTCTCTGCTGATAGGTGAAGGTACATTCTCTGCTGATAGACGTCCACGCCTCGAAGGAAGTCGATCCACGGATTAGGCCTTGGAAACCGTTTCCTTCACCCATCATCATCATTTCTTCACTCTTCAGCAGCTATGGCTTCACTTCGTGCCCTTCTGGGAGTGGTACTGTGCTCCCTCATGGTTTCTGCTTCTGAAATCCTACCTCAGGCGGACTTTGATTTACAGGCGGTAAGAGTCATCCATAATACTTTTTATTTTTTATTTCACCGCCCATCTGTTTTCATACAAATATCTCCGTCTTATGGAAAGAAGGGGTGCTGGAGCTTATCCAACAAGGATAGGCAGGGCACCCCCCAGACAGTTTAGCAGTCTTTACAGGAGGCTGACCTTTGCAAAATTTACTTCTATAATGACTTCACCATTTAAGTTAATTGGTTATTTTTCACCCTGGATTTTGCGTGATAATATTTATCTTGTCCATTGCTTTAAAAACAAACAAACAAAAAAACTATATAAATATAAAACAGAGTGTGAACAACAAAATATAAGCATTGCAAACTTTGATGTAAAATTCTGCAAATGTTTTCTCAAGATATAGCATGAATAAAGCTAATATACATCAGTGTATTACAAATGCGCACACACACACACACACACACGCACACAGTGTTACAATAAACAGCTCTTGTGCTTCTCTATAATTCTCAATGCTTTCCATTTGTGTGTCCACAGGGTACAGGTAAGTGGTACTTGACTGGAATGTGCTCTAATTCCAAGTGGTTCGTCTGTCGCAAAGCCAGTATAAAGTCTGGCACGGTCACGCTTGAGCCAACTGAAGATGGGGGTTTTAAGGCGGCTTTCTCATTTCCTACGTGAGTGCGAGAGGACAGACAAAGCAAATACCATTTGGATAGCATTAAAATATTTACACTGATGATTAATGTTATGTCTTTGCACCCGTAGCGATAACTGTTTGAAAATAGACATGGTGGCATCCAAGACTGACGTGCCTGGAAAATTCACATACAGCATTCCCTGTGAGTACGCCCACAAAGCCAGGAAACATTTTAACCACCACGGTTAATGCTCCATCATCATCATCATTGAGTATTACTTTTTTTCCAACATCTTTTCTTCTGCTGTTTCCCTTTTTGTCAGTCAAGGGGTTAGCGACTGAAATGCGTGTGGTCGATGAGAAGCCTGACGAGTACTGCTTGAATCATTACATCAACACCGGACGGAATGGAACCTATGTTGAAAACAAATTATATGGTAAAGTTGCATTTAGCTGTGTTCAGTAAACTGTTAAGTAAAGTTGCAGCCACTGCAGCAGATTTACATCACGTGGTTTCACAGGACGTAGTCTGGACCTCAGCGCTGAGGTGAAGGAGAAGTTCAACCAGCTCTGCTTGCAGTCCGGCATCCTTCCTGAAAATATTGTTCATCTTCCTAAAACCGGTACTTTTACATTGGTGGTGAAGTTCTATATAAAAATAGCCTGAAATACAAATTGATGTGCACTGATTACCGTACACTTTCCATTTTTCCTTCTACAGAGGAGTGTCCGCAGGAGTGTTTTGCCTGACTGATCTGCTGCAAGATCGTCTCACCGACACTGCATAAAGATCTTACACCATCTGCTATGGAAATGTGACTGAGCAACATCTTGAGCAGTTTTTAACAATAAAAATGCAAAAATCTAGAATGTTTTTCTTCATTGTTCATCCTTTATATGAAATAAACTGAAGAACATCCATAACAACACAACCAAAATTTCCCCCATTCACACGATTCTATCTCCACAACTGTGATCACCATTTTCGTTGTGTATTTGTAATAGTTTTAATGTTTTCTAGTATTGGACTGTTGAAAGATTAATAAATAATCATCAGATAGACCCATTATAAAAATAGTATTTGCTTCCATCTGATAGAGTTACCCTCAGCTCAAATAGCTGTGACATTAAAATGCTGTTTACAGTCTAAGTGCCTCGTTCATGAACAGTGAATTTCACACACAAAACATTCATACTTTCATACCTGAATTTGTCCGTACAAGTGTAGGACTGTCTCAGAAATGATCAAACATTTGACTGTTAGATGGTTTTCCCTCCATGAGCCTGGTTACGCTGGAGGTTTCTTCCTGTTAAAAGGGAGTTTTTCCTTCCCACTCTTGCCAAAGTGCTTGCTCATAGGGGATCATATGATAGTTGGAGTTTTCTCTGTTTTCCCAGTATTGTTGTGCAGTCTTTACCTTACAATATAAAGCACCTTGAGGCAGCTGCTGTTTTGATTTGGTGCTATATAAATAACATTGAATTGAAATGATTTTTTTTCTTTTTTATTTATTTGCTAATTTAATTGAGCCAGCGTGTCTCAGGGAAAACAATATTATATATATCTCTCTGTACACACACACACACACACAGTAACAGGATGGTCAAATGTCGCTGATTTTACTACAGAACAGGACGGATTGTAGGGTAGCAAACATTGTCGGAAAACATGTTTTCAACACTGCAGGTTACCTGGTGTAATGTTTTTCAGCTAAAAAGAAACATGGCCTGACTCCTATCAAAGTATATAAAGAGTAACTGAAGGTTAATTGCAGCTATTATGTCCTGTTTTAAGCCAGGCACTTACACCTCCGCTCTGCTGCGTCTCAGCCACTATCGCTCTGGCACAAAGGGCACCAGAGCCAGAGATGGGGAGAGGCGAGCTGGAACAAACCATTTTGGGACTGGGGGTAACTATACTTTTGTTGTTAAAATATTACATCTCAACCAAGTACTATATGCTTTCTATATTTTTTGTAGTGTGTCACACAAACACCAAATATTGTCAAAAAAGTAAGAAATCTTTGGGGGTGCTTTGATTCATTTTGGGGGGTTTTCTTTTCTTTTCGTCCGCTCCGCTGGAGGAACATGGAGGAAAACAGAGAGCAGCACCACGCTTCGTTAATTCAAAAGTTTTCAGGCTTAAAGGTCAGAGGTCACAGAGAAAGCCTCCATGTGTTGTTGGGTCGACAGAATCTCCTGTGCTGCCACCTGCTGGTGAAGAACTGTCAGAGGGCTTCATACACCAATCACTATAAACATGTTATTAAATTATAACCTTGATGACGTAAACTACACACACACAACAGAAAAACAAAACAAAACTCCTACATGAATATGAAAGAGGTTTGAAAGATGTCAAGGACTTGTTTTACTGAATGGAAAGTTATTACTGCTGACATCATGTGGGCAGAATCTGATGCTCTGTGATCTATTTTGTTCATGTTTAACCTGTTTGTGTATTATACGTATTTCAGTTTCATCCAGTGGTTCAACGTCATGCATTTTTCTCTTACAAAAGAATCAGACAAGTTACTGAAAACCTGTTGTACTCTAAAAGCCAACAATGGGACACAGACGTGTCTTTATTTTTTTAAAACAGTGGGTCTTCTATGATCTTCTATGATGTATTCGTCATGTATTTTGTCTCTGTGATACTGCAGGCTGACAGAATCAGTTTCAGAGTATGATGTGAACTCATACCTCTCATGTCACACATATTTGCTTCAGGTGATGCTGCCTCAGTAACTCAATAGATTTAATAACACATCCAAGATGAACATGATTTCTTTAAGCTTATCAGAAAAAGGATATGAGCAGAGATCTCGCTGAAACAGACCTCGGGTGTCAAGTCCAGCAGGGAGACAGAAATCCATTGATGACCAGGTGAGCATGAATATTTAAAGAAACAAACCTGATGTCAGACTGAGATGCCATCTGTTACTCTCTGACTCTGAGTTCTGGACTCAGACTAACACAACACGATTGCATCATGTCTGGATGTGTGTTGACTCATCGGGAATAATAACATACCAGAAAACGGAAGAATACCTGAGGGCCTCATTGAAGCTCGCCTGGTCTCTTTACCTGAGTAACATCCCCCCTCACAATGCTCAAACACAGAGCCTCCTTTCATGACCAGGTTTGTATATGTTGCAAAGAAGCTGCACAGAAGTGACATTTTTTTCTTCTAAAAATGTTCATTAATTGAGTAGGAACTAATGTCACATGAATTATTACTACTGAGATTGAATGTGATGGGCTTCATATTTTCATATATTCTTGTCTGTCGATTCATCTTAAAGAGTGTGAAGACGACACTGAGATGAGCAGCAAATATAAAGTTTTATGAAAGCACTTAAAACTGAAATAAATATTTACCTTTTCATTGCGTGCAGTTTTCACTTTCTGTGAGCTGCTTTTTAAGGAAAGAAAACTGGTATGACACGCAGCTAAATGCTGCTCTTAGATAAAATGTGTGTTCTTTGTTTGCAGTTTGTTTTCATCATCATCACTGTGACAAAGCTGTCACAACAAAACAGTTCTGATCTGTGAAAGAGATTAAACATTTGTTTGTTTTCAGAGATAAGACCTGCAGCCACAGACATACGCTGATTCTGCATCAGAAAAAAAAAATCAGCTCTTATGAATCTGAACGCAGGACTCTGACAGACTCTTAAGTTTCATGGGTCTGTGTGGTGATTAACTGCATATTTGTTAAATCAGAATCAGAATCAACCAAAATTGTATGCAGACCCGTTCAGTACATTTGAAAGAGGGTACTTTTAAGAGGAGGAAACATATATGTACAATAAATTAAAAATAAATATAAATAAATAAAATAAATAAATATAGTATATACAAGACTGTATATGAACAAGTGAGAATACAAACAAGTGGGGATACGGTTGGAGCACTGTGATTTAGTCCTGAGAATGTTGCACAGTTAAAAAGAAAATATTGCACAGTTGAATGTTGTGTTTTCGCAGCGATTTATCCCCCGATTGTATTTATTAATGCAACAGCCCTGGCATATGTGCTGTTTCTCAGTCTGTTTGTTTTGGCTTTAATGGTCCTGAACCACCTTCCTGATGGTAACAGCTCTGACAGGTGATGGGTGGGATGCGTCCTTCAGGATGCTGCAGGCTTTCCTGTGGCAGCAGGACCCCTACAGCACCTCCAGGGAGAGAAGAGCACAGCCAATGATCCTCTGTGCTGAAGATGTTTTTAAGACTACAGGCCTGTCTCAGGTTATCCTTCATATCATATCTAATCTTCATCCATGAACAAAGTCTTCTTATTTTGCCAAGAAGCAGCAAAATAAATACTTTATTCCTAAAAAAATGAAAGACCTACATCAATAATGATCAACAAGTATTTTAGTCATACTCATGACATCACAAACATACTGAGCTTGATTGTGATTTTCTCCTCCTGGACTGTCTCACACTCCCCTGACAGATCACACTTGATGACTCAATGAACAACTGAAATTTGTAAACACTGTCTAATTACTTCCCCATGGAGGTCAGCAGTTCTTTCCATTTAAGGAAAACAAACTGCATAGAAACAGCTGCTGTGTGGAAAGACCTGCATGACTGATGACTTAGACTGAATGATTCCCATGAAAAGTTTCCAAATAATATTATATTATAACCGGGATCAAATTGAAACTAAACACTTAGGAATCAACATGTAGCATGAAGCATCATAAAATGATACATGTCTAAATACATTGACTTACTGCCATGTGATTGGCTGATTAAATATTTCCATTAACAAGCAGTTGAACAGGTGTACCCAATGAAGTGGCAATGTTGGTGGTTAAATTCCAGCCTGCGTGGCAAATATCTTTGGCCAAGATTATACCCCAATGTGTGTGCGTGTTAGATAGGAAAAAAAAGTGCTTGTGTGAATGGGTCAATGAGGCAAGTTGTGTAAAGCGCTGTGGGTGCTCAGAGTAGAAAAGTGCTCTATAAGAGCCAATCCATTTAGACAACTGACGAATTGAAACAAATGAGTGTGCTGTGTTTGCAACACCACAACAAACATCACCTATATTTTCATTAACTGCACAAATAGTGGTGGTCATTAGCTGCTAGCTAACTGGGTAACGGTGTCATGGGTCTGTAGCTCTGTCACCGTTTTAGGGAACATATTTAGTTTTAAAGTAAGTTACAGGGCTTTTCCTGCCTTTCTGGAGGGATTATATTTCACTAAAAGTATTTAATATCCATATCACATAATTATGGATTAATAGAATTAAGATATTAAAAACACACCGTATTTTAAAGAAAATACACTAAGAAACAGATTATATGCTTCTCGTGTTCCTTCTTCCTGATATTGCTGTCATTTGGAACCGCTACATCGATCACTACGGCCGTCTTCTTCTGTTTGTCTACCACCACTATGTCTGGTTGGTTAGCCACCACCATTTTGTCCGTCTGTATCTGGAAGTCCCACAGGATCTTAGCTCGGTCATTCTCCACCACCCTTGGGGGCATCTCCCATTTTGACCTCGGGACTTCCAGGTTATACTCGGCACAGATGTTCCTGTACACTATGCCGGCCACTTGGTTATGGCGTTCCATGTATGCCTTGCCTGCTAGCATCTTGCACCCTGCTGTTATGTGCTGGATTGTCTCTGGGGCATCTTTACACAGCCTGCACCTGGGGTCTTGCCTGGTGTGATAGACCCCAGCCTCTATGGATCTTGTGCTCAGAGCTTGTTCTTGTGCTGCCATGATTAGTGCCTCTGTGCTGTCTTTCAGTCCAGCTTTGTCCAGCCACTGGTAGGATTTCTGGATATCAGCCACCTCCTCTATCTGCCGGTGGTACATACCGTGCAGGGGCCTGTCCTTCCATGATGGTTCCTCGTCTCCCTCCTCTTTCTTGGGTTTCTGCTGCCTGAGGTATTCACTGAGCACTCGGTCAGTTGGGGCCATCTTCGTGATGTATTCGTGGATGTTCCTTCTCTCCTCCTGGACAGTGGTGCTGACACTCACCAGTCCCTGGCCCCCTTCCTTCTATATCTAGAACTGTTGTTATATCTATCTATCTATCTATCTATCTATCTATATATATATATATATATATATATATATATATATATATATATATATATATATATATATATATATATGCTAGTTTATGTGTAGGTCTATATGTAGATGACAGTGAGAGATGATGAACTGAAGGAGTTGGGAGAATGACAAAGACTCTGCATTACTCCATGACTGCTGTGTGTATCATACTGTGTTAACTGCAGCATAGACATGCATGTGTGACTGTGTGCTCCCTAAGATGAGTGGGCTGAGCTTGATGAAACTTTGCATTAACATTACATAGGGCACTGTGAGTGGCAGCATGTATATAACTTATACAAATACTGTATACATCTGTGCTTTTCACAGTGCAGTTGAGCAAAGAATGAAATGTCAGATTAAAATGATCAGTCACACTATAACGTCCACAACATTATACTATAATGATTGTAGTATAGATGTGTCTTTCTGTGTTCCCTATGCGCTATACATTTTGTAAACATAGATAGAAGAAATCAAAAATACGTGCAGCAGTTAAAGTGACCCAGAATGATCCTAAAATCAGTCGTTGGAGCTCTTCAGTGTCACTAGATGGCAGCACCAGACTGTGCTTTAAACTGTGGTTAGTGCTTTTTGCTGTCTGTGGATGCTGCTGGAATGCACCTATAGTTGGCTGTGAACTGACTAATTATGCATATAATTAAAGTGGCTGGAAAGATCCTGGTGATTCTGGTAACTCTACTTGAGTATATCTCTTAGTACATCAGTCTTTCTCTGAGCATTTGTTTT
The DNA here is from genome assembly GCF_057381845.1 of Rhamphochromis longiceps. Lineage (NCBI taxonomy): Eukaryota > Metazoa > Chordata > Actinopteri > Cichliformes > Cichlidae > Rhamphochromis > Rhamphochromis longiceps. The sequence continues at coordinate 23,566,258 of NC_140559.1, read as the reverse complement.
TGCAGCATAATCTGACCCCGATTTTGACTGAATGGAAACTGAGATCATATCAGACTGAATGAGTATAGACAGCACATATGTCCTCACTGTCCTGTGCAAGGACAACCACAGATATCAACAACACTGTAACTAAGATGCACATGCAAACTGTTATCTACTGATGGAGAATTTTTTAGTTTAAACAGCATTTAAATTCTCACATAATTCATTTCCTTAAATCAAAACTCATTAACCACATCCACACTTTGTTCTTAAGCTTTGTTGATCTGCACTGAAGACATGTGCATGCGTTAGCAACAACAGTTCACATTTTCCATCAGACATCTTCATGAAACCCACAGAACCACACGAGAAGAACAAGTCCAACTAAAGTCCTGCAGAGAATACAGATCACTGCAGTGGAGACAACAGCAGGGTTCTACAAGTAACTAAGTATGTTAAATATATTACTTTACATGTATTGTAGGAGTGTTTAGCTGATTTATAAAGACAATGTTGGATAACACCTCCCACCCACTCCATGACATGCTGGTCAGTCACAGGAGCTCGTTCAGTGAGAGACTGAGATTACCGAAAAGCACCACTGAACGACACAGGAAATCATTCCTGCCTGTGGCCATCTCCCTGTACAACGCATCCACTTAACACACTGTTTGCTGCTACAACTACACATGTTTCTTTTCCAACTATTTATTTATAAGTGACTTATGTATGTATGTATGTATATATATATGTATATATTGTACTATTCTTAGTTAGCGTATTGTCTGTCTTGTCTTAATGTTGGTTTAAAATGGAGCACTGTAACAAAAAATAATTTCCCCCAGGGATCAATAAAGTATTCTGATTCTGATTCTGATTTAGAGTTTAGAAATGTGTTATCATAGAATGTAGAACTGTTGTAGAGACACTGACACTGCCCGCAATATAATAAAGGCTGACTGTGTCGTGAATTTAGGAGTAGATTGTACCCCTCCCCCACTTGAACTGTGAAGGTAGAACAAAGAGAGAGTTTTATGACCTCTAGGGAGTTACCTACACCCACAGTGTTTTAACTGTCACGCACACACATCCACACGCACACTCACTCATGAGCACTCACACATACACACAGGTATGCGCACACAGTCACACACGAGCACTCACATAGACACAAGGGAGCGCGCACATGTAGGCATTCATGTGCTCATGCACATAGACACAAACACAGAGTTTGCAGCACCACGTAGGGGGTTTATGATGGGGATAGACGCTATAAAAACTAGCTGCAACGAACAAAGGAGGGAGGATTTGCAGAGGGACACACCGGCCTCCCTTCTAGAAGGACATGCTTAAAAAAGATGAATAAAGTTTTGTGAAAATGACTACTGAGTTCCGGTGCCATCTCTGGAAGTTTCGACGAATAAAAGAACCGGGGAGAAACTGATTTCGTAACAGTATATATTAGATATATACTAGATCACAGCAAAATCGCCAGTGTTAAATTGACACTGTGAGTGTTAAATTTAACACTAGAAAAGTGTCTATATGTGTCCACTCTTTTGAGTGTTAAATTAACACTTTTCAAAGTGTTATATTTTTAACAACGAGCTAGTGTTATTTTAACACTGCACAGAGTTAAAAATTAACACTGAGTAACACTGACCAGTGTCAAAAATATTCTACACTGGTGTTAAGTGTTAAAAATTAACACTGAATAGTGTTGGTGGTACTTTACACTAGCCCTGGTGTTAAAAAATTCAACTCTGAATAGTGTTAATTTTCTAACACTAACACTAGTGTCAGTCAAATCATTAGTACCACCAGATTACAATAAACTCCCATTAATCTCTGATATCTCTACTGCTACAATTAACCCCCAACATCCACCCATTACAAAGAAATACAAGACATTAACGTTCCAAAATACTTTGTATTCAGATACACCACAAGTAAACAAGTCATACAAAATTACAGTATGGGACAATGTACATTTTGTCATCAGTGCCATTTGAAAATTGCCTATCATAAGGTCTATAGTACACCAGATCATCTACAGAGATCAGTGCAAAGACATCTAATCCATCCTCAATAACAAATGCATTTAAGTGATCATTGAAATATACTGTTGAGACCTTACAAGTTAGAAGATAAGTATTGAAATCGCTAACAATTATACTGACAATCTTACTGAACAAAGGCATCTCATTTTCAACACCAGAACAAACATACATCCCAACTTGATATTCTGTACCATAACTTTTGACCCAGGAAGTTGTAGAAACAATAGAAGAAACATCAAACATTTTATTCAGTGCTTCACTGCCTTTTAAGCTGCTGGCCAAGACTTCATTAATGGGGCCGAACTGTAACCTTTTAAAATAAAAATTTTCAAAATGAAAAAATTGATTCTGATGTTTTTTTACTAGTGTTTTTGTGATATTTTTAAAGTTCTTTACAGATCTTTTGAAGAACTTGTGCTTTGCTTCAAATCTCATGCACCACATATGTATGAGTGGCCCAATTTTTCTAATGCAGCGTGGGTAATGGATCATTAGGTGGTGCTTTGGAATCAAATTCCGTTCTGGAAAGAGAGATTTGAAAGCCTTGTGATGATCGGCAATCAGATGTTTCAAATAGCAAGTCATGCCATGAGTTATAATGGGTGAAAAAACAATGTTCACAATTTGAACTAACAAAAGTAGCAAGTTCCAATGTCCATCATTTCTGCAAACGATATCTCCAAAAATCAATGGGCTATTCCGCAAAAGACACCATGACTGCACAGCATTAAGCCCAAGATCTTTGCTGTTGTCATCCAGTTTTAGCCCACCTGGCCTGTTCCTTCTCTGTGCATATCCGTAGTTAAAGCTTATAATTCTCTGTGACAATGAATTCAAGGATATCAAAGAGGTCTTAATCAAGTACTGAAACACAAGCTTTAACTCATACTGCACCACTCCCTCTAGTAGATCATGCATTATGTCTACAGCATAGTTGTCTGAAATATGGAACAGCCGAAGTGAATTGAGTAAACAATTTCTTTTTACACCAAATGTTGAGGCCAAAGCAGGATTTTGTTGAATGGCACCACAGTGTTTGTAATGAAGTTCTTTGGAACGCAGTGTTAAGCCTACATGATCTTCACTAAAAACTGACTGCAACTCTGTCTTATCAGTTAAACAAAATCTACAACAATAGTTTGCACTAAATGATTCAACAAAACCAAAAATGCTATGTAAAGCCAAGTTGTCACCTGTAATCTGAAAAAGCGAACCTCTCACAGGTGTGGCTGAAAAGGGCACTTGCATTCCTTCAGTCTCTAAAATCTTTAGATCATCAACAAGTGGCTTTAGGATAGGATCAAACCCATATTTTTTTAAGTCTTCTGAATGAAAAAGGGCTACAAGATGAATGTTCATCAACACAGAATTTAACTCTGGTGGCAAATTTCTCAAAACAAAATAAATACAACCAAGTTTGTGCACCCCCTTTTTTGAGCCTAAAGGATTAGCAGTTTCAAAATCGTCATAGTAGAGCTGGATCTGGAGAGCATGTTCTTGTTGTGAGAATAAACTGTGATTTTTGAAGTAGGAGCCGTCATTTAAATCTCTGTACAATCCCTCCATGTTTAGTTTTTTTTTCTGGAAACTGCTACAAAGTTCACTGTTTCGAAACATAGATGAAAGGGATCCCATGATAGGAACGTACATGAATTTATCATTGACAGGAACTTGCCTGTATGTCCCTGTTGTTCTATCTTTGCGTACATCAAAACGCACACCAAGAACATGCTCTATGGGTTCAACTATTTTCCATTTTTGCTCAAAATATCTTATCCTTTTAGATTCTGTGTTAAGACATGAAAATGGATTTTCAAGCTGATCAAAGCAATCCTCAACTTTTTCTAAGGTTTCTCTTGATGTATCAGTTGACAAACAGTCGACAACAGATTGTTTTGCATGTGCATGGATGTCATTAACCAGTTCCTCCAATGAACCAACTAAACACAGCACAGTACTTTCAGGAACTCCTGATGATTGTACTTGAGCAATAACAGAGCTGCACATGTTCAGTATTTGCCTTTTTTCAACTGGAACCGGTGTAGTTATTGTCATGGGATGAGCCACATTTACAGGCTGTGAAACAGAGGTTCCATCGTTAGGTACAGGCTCAAAATTGTTGATGACCTCAGAGTGAACGCAGTCTCCATGTGCTCGGAATAAGTGCCGCTTGTAACCAGAGTACGTGTGAAAGATAAATGAACATCCAGGCTCTCCACAGGTCAAACGTAAAAACTTTCCTGGGTACAAACCATGCTGGAACTTCAAATGTCTAAATAACACTGAGCAACTTGTGTGGTGTATCTTGCAAATGTAACAGATGAACATTTCCAGTCAAAGTGCTGAATAGTGGATATCTTTAAACCGTACAGTGAAGACTTCCTCTTGTTTCATTGACCCGAGGACTGTCCTTCACGCTGCCAACATCAATGCCATACACTTGATGGTCTGGATGAATGTGTAGAAGTTGTCCAATGCCTTATCAAAGGACACGGCAAATTAAAAAATGTGCCTTGAAAAGTTTTGCCTTGTCAAAACCTGCATCTCCCATCTGTGTCACACAGGGAATGACCTTTTGATCTAGGACAATGTAGAAACTTTGGGTAGAAACTTTGGATGATGTTCTTTCTTTCTCCAACCCACAGGACGAATGGCTGAGTGGGGCCAGCCTTAAGAAAAGCCTCTGTGCTACCTCCCACCTGAGGGAGAGAAAGAAACCAAGTGATTCACATTAAACAAAATTGATAATCTGATGTTGAGGCATTGCTGTTTGAAATTATGACAATATTAAAATGTTTCACTCCGCGCGCACAATTATTTTTGTTTCAATGTGTACATTTAGTTTTAATAGAAACAATGACATGTCAGTCCTGCAACACCAAGCTTGTCTGGGATAGATACATCTGCTGCAGGTTGGATCACCTTGCCATCTTAAAATATCAGCCGTTGATAATTTGCATCTGTTCTCATCAAAAGAGAAATATACAATTCTAAAAAGCATACCTTGATGAATTTCATTAGGTGGTGAGCAGCATCTGATGTGCTAATCTTTGAAGACGTCCTTCCCTTAGATGTTGGAGTGAAGTGAAGCAGCAAAAGATGGCAGCCGCCTCACAGTCCCAAACTACAGAATAGAAATTAAGATCATCACAATTACTGTCATTTAAAGGACCACAGCAGTCATTTTTCCACGTTATGTAATACCATGATGACATTTTAGACACCTGATAATTTTTCTAATAAGGCAGTTTTCCAGCGCCTTGGTATAAAAATTCATTTCTAGAGACTTAAAATCTTCTGGCCACCAAGTGAAGTAGATATCGAGTCATAACAATAGTAAGATTATGTAACTTTTTTTGTGTTCAAACTACATTAAATGTCATTTCAGGTTTAACATGTTTGTAAGCTTGTTTTCATACCATACAGAAATGAGTGATATATTGTGTTGTGGGAATTAAGCAAATGCTGTAAAGGCATGCAAAATCTACCATTTCCAACTTACACTTACCAGCCTCGTTAGAGTAACGCTGTGCAGAAATGAGCAGCTCATCCAATTCTGTACACTGGGACAGATTTTTGCAATCTTTGATGATCCTTGGCTTGAAGAATGTTGGCCACTTTGCAAGGAACTTACCAGACACTTCCTCCCCAAAAAACAGCATTGTGAAGTCTTGGTCAATCTTAAACACAAAGTGTAACAACAGAAACAACACATTAACAAGAAAACAAACAAAGGAACCACAAAGCAGTCATTAAATTATTTTATGCCTTACCAAGCCAGGTGTATCCAGAAATCTTGGGAAAAGGTCCAGGACAGTAGAAGCTATGGCAGGTTCTTGAACCACTTTTTGCCTATGTTGAAATGTCACCTTCATGTTGTCTTTGACATGTTTCATGTCAGTTGAGTGCCTCTTCCTTGCATTTATCACCTGACAACGGCCTCACATTTGAACACAAGTTGCGAAGAGTCTTGGGGCTGTCTTGAAAAGCTGACTTTGATTAGTTCATCTCTTCTCGGGAACCAGCATATCACCACCTGCCAAGAGTAAAATAAGGTCCAGCATATAACACCATTTCTTTGCAAAATATCTAGCATGTCTAGTCCCTTTAGACTGAGTTAAAATTAATTTTGTTAAGAAAAACATCCTTGATCCATTTTTTAAGTAGTACAAGCTGTGTAACATGACTGCAATACAGTATTCTCTCAACTATCACAGGGGTTAGTAGGAACCATATTTCTATTTTATTATTTTTTATATATTTTAAGCGATAAAAACCCTCCCCACAAATATTCCTGACAATGTAGCGTTTGGTTTGTTCGTTTTTAAATTTCAAATATTGTATAACAAGACAAAACTGCAAATATGAACGCATCCCCCCCTCTCCCTCTTAACTAACCGATGCCTTTAATTGAACTACCAAATTAACACAATGGTCCTCTCTTTCTGGTCAGACACTTTGCAGCACTTCTGCTGTAATTTTATTCATATTTAACAAAATAAAAATGCAGAAATAAGTGTACACATTAGTTTTTGACTCTCACTGAACTAACAAAGCCAATCCCTCCACATGTTTGTACTCTCTTGTTACCTCGGCCAGGTCCGCGGCTCTGAACCGTGGTAATGACACCTCTGGCCAATACGCTGGGTTGTCAGGCTTGTAGCTTTACTGTCAGCGAACACAGTGTACAGTCGAATCTTAACAGCTTTCTTACAACCAGGCACTCATTTTGGCGGCAGTGGTTATTATTATATTTACATGCTCTCTTCTTCCATTTCTCATCGGTAACAGCTCTTACTTTCTCCCTCTCTCGCGCTCAAACACACAACGGGAGGGGCAGTTCCACACGTTCTCCCCGCAGCACGGACTACACTACCCATGAGGGCCGGTAACACTCTGCCCTCATTGCCTTTATATTAAATCATTTTTGGCTAATGACAAAAAAAAGTCACTTTAAGGGCCAAATTGCATTATACTTCTTCACCTCACCTGACGTGGGCCGCAAGTGGCCTTTGGGCCACGAGTGGCCTCTGGGCCGCGAGTTTGAGACCACTGACCCTAAGGCTTTGGCAGTTTAATTCGAAAATAAATAAAAGGCATTTAATAAAAACTGAAATATATTAACATGTAATATTCATTACAGTCTGCCAATAGCCAGATTATGCTAAATGAATATTAGGAAAGAAACTGGTACTTTGCAGAGTTCTAGCTAGCAGTAGCCCAGCTTAACAAAAACAGTTAAAATTCAAATATGACACTTAAAGATGATGTATTTTGATATAAATACTATTTCTTTTACTAGTTATCATGTTACTTGTTCTAACATCAATCTAAAACTTAATATTTAACCGAATAAAACTTACCGCATCAGCAAGAAAAAATGGCGACCGAAGATTCTGGATTGCGAAGCTCCACAGGAAATGAAGGTGTGGTCTAATTTAACACCCACAGTGTTAAAATGCAGTAACGACTAAAATCTACACTTACACTTTTCAGGAATCAACTCCCGATGTGTTATTTTAACTCGATTAAGTGTTGAACTAACTCGGAACTCTGTTGAAATCTACTAACACTGAAAAATCAACACTGGCATTTTTGCTGTGTAGTATTGTTATTTATTGTTCATATAACATGTATTATATAGATACATGTTGCTGTTATGGCCATACTGAGATGCTGAAAGACAGGGTGATGAAAATATACATGTATTTTTTTTCTTTAAAGTCGTTAAAGAAGTTTAGCTTTTATTTTACCAAAAACATTCATTTCTCTTTGAGTAGGAGTTGACTTGAGTTTATTGAAAAGATTAAAGACAATATATACAGATCTGATTTGTAATGAATGTCCTCAGGTCACATGGAACAGCAGTTGGATTCCAGCGGTTGGACTTCAGCAAGGACTAGGCGACGACTCTGAAAAGTTCAAACAACATGGGACCAGTCACAGTTAAAATAATGCATGGGTTTTGCTTTAAATACTCTTGATAAAATCGAAGAAGTACTCTATTACTTTAAGAATGTGCCTTCAGTTAAAATAATGAGTGTGGCTGTTTGCCCAGGTTTTACAATATAGTTTATTGTTCTGGCATCAGCAATACATAATAATAATCATCATCATCATCATCATCATCATACAAAAAACATACATAATATATTGATCTACTGTCTCATCTTGTTCTGCTCTGAGTTTATTTTTATTTTCTGTCCCACTGTTCTGTTTCCTGTTTTATTTTGTTAGGGCTCTTGACTCATGTACATCATGTTTAATTTAACGTCCTCTGTCACATTAATTTGTTCCTTCTGTTTTTTCTACCAGTTCAATCACCTGCTGTGTATTTATTGTCTGTCTCCCACTGCTTTCATGTCAAGTTGTCCGTTCTACTTTCACAGTTGTCTGCTCCTTGTTTCCCCTAGAAGTCTTTGTCTGTGGTTTGCTTTGAACTTGTTGAATAGCCAACAATAAAAGCTTTTTTGTTTCACCTCGTAGTCCTGAGTTCTCCACAAATTGCTTAGTACAGTGTGACACAAGAAGAAGGGAAATCTCAAAATCTCAAACGCAGTTAATCATTAATACATTGCTGTGTTGTTTGGATCACTCACTATGACATCTTCATAGTGGGAATGATTTTCTTTTCCTGAAGTGTTCATATATTTGAAGTCAATGGGCTGTCTTGTACACCAACGTGACCAGGAGACTGGAAACATTTACATCATTATAATTTCGCCTAACAATTTTTTTTAAAAAAGGACATACTTTGGATTTGGTCCTCTCATTTTCTCTGGATATTTGCAATATGATGTTGAGCTATGTGCAATTGTATTAAATTCTGAATGCTGTGGCTTGCCTTCTTACTGAAGCTAGAAAAGTTGATCCTAACACTCCAAACCCAAACACCAGCACTTTGTGACAAAATATACCCTACATGGTATAGTACTGTCTTTAATAAGCTAAAGTAGACTAAGGCATGCATTTCTATGGAGACAAAAAAGTGCAAACACATCTAAATATCCTCAGAGATCACTAAACTTACAATGATTTTAAAGCAAACTGAGTTTTAAAAAACTGCAAAACTGCACTAACACATTATTTTTTTAGTTTTCAAAACAAAGTGCACACTTCAAATTCGATGAAATGATGGTTAGCATAAAGGTAATGAATTAGAAGTTTTTGTGACGTTCCAATGAAAAGACGAATTGTAAAATAGATAGATAGATGATAGATAAACAGATAATCAAATAGCATCTCAATATTTAGAACAAATATCGGCCTTATGAAGGAAAAAAACACTTGTTCTGAACCATGATGGAGACAAAGAAGAGCAGCTGTACCTCTGGTCTTTGATCTGTTTCCTTGTCTCTGATGGTGATTTGTCCATAACTGACGTCTCCAGTTCGCACTGATGAGTAGACTCCAGCTGGATCACACTCTGCACAATAAAACACACAAAGAAGACATCAGTGCAGTTCTACATTCATACTGGCACTTACCATTACATTTAATATGACAAAAAAACTATTTCGATTATTTACACTTCTTTTTTTATGTTGTATGAACAGGAATAAGACAGACACACATCTGTTTAGTGCTGCAGCAGCAAACATCAAACAAAAATGTTAAACTGAAACTGTTGGCATTTATAGGTTTATTATGTATTCATATAGTATTTGACCCTTTTCTTTACTGTCATGAAAGAAGAAAACAGAACTGGAAGTGAAGGTTATTATTAAACCAAACAACTGATCAAAGCACTGTTTTCATGAAAACATGCTAAAATCATGGGATGCATGTACGTCACACTAACTGCAATATTTTTAACTGAGCTGCACTTCTTTGCACTTCTTTGATATTTACATGTCTTATAACATTTGGTGCAAATAGTGATTCTCTATGCAAAAAAAAAATGAATATTGCAATGACTACACCCACACATGATTAAAGATATTAGTCAAGACTTCTGCCATAACTTCACATCATGCATCTTCCATGATGCACAGAAAAGATGAAAAAGTCTGAAGGCGATGGCCTTACAAGCCTGAACGGACAATTAACTTGGTGTCTCTGCTTCAAGCATTGCAGGAGCTTTCACTTCTACAGATGAGAGTGGAAATGTAATTAAAGCCGAGGCATGCATGCACACAGCTTTATGAATCTGATGAAAGAAACGTGTCTGCGTCCCGTGAAAAAACTGTGATGATCTCACACTGACTTCAGCCCTGTTTAAATAAAGATGCTTTGCTCAACAGTAATTAGTAAACAGTGTCACATTCATGCAGACAGTAATCTCAACATCTGCTGGACTCTCTCATTTTTTATCCATGATGAAGACAAAGAAGCGCAGCTGTACCTCTTTTCTTTGATTTTCTTTTCTTCTCTTTGATGATAATTGGTCCATAACTGACGTCTTCAGTTCTCACTGCTGAGTAGACTGCAGCTGGTTCAGTCTCTGCACAATAAAACACAGAGGACATCACTGCAGACAGTCATTTAAGTACTGCTGTTAATATTTTGATTATGATGCAAAATTATTTGATCCCCTTCTTTTGTCTCCAGTATTCAAATTCAAATGGACATAATGAAAAAATAAATGTCTTAAATCAGCGACTAGCAGTGAAACAGCTGCTTTAGGGAGGACGCAACTGTGCAGATGATGCAGGCACCTTATCCCAGGTACAAATAAGACAGGATACAAGAACAGAAAAGTTTTTTTCATACAGAAATGTCTTGTTTTGAAACTGAAAACAGAGCTGAACCCCCGCCCCCCAAAGGATTAAAAGTAGGCCATGTGGGTAGTGGAAGCATGCTGCTTCTGCAATCTATGGCCCACAATCATCAAAACAGGTCTGTGGTCCCTACAATAACCAGAACACTTTGTGATGTTACGCTAGTGCTGTGTTGATCTTTGTCTTGTAATAGCAGGCCCTGTCTCCTTATCTCTGCCTTCCTGTCTGTGACCTGAAATCAGTTTGTCATTTTGAAGTATGTCTCAACTCTTTGAAAGCATCTCAAGGACAAATAATGCTGCAGAATGAGCCACTACGGATGTCACTGATGGCAAATACAAAGCCAGGCAAAAGATGTTTCATTTGGGAAGTATAGGTTAGAGCCTTCCACTGAACTGGAGGTTTTATCAATCACTCTTGGCATACGGCTTGATGCCATTCATATAGAAGAGGTAGTTCAGATTTGCTCCTTTCCTTAGTCGGGATCTGTAGCCAGTCTTGTTGATAATCACACAAAGTTATAACAGCAGTGTGGACAGGGCACCTTGGGAAATCCCGCATTAGATGGTGACTGATATTGGCTTGATTTCGGCTCCATTGTTGTTTGTCACTGAAAGTAAAGGGCAGTATATGACACCAGTTATTGCTCTTGCTTGCTTATGTTCAAGGTAGGCTAGGCTTGATTAGCCTGGGGACCCTTACTGGATCTAGACATCATGGAGGGATGATCTGAAGTTCCAAAGCTGAATACGCTATCCAGCTGCTATATATGCTTACTATGTGAATGAAGTAAGACTAAAAATTGAAGCTGAAAAGAGAGAAACCATGAAATCTCCTCACCTTTAAGTTTCCTTTTAACAAGTCGTCTCACCAGCAGAACCAGTACCACCAGTAAAGTCACAACACAGACTGACCCAACAAATGACAACACAAAGAGAACTGGAGGAGCAAGTGATGGAGGAAGAGAAGTAGAACGAGGTGGAGGTGTGGATGTAGGTGGAGGTGTGGTGGTGTCTTCCCCTAAAATAAAGCAAACACAGTCATTAAGTTGTCGTCACATTGTGAATGTTGAAACCTGCAGAAACACAGACAGGTGAGTGTGTCACCTGTGACAGTGATCCAGCTGGATGGAGACTCTCCATGACCGCTGATGTTACACTTGTAGAGGCCTTCATCAGACCTGGAAACATGCTGGATGGTCATGTGACCTGTAGGCTGCTTCCTGATGAGGGAGCCATCTTTATAGAAAGCAGCTGGGAGGTTGGAGGGAGTGGTCTTTGTTTTACAGAGCAGAGTGACGTCATCTCCCTCCATCACAGGGAGGACAGGACTCTGCAGGATCACTGATCCACCTCAACACAGAGACAAACTACAGCATTTCATCCATTTACACACAGCTTCATCAACACTAACTCCACACACTCAGCTTACCAGTGACTGTCAGGTTAACCATGTTACTGATGGGACCCTCTCTGGACTCACACCAGTAAACTCCACTGTCAACTGTGTCAGTGTAGCTGATGTTACAAGAAGAACCAGCTGGTTTTCCCCAACCAGGTCCACACTCACTACTGATGTCTTGACTTGTGTTTCTCCTCAGAGTCCATCCAGCAGAGCTTTGAACATCCTCACAGCTCAGAGACACAAACTCGTTCTCAAACAACTGAGAGCTGCTGGGACTCACAGTCAAATGAGCTGTGAGAGAATTTATTACACTCACTGTTATTGCATCATGTGTAGAATGTTCACATTCTTGTATTTCGTGTGAATATTTCATTAGTAATATAGCAAAAAAATATAGAAACACACACGCACTGAAAATGTTACTTTTTTCCAAGAGGTTTACTTACCTTGTGTTGATCTGCTGATGAGCAAAGATGTCTGCACTGCAGAGAAATGAGTCTGTTAGTTTTAACTCTGGTTAAGATCAGATACCATATTTTATAAAGGAAGTAGCTACTGTGACAGCTTGTGCAGAACAAACTAGACCATGTTTGGCAAATTTGGACAAGCAGGTAGAACCAATGAGTTTTTCTGGGATTTGCTAGATAGCTCAGTTAACAAGATGCATTCATAATTAACAGTAGCTGTTTCCCCCTCGGATGTCAATTAATCGTTTTAATTTTTTTTTTCTGCTTTCTGAAATGTGTGGGTTCTGTTATATTTCAGGCGATTCATTTTCATTTCATTTTCCATTAAAAATGGCTGGGTTTGATCTCTGCCTACATTTCACTAGGGCTACCCTTGGAAAAGCCATGATTATCGAACAATGTCTTTATTGATACATAGTAAGGTGTCCAAACTCATAATTAAGGAGTTCATCAAAGGTCATGTATATGAGGGAAATAATTTAATTTTGGCTAATTTTGGCTGATAGAACAGTCTTGAAACACTTCAACATGCAATTCCTTTGTTTTCTTTTCGTTCAACTTTTGAACAAAACAAAACTGCATCCATCTCCTTTCTATATAGTTTTGTATATACTCATACAACATGTAGAATTTTGAAACAGGTCAAAGGTAGAAGTACATCTTAAACACTGTAATTAATAACAGCTTTTAAACCACTTCAGATTTTCTTTGCACACTTGGCCCAATTTCATTTTATTGTCTTGAGATTTCATGTTTTGCCTCATGCATTTCTATCTGTCTCTTTTCCTTCTTTTCACTAAAGCTGCTTTCCTGTTGGATATTGTTGAGACTAATAGCCACAACCCCCGAATCCTGTTCAAAATCTGTAACTCTGTGATCAATCCTTGTCCGGGAATGTCAGTTTTGGCCTCCGCAGCTCTCTGTGAGCAATTTTTAAATCATTTTACAAGAAAAAAATTTATTATCAAGGGCCTCACTTTTACACCCTTCTGTGGTGAATCTTCTTCCTACTTTAGGATGAATGTCAACTTTCTATCAGTTTGAGCCAATTTCACTGTCCACCCTCAAGAGATTAATTAAACAGCTGAGCAGTTCGAATTCTGGATGGTGGATGGTTTTGTTGGAATTGGGCCTTATATTCTATCTTGGATGATGATGAACTATCATTACTAGTGGGCTGTGTGTCCCGCTTTAAACATGTGATAGTGCAACCTGTTCTAAAAAAAAGAGCAGCCAGAATGATCCTGCAAACTATAGGCTGATCTCCAAACTCCCTTTCTTATCTAAAGTATTGGAGAAAATTGTGTTATTGCAACTACAGGCCTACTTAAACACAAATAGTATTAGTGATAAATCTCAGTCTGGCTTTAAACCACGCCACAGTACCGAAACGGCTCTGCAGAGGGTCTTTAACGATCTTCTTTTAATTGCTGACTCAGGTCACCCCGCTGTTTTCATTTTATTGGATTTGCCATCCATCTTCATAGACTTCAGCTTGTTCAAAATGCTGCGGCTTGTCTCCTGGAACATTTGCTTCCATTACTCCAGTTCACACTGACTTAAACTGACTATCCATCAAATATCGTATTAATTTTAAAATCTTGTTGCTTACCTTTAAAATTATAAATAACATTGCGCCTAGCTATCTTGCCGACTTTCTTAGCTTGTATACTCCTAGTCGAGCCTTAAGATCATCTGGTCAATTTATTTAACCCACACTCCTGGTTTAAATAGTGCTTCCCATCTGATAGTACGAGTGCTTGTTTTTGTACTTTGTTAATGTTTAATAACAATGACTATTGCACTACTGTGAAGCACTTTGGTGTACTTTTGGTTTTAAATGTGCTATCTAAATAAAATTGTATTGTATTGTAACTTAACCCAAAGGAAGGCATCTGTGCATCCAGCTTAAATCCATGAAAACATCATCACATTCAAAAGAAAAGTTTTAACCAGTTTAATGTTTAGTGTTTTGTTTTACAGGTGACCTCTTCTGGTCATTTCAACGGTGATTGTATCCTGAGAGCTCTTTTCTTCTTTCTTGAAGTTTATGCCTTTCATACCTCAAATGTGTGAAAAAGATATAACAGTAAAATCCCCCCCACAAAAGAATATGTTATTCATCGGTAGCTACAAAGTTCATACACCAGCTTTTAAACAGTTAATATTTTTTTTTGCACATTTGGTCATCGCATTTGTTTCCTTATGTTGAAACTCACGTTTTAGAGTTCAATTTGTCTTGTAAAATTAAAGTCTGCAACTTTGAAAGTAAAAGCTTAGTGTTCTTTTTGTACAACTTTGACATTAGTAATGTAATTTTTATAATATAGACAAATTTTAATAATTAATTATTTTATAATATAGGCAAATGTCTATACTTACAGAGCAGGCAAAGCAGAGTGGTTTGTCCCATCGTATCGTTAAGTCACATGAGGTTCAGACTATTTCTTACAGCAGTTAAGCCCACCTCCTTCCTCTTTGAGATTTACAGTGTAGTGTGGTTTTCTCTCACCACTACTTGAGGTGCACAGCAGAAAATGTACCAAGAAAATTGGTACAGTTTTTAAGAATGTCGCTATTCTATAGGAAAGACAAAGAATCTGAACCAATGAGATAAAAGGAAAAAAGAGAGCGATGCAATTAACGAATTAAGTAAGTGAAAGTGTAAGTGATTTAGCAGGTTCAGCTGTCATTTAGGCCCTGACATTAAATCAGGTTGTTAGTCAGGCAGCACTTCTTGAAATCCTAGTGGATCCAGACTAAGCAATATTCCTGGCTACTCTTTGATTCCTGCATTCCAGTTTCCCGCTTTCAGGTTTCACGGGTTAACCTGAACTCAGAACTTTAAAAAAAAGTATTTTACATGCCAAAAAAAAAATTATTTTAAGGTTCTTTCCTACAAATTTTCTTCTTGTTTACGTCTTTGAAATACCTTTAGTAAAAAGTCAGCCAGAAACACAGGTTTCTGTACCTTTTGCCTCTAACATTGTGTAACAGATTAAGATCAGATGGTGGCGTATTTAGGAAAATATATTTGTTATGGCCTGTAATGGGGTAACTGTGCCCCCTAGAGGAGTAAAACTGCACAAGAATGGCAATTTATATTGTTTTATTAAAAATGAGTTAGGCAGCCAAATACAGTTGTTGATTTAGTTCTGAGAGTCAGGCTTATGCTGCTTTGTACCATTCCTCACAAGCATAAAATCCATATTTCTGGTAATTCTCCTAAGCATTTCCTAAATAATCATTTTAATTCTCTAAAATAATTAAACTAATGATGGCTGATATGAAACAGATACAAGCTTCAAACTCGAAGTTGCATTTTTCCTGAACCATTCAGGGAAAATGCCAGAAAAACACACATGAACAATAATTGTTCTTCCCCTGACTGATTGTATGGCTGGTCTAAACCAATGGGTACTGCTACACAATGTGAGATGCTTCGTAAAAATCAATGTCCCCTTCCACAGCACTGCTACTGTAGAGGTTCATGACAGATCCTCCTTAGTTACACAAGCAGCACCCTCTGTTCCCCAAGCACTTCTACAGCCAACTACTACATTACATAAGTTTATAGAATCAACTGACCAATCAAGCCATTTTCCCAAAATTACATATCATTCACCCAAACCCTAGTTACAATCATCATATCTACAGGCAGATGTTGTCCTATTACAAGAGACCCACAGACCTCTTAGAGGTTCGAATGAACTTAAAACACCTGAGTTTCCTAATGTGTTCTCAGCTTGTTATAATTCTAGACAAAGGGGAGCAGCAATTTTAATACATAAAAATATTAATTTCACAGTACTCGATACAGTTATAGATCCAAAGGGCAGATTCTTAATCATTAAACTATCTATACGTGATAAAAAGCTATGTATTGCAAGTGTATATGGTCCAAATGTTGATGATCCCTCATTCTTTCACGGTTTTTTCAGTGCACTCTCTGAACACTTAGATGGCACACTTGTTCTTGGAGGTGACCTCAACCTTGGACTAAATGAAGACATGGATAGGCTCAATACAGCGGGAACTCAGCGTAATTGGCAGTCCACAAATATAATCAAACAGTATATGAGCGACTTTGGTCTTTGCGATGCATGGCGCTCCCTTCACCCCACCAGTAAGGACTATACTTTTTTCTCACATGTCCATCACTCCTACTCTCGTCTGGATTATTTTTTGGTCAGCAGCTCACTGCTGAACGACATTTCAGACACTGAGATTCACCCTATAGCTGTCAGCGATCATGGTCCTGTATCTTTAACACTAATGCACAAGAATAATACTACGCCAAGAAAAAACTGGAGATTTAATATATCACTACTTAAAGATGAAGACTTTATTAAATATTTTAAAAAAGAGTGGACTTCATATTTGAACTATAATGACACTCCCGAAACATCAGCTTCTGTTCTATGGGAAGCAGGGAAAGCTGTGATGAGAGGTAAAATAATTTCTTTCTCATCACATAAAAAGAAAAAAGAAAACAAAAATATTCAGGAATTAGAAAAAAACATCAAATCACTAGAAGAAGCCTACGCGTCCCACCAAGATCAGGAAACATTGAACAAAATACGCAAAACAAAACTAGAATTAAATGAGATAATTGATAAAAAAACAAAATTCTTAGTACAAAGACTACGCCTACAAAATTATGAACATGGTAATAAATCCGGTCAATTTCTAGCAAACCAGCTAAAAATAAATAAAGAAAAAACAACTATATGTGCTGTTCAAGATTCATCTGGGAACACAATATATGATCCGATGCAAATAAACAACATTTTCAGGGATTTCTATAAAACGTTGTATTCACCACAAATAAACCCATCTAAAAAAGAAATTGATCAGTTTTTGGACAACATAACTCTTCCAAAATTATTGGACACTCAAGCAATGGCACTGGATTCACCACTGACACCAGGTGAACTCCAGGAAGCCCTGATAAGTATGCACAATAATAAGGCTCCAGGTCCAGATGGCTTTCCTGCAGAATTCTACAAAGAATTCTGGTCGATTCTAGCACCAGTTTTCTACAGAACGTTGTTGGAAATTAAAGAAAAGGGCAGACTTCCATCAAATATGAATTCTGCAAACATTAATCTCCTGCTAAAACCAGGCAAAGACCCTGTATATCCCTCAAGCTATCGTCCAATATCCCTTATAAATGTAGACCTTAAAATAATCTGCAAAGCTCTCTCAAAGAGACTGGAGAAAATAACCCCCCTCTTAATTCATCCTGACCAAACTGGTTTCATAAAAGGTAGGCACTCATCAACAAATACACGTAGATTACTTAATTTGATAGACTACTCATACAGTAAAAACCTAGAAACTACAATATTCTCTTTAGACGCAGAAAAAGCATTTGACAGAGTTAACTGGAAATTTCTATTTGCAACTTTACACAAATTTGGTTTTGGATCCTCTTTCATAAACTGGTTAAAAATATTATATAATTCCCCAACAGCTTGTGTTAGAACAAATGACCAGACATCCTCCAGCTTCTGTCTCTTGAGGGGCACCAGGCAGGGATGCCCACTCTCCCCTTCACTATTTGCAATTTTTATTGAACCACTAGCAGCAGCAATTAGACAGAATTCAGTAATTAAGGGCATAAAATGCAAGAACGTGGAACATAAAATCAGCCTTTATGCGGATGATGTGTTACTCTTTCTCCAAAATTCACAAACCAATATCTCTGGGGTGATTGAATTGATAAACTCTTTTGCAAGAATATCAGATTATGCATAGCCAAGAAAACAGTCCTCATGAACTGGAAAAATAAAAATAATCTTAATTCTAACCAATATAGAAATTATCTATTAGATTACATTAGTCTTGATACAGCCTCTGCCACCACATCAGATCAATTGCTCTGGGCTCCTTTGATCAGCTCCATCACCTAGTGGGGGTGGGGGGTCATAGTTTGGTCCCGCCTTCACTGTTGTGATTGGTGTGGGGGTAGGGACAGGCTTAGGGCGTCGGGGGGTTCCCCGGAGGCATCTTCCTTGGGGGGCTCAACCCGGGGTAGCGGTCATGTCCGGTTAGGGGCTCTGTTGGCTCTCCGGTGACTGTTTCCTCGCGGCTGCGTGCAGCGGGGCTAGGGGAGGGTCTGTGCTGACGGACGTGGGTTACTGACCTGGTAGCCTGGCTGCCCCTGGGTGGGTCCGGGATGGGCGTGAGGTTCTGGGGGCGCTCCGTCTCTGGGCTGGGACCCGGACCGGGCCTCGGGGGCTTGGGTCCTGGTTGGTGTGTTGCCGGGGTTGTGGGCGGGTGGGTGCATGGGGGCCCAGCCCTGGAGCAGGGTGCCGCCGGTGCGTCGAGCCACCTGGGGGGCTCTTCAACTGGTGGGGGAGATTGTCACATCTTGCAGGAGCTTTCCTCTCCTCAGGAGCTGCCTCTGCAGGAGGGGGAGATACAGGAGAGGTGGAGGAAGATCTCAGCCTGGGTGTTTATTGTCTTATGTAGTCTGGAAGATGAGTGGATGGTGGGGTGGGTGCAGTTTTCTCTGTGGTGGGGTTGGGTGGACTGTCCCGGGCTCTGTGGGGCCGGGCGGCGCTGCTGCACTGGGCCCGGTCTGGATGGGCCTGGGCCCCCTTTCCCTGGCGGGTCGCGGAGTATGGGGGTGCCTACTGGGGTCAGCGGGGGAGCTGGCCCCAGGGAGGGGTCACTTGCCCCTCCCTTCCTTCCCTCCCCATCTCCAGCTGCCTCCCTCTTCCCGCTCCACCACAACCACCCACACATGCAGGGCCTTGGAGTAGGGGTATGTCACCAGGGTGCAGAGGAGGCTACCCCCCCCCCCCCCCCCCCCCTCTGTCCCCTTCTGGCTGCCTCTGCCTCAATTTTATCCCACAACTTAGACATTCACATTACTCACACTCTCATTACACATACATATAGGATCTTGGGGGTGGGCACGATACACGGAGTCCAAAGTACCATCAGGGTGTACACCCCACCCCTGGCATCGTTGCCCACCTCTCAATTTTAAATACACGTAGACATTGAGGGCTAGCAGGAGGGACCATGCGCTTACCTGCTGCTCTCTGGCAGGTAGCTCCAAGCCCTCCTGGGTTTTAAATGCACCTTAGAACACACATGCATCAACATTACAATGAGCGGGTGGAGGGAGGTTCGGAGTCTTCTCTCACCCCCGTTCTCTGCGACCTGCTGGAGCAGGGGGGCTAGGACTAGGAGGAGGAGTTGGCCGTCCGACTGCGGTCTGGAGTGTGGAGCCTTCCTGCTGCTGCGGAGTCGGGGCGGTCTGCCTCCCCCCACCGCAGGGAAAAGGGAAACACCACCTGGGTCTGGGTGCAGTTCCCCCCTCCAGGGGCGGGGGCACCTAGACCCGGTTTGTAGAGTACGCTTGGGGAGTGTGATCGTGTGTACAACGTCTCTTTATGTCTGTCTCCACGTTGGTTGAGTGTGGAGTAAGTGCATATGAGAGCATGAGGGTGGGAATGGATGTTTGTATCTGTGTGTGCCTGTATGTCTGTGTCTATATGTCAGGTTGGGTGTCAGGCGCCACCTCTCTGGGGACATCTCAGGCCCTCCAAGGTTTGGAGGCCTATCTCCCCCTACCACCACTTCCCCTGCCAGTGGCGGACCCCCTCAGACATCGGTGCGTTGGTGGTTCTTTGTGTCCGGGGATGGGCGTCCAGGTACACACCGGCTCACTCCTTGGCGGCCGCTTATCGGGGCCTGGAGCCTGGGGCTCGCTCGGGCCACTTCGGAGGTGGGGTGCCCCCAGCCTCTCGGCCTGGGGCTCGGTCACTCAGGCGCAGCTGGCTGCCGGCGGAGCTCACGGGCGCGTCACTGCAACTCCCGGGGCGATCGTGGCTCAAGAGTTGGGAGTTCGCCTTGTAATCGGAAGGTTGCCGGTTCGAGCCCCGGCTTGGACAGTCTCGGTCGTTGTGTCCTTGGGCAAGACACTTCACCCGTTGCCTACTGGTGGTGGTCAGAGGGCCCGGTGGCGCCAGTGTCCGGCAGCCTCGCCTCTGTCAGTGCGCCCCAGGGTGGCTGTGGCTACAATGTAGCTTGCCATCACCAGTGTGTGAATGTGTGTGTGAATGGGTGGATGACTGGATATGTAAAGCGCTTTGGGGTCCTTAGGGACTAGTAAAGCGCTATATAAATACAGGCCATTTTTTAACTCCCCCTGGCTTCTGCTCCGCGGCTGCTGAGTGAGCCCTCATCTGGGACTCTCCTCAGCTCTTTCCGGGACAGTGGCGCAGCTGCCCCTCTGTTGGTCTTCCTTGGTCTCTTGTGTTCTGGGGGCCTCTGGATGTCTGGAGTTTTGATCTCCTCCACACCTGCTTCACGCCCTGGAGGACGGGGCTGTGGCCCCCCCACACCCTCTAGCAGATTATTACATGAAGGAACCTTTTAAAAAAACAAAAAACAAGCGCGTCCATGCTCACAGGTGTACACACGGGTGATCACACCCACAAACTACACCCTTTTTGGCTCCTACCTCAAAGCACACTGTGTTCTGTTGATCTTATGTGCTGCACAATAATGTTTAACATTTAGTATTTACTGTCATATTCCCATATATCATTGTGATGTTGTTTATTCTATTACTCTTGTTCTCTTCTGCTTGCTTTCTTTTTTCTTTCTCAGCAGGTGATCCAGGTGATTGATATATGCATTTTTTTCTCTCTGCCCGTTCTGTTGGTTTTTGTGTTTTGCCCTTCTCCCCCGTCCCTCTTCTCAGCTGTTTCTCTTTCCCTCTTTCTTTCTCCCCTTCTTTCCCCCAGTCAAGTCTGTCCCGTATTCAGTAAGTGAAAATAAAATAAACAATAAAAGGTGAATCAAATGGACCATTACGGCAAGGCTGGGATGGTCAGTTTGGTAAAGTAAATCCGTTGGGCATCTTTCTTTGCCTTTAGACAACAATTCTGATGGCAAAAGAGCCAAACGGGACAGGCCAAAAAAAAAAACAAAAAAAAACCAATCATCATATGATTATTGAAAAAATGTTTTTCTGTCACCAGATGTCACTAAAACAAAGCATTGAATAAAGGAACCCATTTTAAATAAAACTGATAAAAATGTTCAATACTGGTTTACTTTTCTATTTGCACATCGCTAAATGTGGATCCAAATTCAGACTCTTGAGGCAGAATGGAACCTTAACTAAAAGTGAGTCTTTATATATGGGTGTGCAAAATACAAATGAAAAGTGCAGGCAGCTGGGGAACACAGAAGGAACTAACCAGCCATAACAGGACGAAGGAAGCAAAACAGGATGAGAGATTGTGAAAATAAAAAACGGCAATCGGCATGAATAATCAGGTCTAAACTACTGGTGAAAAATCTTTCATGACATTGCAGATTTCTGATATTTTGTGTAAATGCAAGCATGTAACGCAGGCCTGGACCTGGAGCCTGGGCCTGGAAAGCAGGGCTTGAAACAGTTCTGTTCTGTTTTCTAGCTTTCCAGGGCCGGTGTCCTGCAGGTTTTAGATTTGTCCTTGATCCAACACAGCTGATGTAAATGGCTAAATGACCTCCTCAACATGTCTTGAAGTTCTTCAGAGGCCTGGTAATGAACTAATCATTTGATTCAGGTGTGTTGACCCAGGGAGAGATCTAAAACCTGCAGGACACCGGCTCTCGAGGCCTGGAGTTGCCCACCCCTGATGTAACATTTTGATTATTTCAAATAAAAAACAAATGTGAAACATTTATTCTTGCATGAACCACCACACATTGTGTAGCTTTCGTACTTATTTACATAAAGTCAAAATTCACATGTTTTATGTAACTCGAATGTTTAATTATGTGGGCTTAAGAAAATAAAGTTATAGACTATATTTATATGAAACACGTGCATACTAACTGCATTTGATGAATTTTAACCATATATACAATGCATCTTTGATTTCCACCCTCTAGATCCCTCCCTGGCACTAAAGTCCCATATTGTTGCAAGAAAGAGGTTGTGTCATATTTGTCATATGTCAAAGTCTGTTCTCCATGCCATTGTCAGGAACCTGGTGTCACAGTCCTGGGTCGGTGACGCCAGTGTTTTCTGTTTTCTATTATTAATCTTAGATTTCTTGATGTGTCTTTGTTAGTTCTTAGGTTTTGGTTCTGTGTTAGCATTGTGCCTCTGAGTTTAGTCTGTGGATTTTTACTTTGAAGGTCATTGTATTCTGTTTTGCTTCCTCCCCACCTCATATTTGTAATTACTGTCAGCCGTGTTTCCCACCTCTCTTTTTAATGTCTGCGTGTGTTCCCGTTCGTTGTTGCGTCATCCCCATCCTAGCCTGTGTGTTCTGTTTTCTAGCTTTCCAGTTTGGTTTCTGTTTTCCTTTTTGCCAGCAATAAACCTGAGATTCTTTGAGTTTAATTTTCCGCCTCTGTGAGTCTGCATATTGGGTCAGTTTCCTGCCTGCCTTCACACAGACCATGACACCTGGGTCTAAGGAACCGAGGGTCCATGAGCAGTTGGTGACTCATATTATATTATCTGTTTTTGCTGCACTGTGCTGCAGTTCCTGTGTTTTCATGCTTGTATGTATAGGCAGGTGTATGTGTGTCGGTGTGATAGGCACCTTCATGCCTGGTGGATGTGGCCCTGCCAGGTGGCTGACCACACCTGAAGATCATGCTACGCACCTGCAGCTGATCAGCCTGTAGGAGGAGCTACTTAGGAGTGTGGTGGAGCTCTCTTTGACGGTGGATTGTTGCGTGAGGTTCCACGTCAGTATTCTTAGTGAGATGCCTGCTGTAGAAAAGTGGCTTTATGGTAGTGATGGCCAAATGAAGCTTTCTGAAGCACTGAAGCTTGGATTGAAAAACGGTTCATTACTCGAAGCTTTTCAACACAGTCCTCTCTGGTGACATCTGGTGGCCAAAAATATGAAGAGCAGCTTGAATCCACAAAATAAAACCAACTGCTTCATAATGACTGCCCACTCTACAGAGTGGAATTCTGTCTGATGTTGGGCCACTTTGTGTTGCTTTAAACGTGTATTTTTTGGGGTGACAAAAATGTTGTTTTTCTTTAATACATAATTTTGAGCAGTAAACTCTGCTTGTTTAAACATGCACCATTGTGTGATTTTTCTTTGCTTGTGACTTCTTGATGTTGGTAAATACAATAATTGAAAAATACCACGTTACATATAATATACATATGATAATGTACAACACATTATGGAGTATGTTTCTGCTGTGAGGTCCCGCCTCCATGTACTTATGCAGTTAATCGCTAGACGGGTATTTTTATAAATAATATTATATTTTGGGAAATTTTCCCAGACATATTTTTGACCTGGAGGTAGATTTGATTGTGAACTGGAAAGGGAAAATGCTTATGAACTTGCAAATTAAAAACATGATGCATTTAAAGTAGCCCTTTTCCATTTGTATTTAAGAAGAGAATTTGTTCTAGTGTGCGTTCTAAGTTCTCTTGCCTTAAGGAAAATCCCTTCACATGGCACAGAAGAGGCTGGAGCGCACAGAAACTGGTAGAGATGCAGTTATATGGTCTAACTGGGCCCCACAAACTATCAGCTAATGAGAATAAATAAATTAAATTGCTGCACATTTTTTGCAGACTAGCAGTTTAAGATTATTTAAAACATAAATTATTTCTTTTTATAACATTAAATGTAAAGAGTCAAATAGAAGTCTTTCTAAAGTTATTTAATGATATTGTAGCGGCTCAGGGCTGTTCGGGGTTCTGTTTGTACAGTTATGTTTTGTGTATGTTGCCATGGTGACGGGTGACGCCCTCTCGCTGCGACGGTGTGTCCTTCCGGGGTCAGAGGGCGCCCTGTGTGTTGGTGTTGTTGCCGCGCTGAGCAGTTAGGTAGCGGCAGTGTGTTTTTCTGCAAAACGGCTGTGCTCCCTGGCTAGCTCACGGGAAGCACGACCAAACGATACCTCCGTCTCCTCCTTGTCTGAGCTCGCCACAATATTTATATTATGAAAAGCAGATTTTTGACATTTTAAGTTTGTCCCGTTGTCAGATAAAATAAACACGCACAAAACAAAAGCAAACAACAAGAACACAAAGCTGGAAAACCCACCCGATTGACCAAAATCAACTCAAAATATTCCCACACAACAGAACCTACTCTATTCCTCGCTGGCTCCAAATCTCTCAGTAGAAATATCAGTGGTTCGCTATCTGTCACCATCAAAACACTCCACAAATCCCGCGAATGATTCGCTTCCTTATAAACCATTGAATCAGATACCGAGGCAGTCAGGTTCTAAATGAAGCATCGGACGTCACTGATCACGTGACTCTGGCCAAACAAATCAAGCTTCGACACACGCACCGGAGCGTCAGCTTCAAGCGGGCCATCACTACTTTATGGCTGTCTCCCCCAGGAGGAGTGTGAAAGGCCAGAGAGAGGAGACAGGGGAGCAAAGAAAAACATGGACTTTTTGGAGACGGCACGACACGGGAGTCAAGGGAGTGCACGGCAGTTTTTTGTGTGAATTATTTACACCACTGTAAATAAATGCACTGTTCATCACAAAGAGTCCAAGGTTTGTGTCTTCATTTCCCACATCCCCAAAGTGTGCCACACAGCCAGTGACAGCCATGGATTTAACACCTTTCCTCTGCTTTTTCCTTACTACATATTTTTGGGGATTTGCTTCTGCTCTCGATGGTAAGCTGAACAGCACAAGTATACGCAAACAAGTTTAGAAAATTATATAGAAAATAATTAATTGAAATATTTTTTTTCAGGTCAAGCTGTGCTTTCTGTAGTATACTGACAGTTGCTCTCATAACTCAAGTAACCGTTCTAAAATAACTTTGTCACTGATGTCTTCAAAAAGGTCATTATAACCAGTGTTGGGAAGGTTACTTTTAAAATGTATTCCGTTACAGAATACAGAATACATGCCCCAAAACGTAACAGCGGTACATGTATTCCGTTACTCCCCAACACTGATTATAACCCAGTAGTTATTAAGACCAGTAAAACCAAATGTCAAATACGTGCATGATTTGTGCTTCTTCCCTCTCTCCTTCTGTAATGCATTTTTGCTTGATGATATGAAACAGTATATTTAAACTTTATATTGTTTTATATTTTATTAAGCACTAGCAGTGTCTGCCTATTATTGTCTTTCTTTTTTACCTCTACTACTTTCGACCTTTATCTACTGGATTGAAAGAAAAAAAAACGAATTTCCTGTTCGGGTTTTTCCCCTTCTGTTAACAAGAAACTTGTGTTGCTTACTTCAGGCTAAGCAGGTATTTTGAGTCACTCCAAGGTA
This sequence comes from Rhamphochromis longiceps, assembly GCF_057381845.1. Taxonomy (NCBI): domain Eukaryota; kingdom Metazoa; phylum Chordata; class Actinopteri; order Cichliformes; family Cichlidae; genus Rhamphochromis; species Rhamphochromis longiceps. The sequence continues at coordinate 23,540,362 of NC_140559.1, read as the reverse complement.
GACTTGACAACTGATATGATGATAATTTAATTTTAAAGGATTATGAACAGTCAGTCATTGCATTTCATTTGTAGATAAAAAATGTTGACATTTGAATTAAGAACAACACTAACATGGAGTATAATAGTATAAATGGAGTTAATTATTATACTACTGGTTCTTGGTGGAATGGATATATAAGATTAAAAAAAAGGTTGAGCAGCACCGCCGTGACATTGTACATTTATGGCTCAGAGATATATTTCTTCTGGAAAGAGAACGTTAAACTGTCAAAGCGTCAAAGGCTCATTTGACAGTGACGTGCTTTATATAAATATTTTCTTTCTTTCTTTTCTGTTTGACTTAGACCAAAAACAAGTTGTAGAAGCTGGAGAGAATGCACTACTGAAGTGTTGTGATTCCAGTATCGGTAAAATCGAAAAGTTATCATGGATCAGGAGAGATGTGGGAACAAATCTGCATGTTTTCTTCTACCGAGAAAATCGCCTCTATGAAAACATCCAGCATCCATCCTTTCGTGGCCGAGTGAAGCTGAGTGATCCACAAATTAAAGATGGAAATGTGTCCCTCATTCTCTTCAACACCACCACTAATGACACTGGAACATATGAGTGTTATGTGGTAGGCACTCACGCTGGACGCCGTAAGAGAGCAGTTTCTGAAGCCCAGCATGTAGTGCAGCTGAAAGTTAAATCTATAAGTAAGTTTTGGCATCTTTAGCCTAAGTTAGATGAAATCTACACAATGCACCTTTTTTTTCTTTTTTAATAAAGCAAAAGCCATCATACCTTAAAACCATTGTAAGAAGATCAGAAGCCTGTTTATATGATTTTAAATTGGTTTCATTTCTTTGTTTTAAGTATCGTGTCAAGTGTTTTTAATGTAAATTTATTGATCAGTGATGTTACAATTTACAAACAAATTAGAAACTAACACAAACAAATTCCAAAGTTTACTATGATCTTTCACTGCTTCTTCCATTTATTAATTGATAATGTCTGACAGCACCTCACGCATGTTTCTCACCTGCAGGTCAGCCACGAGGACTCACAGAGGATGGATCTGTTGAACTGATGGTTGGTCTGTCAGCTTCTGCTGGGCTTCTTGTTGCTACTGTTGCTGGTTTTGTGATCTACAGAAAATTTGCGAATTCAAATTATGAACAAAAGCCAGTTTCCAGGACTCCCAAGGAAACTGGAAAGATGACAATGGAAGTCCAACCCGAGAGTCCTCTCCTATTAAACAGTTAAATACAGACTGAAGAAGTCACTTGGACGAGAGACAAAACGTTTCTCCTACAAAACGCTACGTCCAGATTAACAGAAAAAACTTTTGGAGAGTTAAATATATAAATTTCTGTTTTCAAGTCTCAAAACAGAGTTGAAGCTAATGTGCACTGTTGTTCTCTCAGCCCACTGAGAGGAAAAGCACATCTTTATCAAAAACTCCTGCAACAACCTCTTTTTGTGGATTGTGTGTTTTTATTGTCTACTTTTTTTTTATTTAGGAAAGTGCATGTTAATTACATGTAAAAAAAAATTACATGAATGTAAACATACCAGATTATAGCCAAGGGCTAATTTCCATCTGTTGTCCATAAAACATAAAAAATAAACATAATAATTCATAAAAAATTCATAATTCATTCATAATCTATTTATCCCCTTCGTATATTTTATTTATATTTGTCTCTGTATTTATATGTGTGTGTGTGTGTGTGTGTGTGTGTGTGTGTGTGTGTGTGTGTGTATATATATATATATATAACATTCTGTAACTGTAACTTCTGTCGGTGCTGTGCTTTTTTGGAAACCGAATTTCCCAGAGGAACCCACCCGAGGGATTAATAAAGTTCTATCTTATCTTATAATAAAAACTCCATCACCAAACTCACACATACACACCATTCTTTTCCCAAATAAAACATTAAAACTGTACAACTTATACATGATCACACACTTGATTTGTCCATAACCAGTTTTTAACCTGTGCCTTTAAGAAGTTGAATGTCGAGCATTCTCTAATGGATTGAGGAAGACTCTTTCACAGATGGCCACCCTGGACAGAAAGGACGTTCTGCCCAAATGCTGTCCGTCTGTGGGGTATAAACAACTCTCCTCGGGTTGTAGCTCGAGTGGTCCTGTCTGAGCTTTCTTTATGCCTAATGAACTGCTTTAGTGGTGGTGGAGAAAGGGAGCGTGAGACTTTATATATTAAACACACTCTTTTAAATTTCACTAAGTTATTGAAGTTCAGTAATTTGTGTTTTTTTAACACATGACAGTGGTGGTGGGAAGTCGGTTCTTTGTCAAGTAGTTTTAAACTTCTTTTATAAATGTTTTCAATAGTTTTAAGTGTTGTTGGACAAGCAAGTTACCAGGACGTGAAACAATAGTCTATATGAGAGATGATCATACTAGCCATGGTTATTTTCTAGAGAAGTGATTATACAAGCCTTTGTTCTTCTGGTATGCTGTTGCTCGTGTTCAGGAAGATCTAATTACACTGGAATCTTGAGAATCTAGTTCCTGACTGATTAGAATTTCAAATGCATATTTAAAAAAGTTCCACTACCATCTCCTTTTATTTCCTCATTCCTTTAGTCTTAAAGTGCGCAAAGTTAAACTCACAATCCAACAAGTGACTTTATCTCACAGTGGGTAAATCCAGGGAATTTCTTGTTATTGTTAACAAGTTAATATGAATTAAAAGAAGGAAAAATCTCCAGCTTCAAATGGACAATGTTTATGACATTTATTCTGCTCTTACCTTGTGTTCTATGAGGCAATAATGTTGACTGACAGGAGGCGTGAACATTGGCAATGTTGGCAGAAAAAACACACAAGCCTTAATTAACACTAAAACAAACACACACACCTGACTATGACTGGAACTTAGTCTTAGTCACGTCTTTCACATTACTAAAGGTAAAGTCACCTCTTTGGTCTTGCAATGGGGATAAATAGAGTCCAGACGAGTACAGAGCTGCACAGATTTATCAGGACTGTTTAACACTTTATAGATATTACATTGCATAAAGAAAACACTTCACTTTGCTTAACCTGTAAACCATGTGCCAGGTCACATCTATAATCTTTGATATTTTTATAGAAGAGATTTAACTGTCAGCAGTTCACATTTATGTCCCTTTATTTATATGATTTGCGGTGCTAAGGCTTAAGATGTAATGTGTAGGCCTGCTCCTACTGCTCTAGGTCAGTAAATATCAGCTGCAATATGTACATTAGCAGTAAAGTAACACAAAGACTCATATATTACTATCACGGGGGTCTCAGGGACACAGGGAATAAAGCTTATCCCAGCTCTATAAACTAAACAGGTCACAGTTACAAATATGTGTGTCTTTGAATGGTGAGAAGATTAAAGAGTGCACACAGGTGAACTGTCCCTTTAAACGCTCCTGTCGTGTTCACCTCCCGCCCCTTACTTTAGTGTTCCCATTCTTCAAAATTGACCAGCCAGTTTTAACTGCTCTTAAATCAGCACAACAACCAACAAATCTTTTATTCAACATTCTTCATCTGTGAACAATGTCTCAAAGTAGTGTTTAATATTATAATATTAATATGAATTAACTGCAGTAAAAATACAAATGGGCACTGAAAACATATTACAAAACGAATGAATGAAAGTAAATAAAAAACCAAAGACCAAACTCAACATGAAGCCTTGTGTGTGTGTGTGTGTGTGTGTGTGTGTGTGTGTGTGTGTGTGTGTGTGTGTGTGTGTATCATGCACATGTGTGGCATGTGACAGTCAGGTGAGGGCCTTGCAAACATAGGCATCACATTTGCAGCATCTCAGGCTTGTTTTGTTGTCTCTCGGGGCACAGAGCTCACAGCGCTTCCTTTTCTGCTCGTGTCTGTGTTGGGGGAGAGCAGCCAGGCCAGTGGCTGGGGCTGGGGCTTGCACACTCTTAACCAGACTGGCAGAGGCTGGTGTGCGGGGAATGTGCTGGCGCCGTTGAATAAGAGGAGTCACCAAAGCTTTCCCCAGCTCTGCTAGGAAAAGTCTCTTCCTGAAACGCTTCCCCTGATTCCAGGTTGGGTTGATGGCTGTCCACACCACATATGCGTTGAAAGCAGACACATCAAGGATCTTGTGGAACAGTGCCACAGGCCAACGAGCTGTCATTAGCTTGCAGGTGTATGTGCCAGTAAACTGCAATAAAAGGAACAATAAATAAGAGATTGGGAACATATTGAATCTGTCGTACACAAAATGCTATGATTCACATAAATGAAAATGAAATACATGCAGGATCGATGAAACTTTACATTACCTTATCAAGGCAGTCAACAGCTCCTTTGTTCTTCTTGTAGTCCTGGATTATAAGGGGCTTCCTGTCCTCTGTGGTGCTGACCGCGGCGTCTTTGTGTGGCGTGCTCATCGGGATGACATTTCTATTCTCCGTGGGAAAATCCAACACAAGTGTGTGTGTGTCAGTGAAAGCACATGTTGATGAGAGTGCCTCTCTTCCTCTACTTTTTCTGCATAATCCATCATACAAAATGTAATCAAATGGAAAAGTCTCTTTTTAAAACTTGTTTTATTAGTTTTAATCTTTTAACTTTATGCATCAAGCAAAAATTTAATTATATGCAACATTCTCTGACTTGAAGAAATTAGTTTAACATTTAAACCTATTTTCTGCACATTCCAGCACATAAAATATTTTTTTTTTGTTTACACTCAGTCTTTCAAATAGATGCAAGTAAAACACGGCAGAACATAAATAAAGTCAAAGACTCAGCGGTCCTGTTGCTCTATTTTCACCTGTAAAGCAGGAGTAGGGTAGGCAGAGGTGTGCTCTGGTGCAGGTGTGCCGGAGCGGTCAGTGGAAGAATCCGCGAGTTTCTCTGTGAGTTTCCCATTAAACCCTCACGCTGCACGAACGTGGCACTCGCTTACGTCATTGTCATGAGACATTTTCGCAAAAAAATCACGGTTTTAGTAACGCAGTAACTGAGCGTTCCTACGGGAAAGTAACGGTAATCTAATTACCATTTTTGCAATAGTAATCCCTTACTTTACTCGTTACTTGAAAAAAGTAATCAGATTACAGTAACGCGTTAACGCGTTACTGCCCATCTCTGGTTGTCACATGTGGTATTATGCACTTGGAGACTGGTTGTTTTGTCCAGCACAACACACACGCCCTGGTTTTCGTCGGCTCCTCCACTACTGGGGTTCCCCGTGTATACCTGCATATTTCAGGCATAGCTGCTCCTGGCGTCACATGCTACCCAGACCTTTATTCCACTGTGGCGTGGGTGTGGTCTCTGGCCAGCTGCAGAGGAGGGGTGACGCAGTGAGCTCCTGGGGTGGCACAGGGGCGGGGTGAACAGGTGTGCTGGGATCTGACAGTGATTGTGTCTCTTTATATGTTGGCAGTGACAGTCGGAGGAGGGAAGCGGACGTGACAGCAGAGAGAGAGCGGGTGTGTCTGTGTCCCAGTAAAAACCACAGTATTAAATAAAAATTCTGCTGTCATCATATTCGCTCCAGCTTATGTTTCTTGGGTCCAACATTACATCCACATTTCCCTGGATTGCTTAAAATGTACACCTTGAAGGGACAGCGACCTCTGAAAGGAACCAGGCAATCATCAACCGTCACCTCAGGGCCTGGATTGTACATAAGCGCCACTGCTGCACAGTTCAAAAGCAAAAGTGGTTTTTATGGAGAACAGCTACCATCCAAGCTCTCTCAAAAATATCTGCTGAATCATTTTTTTTCCTTTAAAACAAGTTTATCATTTAAATTTAAATGATGCCTAAAGAACGTGTAAGTGCCTGAGCACAAACTCTGGATGTTAAAAATGTGATCAGATGAGTCTATTCAGTAGTGCGTTGTCAGCTCGAACCTGTTTTTTTGTTGGGTCTTTTTTTCTTTTTCTCTATAGCTTTGCTCTTAGTGTTTTACAGTTCAATTCAATTGTATTTATACAGCGCCAAATCACAACATCATGTCATCAGGATAACACATCTCATGAAAGACTGAAATATGCTTTAAAGAAAAACTCCAGAGCAGAGATGATTCAGCTGGATCAGAGGGAGTTTCCTCAGCAAGCTGCCTGTGTGTAATTTTTGGCTCACACTTGCTTTCACAAGTTGGATAAATCAGACTGTATCAATTCAGCCACATCTTCCCCTCTTATATGTAAATTGTCAGCAGTGCTGTGACATTTGTGCCACATGTGGCCCAAACAACACTCATTTTCACTCTGTCTGTGGCTATTCGTCGAATTCGGGGACTACACTGTTATTTTATGTAGCTGTTTCTCTTGTTGACAGTTGTGCCAAAAGTGATTGTCTGTAGTTTTTTATGTGTAATGTCTTTACTTATATTTGTAAATACATGTTAGTGAACAGTTTTTGCAAATTTAAAAATTGCCTATATACCTTTATAAAGCTAGTGTTATATTTTTGTAATTCCTGATATCCTCTTGGCCAGATTACTTCAAAAAATACATTTTTAATTTAAATTAGACTTTTTAACTCGATAAATAAAGGATACATCAGTTTGACAAAAACTGATTGCAGCTTCTGCCTTCTGACAGGAACGTGGTTTGTGGCTCAAAATGACATGATATCATTACTTATATCCATCTGTAATGTGTTTCACGTATTATAGGTCATGTACATTTGTTTAAATATGGGAAATCCTTTTTTGGCATATACTGAAAATCTGTATTTGGTAGACAATGACTTTTTCGGCACAACACTGACGTTTTAAAATGGCGGATTGGATACTTATGAATGAGATGTTCTCATGACTTATCAAGTGATGCCACTGATCAGCCAATCGGTGGCATGCAGTCTGATAAGGTGACATTTTAATACCTTCTCAGATTGTTTGAAACCCCAGCCGAGCAGATACTAAAAAGTACCTGGTACCAGGAACTATGACTCAATGGAAAACCCGAAAAACAGTAGTTGTGATCAGAGCTGTTTTGATTCTTTAAATAACAGGGAAACATGCAGCGGTGTTTCCTTTATGACCTCTATTAGCAGAGTAAACACTGGAGCATCCTTTATGATAAGAGAGCTGTATGAAAACCTCTCATCATTCCTTCACCTCGTGATGTTTTCCTTCAACGACAAGGAAACATGATGAGCCAGAGACAGAGTTTTAAACTATTTGTTTCAGTCATTCAGCAGAACAGGGAAATAACAGACTCAGAAAATCAATGATGGGGAAATCTGCTGTTGCTCTCAAAGGAAGTCATTTAAATGTTTCGAGTACTCCGAGACTTGACAAGAGAGAGAGATAGAGAGAGAGAGAAGGCCACGCCCAACAGCAGTTTGTTTATCAGTGGAAAGTTTCTAACATTTATTCTGTGATTTCACCCATTTGAGACATTTTAATGACATAAAGATCACTGTGCATGACTCAGATAGATTTAAAGAAGCTTCCCTTATTAAAGGTCAGAGGTCACAGTCAAGGCCTTGTGTGTTGTCGGTCTGACTGAATCTCCTGGGCTTCCACCTGCTGGTGATATCCTGTCAAAGCACTTTACAGTGACACTCCACAAACAAAAAAAGGAAATTGGGTGGTTGTTACAAAAGTCTAACTTTTAATTTGTACAAATAATTTTACGTTTCTCTGATGAACGTAATTAAATCATGCAGGATTTGCATGAAATTTAACAACTTAATTTATTCTTGTTCAGATGACATGATACAATCTAGCAAGAGTGGTTAGTTGCCCGGAAAATCCACAAGATCACACAAGATTTCAAACAACAGGAAAAACACTGGAGTTATAAGAGGCAGACAACTATGCACGCATCACATGTATGCTGTTGCTATTTATTGTGGTTTAACCTCTCAAGGACAAAAAATGTTGCATCAAACCTTGCAATCATAGTTTTAATACTTTTATGACACATATACTGGCAGCTCGAGCTGGACAGTGCTAACCATGGTTAGCACTGTTAACTCACAGCAAGAAGTAGGAGAAGGAGTTCAAATCCAAAATTGGGCAGTGGGTTCCATCTGGTTTGCAGTTATTACGCCTAGGTTAATCTGTCATTGTAAACTAATTTTAATGTTTTTTTCTCTGTATGTGTTAGCCCTGTGATAGACTGTCCAGGGTGTACCCTTCCACTTACCCTATCACATCTGGGATAGGCCCCAGCTCCCCCACAACCCCAATGAAGATAAGAGAGTGGAGTGAAAGTTGTTATAAATCTATTACGTTTTAAGTTAACTAGACTGTTGAAGATTATGTAATATGAAGACAACATATAGTACTTAAGGGACCAAGTACTATTGGGGTACTAACCAATGTCCACTATTCAATTAAATAAATCCAACATGTACTTTGAACAACATTGCTTTTATTTTCACAGGCTGGACACAAAAATGAAACAAACATGAAGGCAACAAAGAACTAAAAACTAGAGACAAAAGTAATTAAAACTCAGAGGTTTCGAAAAACAAAATATAATAATCCTATAATTCCAAAGAAGTGTTTTGGATTTTGTATGTGTTTTGTCTCTAGGGGCCACCGTAATGACCATATGCACAGAGCATGCACAAGAATTTAAATTTGCAATGCTCCGATGGCCCTCAGTGTATGAACAACAATGAAGAACTTAAAGATAAAAAGATCAAAATAAATGGTTTGGTATGGCTGTGGGGCAGGTGGTTCAGAGGGAAGAGGTGAATGCAGGTCTGGAGTTTTTGTGTGTGAGAGAGTCGAGAGGGACAGAGCAGGGATAGCCTAAAGGCCAGAGAGGGGAGGTGCATTTCACCATAGGTCTTGAATGCAGCTATGGACGAGTGCGCCGGACAACAGCAGCATGTGGAGCAGCTTTAAAGGTATGAAAAGTGATTAGATTTATTTTAAGTTTCTTATATCTATGTCTTAAGGTTTCTGTTGAATAGGAAAAGTACACCAAAAATCTAAATTTCAGCATTTTCTGTCTGAATGTAAAAAGTTATTTCACAATGATGCTAATATTGGTTAGCTAGTTGATAATTTGGAAATATGTTTTAGCCAAGTAGCCCGAATAAGCAAACCACATATAAATTAGACATTCAGAACTGACTTAGCTTAAAAATCAAGGTACGTTTGATCAAACTTGGTCTTTGACAACCAAAGTTTCAATATTTTAGGGGATTTCAACTTTCTATGCTTTTATGATTTTAAAATTAAAAAAAAGTTTATTAGCAGCCTTAGGTTTTTCATGTGCAAGCTAGGAATGAGGATTAGTTTGTTCATTAAGAGGTGCTAATCAAAAAGAAAAAACTAGCCTAACTTCACATACAGGTCTATTATGATATTTGTTTTATTTATTTATTATGTCACACATATGTCACAAAAATTTGATTTGCAAAATACAGATTCCTCAAGCGATGAGAGTGAATCAGCGGCTGCTTAATATGGACATTAAACAATAAGAGATCCAACATGTCCTCTGATCTGGACCGACAGCACTGATCACAGTGAGGATTACAGAGTCTGTTACACATACTAGTCGTTCTGTGGTGAAGGAAATGCGTCTATATTAGAAGGACCGGACCTCAGACCTCATACTTCCATTCTTCTTGTTATCTCCAAACATCTTCTTGTCCCATTTAGAATAGAATAGAATAGCCTTTATTGTCATTGTACAGAGTACAACGAAATTGGAGTGCCACTCCCTTGGTGCAAGTTTCAATAATAAATATAAATGTAAAATCTAAAAAGTACAAAAAAACAATCATAAGTACTCAAACAATAGTATGTACAATATATACAGGATAGCAGCATTAATATAATGACAGTATGAATAGCAGCATAATATAATGACAGTGACGGTATGGAATAGGTTCAGTTGTTTTTGTGCTTATTTACTACGGTGATAGCTCTGGGAAAGAAGCTATCCCTGAATCTGTTTGTCCTGGTTTTATGTGACCTGTACCGTCGGCCTGACGGTAATAGTTCAAACAGTTGGTTGCTGGGGTGAGAGTGGTCCTTGATGATATTGCCAGCTCTGCTGAGGTACCGAGAGATTGCAGTGAACTCCAGGCTGGGCAGAGAGCAGCCAGTGATCTCCTGGGCTGTGTTGATGACCCTCTGCATTTACGTCTCTGTTCTAGTGTTCATGTCCCACCCTCTCTCTCTTTGCTCGTTTGTCACTTCCTCTCATTGCAACCAGGGAGATCTGCCTGACCCGGGATCAGACACTGAACCTCAGCCTGAGGCAAGGGTGGGCAACTCTAGGCTTCAGGGCTGGTGTCCTGCACGTTTTAGATCTCACCTTGGGTCAACACACCTGAATCACATGATTAGTTCATTCCCAGGCCTCTGGAGAACTCCAAGAAATGTTGAGGAGGTAATTTAGCCATTTAAATCAGCTGTGTTGGATCAAGGACACATCTAAAACCTGCAGGGACACCAGCCCTCGAGGCCTGGATTTGCCCACCCCTGGCTGAGGTGTAGATAGTTGTTTACCATTCATTCAATTGAATTTGATTTATAGAGCACCAAATCATCACAGCTGTTGCCTCTCATCTTCCATCCATAAAGTTATGTTGTATATTCACTCTCATGTTGTTTACCTTTTACATTAGAGCAGCCAAATCTATATTAAAAATACTGCAAACTTACTGAAGCTGCATGTATGACCATGTGTTTCTGCACTTGTGCACAATGGTACCTCTCTCGCTCTCTCTCACAAACAAGAACACACACACAGCCTTTATCTTAAACGGTGCAATATAATAAATATAATTATCACATGTTTAGTCATTACCACAAACATAAATTATTTTTTTCTTTGATCGGAGGATCAATCAGTGAAAGAGATACGCTGCCGTAAACCTCAGTGTAGAAGCACAAGGAAAATTAACCCGCGGCTGCTATCACCTGACCACATGTAAGTCACGTGTGTGGAGGCTCAAATGCAGCAATGCGTAGCTGTAGTGTCTCCGTGATGTACGAACATATATAAAGAGGATTGGATCCCCACAAAATGCGCATGTCAGTGTTCGTGTTGGAGTTTAACTTGTGACGTAGAGCTCGTTACCATGGAGCCTGCCGACAGAAGAAGGGGTTCCCCTCTATGGCAGCACTTTGAGCTGATCTCTCCCAATAAGGTACTCCATACAATATACCTCCATCCTTCGTGCATCCTTCGTGCATCCTTCCTCCATCCTTCCTCCATCCTTCCTGCATCCTTTATCCATCTATACTCTTTCTATCCTCCATCTGTCTGTTCTGCTGATCCATATCAGTGTCACGTGACCACAGTCTTTGCTCCATGTTAGAAACACTGGAGCAGAGTCACCATAATCATCTCATTTTCTGCTGAATTTATTTAAATGTTTATTGAAACCATAGCGACACATTTTTGATCTCAGCATCTCTCGCCCTTTAAACACGTTAAAATGACTGAATCTCACAAAATGATACGTAGCCATTTTTGTTTCCATGGCAACAGCTGAGCAGCATCTTCACCACCAGGTGGAGCACCAGTCTGATCATAGGCTGGAGGAAACATGGTGGATGATCACCTGAGCTGTACTCAGCTTCTGATAAACAATCAAATCAGATACAGAAAACAGGATTAATATTCATGAATGACAACAAGGGAAATGATGACATCATAACAGAAACGCAAACAAGACGTACATGAGTATAAAACATGCCAGACTGAAGATGAGACGTCAACAGCATCGCAAACATTAACTTTTAAAGCTTCCATGTGGTTTTACATTTCTTCCATGAAAACAGGAAGTGCCGCTTTTCATTTGAAGACTCACATTTATGGACGTGGACGTGGAAAAGTATAAATCTGGGAGCTTTGTTTGGACATGAAGTTGGTAATGTGTCTGTGTGACAGCTGTGTGGAAGCATGAGAGCAACGTTTGCGGGAAAATCCACAGACTGTACCACTCGGACGTGTTTCAAGGAGGTTTTTCCACAATAAAATCAAAGCATCGGTTTAAATAAAACCTCCTTCACCTAGTAAGGAAACATTTTGTGGACACGATTTATTTCCATTTAACAAAGTTAGTTCAGTGAGAGATGGCAGGAGGAGCAGAGGTCAGCTCATGGTGACAGAGGTCAAACAGATGTGAGGAGGAACAGCACACACAGCACTGGTGTGTTTCATCTCCACACATAGACAAACCACAGCAACACTGACTCCACTCTCAGCCTCCCAGTGACCATGAGCTTACCCGTGTCACCGGTGCCAGCCTCTGTGGAGCCCAGTGTGTCATATGATGATGATACAGGACATTTTCCACACCCAGCTCCACGCTGAGTCCTGGCTTCAGTGGGTGAGTCCATCCAGCAGAGACGTGGAGACACAAAGACTGAGAACGGCTGGACAGGTCCAGGTGTTACACTTCAGTTCAGTGTTCATGAACGCAGGTTCATTGTTGTGCACTAGAACCTGATGTAGAAGTTACAGCATGCAAGCACACGGTGATGGGGCCGAGGAGCAGCTCTTTACTGACATCTAGTGGTTCTACATCTTTTTCCTGGTTAATAAAGTTCAGCTTTCTTCTCCTGCAGATCATTTGACAAATCTTTTGCTGTCCCCATGACTCGGGAGCCAAAAACGTCGGTGCAGCACTGGACCTGCAGCGTCTGTCTGAAGGCCTGAAACTCCTCCCACGCTGATCACAGGTGAGCATGGTGACCTTCAGTAAGGTAAACCTGTGGTTGTTTCTGTCCAACACAGCTGTAGGGCAGTAAAGAACGTCACCCAACCTCCACCAGAGAGAAAGAAAAATGTCTGTATCACGATTCATATTCTGTGAGAGTAATCACAGATCCCTGTGGGGTGTTTGAACACTCGTACACACGTCCAGCTGCACTGTGGAGGTGCAGTGATTGGAGTGTACCCGTGGGGATCTGTGATTTTGAAGGCTAGGACGTGTTTCAGCCTCTGCTGTCGTTGATGTCACAGAATAGTTAAATCCTTCCTGTTTCATGGGATCGTCCTTGTCTTCTGACAGCAAGCAGAAACATGGCTGTGGTATAGTTTTGTCATGTTGACGTCTTGTCACGATGTGAGCGTTTCATTTTATGACCAGTCCTGATGGACTGTGATTAGTGAAACTGGAGACTTGCTCCGCCTTCCACCTCTTCCATCATTTTCCTGTTTGTTATCCCAGTGTGTGTGTGCTTTGATGTGGATATATCGTCAACGTGTCCTTTAATGACGTGACTGTGTGGCTGCTGTTGCCCTGTCTCTCGTTTCTCTGGATCAGCTTTGTTTTCTCAGTCTGGAGGAAATGGGTGTAATACTCATGCCTACTCTAGGCCCCTCCCACAGGATAGACAGATTGACTGTGGCATCATCATGTGATAAAACCCATTCTGTTAAATCTTTCTGTACTTCCTGTTTAGTGACCTCATCATTTAGCACAGCCTCATTAAATCTGCAGTATTTAGATAGTTTACTCGTCCTGTCCTCACTGCCAAAGATACTGGTTTGTGTCCACACACAGTGGTGGGTTCTTTATTACAGTCACTGGTCCTATATAGTTTTTTACCAGGTGGTGTTGAAGAGCTCCCATGGACACGGGACATGAAGGTGACGTTAGTGGCCCAGTTCTGCTGGGAGCCGCTCCACAGTCTGTCTGAGAGCACAGCTGAAGTTAAATATACACAATATAAAAGTTTAAGACGTTTTTGTTTAAGCTCCCTCTTCTCACATGTTCTGTCTTCGCATCCAGCTGTTGGGTCCGCGTCTCGGTGCAGGAGATATCTGATCGTGCTTTCGTCTTTGTTGTTGACTTTGTTGTTGGTCTGTTCGTGCCCCTCTCAGCTTTCTGTCCTTATCTTTTCTCTCAAACTGATTTTCCACATATGCAGCCCGTTATGATCCAAAGCTGTCCAGCGGGAAAATCACAGTCCTTGACAGGCCAATTCTGGCCCCCGAGCCTTATGTTTGACAGCCCTGCTCTAGAGGATGCTGACACTGTAAAAACATTTAGTGTTGCAGTTTTCACTGAAGGCCAGCATATCAGGAATGGAGCTGGGCTTTTGTTGGCTCCTGAGAAGAAGAGCAAAGACAAACACATCTTCTCTTCCTCCTGAATAAACAGGAAACAGGAAAATCCTCCACTACAAATCAGAGTCAGTGGAGCATCGCTGCAGTTAGAACTGCTTCATTTATGCACAGGCAGGTGGAGGTTTTCCTGCTTCAGCTGCTGCTGGAGCTTCAACAGATGTGGTGATGGAGCAGAGGGTAGCTGATTACTGGCTGCATCTATAATAAGCACTGTTTGAATCAGACCCACAGCTGGGTTTCTGAACGTCACACTGCTGAGTGCCTCACTTGAACAGTGGACATTCATTTATAAGGAGCTCTATGAGCAAAAAAGGAATATAAAAGTAATATAAGGAGAAAAGCAGCACTAAGACACTTCACTGTAGCTTTGTGGAGCTCTTACACACAGTGTGTGTGTTCTAGTCCACATCACAATAAGACACTTACTGAGAAACAGCTAGTGCTGAAGACGCTGCAGCCCAGAGGTTGGAGGAACAGACAGTGACACACAGACATGAATCAAGAATCGGTTGCAGTGCGAGAAACAACACAGTGGCAGAAATAGAATATATGTTATTTATTTATTTTAGTATATATGTTATATACATGTCGATTCATCTGCCCATGGATACAGAATACAATTAGAAAATATGAAATATCAGTGATTATGAGTGGGGTGAGTGCAAAATCCAGGTAGGACATGATGTGCAAAGAATCCAGAGTGCAACCTTTTCACATAAATAAATAAGTGTGTTATTGTAAGTGTGTTGTTGTAAGTGTGTTATTGTAAGACGTTAGCAGAGCAGTGATCGGTGTGATTCTGTGGACAGGTGTGCTTCATCCACACCTGAGCTGAGATCAGGAGTATCTGTACTTGGTTTGACTCTGTGGGAGATCTATGCATTTTCTTCTGCTTATCCAGCTCAGGGTTACAGGAGGCTGGAGCCAGAGTACACCCTGGCCAGGTCACCAGCTTATCACAGGGTAACATTTGCAGTGACACCTGCAGAATCACCGGGTGACCTAACCCCACTAACTGCATGTCTGTGGACTGTGGGAGGAAGCCTCCAAACACAGAGAACCCAGAGAGAACATGCAGACTCCACACAGGAAGGCCAGGTGGGGGATTCAAACCCTGCTGTGAGGCAACAGAGCTAATTACTGCACCACCGTACTGCCTCTGGCTGGGTTGTAGCACATCTAATACTTACCTCACTCAGGGACATGAAAACAATTCATACACAGCCTTCATGCTATTGTTGATGTTCTGTCTCTTTTAAAATGAAAAAAACATAACACAAAAGACTTCATTGTGTGTAACTTATCAGATAATTATTCCCCCTTCTGTGATTTAAGCTGTTCCTGCTTCTGCTGCTTTTATAAAAAAAAAAAGCAAATCAGACTTGGAGGAAAAGAAACAAAACAGAAGCATAAGTGGGCTACCAGCATTGGTGTCTCCATTAAAACATGATTCACCATGGCAACAGAGTCCTCTTGACTCAGAAGATACTGAAATTTGTTTTTAATGGATTTATTTATGGTTTGTTTGAGACGGTCTGTGTGTGTGTGTGTGTGTGTGTGTGTGTGTGTGTGTGTGTGTGTGTGTGTGTGTGTTTGTCAGCGCTGATACAGAGACTAATGGGTTTGCGAGGATACCGTTTAAATCACTTACTGAGAACAAACAAAGTCTTTTCTTTGAAAGTTTTGAAGCTAAATTCAGACACGGGGACGGATGATATTTATAAGTGCTTTATGAAACCCGTCCTCATCGTAGCAATCAAGTGCTTCCATCATCATGATGGCACGTTGTTTTAGAGCACAGTCAGCACGTGGCCTGTTGGCTCATATTCTACATCATTGTGTGTCGCTGTGATTGTCACGTCCATATGATACGACTTTCACCTGCTGGCAGGTAGAACAAATACTGTCCAACACAGCTGTAGGGCAGTGACTGTTACAGCCACAGGGGAGCTCCTTCATCCCCACAGTCACACTGTGCAGTGCACACACGCACACACACACACACACACGCACGCACGCACACACGCACACACACACACACACACGATGTCACAGACATGTGTTTACACGATTACTTAGCCCTTGAGCTCAGCTCATGATCATTAACATGAACTGTTATGATCGCTGATCAAAGACCAGAATCAGAATCAGAATCGTGTTTATTGGCCATGTATATGTGCAGACACATACAAGGAATTTGGTTCAGGTAGATGGTGACTCTCAAGCACAGCAATGTAAATCTCAACAATATAAGCAACGCAATACACCCACCCTCCCACCCTCCCACACACACACACACACACACACACACACACACACACACACACACACACACACACACACACACACACACACACACACACATGGATCCCCCATTCAGAGATGGTCTTTCCCTTTTTAAATGGCCTTCTTGTTTGTTCTCAGTAAGAGATTCAAGCTGTATCCTCTCAAATCCATTCAATTCAATTCAATTCAATTTTATTTATATAGCGCCAAATCACAACAAAAGTCGCCTCAAGGCGCTTCATAGATACAGAGAAAAACCCAACAATCATATGACCCCCTATGAGCAAGCACTTTGGCGACAGTGGGAAGGAAAAACTCCCTTTTAAAAGGAAGAAACCTCCGGCAGAACCAGGCTCAGGGAGGGGCGGCCATCTGCTGCGACCGGTTGGGGTGAGAGAAGGAAGACAGGATAAAGACATGCTGTGGAAGAGAGACAGAGGTTAATAACAGATATGATTCAATGCAGAGAGGTCTATTAATACATAGTGAGTGAGAAAGGTGACTGGAAAGGAAAAACTCAATGCATCATGGGAATCCCCCGGCAGCCTACATCTATTGCAGCATAACTAAGGGAGGATTCACGGTCACCTGGTCCAGCCCTAACTATATGCTTTAGCAAAAAGGAAAGTTTTAAGCCTAATCTTAAAAGTAGAGATAGTGTCTGTCTCCTGAATCCAAACTGGAAGCTGGTTCCACAGAAGAGGGGCCTGAAAACTGAAGGCTCTCCCTCCCATTCTACTTTTAAATACTCTAGGAACAACAAGTAGGCCTGCAGAGCAAGAGCGGAGCGCTCTAATAGGGTGATATGGTACTACAAGGTCATTAAGATAAGATGGGGCCTGATTATTTAAGACCTTGTATGTGAGGAGCAGGATTTTGAATTCAATTCTGGATTTAACAGGAAGCCAATGAAGGGAAGCCAAAACAGGAGAAATATGCTCTCTCTTTCTAGTCCCTGTCAGGACTCTTGCTGCAGCATTTTGGATTAGCTGAAGGCTTTTCAGGGAGTTTTTTGGACGTCCTGATAATAATGAATTACAGTAGTCCAGCCTGGAAGTAATAAATGCATGAACTAGTTTTTCAGCGTCACTCTGAGACAGGATATTTCTAATTTTAGAGATGTTGCGCAAATGGAAGAAAGCAGTCTTACATATTTGTTTAATATGTGCGTTGAAGGACATGTCCTGGTCAAAAATGACTCCAAGGTTCCTCACCGCGTTACTGGAGGCCAAGGTAATGCCATCCAGAGTAAGAATCTGGTTAGATACCATATTTCTAAGATTTTCAGGGCCGAGTACAATAACCTCAGTTTTATCTGAATTAAGAAGCAGAAAGTTAGCGGCCATCCAGGTCTTTATGTCTTTAAGACATTCCTGCAGTTTAACTAATTGGTGTGTGTTATCTGGCTTCATGGACAGATAGAGCTGGGTGTCATCTGCATAGCAGTGAAAATGTATGCTATGTCTTCTAATGATGCTGCCTAAGGGAAGCATGTATAATGTAAACAGAATTGGTCCTAGCACTGAACCCTGTGGAACTCCATAATTAACCTCAGTGTGTGAAGAGGACTCTCCATTTACATGCACAAACTGGAGTCTATTAGATAGATATGATACAAACCACTGCAGCACAGTACCTGTAATACCTACAGCATGTTCTAATCGCTCTAATAGGATATTATGGTCAACAGTATCGAACGCTGCACTGAGGTCTAGCAGGACAAGCACAGAGATGAGTCCACTGTCAGAGGCCATAAGAAGATCATTTGTAACCTTCACTAAAGCTGTTTCTGTGCTGTGCTGAGCTCTGAAACCTGACTGAAACTCTTCAAATAAACCATTCCTCTGCAGATGATCTGTTAGCTGTTTGACAACTACTCTTTCAAGGATTTTTGATATGAAAGGAAGGTTGGAGATTGGCCTATAATTAGCTAAGACTGCTGGGTCTAGAGATGGCTTTTTGAGTAAAGGTTTAACTACAGCCAGCTTGAAGGCCTGTGGTACATAGCCGATTATTAGAGATAGGTTGATCATATTTAAGATCGAAGAATTAATTAATGGCAGGACTTCTTTGAGCAGTTTTGTAGGAATAGGGTCTAAAAGACACGTTGATGGTTTGGAGGAAGTAATTATTGAAGTTAACTCAGAAAGATCAATTGGAGAAAAAGAGTCTAACTTAACATCAATGGTACTAAGAGTAACTGTAGATAATATTACATCTGTGGGATGATTATTGGTAATTTTTTCTCTAATGATAAAAATTTTATTTGTGAAGAAGTTCATGAAGTCATTACTAGTTAACGTTAAAGGGATGGTTGGCTCAAAAGAGCTCTGACTTTTTGTCAGCCTGGCTACAGTGCTGAAGAGAAACCTGGGGTTGTTCTTATTTTCTTCAATCAGTGATGAATAGTAAGATGTTCTGGCTTTGCGGAGGGCTTTCTTATAAAGCAGCAAACTATTTCTCCAGGCTAAATGATGATCCTCTAGATTTGTGACACGCCATTTCCTCTCCAGATTACGAGTCATCTGCTTTAGGGTACGTGTTTGAGAATTATACCACGGAGTCAGGTACTTCTGATTTGAGGCCTTAGTTTTCACAGGAGCTACAGTATCCAGAGTCGTACGTAGTGAGGAGGTGAAATTATTAACAAGAAAATCGACCTCTGTTGGGGTAGCGTTCAGATAGCTGCTCTGCTCTGTGTTGGTACAGGGCATTGGAGATGATAACAGTGGGTGGATTATATTCTTAAACTTAGTTACAGTGCTTTCAGAAAGACATCTATTTTGATAAAGTCTACTCTTCACCGCTGTGTAATCAATTATTGTAAAAGTAAATGTTATCAGGAAATGATCAGACAGGAGAGGGTTTTCAGGAAACACTGTTAAATGTTCAGGTTCGATGCCATATGTTAAAACAAGATCTAGAGTGTGATTAAAGTGGTGGGTGGGTTCTTTTACGTTTTGAGAGAAACCAATTGAGTCTAATAACAGATTAAATGCCATGTTGAGGCTGTCATTTTTAGCATCTACATGGATGTTAAAATCACCGACAATAATTATTTTATCTGAGCTCAGAACTAAATTAGATATAAAGTCTGAGAAATCAGACAGAAACTCTGTGTAAGGCCCAGGTGGACGATAGATGATAACAAGTAAGACTGGTTTCTGAGTTTCACAGCTGGGGTGGACAATGTTAAGCATCAGGCTTTCAAATGAATTAAAAGTCTGTCTTGGTCTTTCATTAATTAATAGGCTGGTGTGAAAAATTGCTGCCACACCGCCCCCTCGGCCTGTGCTTCGAGATTTCTGGTAGTTAGAATGACTCGGGGGTGTTGATTCATTTAAACTAACATAATCATCCTGCTGCAACCAGGTTTCTGTAAGGCAGAGTAAATCAATTTGTTGATCAATTATTAAGTCATGTACTAACAGAGACTTGGAGGAGAGAGACCTAATATTTAATAATCCACATTTCACTGTTTTACTCTTTGGTTCAGATGTGGATACTGTATTGTTCTTTCTTTGTGATTGTTTATGTTTAAGTTGTTTGTTGCTGGTTTTTA
Source organism: Rhamphochromis longiceps (assembly GCF_057381845.1). Taxonomy (NCBI): domain Eukaryota; kingdom Metazoa; phylum Chordata; class Actinopteri; order Cichliformes; family Cichlidae; genus Rhamphochromis; species Rhamphochromis longiceps. The sequence continues at coordinate 23,520,470 of NC_140559.1, read as the reverse complement.
GTTTGTTTTTTGTCTTTTTGGAAGCTGACACAGTCTCTATGGAGATGGGTTTTTGGGGGGGTAGCAGGAGGAGAGAAGCTGCAGAGAGTCGTGTAAGACTGCAACTCTGCTTCCTGGTCCCAACTCTGGATAGTCGTATTTTGGGGGGTTTAATAAATTTGTCCATATTTCTAGAAATGAGAGCTGCTCCATCCAAAGTGGGATGGATGCCGTCTCTCCTAACAAGACCAGGTTTCCTCCAGAAGGTTTGCCAATTATCTATGAAGCCCACATCGTTTCTGGGACACCACTCAGACAGCCAGCAATTTAAGGAGAACATGTGGCTAAACATGTCACTCCTGGTCTGATTGGGGAGGGGACCAGAGAAAACTGGTCCGACATTGTTTTGGCAAAGTTGCACACCGATTCAATATTGATTTTAGTGACCTCCGATTGGCGTAACCGGGGTGTCATTACTGCCGACGTGAATTATGATCTTACTGAATTTACGTTTACCCTTAGCCAGCAGTTTTAAATTTCCTTCAATGTCGCCTGCTCTGGCCCCTGGAAGACAATTGACTATGGTTGCCGGTGTCTCTAGCTTCACATGTCTGAGAACAGAATCGCCAATTACCAGAGTTTGACCCCCGGCGGGTGTGTCGCCGAGTGGGGAAAAACGGTTAGACACATGAACGGGTTGGTGGTGTACCTGGGGCTTCTGTTTAGGACTATGCTTCCTCCTCACCGTCACCCAGCCTCCCTGTTTCCCCAGCTGCTTTGGACCTGCCGGGGAACAGCTAGCGGGGCCTACGCTATTTTCGGCTGCACCAGCTACAGGGGCCTGGCTAGCTACGGGTGAATGAAGGGTGCGAAGCCGAGTCTCCAATTCAGTAATCCTGGCCTCCAGCGCTGCAAATATGCTACATTTGTTACAGATATCATTACTGCTAAAGGAGGCAGAGGAGTAACTAAACATCTGACACAATGAGCAAGAAAGTGCAGGAGGGACAGGTGAAGTAGCCATGGTGCTAACGAGTCGGCTACGAGCTAAGCTAAGCTAGCGAAACAGTACAGAGACAGTGAGTGAATACTTTGGCTATAAATTAGGTAGTGAGTACACAGAAAGTGTGCTTCGGATGAAGCACGTGAAGATTATACTATGAAAGAAGAATGTATTTAAAAGTTGTTAATTAAATTGCTAAGCAAATAAGCTACTCAGAAACACCACTGTGTTTGAGCAGGAACAGGAAGTGATACTCTACCACAGAGCGAGTGAACACCAAGTGACAGCGCCTCCCAAGTGGACTCCAGCAGCCCATTAAAGTCTGTAACAATGCTCACACACAGAGACCGTCTCAAACAGACCAAAAATAAATCCATTTAAAAAATGTAAAGAACAAAAGTTTTCAGTAGCTTCTGAGTCAAGATGAGTCTGTTGCCATGGTGAATTCATGTTTTAATGGATATACAGGGTCTGAGCCGTCATACTCGTAGAATCCACTCACTGAGGGAATAAAAAGCGAGGTGGCAAAAGAGTCTGGAAAAAAAACCCTAAGGCAGCATGGTCTCAAAGATCCGGGCCCAGCGTATCCAAGCAGGGTCGTGGAAAACTGGTCCCCCTCCATGGAGCTTTTCAAAGCACAGGAGACAACGCACGCTCGACATCGCTTACCAGCCAAAGCTCGCCGCCAGTAAAGCCTGAGTTTTACCTGAATAGCTGCTCTTCTCCCTCTCCTTTTCCATGGTCTACAGGGACCGCTGAGATCACCTGATGAGGATCCAGCTAATGGTGGAGGGTGGGAAATGCAGAAGGAGGAGGAAGAGACATTGTGAGGCATCATAGAGGAAGAATGGACAGTAAAGCCAGGCGATCATACACCAAGGCAACTAATACATAGTTAAAACTAAGTGAGAACAGCAGAGCAGAAAAAAACGTAAGCGAGTGCGACGTTCATGACAACAGCTGTGTGCAGAGTATGAGCGTGCAGCGTCTAAAGTGTGGAAGTACCGACCTTACTTTGACTTTCTGTTAAAAGTGATAAAAACATTAGCGTCCGCTGTTCACAGCATGGGAAGAAAACTTCTTTTTACAGCGAATAAAACCCCTAAACTTCTGTGCAAGCACCGAGTACGCTGCCACAGGAATGTGAAATTCACAGAGAAACTCCCGGATTCTTCCGCTGACCGCTGCGGCACACCTGCACCAGGGCAAACATCCGCCTACCACACTCCTCCTATCCAGGTGAAAATGGAGCAACAGGACCGCTAGCCTTTGATTTTTCTTATTTTCTGCTGTGTTTTACTTGCATCCATGTGAAAGACTGAGTGTAAACAGAAAAACCTATTTCATGTGCAGGAATGTGCAGAAAATAGGTTTAAATGTTAAACAAATTTCTTCCAGTCAGAGAATGTTGAATATAATTAAATTTTTGCTTGATTCATAAAGTTAAAAGATTAAAACTAATAAAACAAGTTTTAAAAAGAGACTTTTCCATTTGATTACATTTTGGATGATAGATCATGCAGAAAAAGTAGAATTGGGCTGAAAGATCTATCACTTTATTACCTATTCAGGTTGTAAATTATGTTTTTAAAAAGTAACTAAGTAACTAATTACTTTCAACAATAAGTAATCAGTAAAATAACAGGTTTACTTTTGGGGGGAAGTAATCAGTAATTAGTTACTGATAGGTTTGTAGCTTAAACCCATTCGCTGGAACGTTAAGGACAATTTATTACACAGCAGAAACAAGACACAAGTAGGCAAAGTTCTTTGTGTTACTCATGCATGAGGGAGAGAACCACGACAAGAGCCGTTCCTTCGCTTGACCCCAGTCGCTCTCGTCCACTCCCCCGTAACACTGCTCTTTTATTGAGGTTACATGAATATACATAGGTTCATTAACATATGACGTCTACATACACACAAAGAGTACCTTGCCTGTGCGTTGTGTAAATGTGTGTGTGTGTGTGGGGAGGGTCCAGTGTGTGACCCCATAAAGACTTCCCTAAACCTGCTGGTCTGGAAGTCCAGCAGTTCATTTAAACAAAAGGCACTTAGCCTAAAACAGATATAGCTACATTTATCCTACCATAAAACAATAATGTGTATGCCCTCTCCCATGCTCCCAGGATGTTGGTGTGACTGCCAGAACACTCTGGAATGCACACAAAGCCTTTGCAGACTATTAAGGATCAAACCTCTACCAACATGACATTGATTATACAACTCTAAGCATATATGAGTAGATATTTCTAAGCATAAATGACAATAAACAATACAAATCTAACACTTACTGATTACTTTTTTCAAGTAACTTGACCAACACTGGTCACCAGGATTGTTCACCTCTCTGCAGGAACTTTGGTTCTCTCCTCTTTAAAGAAACTCTCTGCTGTGCACCTCCCAGCTTCAGCTTCCTCCACAGGTTTTCTATGACTGAGGTCTGGAGACTGATCCACGACTCATGTTCAGTATTCTGGCTGAGAGAACAAGGTTCTCGTCTCAGATTTCACACTGCATGTTCCTGTCCACTGACCTCTCAGTGTGTGATGTTGGCCTGCACCTTAAAAAGAACGACAGCCCAGAGCATCATGTTACCTCCTCCCTGCCTGACTGTGGGGACACTGCTCTGTGGGTCACGTCAGCGTTTCTCGGGTTGATGGCAGAGATCTTGATTTTGGTTTCATGTGACCACAGTACACTTCCAACACTACATTTTCTGAGTTATTTGTGGGTGTTTTCTTGTTAGTTCGTTTTTTTAGTACTTGAACACTAAAGTGGCCTTCAATGAGATGACAGAGCCAGCAGTGACCCACAGCATTTAAGTTTGACACTCCTGTTTTAGATGTTCACTGGCAAACTTGAAGGATCTGGAGCCAGAGTACACCCTGGCCAGGTCACCAGCTTATCACAGGGTAACATTTGCAGTGACACCTGCAGAATCACCGGGTGACCTAACCCCACTAACTGCATATCTGTGGACTGTGGGAGGAAGCCTCCAAACACAGAGAACCCAGAGAGAACATGCAGACTCCACACAGGAAGGCCAGGTGGGGGATTCAAACCCTGCTGTGAGGCAACAGAGCTAATTACTGCACCACCGTACTGCCTCTGGCTGGGTTGTAGCACATCTAATACTTACCTCACTCAGGGACATGAAAACAATTCATACACAGCCTTCATGCTTTTGTTGATGTTCTGTCTCTTTTAAAATGAAAAAAACATAACACAAAAGACTTCATTGTGTGTAACTTATCAGATAATTATTCCCCCTTCTGTGATTTAAGCTGTTCCTGCTTCTGCTGCTTTTATAAAAAAAAAAAAGCAAATCAGACTTGGAGGAAAAGAAACAAAACAGAAGCATAAGTGGGCTACCAGCATTGGTGTCTCCATTAAAACATGATTCACCATGGCAACAGAGTCCTCTTGACTCAGAAGATACTGAAATTTGTTTTTAATGGATTTATTTATGGTTTGTTTGAGACGGTCTGTGTGTGTGTGTGTGTGTGTGTGTGTGTGTGTGTGTGTGTGTGTGTGTGTGTGTGTTTGGCAGCGCTGATACAGAGACTAATGGGTTTGCGAGGATACCGTTTAAATCACTTACTGAGAACAAACAAAGTCTTTTCTTTGAAAGTTTTAAAGCTAAATTCAGACACGGGGACGGATGATATTTATAAGTGCTTTATGAAACCCGTCCTCATCATAGCAATCATATGTTTCCATCATCATGATGGCACGTTGTTTTAGAGCACAGTCAGCACGTGGCCTGTTGGCTCATATTCTAGTGATGTGCGGATCAATCCTGAAATATCGATTCCTCCGATACCAGTCATTTATGTTCTAGAATCGATTCTCACATTAAAATATCAATATTTTAGTAATTTAGGGTATATTTGTAGTTTATCAGTGGAAAGAAACTATAACATTCAGATTGTCTACATTGGAAGCAACTACTTCCTCTTCCGCCTTTCATAGTCATGTGTGAAATACGGCTGTATAAATGTGTCGCAGACCCTTTGCGTGCGCACTCACAACAATGGCTGAGCGTGGAGTCATTTTACATCCACAAACGACGTGGTTTGTGATACATGTGGCAAGACCACTAACCTCGTCAAACACCTCAGAGTAAATCATATCACAGAATATGACGAGGATATGTTGAGGTGAACTGAAGAGGAGGAGAGAGTCAGGTGCTGCTAGGGCGAGACAGACGTCTCTCACAGAGTCCTTCAGTGCTGCAGGCAGGCAAGGTGTTCAAATAGCGCATAACTTCAGTTTTTTTTTTATTTCTATATATGATGAACTCTGCATTATTAAGTGATAAGAACAAGTAATCTGATGTCTTATAATCACTATGACGCTATAATTTGAGATACAATAAAAGATACAATGAATAAAATAAGCTTTTGTACAAAGTGTCGGTATCGGATCAGTATCGTCGATACCACCCTGAATATTACTTGGTATTGGATCGGAAAGGAAATCGCACATCACTATCATGTTCTACATCATTGTGTGTCGCTGTGATTGTCACGTTCATGTGATATGACTTTCACCTGCTGGCAGGTAGAACAAATACTAACTGACTTCCTAAAGTCATATGAGTGGGTTTGTTTGTTTGTTTGTTTTTTCTTTTTTTCACAAAAAGTAGTGAGAAACAAGTCTGGGCATGCATGACGCTGTTTGTGCCCGTTCAGTCATGACTTAGCATCTAAGGCAGGGATGTCCAACATATGGCCAGCGGGCCACATCCGGTCCTGATACACTTTTATATGTCAGTTATTAATGACCTGAGCAAATGTGGGAGCTGAATGTTCAGCTCTGCTGATCTCCATGCAAACAGGGGTGGAACCATAAAGCCAATCACATGCAAAGACAGACTGTCATACCATGGTTGGGTACAGGCCGGGTACACAGAGAGACGGAAGCCGATTTAAATACAAGAGTGTCAGGAAAATGTAAAATGAGCAGCGTTCGACTAATAATTGAATATTAGATCAAACAAAGTGAATACAAAGTGTGTTTGAATGGCAGAGATGCAGAAATGTGAGCATGTAACACAGAGCAACAGCATACATGCAAACCCTCCTGAATCTTTTCCAGGAGAATCTCGAATTTCAGTGCCCCTCCTGAAAATCTCCCAGAGCCACCATTCTCCTGAATTTCTGCTGATTTTCCACCCGGACAACAAAAATGAAAACCATATCCCAGAACCAAAACCCAGCAAATTCCAGTTTCCAACAATGGCGGCAGCTATTTAGTTTTAAGATTACTCCTATTACTCTTTCTGGGTCACAAAATAAACTTTTAGCATATTTTCAGGTGAGAATAAACTTCAAATATCTGAGCCGGCAAGAATAGCAAACTCCCGGCACATCGTTTTCAAACCCCTGCGGTCTTTCGCTACTCAGGTTAAACATGATATTTAAGTAACTCGATAACCTAAAAATTTTATTGTTGGACTTTTTCAGTGTTTTATTTGTTCCTGAGTAAATTGGTTTTGCTGAGATTAAAGTTATTAGATTAGATGAGATTAAATAAAAACTTTATTAATCCCTCGGGAGGATTCCTCCAGGGTTGTGACACTGCTGAAAAAAACGTCAAACAGAAAACTGATTAAACAGAAGTGTGAGACGGTCAAGAATTTACGCCAGCGTCCGGTTATATTTAGATAGCAAGGAGCAGACGGCAGAGTTTCACTCCACTGAGAGAGCCCGTGACGTAATTCTGAACGCTAGACCATCACAGTCGCTCACTTACGGCCTACCCGCCTTTCGGAGGACTTGGCCCACTTAGACCACGAAGGCCGGGTCCTTAGGTCGATGCAGCCTCTGAATTTGGACAGTAATAAAAGTGACATTTAACTTACTTTAAATAAATAATTTTAAATAAATAAACACTGTAAAATTCAAGTTTTTTGTATATGTGTATGTAATCCCCCCTTTTGAACGTCTCCCTAATTCTGAGGCTTCAAGGTTGGCAAGTATGAGCAACAGCTCAGTCTGAGTCTGAACGAGTCTCACAGGCTTGCTGTGCGTTTAAAGCTGTAAGAATTACAAATTACAATTATAAGTTATCATTCTTAACTTGTTTGATCCGCTGGTCACCACAGACAAACACAAGCAGACATTTTGGATTTTTACTGTATTATCATAGTTTTAAAGCTTTTCCTGCAGATACAAACCTCCCTTATGAACATTTATACTACACAAAGTCATTCAGCAATAAACAATTGAAGACAGAAAAGTTTGTTTTTCACTTTCTACTATAGAAATTTCAGTTTTTTGTGATGATTGATGAGCTATCAGAACTTTTTCTATCATTTTATTTCTTACAGTTTAAGGAGTCGTGCTGACAGGTTTCTGTTGTTGTCACAGAGCTTTTTCTTCATCATATAGAAAAACACTTAAATATGTGACTCCTTCACAGTGACAGGATGTTTCAGTGGTCCGGCCCAACTAAAGTCATGTGGTCCCCCATGTAAATTCAGGCTGTTTCTCAATCCTGTCTTTAAGTGATGATGTATGAACCCTGCTTCCAGGTCCAAATTACTCTGCGTTTAATAAGGCTGTTGTGTTTTTAACATTTTTTAATGCTTTGTATCTTGTTCTATTTAATCTCAACAAGTCCCTAAAAAAAGTCAGTGATCACTGTCGGCCTCTCTCGGTTTTTATGATCACTGCTCATTTTAAAGCTTGGTTTTTAAAACCTCACAATGTATCTATATGCAGCAGTATATTAATAACTAACCTCATATCATGGATGCATTGTCTCAGTTGTTCTCGTGGACTTGTGATACGTCATCAGTCATCAATTCAAAGTACGCATCAAGCCAAGCCCAAGTATGCTCAAAATTCCCAGATGTGTTCTCGCTCCACTTTATCGAGCAATAAAGTGGAGTCCACAGCTACTGTGAACTTGGTGCAGCTAAATCTAACTCAAAAGTGGCAATGGCAATTTTATTTGTTCCTGAGTAAATCGGTTTGGTGAAGACTAAAGTTAAGCTTGAATTCTTACTTGGAGAGTGGTCACTGTATTTTGAATTACACCCATCATATCCCCTGATGTAAAATGTTCTGTTCTTATTTAAACAGCTGGATCAGAATTACATCTAAGATGACAAATAATTAAATTCAGCAAAAACAGCATGTTAATGCATGGAGATCCTGAAGGCTGCTCCAAAAATGATCCGATTATATTTTAAACATTTGTTCAATTCTCTTCCAAACCCCAGCAGCTGTGTATTGTAAGTTTTAGTGTCTACTAAAATACAAATAAAAGTGTTCTAACATCTCACCTGTTTGTTTTTATTCAGACATACATGTGTACTATTTTATTAATAGAGACATTAGCCTCGTTTCTGTCATGTAGTGGTTGTGCTGAAGCTTATTAGACATTGTGAAACTGATGATATGTAAAATTGATTTTTGCCAAAGTGCTTAAGATACTTTTTTAATTATATATTTTTTAATCTACTACATTTGTAATTTCTATTGCAAATATTAAGCACAGTTAAATTAAGAGGGGATGGCAGTGAAAACTCTGGAGCTGTGTTGTCACCATAGAAATTGTAGAGTGATCTGCTGCTTTCTGTGGAATTCTGGACTCCCGTGTGAACTTACAAAGTCCGTACTCGCGAACAGCAGAGGCTGGTGAGCAATGTTCCCTCTAAGCTGCGCACGTGCGCAATTGCGCACTGCTGGCACGGTCTCTGCGCACAGAAAATCTGTGTTGCGCACACAAAAAAAATCTAACCTAAATTGAAATTAAAATGAATACGTCAACAATTCTGTTTTGCAGTGTTAGTCAGTAAGTGACTGGCTGCTCCCGTATGGGATTAGAACGATCCCACGTTATCCCATAGTCCAGCGATTCACATTCGTATACGCAGCCAATCGATGTCGTTGACAGGCTATGACAGCGTCCTTATGTGCCGACACCGGAGCTGATGTGGAGTGAAGCCACGTTAATGACAACGTGGACAACCATTGGAGATGTGAGCAGGACAGACGAAACAATTGATGGAAAAAGTGTGGACTTTATACCAGTTTTTAAATTGTGTTGATAGGCCACGTAAAACCAGAGTTGTGATTTTAAAAAAAGAATGCAATGTTTGGTTTCCTTGCTGAATACTATCGTTGTTTATATTTACTGCGGGAAGAAACGGTAAAAACTGCGTTTTATAAGAAAAAAGCCTCGAAAGCGCTCTCCACCTGTGAGCAAAAACAAACCCCCCCACCCCCTCTCTCTTTCCTATTCGTCCAAAAAAGTACCATGTCGACCAATCAAAAAATGATATGGTAACGTGGCATCTAGTTGTTAAGAAACGGGGGGAAATTTTAGGAGTGACGGCGGTGCTTTGAGATGTGAGAGATTTGAGACGTGTAGCGCAAATCTTGTGTAGTTAGTGTGTAGTGTAGTCAGTAGATTTGTTGTGTGTGTCAGAGCAATGAGGCGACTGCTGAACGTTACAGGTGTTACAGCAGTGCTACATCTCCTGTTGTCAGGCCTGCAGGTATCAGGCTGTTGTTCTCCTTTATCTCACAGTGGACAGAAATTATTTTTTGGAGTGGCACAAATAATTTGTGTGGCATCAGATTTGATGCAGAACAGCTGATTGTTCTGTAAATAGTTTGAAATGTTTATTTAAAAATGCATTGGCTGCATTTAAAAAAAAATAGCTGCAAAAAACTTTGTTGTTTGCCAAACTGAGTTACTTTTTTGAGGAGTAACTATATAATTATTTGCCCAACATTGGTCATTATATACTGTATTTTGCAGACAGAGAGTTACAGGACTCTCTCCCAGACCACAGACGCATAATACAAGTCAGAGCTGTATATATAAAAAAAGAAAAGAAAAAAGAAAAAGAAAGTTGTGTTTTCGAAATTGGAGTTCAAGTCATTTTTACTTCCAATAGCGTTAACATACTACACAGGCCAATGGCTAGATTTTTTTTTTACATTTTCATTGTAAGTGGGCTAAAGCAGTTTAAAAGTAGTCTAACATAAATGTAAATGCTGTAATTTGATTATTTTAATAAACCATGAAACTTGGATGGATTTGATGCTGGCGTGACCACAGTGCACACGTCTGATGTCGCTCACAGTGGTCCAAGGGATCGCTCAGGGAGTTTGTGTGTTCACTCAGACACATGAAAAATTAGAGGGAACATTGCTGGTGGGTGGGGCTGCTGCAGTGACCTCATTCACCCCTTCACTGTTACCTACAAGTTACACATTGAAAGTCTTGGGGGGTTGGGGAAAGGAGTTGATCACTCAAGGGTGCCCCCCTCAATTTTACCAGCGCTCCAATTTTGTTCGCATCATATTTTAGTATAGTTTCTGAATTGAGGAGAATAAAAACATATTTAACATTCGATGTAGCTGCATTGTTGAGTAGAAAGCACAGATTAAATAAAGATGTTTAAATTTAGAATAGAATAGAATAATTGCCATTATTGTCACTATACAGTTGTACAATGAGATACAGTTTTAAATTTAATTTTGGAACTTTTTTAATTTAAGAATATCTGAGCAGATGGTGCAAACAGCAAACACCTGCTGCTGAAGACACTGCAGTCCACAGGTTGGAGGAACAGACAGTGACACACAGACAGGTCGGCTGCAGTAACACTTTAATACAGAACACTATCAACAGTAATTCCATCACATGGTCACAGAGTTATCACAGTACAGTCACAGGAACACGGTTACAACATGACAGTAGCTCCTGAGCCAGGCTCCCTGCATCATCTTGAGAAATAAAAGCAAACCATAAAATGATGCTGGAACAGACAGCACTGATGCTTTTGTCTGTCATGTGCCAGTCTCTTTGGATTTCACACTGCTGAGTTTAAAGACATATGAAATGAGCCTCCACCCTTTGCTTCTCCCTGAGCTCAGCTCACATCAGTCGTTAGGCCAGTGTAGCACCTGACTGCATGTTTGAGGCTGAAAGTTTTTTTCCTGTTAGTGATTCCATATTCAGTCACATTCCTGCTGTGTGTGCATGTCTGTCTCTGTAACAGTGACATTTGTGTCCTTGCAGTGCTGATAAATCAGGATGCTTAACCCTTTAAAACCGGTCGGAGCGGGCACGCTCCGTTTTGCATAACTATTTTTAAATCCCGGTAGCACTGCAACCACAGAAGCTAGCGCCATAATTTTTTTTGCATATGAAACCGGAGGAGTTGTGCTTACATCTTATGCCATCAGCTTGTCCTAGGTCACAGTTTCCTTCCACATATAGCTTTGCAAAAACGGCATAAAAAGCACTTGCAGCAACAAAAACATAATATTCCAGAAACACGCTTTGCCGATCCGATCAGCTGTTTGTAACACTTCCTACATCCATCAGCGTGGACTATCGCATGTCCGCCATGACCTGCCCGAAACAGGAAGTGACGTCATCAGGGCCTTATGAGCCTATACTGGTGTTTTTAAAAGTTATGTTTGACTTTATGACTTTCTGTGTCATTTCTGTGATGCTTAGGACTCATATTGCACTGCTGGAAATAGTTTATTTTGATGCACATGCTGGGGTTTTTTTTGCAAATTTGCATTATAATATTTATTTTCGTTTTTCCTGCAGTATATAAAAATTGGTGTATTTAAAAAATAAAACTATGAAGACACTCAAAATACATTTCCTGTGGTGGGAAACTATTTTGTGCAACTTTTTTGTATTTACAGTTTTGAGGGATAAGCCTCTTAAATTTCTCTAACTAGAAATATATGTTAAAAAAACAAAAACGATTTTAAATTTTTTTGTAGTTTATTGCACTTTTTTGCAATTTATGTAATTACCATGCACTTAATGCAGACATATTATTAAAATATGTCTGCATTAATGTATATCAACTTGAAATGCTCCCAATAATGGCACTACAGCATGTAAAAATATAATATAAGCTCTGGTGGACTTCTTCTATGGTACGTCTTAAAGGGTTAAGGAGCCGAAGTCAGCGGCAGCAGAAACAGATGGAGCAGCTCAGTCTCACTGTTACTGTCACAATATTCAACTTTAAGGACACTTTCTGCAGACCTGAGGGAAATCCCAGCGATAACACTGTGTCAGGCTGCACACAAGCGAATATGCATGAATAAGGCAGCTTTTTAAAAAGGCTTTTCTACAGTAAAGAACAGACGGTGACTTATCCAGAGGGACATCATCATTAGACCTGCTCAGTCTGCAGGTTTGCTCACAAACAAGTCAACACTTTAGAACTTTCTGGGGTGTTGGTTGATTTTCTTTCTCTCTCCATTAAAAAAAACTGCCAACAGCAATTAAACTTTAGACTAATTCATGATGGTAATTATGTCCTCGTGTGTAATTTTCAGACTTGGGAAAATTATGATGCAGTTAGAGAAAAAAAAATAAGAGAAAAACAAGGCTAAAAACATCCATTCATGCAGGGATTACCATAGCAACAGAGTCATTTTCTTCTGACAACACTCATGTGTTAAGAATCAGCAGCGACACACAGACAGAAAGTATTAACACTTTAGTTTGAAAATAGATTCTTTGGTTTGTTTTGCATGTGTGTGTGTGTGTTGGTTGTAAAGAGTACCGTTTAAATGACTTACTGAGAACAAACACAATGTTCCTTGGCGAAGCTGCTCAGCAAAAGAGGAGTTGTAAAGTTAACAGGGATGGCTAAGTGTTTGAGTGTTTCGTACGGCGCTTGCTGTTTCACGGTTCATCACAGGATAGTTATCGTACAGTCACGACGCTACAAATAGAGACACAAAGCAAAGGAAACATAAAGCAGCATTCGAGCTATGTTACAAAGAAATATCAGGCACACTGCAGCTGAGTCAGTGTTAAAGCTGCCTGCTCTGGCTCTGAATCAGCTCTAATGGCACTTTGTTTTAGAGCACAGTCAGTGCTGTGGCCTGTTGGCTCATATTCTACATTTTATTTGTCCCCCATGATAGACAGTACCTCCACCCCCTGCGGGAGGCTGTGGAGGAGCTGAGAGCTCCTTTAGCAGTGACTGTTACAGCTACGGAGCAGCTCCTTCATCCCCATAGTAACACTGTGACACAGATTCAAATGTACAATCTGAAGCTCATGGGTGCGTTTGTTTGTTTCTTTTTTCTTTTTTCAAAAAAAAAGTAGTGAGAAACAAATCTGGGCATGCATGACGCTGTTTGTGCCCGTTCAGCCATGACTTAGCGTCTAATACAGGGATGTCCAACATACAGCCAGCGGGTCACATCAGGCCCCTAATACACTTTCATATGTCAGTTATTAATGGCCCGAATGTATGTGGGAGCTGAATCTTCAGTCCTGCTGATCTCCATGCAAACAGGGGTGGCATGATACAGCCAATCACAGGCAAAGACAGACTGGGTCATACCACTGTGTCAAAGAATAACAGTAAGTGTAATGGTACCATTTATAGCTATAATTGTGGTTCACCATCTAAAGTCAGTGTGCCACCCCTGCTCTAAATCATGAACTACAGGAACTGTTAACACTCTAGCATAGCATCAGTATATAGCATAGCAAGCATGTCCAGCCAATTGTGACACATGCAAGCAGTGCCTTCATTAGCAGCTAACGTTAGCCATGCTACCTGCCTGTTACTGACAGTGTTCATGTGCAACACCCTGATAGTTGATGTTGATGCTCCACAAACAGTGATTTGATTGGCTAACGTTGGTTTGTACTGTTAGTGGAGTAAATTCAGTCTGTTCGTGAACGTGTGGAGAGTCTTTTGACAACAGCGTCTTTTAGTTTTGGTCATAGTCGATGAGAAACAGTTTCACTGTTTGCTAAAAGAGGTGGAGCGTTTGGTGGGAGCAGATCGAACGTGTGCTTTAAACTTACTGCACTTCTGATTGGATCTTGTTCACTGACAGAGGTGTTTAGTTATCGTCTTGTTTTCATCATAAACATCAGTGAAACTAATGTGACTCCTGCCTGTGAGTCCAAACATACTAAACAAGTACCTCCTTTAAAGCAACAGCCATGAAAACTGTAGATTATAAGAGGAAAACTGCAGTGAAATCAAAATCTGTGATTATCTTTAAAAACAAACCACAAAAAGAATACATACATATGAGTTTCCACCCTTTACATGTAATCTCAGCATTATCACTCATTGTAACAGCTGTTATATGAAAAAAACCAACGAAATGAAAAAAAAAGTTTTCTGTTTAAACTCAGAGGCAGGACTTTCAGGTCAGAGGTCGGTGTTAACAGAATCATCAAGATTAAACACAGGAACAGAAATATGAGAGAAGACCCAAAGTCAAAAGCAAATCACATGTAGGTGGAGCAAACCGCCTTTTGCCAGCATTCAGTGGTGGAGCTGCAGGTGAGAAACAGAAGACAGGTGTGAGACATGATCTACTTCCTGCTTTCTACAAAGTCTCATCAACAATATCTGCATAAAAGGACACGTTCCCCTCCCATAGCAACAACCTGACACCTTCTCTATGATCCATCCCGCCTGTTCCAGCTGCTGCTCTGGGCACATTTTCATGGCACATTTTGGACCCCTCAGTGTCTGAGATTGTGTGAACGTTACAACATACGTGAGCATTGCTGCTGACCATGTCCATCATATTTTGGTCACAGTGCACCATCTTCCAGCAGGACAAAACACTGTGAGACTAATTGGTGAACAGGACAGTGACTCAGTTCTCGGTCCAGTGGAGAAATCTTGGGATGGAACAGGAGATTCACATCGTGGATGTGCAGGAACTGTGCAACGCTTTCATGTTAACATGGAGCAAAATGTTAGAGGAAGGTTTCCAGCTCCATGTTGCATTTATGCCTTGAAGGATTAAGGCAGTTCTGAAGGTAAAAGGGGGCCAACCCAGTGCTAACAAGGTATACCTAACAACATGAGCAGTGAGTTTAGATTGATGAAAACAACTTCATCATGTTTATTGTAAGTCATGATTAAACTAATTGTGCTATAACTCCTAGAACCTCGGCCTCATGTGTGCAGACGTTTTATGAAAGGGGCTCAAAGGCTGATCTTCACAAGGGGCTGTAACTGAAGGAACAACGCTTCAGGTGTCCTGCAGTGCACCCCCACCCACTTAAGCAAACAATTTAGGTGACAGTGGGAAGGTAAAACTCCCTTTTAACAGGAAGAAATCCTCCAGCAGAACCAGTCGCAGAGAGGAGCAGCCATCTGAGAGACCAGCTGAGGGGAGCTGACGTGGACAGGAGAAAAGACACGCTGTGGAAGAGAGCCAGAGATTAATAATTACTAATGATTCAGTGTAGAGAGGTGTCTAAACACATAGTGAGGTAAGAAGAAACACTCATGGGAATCCCCCAGCAGCCTAGACTGCAGCGTAACCAAGGCAACTGTAGTTGTGATTTGAGGCACACAGAGAACAGATTGTTGACGACTCTACAAACTTACCCACTGGAACAATCATCAGCTGGATGGTGTTGATGGTATCAGTATTCTCAATGTGAGTCTTCCATTGGTATCTTTCTTTGTCGATGGCCAGACACTCATATGTTCCATTCTCAGCCTGCGTCACATCCTGCAGAGCCAAGGACAAATTCCCACTGTCCATCCATCCATCCATCAGATGCAAGCGGCTAGTTGAAGATGGATACTTGTTGGCTCGATGAGACATCTTGCTCTGGTACAAAAGTACTTTTTCTCGCTTTAGGTCAGTTCTCCTCCACACTACAGCCGCAGTGGGATAATCTTTATGGACCTGACACGGCAGAATGACATCCTGTCCACACTCAGCTCTGATAATTGTCAGGGCTGAAGGAGAGAAGAGACAACACAGGACAGAATCAATCTTTTCTAAGTACATTTCAAGGCAAACGCTAACTCTCTCTCTCTCTCTCTCTCTCTCACACACACACACACACACACACACACACACACACACACACACACACACACACACACACACACACACACACACACACACACACACAAACCCATGCATGCACACACACACACACTTCCTGTAACAAACCCAGGAAGATAAGAATTGTGTCACCAACTCATCACTTGCATGATCCTGAATCTGAAAATAGAATTACTGTGATTCTAAAAACAGGCCTTACTGAGAGCTGTGTGTGTGTGTGTGTGTGTGTGAGAGAGAAAGAGAGAGAGAGGGAGAGAGAGTGTTCACCCTGACACGTGTTTGTGGGGACCAAAAATTGGACAATTAATATACTTGTGGGGACCAACAGACCTTATGGGGACAAATTCTTGGCACCATGATTTTGAAGACATTTGTTGAGACTCAAAATGTGGTGTTAGTGTCAGAGTTACAGATAAGTTAGGGTCAGGCATTCAAACTCACATTCGCACCTATGGGCAGTTTTTTGTTACCAGTTAATCTGACTGTGTTGAAAACAAACATGGGGAGACAAGCACAGAAAGACCCCAGCCTGATGGTGGAATTAATGAAGTAACTTTAAAGTTTAAATCATGTAAGTCTGAGTGAGAGCGATAAGGTGTGGTTGGACATCAGATAATTAAATATCAACAACTTGATTGTGACAAAAACAAAAAACAAAGAAAGAAACAAAAAAAGCAACATTTTACAACTTCAACCTAAAGCGCTCCATCTATGCAAGATAGCATGGGTGCTGTGTAGGAGTAAAGTCAGTCAAGTTTTTGGTGGTGCTGTCACTTGTTTTTTGTTCTCTTTGTGGTAGAGTATCATTTCCTGTTCCTGTTACAACACACACAGTGATAGAGAGGGCCAAATGAAACTTTCCGAAGCTCGTATTGAAAAAGGGTACAGTACTCGAGGCTTTTCAACACAAGTTTAGGAGTGACGGCGTTTGCAATGTTCAGCGTGTTTGGAGTCTAAAGTCAGTGTGTTGTCTTGTGTAGTTAGTGTGTAGTGTAGTCAATTGTTTTGTTGTGTGTGTCAGAACATGAGTCGACTGCTGAATGTTACAGGTGTTACAGGAGTGATACATCTCCTGCTGTCAGGCCTGCAGGTATCAGGCTGTTGTTCTCCTTTATCTCATAGTGGACAGAAATTATTTTTTGGAGTGGCACAAATAATTTGTGTGGCATCAAATTTGATGCAGAACAGCTGATTGTTCTGTAAATAGTTTGAAATGTTTATTTAAAAAAACACCTTGGCTGCATCTTTAGATAAACAGATGCAAAAAACTTTGTTGTTTGCAAAACTCAGTCACTTTTTTGAAGAAGTAACTATATAAGTAATTTCCCAACATTGGTCATTATATGCTGTATTTTGCAGACAGCGTTACAGGACTCTTCCCCAGACCACAGACTCATACTCATAAAGTCAGAGCTTTATAAAAAAAAAAAGAAAAAAAAAGTTGTGCTTTCAAAATTGGAGTTCCAGTTATTTTTACTTCCAGTAGTGTTAACATACTACACAGGTCATGAACAAGATTTACTTTTAAATTTTCATTGTAAGTGGGCTAAAGCACTTAATTAAAAGTAGTCTAACATAAATCTAAATGCTGTAATTTGATTATTTTAATAAACCAAGTAACTTGGATGGATTTGATGCTGGCGTGACCACAGTGCACACGTCTGCTGTTGCTCACAGTGGTCCAAGGGATCGCTCAGGGAGTTGAAAAATCAGACACATGAAAAATTAGAGGGAACATTGCACATCATCATGAATATTAAACTGTAGTGTATATATTGTATAATATGAGTGAAAAGTAAACCATGTGACATGTAAACTTGGGTTACTAGGAAAGACCAAAATAATTTCTTTGATCAAGCATGTTGAATCTGACCAGAAAAGCCCCGAAATGAGAGGGAGCCACAGAGAGGATGAGGAGGAGGATACGGGCTGTGAGGGACACACAGTGGACCAGTCCTTAGACCTGTGTGTCTCACACTGCCCTGTGATGACACTCCATACACGCAGTTTCATTAACACTAATGAATAATAATGAAAAGATAAAGTAATGAGTTACTATAGTTCTCAGTTACAGCCTCATGTTTACTCCATATTCATCTCTTTTCAGACATCAGCAGGATCAAGGATGACCCCCCCACCCCAGTCTGAGGACGTTCCCCACCACATGAATGGGGGACGGGAGGCACAGCTTCCAGCCCAGCTGGTAGGAAAGTCCTCCTTGGGTGGACTTCTCTGTAACTATGGACTCTGCCTGTTGTCATGCGTGCAGACGTTTCAGTCCATAGACATTTCAGCCAGTGCTTTTTAAACATTAACTGTGCACATGTGCGGGATGTGAAATCTTCTGTTTCATTGTTAAATGTTCATTCACTTTGTTTGTGCTCCAAATAAATCCCCTTCATAGATGAAGCAGTTCAATTTTGTCCTCTTGGTTTGGTTCAATGCCCCCATGAAAAAACACCCTGAGCCCAACCTGCTAAATCTGGTGTGGAACTGCCACTGCTGTAAAGCTTCATCTTCATGTATCAAATTCTGTACTTAAAAAGTCCCCTTCCACTCATTTTCATGTCCATTTCCTGCACAATGAAACCTGAGGCAATGCTTAAACATGAGTCTGTCAACACCTATAAACACAACAGCCTTCATGTGCATGAATCAGGGTCTGTCATTTAGCAAAGAAACTTCAAACACTAGTACAAAAACAATCAAGCGGTCCTTCCAAATCTCATATTTGAGCGCACGGTAATAAAAACACTTGAGGATAATCAGGGCCCGTGTCTGAATCTTGACAGATGCAAAAATAAACAGAAAACAAAACAGCAGATTTTTAGTTAGAGAAGTGAAGAAAATGCTGTTTTCATTTTCTTCCCAACATTAGAAGAGTCTAACATGATGCACATGTGTAGAAACAGACACATATACCTGTGCATGAACACTGCTGTGCAGACAAAACACACGATTTCCATCTTTCTCCTGCAAAAACTCACCTACAGATCTTGTAAACCGGCAGAGAAGAATCAAAGCCAACACAGCTTTGCTGAACATGGTTGTATTCTCAGCAGTGGAGGTGCAATGCTCAGAACTCCTTAGTCCTCTTGGGTTTGGGGGATATGAGCGCTCATAGCAAGAGGACTGCAAGGGTACAGACCTTTATACACTTGAGTGTGCTGACAGCAGTCATGTGCTCATGTTGCGTCTGGCCCTCACTGTCACACTCACTGTTTCCACCAACATATCCACCCGGCTGAGCAGCTGCACACACGTGTCTACACTCATACATGCAGCTGCTGAGAGTGACGTCAGGCTGCAGGTCAGTAACCATGGTTTCAGGTGACGCTCTGAAACTGATGATTCCAGCCAAAGATGTCAGGTTATTGTTTCCATGCAGAATCAAGACTGAAGTCAAATAAATCCACTTTCTGTTTACATAGTGCTTTACTGTAATTTCCATGGTAATGCTGACTTATAAAAACAAAGGTGATCCATCAGTCCAGATGAATAATGTGAGCTCATTTAAGCGCACGTTTGTGTATTCAGAGCCATGAATGTTGATGTACTCTGTCCACTGATGACTAGTCATCCACCCATTCACACACTGGCGATGGCAAGCTGCATTGTAGCCACAGCCACCCTGGGGCGCACTGACAGAGGCGAGGCTGCCGGACACTGGCGCCACCGGGCCCTCTGACCACCACCAGTAGGCAACGGGTGAAGTGTCTTTCCCAAGGACACAACGACCGAGACTGGCAGAGCCGGCAACCTTCCGATTACAAGGCGAACTCCCAACTCTTGAGCCACGATCGCCCCCCATATAATACATATATTAGTAATTATTTTAAATGATTGAATATTTTAAATAAAAGTACAGTTATGAATCAGTTAAACAGCTAAGAGAGCGGGGTGAAATAAAGGCTTTAAGTCTGAGGCACCATGAAAGCGAGTTAATAGAGAAAGTTTAAACTCATGATTAAAGCTGGAGGACTGATGGATGGGGAGCTGTGTGTGAGCACACCTGCAGGGATGGGGCTGCTGGCTGGAAGTAATTACTGAGGTTGGGTCAAGGAGATCGATCAGAGAGACAGTCTGAATAAACATCAGCACTTATTCGTTCAGTTTTATTCACATAGCATCAAATCAAATCAAATCAAATCAACAGTTCATGCACTTTATATTGTAAAGACCCTACAATTACAGTTAAAACTGCTGTAACTAATGATCTACATGGAAACACATCTATGGAGAGGAAATCCACCTGCTGAGGGTCACATCTGCATCATTGTAGCTACAGTGGATGTTTCAGTGTCAGGACTGAAGGTGGAGCTTTGTGTGTCTCAGGGTGAGCCCGCAGCAGCTGCCTCCAACCGAGGACATGCCTCCATCACTCTCAGCACTGGAGCCCCCCAGGGGTGTGTTCTGAGCCTGCTGTACTCGTTGTACACATATGGCTGTGTGGCCACTACCAGCTCCACCACCATCATTAAGTTTGCTGACGACACCGTCGTGGTGGGCCTGATCTCTGATAACAACAAGACGGCCTACCTGAAGGAGATTAGGAAATATATATTTATATATTTTTCTTATATATTTGTATATTGTGTATATTGTGTATTTTGTTGTACAGTTATTTTATTTTGAACTTTAATATATTTTATTTTATTCCTTCCTAGCTAAATTTACCCTTCATTTTAATTTTCATATTTATTTCCTATCCTATTCAGTCTTTTTTTTTTTCTTTAGGTCACGAGCAGTTGTCTAAGCATTTCACTGCATATCGTACTGTGTATGACTGTGTATGTGACAAATAAAATTTGAATTTGAATACTTTACCATCTTAAATCTAACAAATTCCTTCATGAATTACATTTAGTCAAAGGTCAAAGGTCAAATGCTTCTTTGTCTTTCTCCACAGAACCATTTCCATCCTGGACCACAGCTCTCCTGGCGTTTCTTGTTGTTTCTGGAGGTCTTTTATTCTATTTCTGGCAGTATTTCATGTCAGGTGAGTGTCTCCTACTACAGACAGCTGTCTGAAACATGCTAACACTGAACCCTCACACAGAACGTTTATGGCCTTTTTATCTAATAATGACAAAACAACGTCTGAGCCATGATCCTCATGTTGCTTTTAGAGAAAGCCATTAATACTTTTTATCAAGAGTAATATTACTATTATAATGATACTTTCCAGGTTATTGTCATGTGTTTTACAAGAGAAAAGGCATTTCTCTGAGCAATTCTTTCTTTGCTGTCCACCCACAGATGCCGATTAACATATACAATAGAAATAGAACATATAATACAAATAGTACAAATAAATAAATGAAGACAGAAAACAGACAAAATATGGAGATTTGAAACAGAGATGCGTGAAAAAGAGCTATAGCTTAATATGCAGGATGACCTGATGTGCAAAAAATCATTATTACTATTCAAAGTGGGTCGGCTGTTCAAGAGTGATGGCAGTGGGGAAGAAGGAGTTGTTGAGTCTGGATTTCAATTCAATTCAATTCAATTTTATTTATACAGCGCCAAATCACAACAAAAGTTGCCTCAAGGTGCTTCATAGATACAGAGAAAAACCCAACAATCATATGACACCTATGAGCAAGCACTTTGGCGACAGTGGGAAGGAAAAACTCCCTTTTAACAGGAAGAAACCTCCGGCAGAACCAGGCTCAGGGAGGGGCGGGGCCATCTGCTGCGACCGGTTGGGGTGAGAGAAGGAAGACAGGATAAAGACATGCTGTGGAAGAGAGACGGAGGTTAATAACAGATATGATTCAATGCAGAGAGGTCTATTAACACATAGTGAGTGAGAAAGGTGACTGGAAAGGAAAAACTCAATGCATCATGGGAATCCCCGGCAGCCTACGTCTATTGCAGCATAACTAAGGGAGGATTCAGGGTCACCTGGTCCAGCCCTAACTATATGCTTTAGCAAAAAGGAAAGTTTTAAGCCTAATCTTAAAAGTAGAGATAGTGTCTGTCTCCTGAATCCAAACTCCAAATTTCACACTTCTAAACCTTTGTCTCGAGGGCAGAAGTGTGAACAGTCCGTGTTGGGGGTGTGTGGGGTCTTTGAGGATGGAGGCAGCTCTCCTCTGGACTCTGCGATGGTAGATGTTCTGCAGAGAGGGCAGCTGAGTCCTGATGATCTTCTCCAGAGTTGTTATCACTCTCTGCAGGCATTTGCGGTCCATAGCAGTAGTGCTGCCGTACCATGCAGCTGGTCAGTGTTCTCTCTACAATGCAGCTGTAGAACCTGCTGTAGTCCTTGTGGGTGTTTTTGACCAGTCAAATCTTTGTATTTCACTCTCTTCTCATTGTGTTTGCTGTTCTCTCAGGGTGTCGGGTGGAGGTGGAGGAGTCTGTCTGGTTGCCCTTTAAAACCACAGCTCAGCTGCCTGAAGACACTCTAGTAGAGTGGTGGCACCGTCCTGAGAAGCCTGACAAACAGGAGCGGGATTATAGAGACCGAGTGAAGATGAAAGACGAGCGTCTGAAAAGCAGACAGTTCAGCCTGACCTTTAAACGCTCCACAGAGAGAGACAGTGGCAGATACAGCTGTGTGGCCTGGAGCCGCGGACACGTAATCGGATGAAGAATCGTGCTGCTCACAATTACAGGTGTTTGTTCATTTTCATTTGGTTCTCTCTGCTTTCACTTATTATTTAATTGTATTTGTGTGTGAAGGTGTCGTGTCTCCTCTGCAGGGAGAGATCAGCACATCAGGAAGAGAAGCAGCTCCACTGATCCGACTCCTCTGATGGCTGATCGATCAATTTGATCTGTGTGTTTTCACATGCAGCTCAGCTGTTACTATGAGTACAGCATGAAGAAGATAAAAGGAGGATTAGACATCAGTTGGTAGTTAACTAACATACAAACTCCTGCAGCTTCCTAACCAGCTGGTTTCAACAAGTCTCACCTGTGAGGTGGACTGTTAACACCTCCTCCTCATCATCTTTCCTGCGCCTTCAGGGAGAAACGGAGGACTCCCCTCAGTTATTACATTCATTCATTATTACGTTCTTAGCTGATCCTACATTACAAAATGATTTTAACAATGAATGCAGTGGTGAATATGCGTTTAACCTTCCTGTCATGTTCGGTTTACATGTTTCGATTTACAACTTAAAACACTCATAAATATTGTGTTTTGCATGCCATTGCCTCAAGGCCTTATGACATCCTCCATACTATGCACTTGAACATATAACAGTGATTATCGCCTCTTTAATTGAAAGCTTGTAGACAAACAGCTTTTTACAGCTACAGTGTAATTACCTGTTTTGGTTCGGTAAGGGTTAATGACAGGATATCCTCAACTGCTGGTGAGCGAGCGAAAACACAGCAGAGACCTCTGTGTTTAAGAAGTGGACGGTTGTGGTCGCTGATGCTCTCAGCTCGCTCAGTTTCACACACAGGTACAAGAGCACAAGCCTCCACTGTGGAGTAGATACTACAGGGACTACATCTGAATGCCTGTAGAGCAGTGTGTAGTCACAGGAACCTGCCAGAAGGTAGCAGCACATCACCCCAGCGTCACCCTCCAACTAAAACCTCTGCAGAGACTCTGGCAGGTGTCTGCAGGTTCAAACCTGCAAGTTTTACATAAAAGCTGATTTGTCATCTGATTCAGGATCAAACTCATCAGGATGCGATAGGATAATAAGATTATTCCTTTATGACATCATAATTAAATAAGAAATGGTTTATTTATCTCACAAGTTTGAAAATTAGGCAAAATAATATGAAAAATATCTCAGTATAAAAAATAAAATGTCAGAGGAAATGGCTTGGATAATTAAAAATAATTAAAATACTAACAACAAAATCCCTTCATCTGTGCATGTGTGTATATCTGCTGGTTCATGTGTAGGTCTGGGTATATGTGGATGACAGTGAGTGAGAGATGATGATTCCAGTGTCACTAGATGGCAGCACCAGACCGTGCTTTAAGCTGTAGCAACACTGAAGCAGAGCAAAGTTACAAAGGTTTTATTAGAGAAACATCTCTGCATGTAGTGTGATTTTATCGTGGTGGCAGCAAAACAGTAAGAGGGAATTCATGACAATGTTTATGTGAAGCGTAGTTTGCTGCTTCTTTCGCTGCTGGTTCAGTCATTATTGTTTGGAGAGAGATAAAACCAGCAGCTTCAGAATCAGGTCAAAAAGGGCGTAAACACAAAGCGCGGACCCGCCAAAACATCAGAATCAGTGAGCTCACTGATTCTGATCCGTCGGCGGGTCCGCGCTTTGTGTTTACGTCTTTGTGCAGAATCTGTGTTCCTGCTCTCATTTACTGTTTTAGCTGTTTGGTGGTTGTTGAAATTTTGTGAGGTTTAACCTGAGATTCTGGCGTTTTGGGCGAAATAAATTTATATTTAAAAAATTTTAATGAATTGATATCACGTTATCCAAGCTAGAATCGATTTTAATTGATAAATCGATAATCAAAACCCACCCCTATTTAGACTCACTCTTTCAAATAAATGCAAGTGAAACACAGCAGAAAATAAATAAAATCAAAGACTCAGTGGTCCTGTTGCTCTATTTTACCTGTATAGCAGGAGTGAGGCAGGCGGAGGTTTATCCTGGTGCAGGTGTGTCATAGCGGTCAGTGGAAGGATATGGCAGTTTCACATTCCCGTGGCAACGCACTCGGTGCTTGCTCAGAAGTTTAGGGTTTTTTTCGCTGTAAAAAGAAGTTTTCTTCCCACGCAGTGAACAGCGGACGCTAATGTTTTTGTCACTTTTTATGGAATCAAACTCAAAGTAAGGTCAGTACTTCCACGCTTTAAACGCTGCACGCTCATACTACCACAGACTGAATGAGGATGGATGGCACAGATGTCCTCACTATGTGTCCTGTTCAAGCACAACCACAAATATCAACAACACAGTAACTAAGAAGCACATGCACAAACTCTTATCTACTGATGGAGATGTCTTTAGTTTAAACAGCATCTAAAGTTTCATATATTTCATTTCCTTAAATCAAAACTCATTAAACACACAACTTTTTTTTTTACCAAAAGAAAAATCCTTAATCTTTGAGTTTTTAGTCGCTCAGCAGGTGTGTAATTGAATTTAATGACAAGATTAAAGACAATATATACAGATCAGATTCATGATGAATATGCTCAGGTCAGAAGGTGCAGCAGCTGGATTCCAGCAGTTGGACTGGTAGATCCCTTCGGTGAGGAGTAGGCGACGAACTCTAAAAAGTTCAAACAGCATGGGACTAGTCACAGTTAAAATAATGCACCACTTCACTACAACTACATCTATGTCATCTGCGTCACAACTTCAAACTTCCTCCATTTGTTTCACATTAAAAGTCTTGAAACCAAACTGTCACAAATAAGCTTTTCATGTGAAGGAGACTGACCAGGAAGTGTTCAGTTTGGAAGTTTTAGCAGAAAAGTCTCATCTGTGCTGGGTCTGTGACTGAGCGTACACATACAATTTAAGGATTCAAGAGGGAACATATTAACATTTCTGGGTAATTTATTCACTGGCCGTTCAAAGCAAACTCAAAGAAATTAAATAGAAAAAAAAAAAAAAAAAAAAAAAGTGAAAACTGGGCAGCTCAAAAATCTTGAATTGTTACATCAATAATAGCAAAAATGCTCAGACAGACCAAAGAGTGAAAAACAAGGAGGTAAGTGAACTCTGGTCTCCTTCCTGTGCTTTTAGAGTTTCGCACCACTTCCTGTGCTCACACTGTTAACGTTGGCCTAGGATCCAGCTCAGCTTCATTGTGTAACTCAAAATGGTATTTACTGGCATCCTTTATTTTTGTGAAGACCTTTATCATTATCCTTCAGCAAAGTGAATTACCCATTAACCACAGCAAAAAAGCTCTGTTACTTTTAACGCCGTTATTCCCACCACTGGTTTTAACTGCTCTTAAATTAGCACAAAAAACTTTTTTTCCACCTACAAATTTTTTATTCAACATTCTTTAGCTTTGAACAATGTCTCAAAGTAGTGTTTAACATGAATTAGACATAAAATAACTGCAGTGAATACACAAATAAGCACTAAAAAAAATGTAATACAAAATGAACATGCAATGTAAAAAAAATACATGGAAAACCAAAGACCAAACTCAACATGACGCCATGTGGTTGTGTGTGTGTGTGTGTGTGTGTGTGTGTGTATCATGCACATGTGTGGCATGTGACAGTCAAATGAGAGTGGGCCTTGCAAACATAGGCATCACATTTGCAGCATCTCAGGCTTGTTTTGTCGTCTCTCGGCGCACAGAGCTCACAGCGCTTCCTTTTCTGCCCGTGTCTTTGTTGGGGGAGAGCAGCCAGGCCAGTGGCTGGGGCTGGGGCTTGCACACTCTCCACCAGACTGGCAGAGGCTGGTGTGCGGGGAATGTGCTGGCGCCGTTGAATAAGAGGAGTCACCAAAGCTTTCCCCAGCTCTGCTAGGAAAAGTCTCTTCCTGAAACGCTTCCCCTGATTCCAGGTTGGGTTGATGGCTGTCCACACCACATATGCGTTGAAAGCAGACACATCAAGGATCTTGTGGAACAGTGCCACAGGCCAACGAGCTGTCATTAGCTTGCAGGTGTATGTGCCAGTAAGCTGCAATAAAAGGAACAATAAATAAGAGATTTGGAACATATTGAATCTGTCGTACACAAAATGCTATGATTCACATAAATGAAAGTGAAATGCATGCAGGATCGATGAAACTTTACATTACCTTATCAAGGCAGTCAACAGCTCCTTTGTTCTTCTTGTAGTCCTGGATTATAAGGGGCTTCCTGTCCTCTGTGGTGCTGACCGCGGCGTCTTTGTGTAGCGTGCTCATCGGGATGACATTTCTATTCTCCGTGGGAAAATCCAACACAAGTGTGTGTGTGTCAGTGAAAGCACATGTTGATGAGAGTGCCTCTCTTCCGCTGGTGGATACTTGTGCAGGGGAAAGTTCAGGCTTGTTGTCACATGTGGTATTATGCCCTTGGAGACTGGTTGTTTTGTCCAGCACAACACGCACGCCCTGGCTGTCTTCGGCTCCTCCACTACTGGGGTTCCCCGTGTATACCTGCATATTCCAGGCATAGCTGCTCCTGGCGTCACATGCTACCCAGACCTTTATTCCACATTTCCCTGGATTGCTTGAAAGGTACACCTTGAAGGGACAGCGACCTCTGAAAGGAACCAGGCACTCATCAACCGTCACCTCAGGGCCTGGATTGTACATAAGTGGAAGGCGCTCCACCCACCTGTCCCAAATGTTCCTGATGGCAGCCAGTTTGTCATTTTGTCCTGTATCTCTGTTATCAAATTGAATAATTCTTGAAAGGACACGAAATTGTTCTAAGGACATGGTTGCTCAGAATGTTGGCCTGCCAGACTCTGCATCCCACAGACTTTTTGTAGCCTCATTGTTTGAGCGATATACTCCAGCTAAAATCAACAGACCTATGTAGGTTTGGAGGTCTACCAGGTCGATTTTTCTCCAGGTGTCTCCAAACACACGCTTCCCCTCCAAGTTTGTCATCTCCAGTATAATTCCCTCAATGGACTCTGGTAAAAAGAGTTGGAAGCTGGATTTGATGTCATCCACACGAGATATGGCATAGTGTGTTGGCCCTGGCCTACTTCCTCTGTCCCGGAGGGATGAAGACCAGAGCAAGTATCCACTCTTGGACTGGAATGTTTCCTCAGGTGCCTGTTCTTCTGGTCCCTCTCCCTCTCCATCTGTTGACTGGTCAGTCTCGTCAAAGTCTGGATCAAAATCTGTGTTGTCTTCCACTTCCGAGACATCTTCATCTATCTCCTGTTTAATTTCAGTGCCCTCTTTATATCCAGAAACCTGGACCAGAACGTCTTCGACAGAGAACTGCTTGGTCAGTCGCCTACTCATTGTGCTCGGAGTAAAATGAGTGCAAGGCAAACATCAAGCTACATATATATGGGGTCTGTGAGAAGATGATACACTGATTAGTCTGGAAGGTGTGGCTCACGTGGAGGATAGGCACAAAGAGATTTTTAGGCAGGATGAGTCTCGTCCTGCCTAATTACTCCCAGCTGTGCTCTCCTCCTGTGGCTCATTCCCCCTCGTTATCCCACAGTGTATTTAAGCCCCATGTTTCTCTTTGTCAGGGTTGCGTCCTCCCTCATAGCCGTGTGATTTTTCCCTGTGGTGCCTTGTGCTTTAGTTTTCCCAGTTTAGTTTTGTATTATTTTTCGTGTCCCACTCCACGCCAGCAATAAAGCTGTGTTTTTTGAGTTTACTTTTTGTCTCTGCGAGTTTGTGTTTGGGTCCTACTCTTGCCTGCACACTGGCATATTGTGACAGAAGCCTTCAGTAGTAGTAATAAATCACACAGCAATAGTACATTCATGTAGTTGTAAAGTATTCAGAATACATTACTTCTATAATCTTTGGTGGAATACATTTTAAAATTAACCTTCCCAACACTGTCAACAGGTTAGCACCTCATACCACAGTGCAGCAAAAGCTAAACTAAAATGAGTGCAAGGCAAACATTGAGCTACATATATATGGGGTCTGTGAGAAGATGATACACTGATTAGTCTGGAAGGTGTGGTTCACATGGGGGACGGGCACATAAAGAGATTTTTACCCGTGTTTGTTCATTCAGTGGGTGTTGTTCAGTGGATCATTCACTGGGTGTCATTCAGTGGGTCATTCAGTGGATCGTTCAGTCAGTGAGTGGGTGGATACCCATTCATTTCCTATTGTGGTCACTTTGATCGGGAACACCACAGATGTAACAAGGTTGATTAAAACACTCAAACTTCAATGAAAGTGGTGATCATCACTTTCATATGTTTAAGTTCATGGTGTGGAGGATATCATTAGGCCTTGAGGCAATCAGATGTAAAACACAATATTTATGATTGTTTTAATTGTAAATCGGTCAGATGTGACCTGAACGTGACAAGAAGATCTTGTATGTCTTCCACTTTCGAATAATTGCTCCCACAGTTGATTTCTTCACACCAAGCTGCTTACCTATTGCAGATTCAGTCTTCCCAGCCATGTGAATACAATTCAATTTTATTTATAAAGCAACAAATGAGGTGGCTGATGTTGTGTTGTGACATTTGTGTCACATTTGGCCCAAACAACACTCATTTTAGACCAACCTCAGCTCACACAACATTTCCAGAGTCATCACTGAGTTATAAGGTCCCAAAGCGGGCAAGGTTAGACACACATGTGCCTGCTGTCTGGCACTGATGTGTATGGTTAGTCACTCAGTAACTGTGAAGGATGAAACATAAATATTGAAAAAGATCAGTAAAAAAACTCAGATCAAATGGTAAAATTAATTAATTTAATTAATTGAAAAATAAAAATAGTAAATCCCATTTTCACTTTGTAAGAATCCAAATTGAAATGTGTTTGACTCAATGCCGTTCAGGTCTTTTCCCTGAGAGACGGAAGAGATGAGAGTACAGTGTTAGCAGTTGAAGCTGATCCACGAGATGATTTCAAGCTTGCAAACTACAAACTGAATCAGATTCAGAGTTGTAGTTGTTTCACATCACTGTTAATTATAAATGTAGAACTATATTATGTTGTGTTCTGGTCAAATCTAACCGATTTAAAACTTTACAACAAAAATTCATAAATTTGAATTTTTTTTATCAACCTTGTTACATCTGTGGCGTTCCCGATCAAAGTGACCACTATAGAAAATGAATAGGAATCCACACCCCCCTCCCCATTGACTAAATGATCCACTGAACAGCCTACTGAACAACCCACCCATTTTAAAAATTCCTTGTTTACCTACGTTATAACCAATCCGGTCCTTTTTGGCCTTTTAAAATATCATTATAGAGGTATTGTTATATTTTTTGTGGGAATTTCTGATGTCCACTTGGCCAGATTACTCTTAAAAATACATTTTCTATTTAAATAAGACCAATTAAGTGGACAAATAAAGGATACGTCATTTTGCCAAAAGCTGATTGCAGCATCTACCTTCTGACAGGAATGTTGTTTGTGGCTCAAGATGACTTGATATCACTCATGAGGGATACATTTATATCCCTCTGTAATATGTTTCATATATTATATGTCATTTACATTAGTTTAAATATGGACAATCACTTTTTGGCACATACCGAAAATCTGTTTTTGGCAGATGATCACTTTTTGGCAGAACACCGGATTTCAAAAATAGCGGTTTGGATTTTCGCTCTCATGACTCATCGATTGCTGCTACTGACCAGCCAATCGGTGGCATGCAGTCTGACGATGTCACATTTTAGTACCTGCTGATGTTTTCCTTCAAAGACAAGGAAAAATGAGCCAGAGACAGAGTTTTAAACTATTTGTTTCTGTCATTCAGCAGAACAGGGAAGTAACAGACCCACAAAATCAATGATGGTGAAATCTGTTGTTGCTCTCAAAGGAAGTCATTTAAATGTTACGACTACTCCGAGACTTGACAAGAGAGAGATAGAGAGAGAAAGAGAGAAGGCCACGCCCAACAGCAGTTTGTTTATCAGGGGAAAGTTTCCAACATTTATTCTGTGATTTTACTCATTTGAGACATTTTAATGACACAAAGATCACTGTGCATGACTCAGATAGATTTAAAGAAGCTTCGCTGCAGGTTTTTCTCTCTAATATGCAACAACAACAGCAAACTTTATTTATGTAGCACATTTAAAAACCAGTGGTATACCAAAGTGCTTAACATACGAGAGGGTCAAACGTAAGTAGTAGAGAAAGATGAAGGACACGGCAAAGTACATAGTATTTATAATTATTCTCATTTTTGTTTTTCCCTTATTAAAGGTCAGAGGTCACAGTGAAGGCCTTGTGTGTTGTTGGTCTGAATCTCCTGGGCTTCCACCTGCTGGTGATATCGTGTCAAAGCACTTTACAGTGGCACTCACACCAGGCACTATAAGCATTTTTTGAACAACATTGTTTTTATTTTCACAGACTGGACACAAAAATGGAACAGACATGAAGGCAAACAAGAACCAAACACTAGAGACATAAGTAACTAAAACTCAGAGGTTCCCCAAGGCAAGAACCAATCAGCTGAGTAAAGAGAAACAACAGACCATCATTACTTTAAGAACTGAAGGTCGGTCAGTCCGGAAAATTGCTAAGATTTTGAATGTGTCCCCAAGTGTAGTCACAAAAACCATCAAGTGCTACAAGAAAGCTGGCTCATGAAAGGAAGACCAAGAGTCACCTCTGCTGCTGAGGATACATCCATCCGAGTCACCTGCCTCAGAAGTCGCAAGTTAACAGCACCTCAGATTAGAGTCCAGATCAACGCCACAGAGTTCCAGTTGTTACATTGCTATGTCAACATCAAGCTTTTAGCCTAATAATAAGCAGAGATATTTGTGTGATGATCCAGTGCTGGTCTCAAGAGATGAAGACAGTCTGATCACCTTCTCTACAAAACAAGGTGAGTTTAATGTTATGATTGACTTAGTTTTTGAGGTATTTATGTTACTTTATTTATAATCTGCTTGTATTCCAACTCAATGCTATTATGTGTATGCAACTCTACATATATTATAAGAAAATTAGCAATGACAATCCACAGCAGCTCTGATCAAAACCAAAATAGTTTTTTTTTGCTGGCTTTCATGGGTGAAGTATACATATCCATTTTTTTTCAAGACATTTCCTATCTTATCTTTCTCAATATTAAACTTTGTATTTTTTTTTCCTTTTATTTTTAGCTTAAATGTAAACAACAGCAACAAAAAACAAACTTTAACATTTTATTTTTTCCTGACCAGGAAATTCTGACCTTGGCAGAGATGGAGCAGTTACACGTTAACTTTGACTGCTGAAGTTCCTGAACAAAACAACACTGAAAAGCTGAGGAAAAGCTGAGTTAATATTCCTTAAAGTTCAGATTGCACTTAATGGACTAACATCCAAACTGAAGGCTGCATTAAGGACCTTACGTCAGGGTGAACAGTGTGGCAGGCAAGGGTAGGACCCTAGCTAAGGACTCCGAGACAAAGAATCAACTTAAAGAGGCAGCTTCATCGGCTGTGAACTTACACTCAAAAGTCCAACAAAACGCTAAAGAAGCAAACGAAAAAAGAACTAGAAGCAAAGACTCTGGTGACTATGACTACATTCACAGTACGTTCACACTGCAGGCGAAGCACATCAAATCCGCCTTTTTTGACCCTATGCAACCCATATCCGATCATGGTACATGAACAGCACCAATCCGATATTTTCAAATCCAACCCCGGTCACTTTCGTATGTGGTACTGAGTCAGATACAGTTTACAGTCTAGTTTTAGAAAGCGACTGCTGTTTGAATGGTCATGTCGCATTAGATCTGTCTTTTACGTCACTGACTGGAGCACACAACGACAAACAGAAGAAGACTAAACACTACATACACCTACAAAATGACAAAAGGATGGGAAACAGGTGGGAACACAGCTGGGGCTAATCCGACATGACAAGACAGAGAGGAAGCAAAACTGGATACACTGACACAGGACAGCGGACTATCAAAATAAAATGCGAATACTCCACTCAGAAAGTCAGACTCAAGACATGCAAGCTTGATATGTTGATAGGTGAGAATAAACAAAGATACAAGACTGACTAACTACAGGATCAGACTCTGAGGGAGGGAGAACTACGATCACTAAGAGCTAGAAACTAAACTAAATGATCTAATAATAAAACAAAAGTACAAGCAAACCAAACAGAGACTCTAACCTAACTTAGAAAATAATTTTAAACCAGTAACACAGTCCAAAAACTAAACCCTGGGTCACTGACACTTTATCACACTGGTACATGAAGATAGGTACCAAGAGCAAGCAATGACTCACTTCATGCTTGCTCTTTTCCTAGCCTGTGATGTAACTTTGTAGTCACTTTCATTGTGATTGTCTTATTTGTTGTCTGTGAGCACAAGCAGAGGTTTTTGCTCATGACCATGACCTCATTTTCAGGCGCTTCTTTAACATTTAATGGTCGTGAAATATAACTTTTCTTCTATATTTAAAAGGTAAAGAGCTAAGACCATTTTGAGCACAGTGGAGAAGAACATGTGCACTGAGGTATACGGAATATTGTGTTTATATGTTGTCACTGCTGAGAATTTATTCACTTAGCTGTGAATAATAAGTCTTCGTGAGAACAAGCACTTCTAATTGTACTTTGCTCCTTATTGTCTCTGAAAAGCAAGAGCTGACAAAACAAATCCAGCAAATTCACTTTCATCTTTGAGTTTGGTATAATAGTCTGTCTTAATATTTATTAAATAGGGAAAAATGCCATCAGTCCTGTGCTGAGAGGGCTGTGGTCATCCATCCATCCTGTTCTAATAAACCCACATTTCAGAAACACCTTTAGATCTGTTCAGTTTTATTCATAAAGCACCAGTTAACTGTCAGAAAATCTTGACTCAAGTCCCTTTATATTGTAAGGTAAAGACATTACTATGTTAATCTAGGACAAATGTTCACTCTAATTCACTGATGAAGTGAATGCGAGTGGCTATAACTGACTACATTTCATGGTCCTCAGGATTTGTATGCGTTGTGTGTTTCTGTGTTTTGTGTGTTTCACTATATATGTATACTGCATCATGAATAGACAGACATAAGAGGAGGAGGAAGAGCCAGCAGCAGCTGACAGATGGAGAGAATAGACAGACTGTACCCTGTTTGTGAAGGACTGCTAGGAAAGTTTAAAATATCTAATTGTCTGTCCTGAATCAGTCTCATTAGGCAATGTTCAAATAATTAATAATAATAATAATAATAATACATTTTATTTAAATAGCGCCTTTCAAAGCACCCAAGGACACTGTACAACAGATAAAAACTGGAAATATACACAATGATAAGAATAGAAGATAAAAGTTAAAACATACAGAAATTTAAGAATAGGCAATTTTAAACAAATGAGTTTTAAGGGTGGACTTAAAAAGAGAGAATGAACTAATATTTCTGAGGTCCGGGGGTAGGGAATTCCAAAGTCGAGGGGCAGAGCAACTAAAGGCCCTCCCTCCCATTGTGATCAGACGAGCAGAGGGAACAGAGAGAGAAAGAGAAGATGAAGATCTGAGGCAGCGGGATGGGAGCTTCATCTGTAATAAGTCAGAGAGGTACGGTGGAGAGAGAGAGTGAATAGCCTTGAATGTATACAGAATTATTTTAAAATGGATGCGAAATTTGACCGGGAGCCAGTGAAGTTGCTTCAGGATTGGGGAGATGTGGTGGGTAGAAGAAGTCCTAGTAATAATACGGGCAGCAGAGTTCTGGACACGTTGGAGCTTGTTGATAGATTTTTGTGTGAGGCCAAATAATAATGAGTTGCAGTAGTCAATTCTAGAGATAACAAGATTATGGATGAGAATGGCAGTGGCGTAAGGTGTGAGGAAGGGGCGGAGGCGATTAATGTTACGGAGTTGGAAATATGCTGCACGTGTAATATTATTGATATGCGAGTTAAAGGATAATGTGCTATCGAGAATGACACCCAAGCTTTTCACAGAAGGAGAGATAGGGACCAGCGAGTTATTGATGGTGAGAGAGAAATTGTTAATTCTGGATAGCAGTCGTTTGGTGCCAACCAGAAGAAGTTCCGATTTATTGCTGTTGAGTTTAAGAAAGTTGGAGGAGAACCAAGAATTGAGTTCAGCTAGACAGAGGATAAGGGAGGGTGGAGGAAGAGTAGAGTCAGGTTTGGTAGAGAGATAGAGCTGGGTGTCATCGGCGTAGCAGTGGAACTGAATATTATATTTACGAAAAATATATCCGAGTGGAAGAAGGTAGATGATGAAAAGAAGGGGCCCGAGGACAGATCCCTGGGGCACGCCAGTGGATAAAGGAGAAAGTTGAGAAGTGAAGGATTTTAATTGAATGAACTGAGTGCGATCAGATAGATATGATTTAAACCAGGCTAGTGGAGTGTGAGAGAGACCAATAGAAGCTAATCTGCTAAGGAGAATGGGATGAGAGATGGTGTCAAAAGCTGCACTCAGATCAAGAAGAATAAGGATGGAGAGGAGACCAGAATCAGCTGCTATAAGAAGGTCGTTTGTTATTTTTATAAGAGCAGTTTCAGTGCTATGTAAAGGACGAAAGCCGGACTGGAACTGTTCGTAGAGGTTATTATCAGTTAGGTGAAGATGGACTTGTGAAGCAACTATTTTTTCAAGGATTTTTGAGAGAAATGGTAGATTGGAATTGGAATTGTATCATTCCAGTGTTTTCAGTGTGGGAGAAAGTACTCAGGGCCTTCAAGTTACACACTATGAAAGGCAGCAACAAGTTTAATGTCCAGAAACCTAAAGTATGTATCAGCAGCAGAATGGACCTAAAAATAAATGTTTGTTTCAGTTCTTTGAAGCTTTGAGTATTTTGGATCAGTAGCACTGCTGTGTTTGTTGCATCATATTGCTGTAATTGTTTATATGCTTTATATATTCTGAGGTAAGTTGATCTATAGTGTTACATCATATTCTATAATGATGTTATGTGTTTGTATACTTTCTGCCCAGTTTGACCCATTTAGCAGAAGCCAGCCTGTTTAAGGCTCTGATATCTATTCTGTATGACTTAAAGCAGTTATGACATGGTCTGATTTTCTCACCCAATAAAGGAATATTTCATATATCAGTCTACTCTTCATTTTATCAGAAACAGTTTTCACAGCTCGTACATTTTGTTTTTACACATGTAAGCATTGAGCCAAATTTACTAATGCCAACATATTAAAAGAACAATATTTATCTCTTATGTATAATACATCTATATATCCACTGTCAGAGATACTTGTCTTTGAGTGAAGATTTAAGGTGATAGGAAATATAAATAACTGCAACTTGAATCTTTACTGAAGCTCAGTATTTGACACAGTTCAAGTTCACTGCTGTAATAAATCATAATTAATATAATAACTTTAATATTGGCCATATTATATTTACATTACCACAGTGAGATGATTTTAGTCTCATGAACAACATCAGCTAATTGTTATTTACTAACTAATCTTGAAATGACTGCTCAGTACAGAAATGAAGCCCAACAATCATGTTTTACAGTCCTGTGGTCTCAGCCTCAGATACTCAACTAATCAAAGTGATGTCATAAAAAATGAATGAACAAAAAAACATTTTTTCTCCTTCATTTCTGTCTAACAATGCTGTATGAAATGTTTCTCGCGGTTAGATCAATGGTTGCTAGGCAACCCGAGCAGCGCAGTTCATGCATTTATTACTTCTACACTGGATTACTGTAATTCATTATTATCAGGATGTCCTAAAAACTCCCCGAAAAGCCTTCAGTTGATACAGCAAGAGCACATACAGTGTGTGTGTTGCATTGTTTACATGAATGTGTGTGTTTCCTCTACTGATGAAGAGGATGCCGTACGGAAAAACTAGAGGATTACAGATGATTTTTCTCAGCAATAACACCTGAGTCTCTGTGATGCTGGAACTTTTATTGCAGACAAAAACAAAATCATAGAAACAGGCAGTATATGCAGTACGTGCAGTATATCCAGTAAATCTGATAGATTTAACTGTCTAAGCTGTTTAAACACAGATTTTATATCTAGCATAAAGAACAACAGAGGATCGTGAAGTCCATATTTCAGCCTTTGTTGCTTATCCGCCAGTATTGCTGCTGCTCTGCAGAGGGATAAAGTTCAGGCTTCCTCCCACCACCAGATAGCCCTGCAATAAAAGGCAGTAACAGGTAGTATTGGGTACAAACAGGCTACATCTTACTGAGTGGTAGCAGTTAGTTCAGAAATTCCAGATTTCTGGACGTTGAATTTTCAGATTTTGTCCAGATGAGCAGAATCAACTTTCTGGGATTTCCTAACCTAGATGATTGAGCATTGATCAAAATCAAACTGATATTCATCATGGAACCTCAGATGAATAAATGATGACTCAGCATGTTTTTACTGTGATAGTTTTAGTGTGGTGTAGAGGACTGTTGAATGTTTTGCACGTTAGTGTTCAGCCAGAAGGAAATCAAAGTCACTCACTTCCTCAAATTGGGGCTTTGCATCAACGAAGCTCAGGTCAATAGGAAGAGGGATGGGTATTCCTTCAAGAAACCACTCTACACACACACACACACACACACACACACACACACACACACACACACAGTTCAAACTGTAATAAAATATCAGCAGAATCAGGTGAGTTTGTATCATTTTGTATGTTAGTGCTTACTGTCCACGAAGTACAAAATGGCTTTAGCAGCACCAACCTGCACAGACAGACACACACACTTGTTATTATCATGTCTACTACTATGGAGAAATGGCTGTAATCTACTAGAGCATTGTCTTCTTACCACAATTTTTCCAATGATCTTTTGAGTTTCAACATTACATCTGAAAAAGTTTCACTGTAAATTATTACAATATACAATAGTACAGAGTACAAATGTATATACAGAGTGTACCATAACGTATGTGAGTGTGTATTTGTGTTCTTACTTTGGTGTTTTAACGACCGGAATGAGGCGGTTTGCTTCGAATTTGACATTCATATCAAGTTTGCAGGACTACAGAAAAACAAAGTTTGATCATTTCTGCATATGTGGTTGAGTCACACTTCCAAGTAACTCGCATTCAAACTCTGTGGTAGCTTCAGCCAGCTCAAACAGGGGTTTCCATATAGATATTCACAACAGAAAGAGTCTGACAGTAGGCTGTTACAGCTGTGTGAGTTGTCAATTTTTTACATTTAGTCAAACTTTCACAGTAAAACCATCAGAGCTCTCTTTGAGCTGCTCTTTTCTGCAGAGCATCATGGATGTTCAGACACATGTCAATGGGTCATACTGAACGAATCTTAGAAGGCTGATTTGCAGTAGCTTATGAATGTGTTTCTGTCTGATGTATGCTCTTTCTCATTACTTTTAACTTCAAGGAGTGTTGTATAACTCTTTTATTGTTGTGGTTTGGTAAGTAGTAACATCAGGCTGCAGTGAGTGATAAAGTAGTGTCAAGGTTAGCTAACCTACTATCTCTATATTGGTTGTGTTTTGTACCCAGCTCTTACAGTAAACCTGCAGATAAAGTCTGATGCGGAGTTAATACCAGCACAGAGTTTGCTTATTTGTTAAACGCGGCATCTGCATATGTGCTCACCACAAGAACACTTTGTTGACCCTCAGATTGTGTTTCAATATCCACAGTGGCAGAGAGTCCAGCCTTACTGATTTGAATGATTGGAGCCTCAGTCAGCTTCACTTTCAAAAGACCCTATGTATATTATAAAAATGTTGTTAACAGTTTATTTTTCATGTAATGATGTTTGATGATGAATGAAGTTTAAGGTGAAATATATTTGAATCTCTAACAAATTTTTTGTAGAGTTTAGTACCGGTTGAATTCCCACAGCTCCCAGGAGAAGATTAACCATGCTTCTCAGGCCTTCAAGCTGTAGAGAAAAAGATAGGAGGAAATCAGAAGAGAGCTTGGACCTTTGTTAACATCCATCCATCCATCCATTCGCTTCCGCTTATCCTTTTCAGGGTCGCGGGGGGCGCTGGAGCCTATCCCAGCTGTCATAGGGCGAGAGGCGGGGTACACCCTGGACAGGTCGCCAGTCTGTCGCAGGGCTAACACACAAGGACAGACAACCATTCACACTCACATTGACTCGCACATTCACACCTAGTGGCAATTTGGATTATCCAATTAACCTATCCCCACAAGCTGCATGTCTTTGGACGGTGGGAGGAAGCCGGAGTACCCGGAGGGAACCCACGCAAACACGGGGAGAACATGCAAACAGAAAACAAACAGAAAGACCCTGGCCTGATGGTGGAATTGAACTCAGGACCTTCTTGCTGTGTGGCAATAGTGCTAACCACCGTGCCACCGTGCTGCCCCCCTTTGTTAACATATTTGTGTGGTATTACTGCTTTGACTAAAGAAATGGATCCTTAAAAAAAGGGCAGAAATCCTCCACAATGAGTTTTGGTCAGCCATTTGTAAATATACTATATTGCCAAAATTCATCCATCCAAATCATTGAATTGAGGTATTCCAATCCATTCGTGAAATTGCGTCACGAATTGGGAACAACAGAAACAGCTACAGACCTCCAAATGTCATGTGGCCTTCAGATTAGCTCAAGAACAGTGTGTAGACAGTTTGATGAAAGGGTTTAATGGCCATGAGCTGGATCCAAGCCTTACTTCACAAAGCACAAAGCATCAAATGCAGTCGTGTAAAGTATTGATCGATCATCGCCAGTAATGGGAATAATGGTGTTTGTTGTGGAAGTTTACTAACAAAGGCTGCAGACAAGATGAGCCGTTAAAAAACCAACACCTTTATTTCCCATGCATGAGGAGAGACGTCAGTCAGGGTGCACTGAGGCTACGTCCACACTAATGCGTTTTGGTTTGAAAACTCAGCCTTTTCTCTTTTGACCTCCCGTCCACACTGAGGGACAGGAGGTCCCTCAGTGTTTTTCCTCGCGTTTTCGAGAGCGTTTCCGAAATGCTCTCGAAAACGCATACATTTCAAAACGGAGGTGTCCCGTCGCAGTGTGGTCACTCGAAAACACAGACTTTCTAAAACAATGACGCATTTTAGTCATGTGATGCAGTCATGTGACCAATTAACCCAAGATAGCGGAGTGCATTATACAGCAGCTGTTTTGATTGCTCTCAATTTTGACTGCCCTGAAAAAGATTAATATCAGTTTGTACATGCTCCAGATAGCTTTTCTTCAAATTCTTTAAATCTCACTCGCTTTTGCGCATGCGCCGGACTGGAACGTAAGCGTTTTCGGCCGTTTCAATGTGGACGCACAACTTTGTGAAAACGACTGAAAACGCTAGTGGAGACGTGTAGCGTTTTCAGACAAAAAAACGCCGTTTTCAAATCTATCCGGGCTAGTGTGGACGTAGCCTGAAAGTTGTCTCTAACAATGAACAGTTCAGGTCCTCTTTAAAACCATTGCAGTACAAAAGCTTTCACAGTTATCGCTCATACCTTGGATCTAACAGAGGATTCTACTACCTGTGGAGCTGTTCCCCGCACGCTGGTTCCTTCCTCTGTGAATGCCCCCCACCACCTTCCTGAGATAAACTCGCCCGGCTGAATACTATAGTTACGTTTATTGTCTGAGGACAGCACTAGCAAAACGCTCTACTTGCCTCCAACCCCCCCCCCAAAAATGAAACAAAAAACACCCCTTTCCTATTGGTGGAAAAATGTACTATGTGGACCAATCAAAAATGATATGGCAACATGGCATTTGGTTGTTTAGGAACAGGGGGGAAGTTTTACGAATGACAGCAGCGAAAGAGCGAAAGAAAGAGAGAGAGCAAGTTTTGAGATGTGAGAGATTTGTGACGTTTAGCGTGTTTAGAGTGTCTAGTAGTAGATCGTTTTGTTTTGTGTGTCAAAACAATGAATGGACTGCTGAATGTCACAGTTGCTGCCAAAAAGCCACCAAAGGCAGATTACAGCGTAAACGCTGTCTCCAGGGGCAAAAGGGAGGAGTGATACATCTCCTGCTGTCAGGCCTGCAGGTATCAGGCTTGTAATGTTTTCCTCTGTTTTATTGTGGACAGAAATTATTTTTTGGAGTGGCACAAATAATTTGTTTGACTTCTTTTTTGATGCAGAACACCTGATTGTTCTGTAAATAGTTCTATCTAAAGGTTCTATCGGGTGTTTATTAGCTTTTCTCACCTTTGGAACGTTAACTTCAAATGGTCCCGATTTGTAGATTGCCATGGCGGCCCCATTGAAGAAGAACTCAGAGATGCCCACATAGACCATATGGTTAGTCTCTGTGAAAACTGGTTCTATGCCTGCCTTTATTGAATTAGTGTCCACATCCTTCCCGTGTACAAACATTAAGCCCTGAAACACACACAAAATGATGATCTTTACAGAGTAGAAACAGAAACAAGCAAAATAAAACCTCGAAGTCATAAAATCATCAAGGTGATCTGCCCAAGAATCTCAACGCAAAAGATGATTTCATTGTATCACATTACTATTAACCCAGATGCTAAGATTCTTTCCAACAGACTTAATGTTGTCCAGCAGGGAAACAACTGATGGTGGCATTTGTTTAACCTGGTGTCCACTGATAATTTTCTCTGATTTGTGTGAGATTTTTTATTAGATGTCAAATTTTCAACTTCACAACAGCTGGCATCAAGAAAACCGAACATGCCAGGGTCACTACACCTTAAAGTGCTCTGATTTCTAACCAGGTGTTAATGTCTGTAGGGTTATGTTCAGTCAGAATAATTTAGTGTTTCTCTATATTACCTTGAAAGACATATCAAGGCTCCTCGATGTCACTGCAATATCACTGCTCAGGGAGTAGTCCAGGTCTAATTGGCGGCCTTCATGCACAGTCCTTATCATGGACAAGTCCTTCAGCTTGTTATTTATCATAGGCTGAAGAGCAGGACAGATCTACAGACACACAAACACTTGTGAACCACACAGATGTTATAAGATCTGCAAAAACCAGATTAGTACTGAAAAAGGAAAAAAAAAGTCTAATATGGGTTCACAGTAGTTCAGGAGGAGAGCAGTTCATTCACTAATTAGATGGTTGGCTATTCAATCCCTAGCTTCGCTGGTCTCCACGGGGGTTGGCAGTCCTTACACATTTGGCTGTCACTTGGTGTTCGCTCTCTCTGCGGTAGAGTATCATGTTCTATTCCTGTTTCAAAACACGGTGGTGTTTTTGAGTAGCTTATCTGCATAGCAATTAACAAAACTTTTAGATAACTTATTTTTTCATAGTATAATCTTCATTTGAAGCACACTCTCTGTGTACTCACTCCCACCTGGGCCTTACACACACAAACCACCTGCAACTCAACACCTCAAAGACTAAGGAACTGGTTGTGGACTTCGGGAGGTCTAGAGCAGGTCCACTGCCGGTTCAGATAGAGGGGGAGGAGGTGGAGGTGGTCAACAAGTACAAGTACCTCGGACTGTGGGTGGAAAATAAACTGGACTGGTCATGCAACACAGAGCACCTGTATAAAAAATTCCAAAGCCGACTGTACTTCCTCAGGAGGCTGAGGTCTTTTAACATCTGCAGGAAGCTCCTGAGGATGTTTTACCAGTCGGTGGTTGCTGGAGTACTTTTCTATGCTGTGGTGTGCTGGGGGAGCAGCACAGCAAAGAAGGACTCATCAAGGCTGGAGAAACTGATCAGGAAGGCTGGCTCTGTGGTCGGCATGAAGCTGGACACTCTGGTGACAGTGGCAGAGAAAAGGACATTAAAGAAACTGATGGACATTATGGACAATGCCAGGCATCCTCTGCACACGGCCATTAACAACCAGAAGAGTCTGTTCAGTGACAGGTTGCTTCTCCCAAAGACAAGAACTAACAGACTTAAAAACTCCTTTGTCCCACACGCCATCAGACTGTTTAACTCCTCTCTGGAGGGGAGAGGGAGGGGAAACAGGAGGACAAAGGAGGGGGGAACAAGTAAGCTGTAGTGCCTCTGCACCTCACTGTACAATACCTTTTGTGCAATACTTTTGTAAATAGTCAACAGTGCAATAGACTCAATACTTGAAATGTGCAATTCACTTGTATTTTTATTTTTTATTTTTTATTCCTATTTATTCTATTTATCCCCTTCGTATATTTTATTTATATTGTCTCTGTATTTATATATATGTGTGTGTGTGTGTGTGTGTGTGTGTGTGTGTGTGTGTGTGTGTGTGTGTGTGTGTGTGTGTGTGTGTGTGTGTGTGTGTGTGTGTGTGTGTGTGTGTGTGTGTGTGTGTGTATATAATATTCTGCAACTCTGTAACTTCTGTCGGTGCTGTGCTTTTTTGGAAATCGAATTTCCCAGAGGAACCCACCCGAGGGATTAATAAAGTTCTATCTAATCTAATTTAATCTAATCTTACACAGAGTTTCTGTCTGATTTCTCAGACGTTTTATCTGATTTAGTTCTCAGCTCAGATAAAATAATTATTGTGAGTGATTTTAACATCCATGTATGCTAAAAATGACAGCCTCAACATGACATTTAATCTGTTATTAGACTCAATTGGCTTCTCTCAAAATGTAAAAGAATAACAATAAAAATTTGACCTCCTCACTACGTACGACTCTGTAGCTCCTGTGAAAACTAAGGCCTCAAATCAGAAGTACCTGACTCCGTGATATAATTCTCAAACACGTAGCCTAAAGCAAATAACTCGTAAGCTGGAGAGGAAATGGCGTGTCACAAATTTAGAGGATCATCAT
This sequence comes from Rhamphochromis longiceps, assembly GCF_057381845.1. Classification (NCBI taxonomy): domain Eukaryota; kingdom Metazoa; phylum Chordata; class Actinopteri; order Cichliformes; family Cichlidae; genus Rhamphochromis; species Rhamphochromis longiceps. The sequence goes on along the minus strand of NC_140559.1, from coordinate 23,477,363 downwards.
TTAGCCTGGAGAAATAGTTTGCTGCTTTATAAGAAAGCCCTCCGCAAAGCCAGAACATCTTACTATTCATCACTGATTGAAGAAAATAAGAACAACCCCAGGTTTCTCTTCAGCACTGTAGTCAGGCTGACAAAAAGTCAGAGCTCTTTTGAGCCAAACATCCCTTTAACGTTAACTAGTAACTAGTAACTTTCATTACCATTGATATTTGTTTAGACTCTTTTTCTCCAATTGATCTTTCTGAGTTAACTTCAATAATTACTTCCTCCAAACCTTCAACGTGTCTTTTAGACCCCATTCCTACAAAACTGCTCAAAGAAGTCCTGCCATTAATTAATTCTTCGATCTTAAATATGATCAACCTATCTCTAATGATCGGCTATGTACCACAGGCCTTCAAGCTGGCTGTAGTTAAACCTTTATTCAAAAAGCCATCTCTAGACCCAGCAGTCTTAGCTAATTATAGGCCAATCTCCAACCTTCCTTTCATATCAAACATCCTTGAAAGAGTAGTTGTCAAACAGCTAACAGATCATCTGCAGAGGAATGGTTTATTTGAAGAGTTTCAGTCAGGTTTCAGAGCTCAGCACAGCACAGAAACAGCTTTAGTGAAGGTTACAAATGATCTTCTTATGGCCTCTGACAGTGGACTCATCTCTGTGCTTGTCCTGCTAGACCTTAGTGCAGCGTTCGATACTGTTGACCATAATATCCTATTAGAGCGATTAGAACATGCTGTAGGTATTACAGGTACTGCACTGCAGTGGTTTGTAGAGTCCTCTTCACACACTGAGGTTAATTATGCACTGTAAACCCGAATGTTCAAAGTAATTAAATAGATTAAGTAGTGTATACTCAAAGTCTTTAAAAAGTTCTGTTAACTTAAATATGTCAAGTTCGTGTAACATGTTCTTCTTTTTGAGTAAATGAAACTAATAATATTTGATTGAATTTAACTATTTCTATATTAAGTAAGCATCACTTAAAATCATAACTTAAGCACAACGTAACACAGTTAAGTTAGGACATATAAGAATGGTAAAGTCCTGTTATTTTTGTTGTTTCAAGTAGGTAGGATTTAATAATAAACTTAATTTATGTAGCACATGCTAAAATACAATAAAATCTCAAAGTGTTTCACCAAATAAGTAAAATCAAATATTCTTAAATGCATTAGTGGAAGACAAAATGTATTTATTTTAATATTCATTGTTTTATCAATGTATCCTACATATATATTTTTAATTTTTTCCGTAAGTGTTGAGCAGCTGCAGGAATCAATTTTTATTCCGAGTTAATCTCTGATTCACCCTCCGAAGCGGAAGGCGGCGCTAATGAGCATTAATACGAAACACAGAAGAAGTAAAGGTATATGGGCGGGAACAGCACCAAAGAGGCAACACGGACGACTGGAGAAAGTTGGACCTAACGGCAGCAACTAGCATCACTGGACTTACAGTAAGTTTTCAATGTTGATATTAGTTTATTGTTAAAATACGAATATTTAGTTGTATTTTGGGTGCGTTTCGAAAAGAATAGCAGAAATGTCGGTCCGTGTTTTTTATGTGCTTTGCTGCTCTCCCCGAAGGAAACTTTGTGCTTGCAGAGCTAGCATTAAGTTGTTGTAATGAGGGTCGCAGGCTGTTTAAAAAGTTAGATACTACTTGTTCTAGAGGTGGCGCCCGGTCGCCTAGTATGAAACAAAGTGTTTTAATCTCTCTAAATTTTTAAACCCCCTCTCATGACTCAGAATAGTTGGGTCCAAACAAGCCCGTTGTCCCTGCAGTTACACAGCGGAGATGCCTGTCTGCAGTGAGAGTGCTTTCAAGCCGTTTTCTTGTTAGAAATGCTATATTTTAAACTATATGTGCAGGGTTAGGGTTGTGAAGGAGTGAAGGAGCTCTTGGACCTCTGGCCTGCTCTAAAAATGGAGTCTGAGGTAATATGGATCAGCTCTCTTTAAAATGAAAATTGTAATTCTTACTCATGTGGCAGCTTTTTGCTGCTTTATAAAGATGTGCGAGATTCTTCAAATTGAACTGTATTGTCCTTCTGCTGTAGTTGTATGCAGAGTTTCAGCGGATTACAAATCAGAACCTGCCCAATACATTCTACGCTGAACTTGACCGCCATCTTCCTCGACTGATGACCTTATTCAGACAGAAAGCATCAAAAACTGGGAAGACAGCAGATGCCCTGGCTGAAATTCTAAGAATTCACAATGAACAGGTAATAATAGATTGTTACACATTTCATAGGTTGAACCAGTGGAACATTGGACAGGTTCAATGATTTAAATGAGCTTTTTGAATTTTGCTATTACTCCACTTTGTGTTTGCTATTTGTCTGACTGTATTAAAGATGTGAACAGGTTATTTGTGGACATATGTTCTGATTTGACTGTTGTTGTTCAGTAAACTCACCAGTATATACAATTCTGTTTTTATCTGAAAATAGGAAATCCATGATATCCACACCAAGCGCACTACCGTTCTCCACGCCTTTCCTGTCTATCTGCGTGAGGATGTCTCTGGATTTTTCAGAACCTGCACTGTGAGTGTCCTTAAGTATCTAACAGATACTACTGTGTATATAAACAGTGCATCAAAGTACAAACATGTATTTTGATGCACTGTTTGGACTTACCTTTGTTTAGTCTACCCATACGGTTTCCATGTATGGTCTTTTCTGTCTCCTCACTACGAATGAACTGAATTGGTGTTTTGTTGAAAGTGATAAGATGTTTAGTAAAACATTTTCCTGTGTATTTCCTTTAGCTTAGTTTCAGTCTATCTCACACCACTTGATTCTCTGGTGAATTAGCTGATTTATGTGTGCAGAACATGGATCTTCTGTTTTTCACCTCTTACAGTGAGACTCAGGTCTCCCTTGTAAAAGAGGTATTGGATCTCAATGGGAGTTGGTAAAATAAGAAATTATATGTCGTCTGTTGTATTTCTTGGGTTAGATTGTGATTAGTATCTCTTTTTCATTAATTCAGGACGAATCTGATGAGTTGGAGCTTGATGGTGTTGAAGTGGCCCTCTTCACTGTCATCAGTGACCATGACACGACAAGTCCAGTTCACTACCAACCTGTGAAAATCTCTGTCGTCATTGAAAGGGATGCCGTGTTCAGTCTCCCCAGATTTGGTGAAGCTTTCCTGGTAATGTTTGGACTGATCTATGCACCTCAGCTACCCCAAAGCCCTGACCAACACTTTAGAATTTACTCAAAAGATTTTACTTGGTCTAGAAAGTGGTAAACTGTCACCCAGGTTACAGGCCCTCAAGAATGACTTGGTTATGTAGGAACTCATCTGAAAGAAGGATGCAGGGTGAAGCGTTATAAAAGGCTAGTTCAAAGTTCTCTCGTTTTATCTAAATAATGCCTCAAAACATTATTGCATTACTCTACAGGTGTTCAGCCAATAGGTCCAAACTATACAACGTGCCTTTGTTCTCATTAACATAATGCAAAGCAACACTAATGTTTTGTATGTTTTAATGTTTTTCGTAATACTATTTCCAAAACATTGTGGGCTGCGCAAGATGACCTAAATTTCACTGTTTGATACTGGTTAATGTAAAACAAATAGCACTGTAATTCACTCAAATTGCTGCCCTGTTGCCTTATTCAGATATTAGCCAGAGAGCCAAAAGCACATTTTGATATTATTAATTATTATTTGGCATTATTTTTCATTACTCTGACAGTTTTCCTGACTAAACAAATTTTGGTCTACTTATTTTAATTTATAAATGTTTTTGTTAATTATTTTTAATTTATTAAATTTTTTTTTTAATATATTTAATTTCAACATAGTGCTAAAAGGGAGCAGGCAAGATACTGTTCAATGGCAGATACTTATGACTTTTGCATATTAAGTTACCGATACTCAGTGTAATTGAGGCAATCAATTGCCTCAAAAATTTAAAGTTTTGGGTCACATGTTTTTAAGTATCAAGTAGTCAACATATTTGACTAACGTGTACTTAAAATAATGACAACACAAACTAATAAACATTTGAGTTTTGTTAACATAAAAATGTTGTGGTTGTGTACTTATTTTTTATAAGTTCTGTGAACTTATTTCTTTGAATTTGTAAACTTGAAACTTTAAGTCATATTAACTGCAAATATTTGAGTTGACCGTTCTCAAAGGATACAAGTACCATGTAATCCAAACTTTTATGTTCTGGAAAATTTTGACTTTTGAGTTGATCAACTCAAAAAAAATTGAGGCAATCGATTGCCTCAATTTTTTTGAGTTCTGGTAACTTATTCGGGTTTACAGTGTGGAGTTCCACAGGGTTCAGTGCTAGGACCAATTCTGTTTACATTATACATGCTTCCCTTAGGCAGCATCATTAGAAGACATAGCATACATTTTCACTGCTATGCTGATGACACCCAGCTCTATCTGTCCATGAAGCCAGATAACACACACCAATTAGTTAAACTGCAGGAATGTCTTAAAGACATAAAGACCTGGATGGCTGCTAACTTTCTGCTTCTTAATTCAGATAAAACTGAGGTTATTGTACTCGGCCCTGAAAATCTTAGAAATATGGTATCTAACCAGATTCTTACTCTGGATGGCATTACCTTGGCCTCCAGTAACGCTGTGAGAAACCTTGGAGTCATTTTTGACCAGGACATGTCCTTCAATGCACATATTAAATAAATATGTAAGACTGCTTTCTTCCATTTGCACAACATCTCTAAAATTAGAAATATCCTGTCTCAGAGTGACGCTGAAAAACTAGTTCATGCATTTATTACTTCCAGGCTGGACTACTGTAATTCATTATTATCAGGATGTCCTAAAAACTCACCGAAAAGCCTTCAGCTAATCCAAAATGCTGCAGCAAGAGTACTGACAGGGACTAGAAAGAGAGAGCATATTTCTCCTGTTTTGGCTTCCCTTCATTGGCTTCCTGTTAAATCCAGAATTGAATTCAAAATCCTGCTCCTCACATACAAGGTCTTAAATAATCAGGCCCCATCTTATCTTAATGACCTTGTAGTACCATATCACCCTATTAGAGCACTTCGCTCTCGCTCTGCAGGCCTACTTGTTGTTCCTAGAGTATTTAAAAGTAGAATGGGAGGGAGAGCCTTCAGTTTTCAGGCCCCTCTTCTGTGGAACCAGCTTCCAGTTTGGATTCGGGAGACAGACACTATCTCTACTTTTAAGATCAGGCTTAAAACTTTCCTTTTTGCTAAAGCATATAGTTAGGGCTGGACCAGGTGACCCTGAATCCTCCCTTAGTTATGCTGCAATAGACGTAGGCTGCCGGGGGATTCCCACGATGCATTGAGTTTTTCCTTTCCAGTCACCTTTCTCACTCACTATGTATTAACAGACATCTCTGCATTGAATCATATCTGTTATTAACCTCTGTCTCTCTTCCACAGCATGTCTTTTATCCTGTCTTCCTTCTCTCACCCCAACCGGTCGCAGCAGATGGCCCCGCCCCTCCCTGAGCCTGGTTCTGCTGGAGGTTTCTTCCTGTTAAAAGGGAGTTTTTCCTTCCCACTGTCGCCAAAGTGCTGCTCATAGGGGGTCATATGATTGTTGGGTTTTTCTCTGTATCTATTATTGTGTGATCTACTGTACAATATAAAGCACCTTGAGGCGACTGTTGTTGTGATTTGGCGCTATATAAATAAGTAAGACTGAATAGGATTGAATTGAGTAGAGTGCTCTGGAACGCACACAGAGTCTTTGCAGACTACTAAGGATCAGACCTCTATCATTATGCAATTGATTATATACCTCTAAGCATATATGATTATATCTTTCTAAGCATCAATGATAATCCAACAATATAAACCTGACATTTCCACCCTGTATTGTCATTTAATAAGCCTATGTAGTTTATATAATCTTAGCTCTACACCACTTGTAAACATGCTCAGTGCATGCTTCATTTCATACACAGGTATTAGCCTTGGCATCCATATGATTGTTGGGTTTTTCTCTGTATGTATTATTGCAGGATCTACTGTACAACAGTTGCCTTGAGGTGATTTGGTACTATATAAATTGAATTGAATTGAATTGAATTGAATTGAAGTGAATTGAATTGAATATTTGGAAAAATAAATTATAAGTATTTAACTGAAGGATATTTTATTTGTGTTAGTTCTTTTATTTAACTTGTAGTTCTAAATTGGAAGATTATCCTGATCTTGAAATATAAAATTAAAATTAGATTTTATTATTTTTCGTCCTCACAATAAGCGTCACACCCATTAAAATGCCGTGCATTTATCGAGACTTCCAACTCCAGGTAGGCCAAGTATGGAGAATTGTAAGAAAAGAAAAATATCGGAAGAAAATAGAACATTTAATGATGCCTGGGCAGATTTATTTGCATTTACTTCTGACAAGAGTGGCCTACCAGTATGCTGAATTTTTGGATTGTCGATCTTCAGAGCTTGGTACGCGGTGTCCTTTTCGAGTTTTTCTTTGACTTTTAACCTATAGTTTCTTGTCTTTTTATTAAAGTGAACTGAGGATGCACCAGTAGCCGTGGGACCTTCAGTGGTGGCTCGTTTTCCCCACTTCCTTTGTTGTACAGTGCCTGGTGTATAGACTAGACTTTTTGTATGGTTTTCTTTTGGTCCTTAGCTACTGGTAAGTCTAGTTTCATGTATAGTTTTATGTAATCCAGGACAGTTATAGGACAGGCTGTGCCACAGTCACCTTTTATTGTTTCATCCTTTGATTTATTTTATAAATACAAATGCAGAGATTGACATTGGAGCCAATCTGCCTCATTGGTGCATCCTTTAACTTGTGCAAACTTTTTAAGAAGATTTTATTTCCTGGGGGGGGGGAAAATCCCCTAGGTGGCATTGCCATTTTATTATTTTATATATATTTTATATAACCCTTACTACTTGGGTTGCTGCATTTAGTAAATATCTCCCAAAAGCTTGGGTTGCCTGACAGATCTACCATTCATATCTGTGTAGGTAGTGTTTATCCTAAGCAGCACACTCCACGGGTTTCATTCAGACTGGCTTAAGCTGTGTTTCAGTTGGAACTGACCTTCTTTTTGAAGAAATGCTTGGTCAGCCTTTTGAATAAGTCCAAAACCTTCCTGAAAAACAAACAAATTTCAGAAATCCTATCATCCATCAGCAGGACTGGTCTAACAGACTGTTGATCCGCCAGCTGATGTTTCATGTTTCCCTGAGGATTAAGTCGAGAAACCGATCCTAAGTCATATTCTTGCTTTGATTTATTAACAAATAGCTGACATTTCAATCAGCCTCAGCTACAACAGCTGGATGGTGTTTTCGCAGAGAAAGAGTATTCCGACTAAATAAAAATTCATTTTTAAATTTGTTTGATTCACAGAGAAGTAGGAAGCCCCTGTTCTTAGTCTTGTTACCCTATGAAGCCAGTGGACTTTGTTTTGATGGTATCGGCACTGATTTTGCAGTCCTCTTTTCGTATTTCAACATTCAGGTGTCCTTTTGGGTTTTGGTTCATTCTCACTAGGATCATGGCTCTCACACCTTCTCCAGTGAAGATTGTCGTACCTTTGTCAATCCTGTATAGGAAAAGACAAAGAGAGGGTTGACATTTTTTTTCTTTTTGTGATGTTAATGCAAACACCAATTACACTGTAGATTGGATGATATTTTTTTCTTTGTTGTTGTTGTTGTTTTTTCAATGCTCCTGTCACATCTGAGATCTGAGGAGACTCTCCTCAACAACATCAAATCATCTCAGCATGAATGTTCTGCGTTTATTAAACCAATCTAGTGCGAGTGCCATAAAAGCAGATACAGTGTGTGTGTAATACAGAGATAAAAATGTATATTCATTAGGGGTGCAACGATATTCGTATCAATATTGAACCGTTCGATACAGTGCTTTCGGTTCGGTACGCATATGTATCGAACAATACAAAATTTGTAATTTATTTTATCAACTTTCCTTCTGACGATGCTGTCTGTGTTGAGCGCTCAGTGAATCTGCGTTCGACTACTCCGCCTAGGGTCGACAGTGCAGCCTAGGCGGAGTAGTCGAACGCAGATTCACTGAGCGCTCAACACAGACAGCATCGTCAGAAGGAAGAGCGCAGGGCAAGCTAGCGAGACAGAAGTTAAGCTCTCCTTGCAACATGGACCTCCCCCACTCTCATTCAGATCTGGCGTTTGGAATTATTTTGGTTTTCATGTGACGTATGACCCTGAAGGTAAGCGAGTCATGCACTAAAGTAAAACAGTATGTTGGATGTGCCATGCAATGCTCAATTACATGGGTGGGAGCTAGCGTGTTAGCGCAGTTAGCTCGTTAACGTGTTGGCCGTCTAGCCCCATGCACGGAGCGATCGGCGGTAGCTCGTTAACGGAGATTTGCCGTGTTGTGGCGTTAAGGTCATTTCAACGAGATTAACCTGAAAGCACTAGTGGGAACACAACGAATATGACTGCACATTTACGCCGACACCATCCTAGTGCAAAGACAAGTGGAAGCAGAAAAAAAACAAGCAAGCATGCGACTAACTTTAGCCGAGTCATTTAGACAGCCGTTAGCACATGATTCTCCTTATATGTTTAATATGCTGCTGAGAATATAGCCCAGAAGAAGCGGATAGTATAGCTTTTATTTTGGAAAGAGACATTTCTCTGTAATAAACTCTCTTTTCCAAAGATGAGTGATTCCTCAATCAGATACAGGGCTCGCAATATCGCTAGCCCGACGTCCCGGAGCTAGCGATTTTTTTCAGTCGGCTACCAAAATCTATCTCTGCCCTGCCCGTCGGGCTATTGTAGGAAGGAAAAATATATGTCAATGCTTTTGCATTCTTTCGGAAATGTAGCTGGGTAATTATGTCATTGGCATCGGTGAGCCACTGTCAATATGTGACATATTGAAATCGCGTTTGAATTTGTGCTTGTTTTTTTGCTTTCACTTTGCAATCCCGCGAACTGTGTATAGAGAGCGACAGCACTGATCTGTGAGTGATGATAATTTGCGCACCAATTCCTCTGACATCGTCTTATTAATTGTTAGCTTACTACGCAAACATGACAAGTGAAATCTCCCGCAGCAAGCTTAAACATGTGAGAGGTTGATCGCGCAGAGAATCGCTGAGCTTATGTGAGTGCGTGTGTAAAAGCAGCAGGATTTATATTTGACTACAATGACCTGGATGACTGAGAACCTTCACAGACAGATATATATTTTAGTTCTGCTGAGCCAAATAAGACAGGTCAGGGTGAAGAAGTGACAGCCAAAGAAAAGCTTACCACAAAACGGAGAAGTTATGACAAATCAGACTATAAGGCAAAAAGAAAGTGCAGCTTTATGGTTTCATGGACAAAATTATTTCTGTGGCTGCAATATGACGAGCTAAATAACCAGGGCTGCACATAAGTGGTCCGCAGGTGCGCATTCGCTGTCAAAATAAAAAACACGCACAAGGGTTAGGGTTAAATTTAAAAACTGTACTTTTGAGTTAAAATATATATTTATAATTTTAATAAATGACCAATTAAAAAGGCATGAACATTTTTTTGTATCGAAAAAATATCGAACCGTGACACCAAAGTATCGAACCGAACCGTGAATTTTGTGTATCGTTGCACCCCTAATATTCATGTGGCACACCACATAAAATCAGGGGCAAAAAAGACTAAAAGCTCTGCATTCATACAGAGATACTTAAAGATAAAATCTGCATGTCCAGCTTAGAGGAGACCCCATTATCAACTAAAATTAAACTACATGACTCTCCATGTTAAACCATGTTAAAGTAATGAATGTTGCTGTAAATATACTGTTGTTGTCTTCAGAGACTGTATCAAAGAGCATAATTTTCTTGACTATTAACAATGCTGAAGGTTTTCTGCAGGCAGAATCTGATTAGCTCTACATTGTTTGCACACATCAGACATAAAATGAGAGGTTTAAGAGCATTTACACTGTTGTAGTTGTACGTACTTGAACTCCTTAAAAAAATGCACATTTTTTTCTCGTTGAAGTTCTAGAGCAAAGTTCAGGTCCTTGATTTCAAACTGGAGACCAATGTTTTGCTGAAATTTTAAATCCACCTGAGTAGGATCAACTTGTAGTTTAGTAAGGGTCACGCTGTGAGGAGGATAAAAATATATTGTACTATAAAATACTTAATAACATGTATTAACCATAAATTAACACATTTACATTTTCAAATTAAAATGAAGAAACAAAATAATAATAACCCATAGAAACAATAACTTATTTTTACCTTTTGATTAGCAAATCTTTTTTTTCTATTTGGAACTGCTGGTTAACCAGCCCCTTTAAGTACATCAGACCAAGATCCTTCACTGCAAAACACAGTAAATGTACTACAACTTCATATGCTGGTGATACAGCACAGACATATTAAATAGTAAAATAGTCTTTTCTACATATTAAAAAATGATAAAGGAAACCTACCAAAGATTGAAGGGCCAGAATCTGATGAAGCTAACATCATAAATTAAAGTGCTAATCGCAAAAAAATTACTAGTATTTATTTTAATAATAAATAATAGTATAATAACAAAGCAATTGATAATCAATGGCATTCCACTGCTGATGGTTGACTCGCCAAGTATATCATATCTGATATATCAGTTTTGTGGGTTTTTTAAACTTCTACGTCATCAGTGTGACTCACCGAAATAGCACAATACAGTTTTTAGCATGAACATTTGCAATAAATTGTATTTGTAATGCCAGATGTAGCAAATATGATACAAATGAAAATTCATATATACAAAATAATATTTAATTATTTTCTTAATTCTTAAAATTCTCAATAAAGTCTATTTTCAAAAAAATTGAACTTTTCTGGCAAGTATTTCACAGTTCAGGCTTTAAATGGTTAAAAGGTATAAGTGTTTATTGTGTTAGTGCAGCTCTTACAGACCTTACCTTTTTCCGTGATTCGTACTTTGATGCCGGGGGGAGGGGCAGCAGTGTCAGAGGAAATCAAAGACACCAAGAAGAAGAAGTAAACCAAACTGGACTTCATCCTGTGCCAAAAACCTGAATCATCAGAAGCAAAATGGAGCCAGGTTATTCTGACAGAATTATGTGTTCAGCGCTGAGAACAGCCATAAAAAGTAAGCTAAAGTATGCCCAAAGTCAAATCATCCAGTTAAACTTTCAGTAAAACTTTATCTAAATAGAACCAACTGAAAACAATATTTTCAGATAGTTATATATTTATTATTGGAGAAAAGATTCAATATCCTGCCTGAATTAATCATTTGTTTTTTTTGTTTTTTTACTTAATCTAAACAGCCACAAACACAACATCCTGAAGGCTTTGTTTGTTAATTATTCATAATCCAACGTCACTGCTCAGGTAGTAGCCCATGTGGTGCAGATTTGAAGATATAAACATGCTTAATAACTCATCATTCAGGATGACTGAAACATTTCACCTGGTACAACTAATGAAAAAAAATGTGGGGAGTTTCAGCTTTAATTCAGTGAGCTGAACAAAAAGATTGCATGTAAGTGTGAGGAACTAAAGCATTTTCAACACAGTCTGTGACCCAGCATTTTGAGTTTATTTTATATTTTTGATTTTCCTATATTAAGTTTGTGATAATATTAAGTTCCTGTCTTATTATTTAGTAAGCGTTTAGATGAGTTTTATTCTTGTTTTTGTTTCGTCGATTTCTCCTGTTTATGAGTCTTTCCTGTCTTCTGTTAAAGTCTGTCTTGTCCTCTGTTTCAACCGTTCATTCAATTTCAACATGGATATCTCAAGCCCTGCTTAGAGCTGGGCGATATGAGATTTTTTCATATCACGATATGTTTTTTTCATTTCAGGCGATAACGATATCTATTACGATATAAGCCACATAACTATATTTGTAAGATTTAAATGTGCCGTTGCTCACAAGTAAAATGTGAAATAATCAGCAGCTTGTTTTTATTTAAATATTTATTTCCCATAATAAGTTCAACAGGGTAGATGTACTTAAGGAACATGAGACTTTTTCAGATAAATAAAGGCAAATATTGCAAACTACACAAAAGGCAGCCGCTAAAGCGTTTAAGTTTCAAAATAGAACAAACGAAACAGACTAAATTGTCAATTCCACTTAGAAACAAAATATTAATTCTAAAAATAAATCTTAGTTTGTGTTACAGAAGAACAGACAAAAATGACTAACTGTAACAATATCAAATAAACTGAGAACTAAAAGGAAATTCTCAATCTCTCCTTGTTGTATAGCTTAGCTTTTCAAACAGTTTTAACAGTTACTTTAGTCTGACAAAAGCCGAATGACGAATTAGCGCTTCCAGTCAGAGACTGAGGCTACGTCCACACGTACACGGGTATTTTTGAAAACGGAGATTTTCCGTTTTCGTTTTAAAAAATAATCCCGTCCACACATAAAGGCAGAAATGAAGGAAAACGCTGCTATGAACATGCCAAAGCAGCAGGTGGCGCTAGATTCCTAACCGTGCAGAAATGTTGGCCAATCAGAAGTCTAGAAGCCTCGGTGGGAAAAAGTAAACAAAGCTGGGGAATAGAAGCAGAACCGAGTCGTATGTGTGGAGGGACAGTAACTGTGTGTATATGTAAGCATTTAAACACTGCAGAGAGTAGAATTAACAGTAACAGTATTGTAGAAATTCATTTCACCGAAACAATAACGTGGCACACAGTGTGACGCATGCACCAGTTTATTGTATTTCCAGACTTGCTTTCGGCACAATTTACAGTGCACGCTACTCTGTTTTTTGTCAGACTTGAAATAGCCGAAATACCTTCACACTACGGAACTTCTATGGCTCTTCCGTTCGACAATCTCTCCGGCGTTGGAACCATCATCTGTTTTCTCTTCGGTCACGCTCGGTTGATTTTTCTAGTCGGCACACTCATTTCCTCCATTACGCGCTGGCTCCATTACCCGCTGGCTGCTTCCCAAACAAACACACGTGCGGCTTGGCACTTGTGCTGTACGTAACAAGTCATGCGACGTGACGCTGCGGCTGTGATTGGTTCGGCTCTGCGCTACTTAATTTGGATTGGCTGGCCTTTTTTTTTTTTTTTAAGAGGACAAGAGCGGCGAGGTCTATCGCGATAGCTTAATTTCTCTATCGAGTAAAAGTTATATCGCGATACATATCATTATCGTTCTATCGCCCAGCTCTAGCCCTGCTGCAGGTACATCCACCGAGGGCTCAGGCGAAACTTCAATACCGACGACACTAACTCAATAGTGTCCATCTGGTCAAGAACTCGTCGTCCTTCAGGGAAGACTGACCGGGCTGTTGACCACAATGTGCTGGCCCACCTAGTTAGGTCAGCTCTCATAACTGGTATTACCCACTCTTACCTTAACACTGGAATTGCTCATTCGTCTTTGAAAACTGCTTATGTTATTTCAATTCTCAAAAAGCCTGGTGCAGATCCCAATAATTTTGATAACCTTCGCCTTATATCAAATCTCCCCTTTATTTTGAAAATCCTTAAGAAAGTTCTTGCCTGCCAGCTTCACTCATACCTCAATGACCATCTCTATGAACAATTTCAATATGAATCCCCCCCCCCCCCCCCCCCCCCCCCCATTCTAGTACAGAAACTGCTTTGTTAAGGATTACTAATGACCTTCTGATGGCAGCTGATTGTGGTCTTTCAACCATTCTCATTGCTCTCCCCAACAAGCCCCATATTACCCAATTTCTTCAACAGCTCCACTAATTGCCCATAGAAGCTAGGATAAATTTTAAAAATGTATTTCTCACATTTAAGTGCATCCATAACCTTGCCCCTGCTTATCTGTGTGATCTTCTTCATATCACCACTGTTTCCCGCTCTCTCAGATCTTCATCTGCCATTAATCTTGTTGTTCCTTCTGCTCGTCTTATCACAATGGGGAACAGAGCCTTCGGTCACTTTGCTCCTCGGCTTTGGAAATCACTTCATTCAGTCATAAGAAATATAGACTCGCTTACTTTATTTAAATCACAGCTCAAAACACATCTGTTCAAAACACTCTGGAAGGCACACAGAGTCTTTGCAGACTACTAAGGATCAGACATCCTATCAATACTCAGTCGATTATACAGTATACCTCTAAGCATATATGAGTATATGTATCTAAGCATAAATGACAATCCAACAATATAAACCTAACAAGCTCTTTTCTGACAGAGAATCTGGACTCTGACTGAGATATGGACCTAACAGTATCCTTTTCTCTCAATGGAAATGCAGTAAAAGGCAATTATTTCATGTAAGAATGAAGAAAAGAGTTCAACTGATGCTGAGTGTTACATTTTGACTTTCACAGCTGGTGTTACCTAACATCATGACAAAGCTTAATTTTATCATTATGTCATAGAAAGAATGAATATGGGTACATTTATATGGAACAATAACAGAAGTGTAAATGTAGCAGCTCTAGAAATTCCTGGTCTTCAAGAAGTTTGACACTCACAGAGTGTATTTTAATACACGTAATATATAGTTTTTAAATATATATTTTTTACCTCAAATTGTCTGAAAAAGCCAAAGCAGGTCAAGATGAAACAAAAACATGTAAATTAAAAAACATCTCTTAAAGTTTAATGGTACTTTATTTCAGCTTGTTTTATTTCTCATTATTATAGGTGTTGTGTCTCTATGAGTGGTCTAGAGTTTGAAGTTGTGTGTGTGTCCACATCAGGTTTTAAAAACTGATCTGATTTAGCTTTTACATAACACATAGTACATTGAACAATTTTTTTTTTTTTTACAGAAGTCTTGATCAACAAAACTCATATGGTTTTACTATTTCTAGTATTTTTTTACTATGTTTTTAAAGTAATTTTAACTATATTAAAAAAAAACAACCTTGCTTTATTCTTAGAGACAAGTTAAAAATAAAGCCACCTCCATTAATTCTTCAAACAGAATAGAAAAAAGAGCAAGAAGTGTTACCTGTTGCTGTCGTTTGCAGAGTCTCCAGCAGCTGATCAGAAATTCCCCAAACCCCCTGATACTTATACAGGCATTTTCCTGTGCATACTAGAGTAAGCACCTGCAGCTTTATGACCCTCAACAGTTTGACTAAAGAAAGATATGATGTCTGTGGGATCACTGCATCATTCCAGTACATTCAAATTCCAGCTGCTGCTACTCTGGCTGTAGTTCAACAATTTACATACTGGATATGCGATATCGCTTACTACTTTAACTGTTCAGTTACACAGCTGGTGTTAGCTAACTAACACTAATATGGAAGTTCCTCCATACCAAAGTATACAAGCATTCTGCTTAGTTAGAGCCATGAAACAATTTGGTTTTAAGCAATTAATGAGTAATGTATGTAATGAAGTATGGTTATTTAAAATAAGACATGAACCCACGCATTTTCATTTCATACAGCCATAATGACAGTTGCAGGTATATTACTTTTTGTAGTAAAGCTGTTTGTAATTGTAATTGTCCAGAACTGAAGAAGTTTCTCTGATGAGAAGTCCAGTCACTTTTCTTTCCAAGCTCCTTAGACTACGATGACCTGGATGACAGAACCTTCACAGACATAGTCATTTTAGTATCTCCCTTTTACCATATCACCAGTCTCCTGCACTATTATACAAATTAAAAACTTTAGCACTCTTAGTGACAAGCTTATCTTCATGCTGACATGCCAATAAATTACTATAGGAGATACCATGTATTTGTCTATTCAAATGTGAAGATAGCTGCATTCTGCAACAGTTAGTAAGTAATTTATTTCATTACAAGATATTTAGGTATTTTACATTAGTTGAATGTATTTTGTCCAGAGAAAGTTGAAAGATGTCACCATGTCAATCGGAAAAAATAAACCTTAACTGTTTGTATTTTCACACAAATCATGATCTTTTTCTAAACCCATCTATACAAAAAATAAATACTACCGGTAACATAAATAATAAGAATAAATAAATGAAATACATTTCTATTCAATGACATTTAAAAAAAAATGTATGTGTAAGTCTGATATGATCCTCCCCTCCTCCAACTATTCACTACACATGACCGATGCAGAAGTGCAGAAACATGTGTCAACACATGAAAAGTCACGACTATATTTCACAAAATCCTATAAAACGGCTTTTCTTTCTGAATCTATATTTTATTCAAACTGACCAGCCAGACTGCATCTCCAGTCATAAAAATGCTTTTGAATCCAGGCAGTACATGGGTTGGTCAGTCTGGTCTTACAATCTCGGCCAACTGCTGTACCAGTAGCTGGTGTTTCGCTCCTTCCCTCCCCCTCCTTCCTGCTCCTGAACAGCTGGGTCCACTGTTTCATTCACACTTTGTTTTTTATCCATTTGTATGTCACTTATAATGTCCTGGACATTTTTTTTTTTGCCTGTCCCATTTGGTTCTTTAGCCATCAGAATTGTTGTCTGAAGACCAACAAGGATACCCAATGGATTTACTTTGCCAAATGGATCATCGTGGCATTGCCGTATTGGTCCATTTGGTCGATCTTTGTTTTTATTATTTATTATATTTTATTTTCAGATGTTACAGACGGGACAGACATGAGTGAGGGATAGGAAAGGAAGAAAGAAAGAGGAAGGAAAGGAAAAACAGAAGGGGAGAGGGACAGTGAGACGGGGGGAGAAAAAAAATCTCCTGGATCACCTGTTGAGAGAAAAATAGAAAACAAGCAAAAAAAACAAAGCAACATACTAAACACAACACCATCGCATTAATCTAGCTAAGTGTAAACAGCAGTAAATACTAAATATTCAATGTTGTTGTGCAGCACGCAGGACAGATGTGCTTCGAAGTAGCGGCCAAGAAAGGTGTAATTTGGGTCTACGAGCAGTGAACACCCGTGTGCATACCTGTGTGGATCAGCGCGCTTGTATTCCAAAGGTTTCTCCATGTAACGATCTGCTAGGGAGTGTGGGGGGGCCACAGCCCCGTCCTCCAGGGTGTGAAGCGGGTATGGAGGAGATCAAAACTCCAGACATCCAGAGGCCCCCAGAACACAAGAGACCATGGAAGACCAACAGAGGGGCAGCCGCGCCACTGTTCCAGTAAGAGCTGAGGAGAGTCCCAGATGAGGGTTCACTCAGCAGCCGCGGAGCAGAAGCCAGGGGGAGTTGCAGTGACGCGCCCATGAGCTCCGCCGGCCCCCAGCTGTGCCTGAGTGACCGAGCCCCAGGCCGAGAGGCCGGGGGCACCCCACCTCCGAAGGGGCCCGAGCGAGCCCCAGGCCCCAGGCCCCGATAAGCGGCCGCCAAGGAGTGAGCTGGTGTGTACCTGGACACCCACCCCCAGACACAAAGAACCACCAACGCACCGACACCTGAGGGAGTCCGCCACCGGCAGGGGAAGTGGTGGTGGGTGGAGATAGGCCTCCAAACCTTGGAGGGCCTGAGGTGTCCCCAGAGAGGTGGCGTCTGATACCCAACCTGACATATAGACACAGACATACAGGCACACACAGACACAAACATTCATTCCCACCCTCATGCTCTCATGTGCACTTACTCCACACTCAACCAACGTGGAGACAGACATAAAGAGACGCTGTACACACGATCACACTCCCCAAGCGTACTCTACAAACCGGGTCTAGGTACCCTTGCCCCTGGAGGGGGGAACTGCACCCAGACCCAGGTGGTGTTACCCTTTTCCCTGCGGTGGGGAGAGGCAGACCACCCCGACTCCGTAGCAGCAGGGAGGCCCCACACCCCAGACCGCAGTCGGACGGCCAACTCCTCCTAGCCCTCCCGCTCCAGCAGGCCGCAGAGAACGGGGGTGGGAGAAGACTCCAAACCTCCCTCCACCCGCTCATTGTAGTGTTGATGCATGTGTGTTCTAAGGTGCAATTAAAACCCAGGAGGGCATGGAGCTACCTGCCAGAGAGAGGCAGGTAAGCGCATAGTCCCTCCTGATAGCCCTTAATGTCTAAGTGTATTTAAAATTGAGAGGTGGGCAACGACGCCAGGGGTGAGGTGTACACCCTGATGGTAATTTGGACTCCGTGATTGTTCCCACCCCCAAGATCCTAAATGTATGTGTAATGAGAGTGTGAATAATGTGAATGTCTAAGTTGTGGGATAAAATTGAGGCAGAGGCAGCCAGAAGGGGACAGAAGGGGGGGTAGCCTCCTCTGCACCCTGGTGACATACCCCTACTCCAAGGCCCTGCATGTGTGGGTGGTTGTGGTGGAGCGGGAAGAGGGAGGCAGCTGGAGATGGGGAGGGAAGGAAGGGAGGGGCAGGTAACCCCTCCCTGGGGCCAGCTCCCCCGCTGACCCCAGTAGGCACTCCCATACTCCGCGACCCGCCAGGGAAAGGGGGCCCAGGCCCAACCAGACCGGGCCCCAGTGCAGCAGCGCCCCCCGGCCCCACAGAGCCCGGGACAGTCCACCCAACCCCACCACAGAGAAAACTGCACCCACCCCACCATCCACTCATCTTCCAGACTACATAAGACAGTAAACGCCCAGGCTGAGATCTTCCTCCACCTCTCCTGTATCTCCCCCTCCTGCAGAGAGAGTTCCTGAAGAGAGGAGAGCTCCTGCAAGATGTGACCATCTCCCCCACCAGTTGAAGAGCCCCCCAGGTGGCTCGACGCACCGGCGGCACCCTGCTCCAGGGCTGGGCCCCCATGCACCCACCCGCCCACAACCCCGGCAACACACCAACCAGGACCCAAGCCCCCAAGGCCCGGCCCGGGCCCCAGCCCAGAGACGGAGCACCCCCAGAACCTCACGCCCATCCCGGACCCACCCAGGGCCAGCCAGGCTACCAGGTCAGTAACCCACGTCCATCAGCACAGACCCTCCCCTAGCCCCGCTGCACGCAGCCGCGAGGAAACAGTCACCTGAGAGCCAACAGAGCCCCCAACCGGACATGACCGCTACCCCGGGTTGAGCCCCCCAAGGAAGTTGCCTCCGGGGAACGCCCCGACGCCCTAAGCCTGTCCCTACCCCCACACCAATCACAACAGTGAAGGCGGGACCAAACTATGACCCCCCACCCCCACTAGGTGATGGAGCTGATAAAAGGAGCCCAGAGCAATTGATCTGATGTGGTCCTGGACATTAAGAAAGTCTGACATGCCTTCGTCCTCTGTGCGCTCAAGGTGCTTAACTAAACGTGAGACTAACTGACTGCGCGTTTTATTAATCACAAACTCTTTTCCTGGTCCTGAGATTTGAAGTACATCACATAATTTAATCAGCTGCTCTAAAGTCAGTTGATACAGTGTTCCTTTAATCTCCAGCTGTAGCTTTTCTAATTCAGACTCCATGTTGTCAGAGGAGTTAGCACAAGCAGTTAACTGAGATATTATCAGACTTAGTTGAATTTTACTGCCCCCTAGTGGTCACTTTTTCACTTCAGGCTACAAACACCAATGTAGGTCTAGCGATGCCTCTGCTGCTTTGCTATGCTCCTTTCTGATGCCTGGGTCGTCTGGGGGGGATGACCAACGAGAGGGTTTCTCTTACAGGTCAGGGATGGTCCTCAAATCAATCATCCCAGTGGTGCCTCCAAATGTTGTGCCCTTAAACAGGGGAAATAGTGAGGAGAGGTGAAAGAATGGCACCGACACGCAGCTCTCACTTTCACTCGTCTGTATTGAGTTTTAGAAGCAATACAACCAAAACAATATTCTTATGGATGCACTCAGTCTCAGGACAACTGTATCCAAACTAAGTCACTATTGTTCTCTGTATGAGCTTATCAGAATACGTTAGATAAGATTAACTTTAACATTAGACAAAAACATCTTTTTAACTCGCAGCTGTTAGCTGACACAGTCACTAACTTTCCACATCAACTAAATCATACTTAAAGTACTGTCTGTCGTTCAGTAGTTAACCCTATCCGGTTGTTCAGTGATGACGCGATGAATCCTACTTCCGGGCCTAAAGTAGTCTGCGTTTAATATGGCTTTTGTGTTGTTAACATGTTTGATGTTTTGTATTTTCTTTTATTTGATCTCAAAAAGCTCCTAAAACAGTCAGTGATCACTGTTGACCTCCCTCGGCTTTTATTACTTCTAATCATTTATTTAAGCTCAGTTTTTAAAACCTTAGGATGTAGCTACAGCCCAGCCCATGCAGCAGTATACAGTGGGGCAAAAAAGTATTTAGTCAGCCACCGATTGTGCAAGTTCCCCCACCTAAAATGATGACAGAGGTCAGTAATTTGCACCAGAGGTACACTTCAACTGTGAGAGACAGAATGTGAAAAAAAAATCCATGAATCCACATGGTAGGATTTGTAAAGAATTTATTCGTAAATCAGGGTGGAAAATAAGTATTTGGTCAATAACAAAAATACAACTCAATACTTTGTAACATAACCTTTGTTGGCAATAACAGAGGTCAAACGTTTACTATAGGTCTTTACCAGGTTTGCACACACAGTAGCTGGTATTTTGGCCCATTCCTCCATGCTGATCTTCTCGAGAGCAGTGATGTTTTGGGGCTGTCGCCGAGCAACACGGACTTTCAACTCCCGCCACAGATTTTCTATGGGGTTGAGGTCTGGAGACTGGCTAGGCCACTCCAGGACTTTCAAATGCTTCTTACGGAGCCACTCCTTTGTTGCCCGGGCGGTGTGTTTTGGATCATTGTCATGTTGGAAGACCCAGCCTCGTTTCATCTTCAAAGTTCTCACTGATGGAAGGAGGTTTTGGCTCAAAATCTCACGATACATGGCCCCATTCATTCTGTCCTTAACACGGATCAGTCGTCCTGTCCCCTTGGCAGAAAAACAGCCCCATAGCATGATGTTTCCACCCCCATGCTTCACAGTAGGTATGGTGTTCTTGGGATGCAACTCAGTATTCTTCTTCCTCCAAACACGACAAGTTGAGTTTATACCAAAAAGTTCTACTTTGGTTTCATCTGACCACATGACATTCTCCCAATCCTCTGCTGTATCATCCATGTGCTCTCTGGCAAACTTCAGACGGGCCTGGACATGCACTGGCTTCAGCAGCGGAACACGTCTGGCACTGCGGGATTTGATTCCCTGCCGTTGTAGTGTGTTACTGATGGTGACCTTTGTTACTTTGGTCCGTGCTCTCTGCAGGTCATTCACCAGGTCCCCCCGTGTGGTTCTGGGATCTTTGCTCACCGTTCTCATGATCATTTTGACCCCACGGGATGAGATCTTGCGTGGAGCCCCAGATCGAGGGAGATTATCAGTGGTCTTGTATGTCTTCCATTTTCTGATGATTGCTCCTACAGTTGGTTTTTTCACACCAAGCTGCTTGCCTATTGTAGATTCACTCTTCCCAGTCTGGTGCAGGTCTACAATACTTTTCCTGGTGTCCTTCGAAAGCTCTCTGGTCTTGGCCATGGCGGAGTTTGGAGTCTGACTGTTTGAGGCTGTGGACAGGTGTCTTTTATACAGATGATGAGTTCAAACAGGTGCCATTCATACAGGTAACGAGTGGGGGGCAGAAAAGCTTCTTACAGAAGACGTTACAGGTCTGTGAGAGCCAGAGATTTTCCTTGTTTGAGGTGACCAAATACTTATTTTCCACCCTGATTTACGAATAAATTCTTTACAAATCCTACCATGTGGATTCATGGATTTTTTTTTCACATTCTGTCTCTCACAGTTGAAGTGTACCTCTGGTGCAAATTACTGACCTCTGTCATCATTTTAAGTGGGGGAACTTGCACAATCAGTGGCTGACTAAATACTTTTTTGCCCCACTGTATGAATGACTAACCTCGTATTGTGGATGGATTATCTCAGTTGTTCTCCTGGCTGAAGTTTGGTCCTTTTACAGCATCCTGCCATGCGATTACATTTGTTCCTGACCACCGAGAACACTCACGGTAACTTTTATCGAGTGGAAAAAAAAGTTAGCTTGTTTATATTATGCTAACATAGCTGTGTCGCTAGCGGTCACGTAGCACATCATTATATACCAGCTAGCCAAACTTCAGTAACCCTACAAATGTCACTGCTGTTTAGTTTTGTCTTCATTTATGCTGGAAGTGATAACAGAGCTATACGTTTTAATTTGTTTCCAAAACCCCACAGTCAGGACATGCTATATTGTATTTAGATGGAAGCTAGCGAGCTAACTCCCTGCTAACTTCTAACTCCGTTAAATGTCATAAATTCCGTTTTCATGGATGCCTGGATGTTAAACTCAATTGTTACACCTGGTAGAGCAGAACGCTGATCATTTTATTAAAGATGAAAGACTTTAGACAGTTTTTCAACTCTCAGTAATGCCATAGTGATCGTTTGATATATGGACCTGCAGCAGAGTTTAGACCCAGACACGGCTAGTGACGTCAGACTGAACAATCGGATACAGACAGTAGCTGAAAAATCATGACACAACGTGACGGAGTACTAGCGAAAACTAGCATACACAGCAACGGCGTTTAACTGGAACTTCTCAGGAAAAACAGTGCACAATTCACCTCTTTCGTTGCAATGAACAATGATAATGGCTAATAATCAACAGTAACACACATTTGTACAGTTCTGTGCATGGCAGTTAACTTAAACAGGGGAAATAGTGAGGAGAGGCGAAAGAATGGCACGGACATGCAGCTCTCGCTCTCACTCGTCTGTATTGAGTGAAGAATAGTGATGTGTCGGTCGGAAACGAAATGGCTCTTTGAAGTGAGCGAAGCGAGGCGTGGTTTTTTTTTTTTTGTTTCTCTCACCCTTTCTCTTTCTCGCACTTTTTTTCGCTTCACTACGCACGTGGGAGGGGTGGGGTAGTTACACTCGCAGTGGCACAGGAACAGAGCGGGAGGGAGAGAGAGGGAAAGACAGCCAGGGGCAACAATGAGTTGCAACACATTTTCAGTTGCAGATGATAAATGATTCAGAAAGTGTATTCATGCAGTGAATCCTATGTATGCAATTCCAATCAGGAAAACACTCTCCCAAAAAATCATCCCAGGCCTATATGACAGAGAATGTACATTTTCTTTTTGTTTTGCATATTTTAATTTAAATTGACTTCTGTTGTGGTTTGCAGTGTTTTCTGTTGTTTCACTTTAAATTTGTTTAAAAGGAAAAAGCTGAAAATTTAAATAGTTATTAGTTGAAATGTAAATAGTTGTTTTTTGTATTTTATGATTTATTTATTACATTTTATGTGGAGTGAATAAATAGAAGTATATTTACGGTGGCCCCTACAGACAAAGCACCCTGCAAACCTGCAAAACACATTGCTAGTGTTAACTGATATTCCAAAACAACTTTCTAAATCCTTTATCATCCGCAGCTGAAAATAATTGTGGATGATTACTATACCTTTTGAATGTGCCAATGTTGTCTCTTGTTGTTGTCCTTGGCTCTCTTTCTCTCTCTGCTTTGTCTCTAGGGGCCACCATATATATTTATATATAAACATATATAAATAAAACCATTGTTTTTATTACATTAGTAATTCCTTTTGTGTATAATTTTATATCGTTGTTAATAATAACAACAATATTAAAGCAACAAAACAACCTGAAGAGCCGGTTGGGAGCCGAAAGAGCCGGCTCTCTAAAAAGAGCCGGAATTCCCATCACTAGTGAAGAAGGAGGCGCGCGAACCCATCTACTGGAGCCCTGAGGCATTACCAATGGATCGACGCACAATCAGCCCAGGCAAAACGTTCACTACTTATCTCCCTCTATATTCCCACTGTATATTCTATTCAAAAACACAGTCAAAACAACAAATAACACAATAATAAAGGCATGACACGAAATGTAAGGAACAGAGATGTACAAACTAATCAAATTTATGATCCACCACACAAAGTTAAACTGACAATCTAACAAATGACTTTATCTCACAGTGGGTAAATCCAGGGAATTTCCTTGTTATTGTTAACAAGTTAATATGAATTAAAAGAAGGAAAAATCTCCAGCTTCAAATGGACAACACTTATGACATTTGCTCTTACATTGTGTTCAATGAGGCAAAAATGTTGACTGACAGGAGGCGTGACAGGGAATGTTGGCAGAAAAAACACACAAGGATTAATTAACACTAAAACAAACACACACACCTGACTATGACTGGAACTTAGTCTTAGTCACGTCTTTCACATCACTCAAGGTAAAGTCACCTTTTTTTGTCTCTATGCATGCAATGGGGATAAATAGAGAGTCCAGAGAAGTACAGAGCTGCTTTATCAGGACTGTTTAACACTTTATAGACATTACATTGCATAAAGAAAACACTTTACTTTGCTTAACCTGTAAAACATGTGCCAAGTCACATCTATAATCTTTGATGTTTTTATAGAAGAGATTTAACTGTCAGCACTTCTCATTTATGTCCCTTTGTTTATATGATTTGAGGCCTGCTCCTATGGCTCTGGGTCAGTAAATATCAGCTGTTATATATATATTAGCAGTAAAGTGAAACACGATTCATATATTACTATCACAGGGGTCACAAGGGGACAGGGCGTAAAGCCTATCCCAGCTCGATAAACTAAACAGGTCACAGTTACAAAGATGCGTGTCTAGGATCGGTGAGAAGAGTAAAGAGAGCACACAGCCAATCAGGAGATTCAAACCAAGAACCTGTGAAAGGTGAACTTTCCCTTTAAACCCTCCTGTCGTGCCCCTTACTTTAGTGTTCTCAGTCAAAATTTGCTGCTCTGTTTTAACTCCCCTAAAATGAGCACAAACGTTTTTTTCTCTCGCAGTAGCTCCCTTGGAGGTAGCGCCAGTCTCCTGCACTAGTAGTCAAATTAAAAACGGTAGCACTCTTGGTGAGAAGCTTGTCTTATGCTGAAATACCAGCATAAGTTATTGTAGGACATACCCTATATTTGCCTATTCAAATGTGAAGATGGCTGCAGCCAACAGTTACAGCACCAATGTAAAACAGTCTATTCAATAATCTTTTTTTTTAATGTCCACGTGGGCAAAAACTCTAGCTTTGGGGGCACGCGGAGGATTTTCAGTCAGGAAAATAAACCTCAACTGTTTGTATTTTAACACAAGTCATGATCTTTTTCTAAATCCATCTATACAAAAATAAACAACTAAATATTAATTGAAATAATGAGAATAAATAAATGAAATACATTTCTTGAAATTAATAAAAGAAAATTATGTGTAACTCTGATATGATCCTCCCTTCCTCCACTTCTATATGAAGGCTTTCTGCTTTGTGAATTTGGACATAATTCACTACACATGACTGATGCAGAAGTACAGAAACACGTATCAACACATGAAAAGTCACGACTATTTTATACAATACAATGAAACTGACCAACCAGATTGCATCTCCAGCTGCTTTGGAAGAGTCACAGCAGCTAAAAAAGCTTTTGATTCGAGGCAGTACACAGGTTGGTCAGTCTGGTCTTACAATCTCAGTTAACTGCTCTGTCTACCAATAGCTGCGATCGCTCCTCTGGTATTCCTGCCAATTCCTTTCTGTGCCCCGCTCATGTATTGAGCCATATTGCATGTTAATCTTGTTGATTAAGCTGTTATGATGCATGACAGGAGCTTCCGTGTGGTACTGAGGCAGGTTATTGGCCAGTAGCTGGATGTGACCACTCCCTTCCCCCTTTCTGCCATTCTATTTTGTCTTGCCATGACGCTTGTCACATGCATTTGCTTTCATGCTTTAAGTCCATGTCTAGTGGAAGTGGCAAATCTGTGCTGTTGAATTAATTTAACCTTGATACAAGTGCCTTTCCAAATCGAAGGTAAAACTGGAGGCAGCCACGCATTTCCAAAAAGCCAACATACATCAGACACTTTTTTCTGGGTTTTGTGGTGGAATGATGGGCACTTTTCCATCTGTGTAGTCTTTTGTGATTTTTAAGTTGTAAGGTCAGTTTGATATAACAGCATCAATAACAGTATAACAGTGTTTTTAGGTATTTACAATTGGCATTTACTGTTCCTACATCAGTGGTGCCATGGGGGAAAACAAAACAATCAGTTACATTTAGTTGTGAACAAAAGTTCATTTTTTGGTGAATCAAAGCATGTTTGGGGCCTAGTAAAATCACTTGATGAAGCGAAATGATTTTGGATGATGTGTCAGAATTGGATAGAAATCACAAAGGAGATTACAGCTATAGTTAGTATATTTACTGGGGAAATGAGGATTTGATGATCAGGTTTCTGAGGTGTTTGTCAACGTCTGAGAGAGTGCCTGGTGTTTTTTCATCTCCTCCTTTTCCTTGATCCACTTGGTTTCCTGGTAACTCTTACTCAGCTGCCACTCATCAATGACATTCAACGTGCTTGCATTTAAGCCAAGACTTGGTCATCTCTTCTTTGCCAGTCTATCAGGCACCTATGATGAAAACATGGCCTCAGTTTGTTGTGATTCAGTTGTTCCTGATTGTGTACTTAACTCATCTTAATGATGGTCAGTTGAAGCTTTCTGAACCATTGAAGCTTTTCAACATAGTCATCTTTGGTGACATCTGGTGGCCAAAAATATGAAGAGGAGCATGAATCTTGCATGTGAGTTGTCTGAACTGTAAGCTACGGGGATGGAAGCTGACAAGATGGCTGCAGTTAATAAAGTACAGCACAAAACAGGACGTGACACCACAGCTAGAAACAAAGGGACACCCTCATGACAGCCGAATAACCGCTGTCGAAACTGTGGAGGCAGCTATCCTCATGAGCAAGGCTGCCCAGCTAAAGGCAAAATCTGTAATGCTTGTGGCAAATTCAATCATTTTGCAAAGCAATGTTGCTCAAAGAGACACACTGTGGAAAGAAGTATAAGAAAAACTAACAGACAGCACTGCACATGTGGAGACAGGGCACACGTCCAGCAGTGATGACGCTTATGTATATTTGGTGAACACAGCTCAACATCCTAAACTCCCACATATTGAAGTCAGAGTAATGGGCACCCAGATACCGGTGTTAATCGATTCTGGGGCCACTGCTAACTGCTTAACTGAAGCTACCTACAACAAACTGACACCACGTCCTACGTTAACATCTACAGACATCAAGATTTACCCACACCACTCATCTACGTCTCTCCCTGTGTGTGGTGCATTCAGGTGCAGTGTGGAAAAACAAGACAAAACAGTTAGGTGTTCCTTCTTTGTCATTAGAGGAGACAGTTTCAATATTTTAAGTTTTGAAACCTCAAAAGCCTTAGGACTCCTTCATATTGTCACTGCGGTCTCTTCTCAGTCTCAACGTTCTGTTGCAGACAAGCTAGTAGAACAACACCGAGAACTTTTCCAGGGAATTGGGAAAGATTTTCAAGTGAAACTGCACATAAACACAGATGTAAAATCAATCTGTCAACCACACAGACATGTTCCCTTTCATTTACGTCAGAAAGTGGAGGACGAACTTCAGAAATTAGAAGCTGATGACATTATTGAAAAGGTTACGGGACCAACACCGTGGGTTTCACTCATTGTAACACTGCCAAAACCAAAGAACCCAGAAGAAGTACGGATATGTGTGGACATGAGACAAGCAAACACTGCAATCGAACGAGAACATTTCACGCCCACGATTGATGATGTAATCCATGAGCTAAATGGATCTACAGTGTTCTCAAAACTTGATCTCAGGGCAGGATACCACCAACTTGAACTACACCCTGACAGCCGCTACATTACGACGTTCACTACTCATCTGGGACTTCGGAGATATAAAAGACTGAGCTTTGGAGTCTCTTCTCCAGCTGAAGTGTTCCAAAATGTTATTCATCAGACACTGCAAGGACTGGAGTCAAAAATCTCAGTGATGACATTATAGTCTTTGGCAGGGACCGGGCTGACCATGACAACAATCTTACAGCTCTCTTCAAACGACTATCAGAGTCAGGTCTTACTCTGAATTGAGAGAAGTGTGAATTTAATAAAACAAAACTTGAGTTTTTTGGTTTCATCTTCTCTGCAGGTGGCGTTTCAGCAGATCCTAAAAAGGTTACAGCAGTTCAACACGCTCCCAACCCAAAAACACCTGCTGATATCAAAAGTCTCCCTGGCATGGCCAATTATTGCTCGAGGTTCATCAAGGACTTCTCATCGATCTCTGAGCCACTGCGCAGGCTCACACACAAGGACACCCCTTGGACATGGCGTCAGGACCAGGAAACTGCATTGCAGGCACTCAAGGTCAGTCTCACAAGCGACACAACGATGTCCTACTTCTATCCCAGCAGACAGACTGAACTGATTGTTGATGCTAGTCCAGCTGGACTGGGCGCCATTCTGAAACGGGGATGAAGCACATTATTGCATATGCAAGCAGAGCACTGAGTGATGTGGAAACGAGATACTCGCAAACTGAGAAAGAAGCACTCGCCATTCACACTGGTGACCGATCACAAGGCACTCGAAATCATCTGGAATAACCAAGGTCAAAACAACCTGCCAGAATAGAAAGATGGGGACTGAGACTTCAACCATATAGCTGAGTGGAGGGAGTATGATGTGCAATGGATTTCGTTAAATCAGCTGAAACTACTGTTTCCATAATGTGTCAAAAATCATGTATCACCCCATGTGTTTACCTATGTTCTGCGATCACTGCACATCCTACTTGATATTAACTTGAGGCTTGGTTGTGTGATGCCAAATCATCCACAAATACCCTCAGATTAGAATTAGCCAGCGATGCCTCCTGTGGGTCAGGTCTGGATGAACAGATTTCAGAAATGGCTGCAATAAAATCCTGTCGTTTACCATCTGCTGCTGTGGGAGTAGTGATGCTGGTACGTCTTTTAAATGTGACATTTGACATCATTTCAGCTGTGACAACTTCTGGTCTCTGTTGTCATGCACTCATCTCCACAATAATTTGTTCGTAGATTCATTCATCTCCCTGTGGATTTTCCTGAATTAAAATGAAAGCAGAGAAGAAATCGCTTGATAAATCCCATCCTCATTGCCAAAATTGTTGTGGAAAAATAATATGAGCACCAAAGCCCAACAGATTTTCTGAGATTCATGAAAGAAGTTAAAACCTTTGCAAAGGGATCAACACAGCACGAACAGGGTTTGTACCAACATTAATAAAAGGTAGCTCCTTTATAGCCCTCGTGTGGATACGGTCTTTCTCTGTTCAGCAGTTAGCAAGAAATTCAGACTATCATGTAGGCACCAGCTCAATAACGTATTGTGTCATGACCTTGAGCAAAGCTTACGGTCAGTTGTTTTCTCATCTTCATACACTGTCTTTGTACAAAAAAGTTACAATTACATATTGATGGTGCACAGAGGTTAGATGAGGTGAAGCACTAATTTTCCATCACCGAGGTAACACTAAAAGCCTGTTGTTGGCCTGACTGAATCTCCAGTGCTGCCACCTGCTGGTGATATGCTGTCAAAGTGCTTAACTTAAGTGATGACGTTCACACAGCAGTCACTGTAACTACCTGACTAACAGTAATAACCTTATAGAAATAAGATGATGTAAACTACACACACACACACACACACACACACACACACACACACACACACACACACACACACACACACACACACACAAGAGAAGTGTAAAAATGAATAGGAACATGAAGACGCCTGAAAAATGTCAAGGACTCAGACACTAACTTAGAAACTAATTTTAATAAGAAAAGGCTTAAAAAGGATAGAATACGTAAAATAATCAGTTTCAGTTCAATTCATTTTTTTAATGGATGGAAAATTATTAATATTGATGTAATGTTGATAGAATATGAAGCTCAGTGATATGTTTTGTTTATGTTTGACCTATTCATGTATTATAAGTTGTAAAATATAACTTTGTTATATGGTCTACTGCTGGAGTGATTCGGTTTCAGTTTTACCCATGGTTTCAATTTAATGACTTTTTCTGCTCTATTACTAGAATCAGAGGACTTACTGAAAAGCTGTTATACTCTAAAAGACAACAATGGGACAGAGGTGTGTCTTTTTTCTTCAACAGTGGGCCTTTTATTACTCACAAAAAAAAATGTTTTAATAATAATGTATTTATGCCATCTGAGTCAGCCTGCAGCAGCACAGAGACAAAAAGGATAAACAGGTCTGATGTCACACATATTTCCTGCCTGTTCTTCCTGTTTTCATTCGGTTTCAATAACACCTCCAAGATTAACAAGATTTCTAAAAATGCATTACACAGGCTGCATCACATGTTTTCAATATGTGGAAAAACTAATGATTAGATATCTTACTGAAACAGTGTGATGATTAACTGTTAGCAGCAAGGCTCCAATCGTTGTAGGCATTGTTTTTAATCAACATACAGGTATGGAAGTTGACAAGACGGCTACAGTTAATAAAGTTAACTGCAAGTTAACAAAATACTCCAGCAACATAACATGGCAGCTCTGTGGAGCACTA
Organism: Rhamphochromis longiceps; assembly: GCF_057381845.1. Taxonomy (NCBI): domain Eukaryota; kingdom Metazoa; phylum Chordata; class Actinopteri; order Cichliformes; family Cichlidae; genus Rhamphochromis; species Rhamphochromis longiceps. The sequence goes on along the minus strand of NC_140559.1, from coordinate 23,447,049 downwards.
GTGGCATCTACCATCAGCACTTTAAATTAGCAATTGGCAGTCCTTCATACCCATCTGCTGATAAGCACGCCCTCCTCATAAAATGCCAGGGGTGTTTCCACACTTTCCAAAAAAGACCATTAATCTTATAAACATGTATATATTATATTTATAATTAAAACTATCATCCAAAACTGTCCATAACCCTAAATATAAACCATATAACTCTACAATGAGACTTAGAAAACCCCAAGCATCTCTCCATCTCAACTTCCTCCTTTGTCTCTCCTGGAACCTTTAAATAGTTCAGAGACCCAGGGACTAAAACTACAGTTCAATAAAGCATTTGCATTTTAACCAATGCCCCCTGGTGGCCACATTTATTAATGAACCAGCAACACTATTCCTTAAATTCAATATAACGCAGGTGAAGCAAAATTGAACATGATGCACACAGGCTAAGTGACTATCAAAATAAAACTGGAAGCCACACACTGAGACGCAGACTGACAAAATACAGGAAAGAGGAGGAAGGAGACAGACATGACTAGGAAGACACAGAACAAGGGTGAGAGAGCCAGGGACCCAGAGAGCCGGGGACACAGAGAGCCGGGGACACAGAGAGCCGGGGACGCAGAGAGCCGGGGATGCAGAGAGCCAGGGACTGGGGAATTTGAAAGGTAAATAAACATGCAGACAAGACTGACTAGGGAACGCAGGAAGAGATGCAGGGAGAAGAAGAAGATAAGAAAGGGAACTGACTAAACTAAAACAGTAGACTTTAAACTAACATTTGATACAAAAATGTGTATATATAAATTTATATCAGTTTATGGAGAACATGATTCAAGAAATCATGCACCAATGCCCATGAGTACCATTCACAGAGAGTTGGGGAATGGCTGCAATCACAGCATTGTAAGATGGTGACAGATGTACCCTTAGGCCCCCTCCTCGATTCAGAGATGATCTTTCCCTTTTCACGTAAATGACCTCCTTGACTCTGCGATCAAACCATCGTTCCTCCCTGTCTTATCCTTGAAAGACTGTCCACTGGCCTGTAGGTGTGAATAGACTTCAGAGTCCTGGCCTGACGAGGTAGCTCTTCTGTGTTGTGCCATCCACTTCGCCAGAGGTTGTTTGGTTTCCCCGATGTATAATAGATCATATATATAATATATCATAGAAATCCTCCTGGCACTCAACAGCACTATGGCACTATGTTATAAAATATGCAAAAATTGGTCCACCTCTAGGATCCAGTCCCTTAGATTTCATCTGAGACAGCTGCACTCACCTCCTTTAAACATGCATTATAAACAGCAAAGTGTTTTCTTTACCTCTATCACTGATACAATATCTGTTGTTCTAAAACAACCCAGCATGTGTGGAGGGGAGTAGGTGGAGCTGGATAACATGCAGTGACTGTTTTCAAAGATGAACTCTGAAGGCATGGACGTGCATGCTCCGGTCCGTTGATTCTTCATGTTTCCAGTGATTGGCCAAATGGAAAAAGAAAAAAATCCACCTCAGCGTAAACTGTACATTCAAGTCATTTATTTCAGTGCAATTGTAAAACTGCAAACACACACAGCATGTAATTAAATAAATAACATATGCTGCACAGAGGTGTACAGGACTGTATTTAGCAGCCAGCCGTCATCTCTGGTCAGACTGGATCGGCTGTTTGGAAGGCGTCATTGTTGACTTCAGTGCGGAGTAGATGACCCCTGGCTCTGGTGAAGGATCTGAACAAAAACACACAGATTAAAGAAACTTTTAAATTTCAGGTGATAAAAACTTCTGGGACACATCAAAAAAATAACTGCACATGCAACATTTTCCACAAAGAAAACATCCACTGAAGTGTAACAGAGCCGGGACACTTTTAGTCTTGTACTCACATGAATCCTCACAAAGATCAAGACAATATATTCATTTTTTCACTGACTTTGGATTTGATAAAGTAGATCAAATTAACCCTTTAAAGAGACTCAGATTCGTTAGCTTTGACTCAAATGAACTGTTTTCATAGGCCCAGGCTGCTAGGGGTTTCCCATGATGCACTGAGAGTGACTTACTCACTATGTGTGTATAAACCTCTCTGCACTTAATTATCAGTTATTATTAATCTCTGACTTTCTTCCACAGCGTGTCTTTTTTCCTGTCTCCCTCCCCTCTCCTCCAGCCAGTCACCAGAGACTCCCACCCCTCCCAGAGCCTGCTTCTCGTGGAGTTACTTCCTGTTAAAAGGGAGTTTTTCCTTCCCACTGTCTAAAAATGCTTGTTTATAGAGGTTGTCTGATTGTTGCTGTTTTCTCTGTGTTATCCCTGGGTTTTTTTACCTTGCAATATAAAACATACTGAGGTGAATGTTGTTGTGATTCAGCACTATATAGATAAAACTTAATTGAAATTACATTATAGAGCTCACAGTTGAATCTGACAGGACAGTAAACTGGTTTAAATAATGGAAGAATCTCATCACTTTGTACATTTCACGCTCTACTTTTAGAGCAGAATGTCAATAATAAACTGCTGCTTATTTCTAAGATTCATTTTCAGTCTAAGAATATAAAACTATTACAGTTACTATTACACTCTGTGTCATAAATGCAGTTATAACATCTGTACCAAATCAAACCCTTGAAAATTCAGCGGAGCACTTTAGGGACGTGTTGGATTCACATCATCAATGTACAGCAGCTGTGTGATGCTATCATCTCTATATGGATGAAAACCTCAGAGGAATGTTGTCGAGCACCATGCTGAGTCTGTGAAGGATTAAGACAGTTCTGACGGCAAAAGTGGGACTGATCCAGTAATAGCAAGGCGTACCTAATAAAGTGGCCAGTAAGTGCAGTGCATAAAAATAATAATAATAATAATGGATACTTTATTGATCCCCATGGGGAAATTACTTGTTTTTCTCTGCATTTGACCCATTCACTCAGTGAAGCAGTGGGCAGCCCACTAAGCAGGCGCCCGGGGAGCAGTGTGTAGGGACGGTACCTTGCTCAGGGGTACCTCAGGGTAGCCGTTAAGTGGATTCGAACCGCCGACCTTCCGATCATGGGGCGACCACTTTACCTACTGAGCTATCCCTGCCCCTACGAGTCACAAAACGATATGAGCCAGTAGGTGGCAGCAGAGGAACTCAAATTTGCTCAACAAAAGACTTTTTTCATCTGACCTTTGACCTTTTTCCTGACACTAATAATGAGTCTGGCCCAAGCTGGGCCCCCTTCAGCAGGCTCATGTCAGAGATTTCTGGCTCCTCAGGCTTGTTCCCTTTAGGACATTTGTTCTTGCAGGATTCTTCTCCTTTAATAAAGCAGGCCTGGATCAGGTGACCCTGAACCCTGCCTCAGTTACGTTGGAATCAGTCTAGGCTGCTGGGGGGCTTCCCATGGTGCACTGGGGATTTATTCTTAATCACTCACCTCTCTGTATTTAATTATTAGTTATTATTAATCTCTGGCTCTCTTCCACAATGTGTCTTTGTCCAGTCTCCCTCCCCTCACAACCAACCACTCGCAGCAGATGGCCGCCCCTCCCTGAGCCTGCTTCTGTCTGATGTTACTTCCTGTTTACAAGAAGTTTATTTTTCAGATGCCAACAGACTTAAAAAAAAACTGATCCCCAAGTTCAATAATGTCGTGGTGATGTATCTGTTGTCGGGGGGCTGGTTGTCATGATCCTGGTTTTTTAATTTATTAAACTTGTCGTTTATTTTTGTAGTATAGTGGGATTCTGGTGATTCTGATTCAGGATTGTGTCACTTCACTATTGACACATTCCTGTTTTTTTTTTACTATTTATTTTTGAAATGTTATTGACATATTCTTATTATCATTACAGGACAGTCTGGGTGATGTGATACCAATACATGCATTTCCTTTATTGATATGTCAGCTTGTCCATTATTAATTTACTGTGTGTAACTTTGATTTTCCTTTTTTTAAATATTTATATCTTTATGAGTCGACTGTTTCTTTGAGGCAGAAAAAACATTTAACAACTTATCAAATTTGAAGTCATTTCCTTTGATTTATTTTCCTAAGAACATGAACACTAATCATTCAGGAACTGAAGATGTGTCAGCAGCAGCTGGTGACTTTTTTCTGTTCCCCAAAAAACCCTTCAGTGATAATCTTTCACTGATCATCCGCCTGTTTGTAAATACTTGGTATCCATAGAATTTCTAAACGTCCTGTTTCACCAATCCTACCTTTATCTGAATGAAACTTATTTAATGCTGTTTTATGAAGAGACGTAGGCATACCATGCACCACCCACTTGTCCCTGTTGTGTCCATGTGGGGCTCGTGCTTTAAATGCAGTAAGTGTGCGCACTTCTTATTAGAGAAATGATTTTATGAGACTAAACATGCTGTAACTGCTCCTGCTGCCTCTCTTACTGGGACATTTCACATCAGCAGTAAATTATCTGCAGTCTGTTAATGTTTATCTCTGATAGTGGAATCAGAGGAAAGCAGCTCGCTTAGCTCTGTCCAAAGTACCAAATCTACCTGCTCACACTGGCCACACTTGTTGAAAACTTGTATGAATATTTGTTCAATCTGTACAAAAACCTAAGCGTAAAAAACATTTTTGGTTTAGTTATAAAATATTCCCTCCACACACTTCCCTAACACTCGATCCAACTTAAGCTCACACAGGATAGAGCTCTACAAACTAAACAGGTCACCAGTCCAGTGTAAAAACTGCACACAGCCAACCAGGAGATTCAAACCCAGAGCCTGTGAGGTGTCATTAAAGGCATAATGTCTTCAGATCTACAGTACAAAGCAGGGTTAAGGGCTGAAGAGCAGGTTATGGTCAACCTAAGAGATCAGCAGGTTAAAACTGCCACCAGATCTCTGCAGGATCCCGCTGAGCTCAGAGCACAGATAACACGATGATCTGAAATCTCTGTCTTTCCCAGATGAGCATCAGGAAGTTTGTTATAAGCATCTTTATATTTTCCCTTTTCATCCTGTTGGCTGAAGGTTAAAACCATTTTATTATTCTATAAACCTTACAACAGTGATATGATCCTACCTGCTGAGCTCATAAATAAGCCTCTGATTTATGTTTTATAAAATCAAAATGTGCTTTTTTGTGTTGTGTCCCAGCAGATGAAAGTATAAATTAATAGATTCATAGTTTATAATAATTCTATGAGAAATATTTAAATTTTCCAGTATCTTAAAAACGATTCATGATCCTGAGAGATGTGTGCTCGTACACTGTCCTCCTTTTTTCTACCTTTCTTTCTTGGCTTTAAACAAACATTAGATCTATTTTCAGTAAGTGAATAAATGATTGTGTTTTTTTAATGGTTCGTTAGGCTGCGGTTATGTTCGGTCCTCCTGAGCACTCAGAGGTGTAACACACTCACACGTTCATATAGTATGTCATACTTACTGTGGGTCACGCTCTGCTGCTTCGTCTGCAGCAGCTCTGCTACTTTTAGTATTTGTGTTAAACCTCAACATTTTCCTCATGTTACAGTTTGAGTCTCTCCTGTCTGCTTTGTGGAGCTCTACAGTGCAGATGCTGTCACTGCATCATCATCTTTTCACAGTGTTTATCACAGTGCCAGCAGCAGGATGAATCTGACCCCATTCTTTTTCTTCTATTGCATTTAGGGTTTGATTAGGTTTTACAGTGTGGAGGGATCAAAGTGATCCGACTTCCTCCTCCTCTGTACAAACAGCATCTGTGCACTTAAACCAGATCCTGCAGAAGATCAGCGAGTATGAATGAGGAGCAGCTGTACCTCTGTGCCTGCTGTTTTTCCTGATGGCGATTTCTCCATAACTGACTTCGCTTGTTATGTGCATCGAAGAGTAACCTGCAGCTGGATCGCACACTGAAAAAACAAGATAGAAGTCACGTGAGGGAAAATGTGGACTTTTCATGAGTAGGGCTGCACATAAAGTCACAGCACATCCTCTCTTCAACCTGGAGTGACTTTTTTTAGCACCTCTGCTGAGTTTAGTGCTCGAAACAGGAAGCTTAATGAGTGCAGAGCTACTCACATCTGCCAAGCCCGTTTAACACTTTGCAAACTTAACGTAACCCAAATAAAACACTTTGCTAACCTGTGAAAGCTGTTTCAAAGAAAAATGGACTTTTAGGGTGAGTGTAGCTGCCTCCACCGATATTCACCTCATATTGGACAGATGTGAGTTTTTGCCATGACTTCTTGGCCTCATTTGGCCCAATTAACACTGGTCAGTCCTACAACGGAGTGAAAGTATATGCAGGGAAACTCTGAGGAAGAATGACCCAGTTTAAAAATCTGAATGAAAATACTGCTGCTTTATTATCAGTGCACAAAGTCTGAAAGCTCAAAGCCCCATGAGTCAAAAGGTTTGAACCACTTAAAGACACCTTCACCACATCAGAAGGAGTTCCTGACTTTATAGTAAAAGTGAGAACACAGAAAAAGTTTGTGCTCACTCCGAGAGTCCGGTGGACACACTTCTGTTTTTTTCTTGCACACAAACAAGAGGGTGAATGTGAAGGGGTCTGAATCCTGTTGTCTGCATTGAACATGCACAACTGTGTTTGTGACCCACACCCGCTTTCACACCTTGGCTCATGTGATTAGGTAGAGGATCATCAGGGGGTCCTTTTGTCCCAAAATTCCTGCAGGCTTAAATCTGGGACTCTCCACCATTTGACTCTTAGAACTGAAGAAGCTTCTTGGATGAGAGGTGAAACGTCTTCAAGCAGCTTAAAGAAGTCCAGACACTTTTCTTTCCAAGCTCCTTAGACAACTGTGTTGTTACCATCATTAGACGGGACCAGCTTCCTAAATATCAGATTATCCAAGGTTACACTTTCAGTTCCCACCAAAGGATGCAGAAGTGGATCAGAAAGAACGTGAGCATCACCACGTGCTTATCCAGACTTTCTTCTTGTTTCTGTAGCACAGATATGCCACAGATCTGCTTCACTCAGCAGCTGTTTGTGTTACAGCTCTGTCTGAGGAGGAAAATCATCATGGACGCATTATCTGTTTTTGAAACTGGCAGCTGCACTCAAGATATAACTTGGAAGGAAAGCTCATCTTGAAGTGGATCAATTGTGTTTTTCTTTATTTCCTGACATAGATCTTGTTCCAGCCATGGATAACCACATTAAACATTTCTAATAATGTGGTCAGGAGGGAGCGAGAATGAACTGAGGGCCTGCACAAAGACTCCATATCAAATAAAGAAGGATTATTTTGAGATGTGAAGCATGCTAAGCTACTCAAGCAGAGTCAAAAGATAAAAAATATGGACCTGGAAATGTTAAGATTCTAAGATTCCTTGTTTGGAAAGTTGGAAAGTCTCCAAGCACCTGGAAAAGTGAGGCTGATGTTCAGTGGACTGAAGATTTGAAAAGATCAACCATCATATTAACAACCATCATAACGTAGTCGTGCACTTCAGTTTAGTGCTTAGCTTAGTTGCTGATCCAGAACACCAACATATGGAGCAGATTTCATCACAAATGCATCCGACACATGTTCAAAAACAATCAACCCCAGAAAACCTCCTGTGGAAACATCAGAACACCTTCAAAGATTTTTGAGTTTGTCGTGCCGGGAATTTTTCATACCTTTGGTCCCGTTTGCTCCATTTTGCTCGCCTGCTGCTGCTCGTTTCGCCGATGAGTAGGTGGCAGCCGTTGAGAGATCTTTTTCTGTAAAGTCAATTTGAAACGTTGGCATTTGTGTCATTTGTGTCAATTAAAATGTCAAGTGCAGGAAAGATTGTGTTTGATAAAAAGCTGGATGACTCTGACATACATTTCTTCAAATAACATTTGAATAAAAAAAGTGTTTCCCCATTTTTTAAATCAGAAAAACAGGAAACTGAAGTGCAGCAGAGCTTCTTTGCTGTTGTCGCTCTTCTAGTATGCTGACGTGCAGAAACATGGATATCTGGCCGCAAACTAACGTACGCCAAGGGCTAACAGTACTGAAATGTTGAACTGATGGAAGAAAAAAAATCAGGACACCTGCAGTTACTTTCTAACGGAAGCACCAGGCTTTCGTCTGAAACCCCAAACATGAACCTTGTGGAACTTTTTAGGAAACATTGCACGTTTTAAAGCTTATCTTGCAGGAAACTCGGCGTACCTCTCGTCCTGTTTGAGGCTGTTCTTCTCACCGACGAGTAAGTTGCAGTTGCAGCTGCTGGGGGATCTTTCTCTGCATAAATCAAGTCAGATTTTCCTCTGAGAACAGATAACTGTCACTGCTGCTGCTTCAGCATTTGAAATAATGATATTAATAAATCAGCAATCAGTGGGAAGGGAAAAGTGCAGTCGGGATGAATCTGATATAAAACTGTATTTCTTTCTTTCTCTGAGTCATCCAGTGAAACAACATTTAAAAAAAATGGGGGGATTTAACACAAGATAAGATAACTTTACCTAATCTGATACAGGGAGGAGTCGCCTGTTTCAACAGCACAAGAGTCAGAAGGACCCTCAGCCTCTTAGTAGGTGGGCCAAAAAAAAAAAAAAATGGGGCAACTTTCTTGTAATTGTGTTTACCAGACTTTCAGAAAACTTGACCTCTGACCTTGATTTTAAAATCAAGGTTCCTGAGATTTCAATTGATCCCAGATTTTTTTAGATGTATCTATGGTATCAACTTAATATTAATCACTTTGTCAGAATCTGACAAGCACTCTTTTAATCCCAGAGGAAATTATGTGGCTATGCTTGCTCCAAGGCAGTAAAGAACAGTAGCTAACCAAACTAAATGAAATAAAACAACATATTACAAAGTTACAAAATATAACAAAGTAGCTCTAATTATAAATATACTGGTAAATGACACATGATTGAGTGTAATGTAATAATATATTTTTGCGTTCTCGTGTTCACACAGTTGGATGTCCACACTGCCTGCTGGTCTGACGGTGTGACAAAAATAAAGATATATTTAAAGTAATGTGTAACATATACACTTAAAGCCACGTCACAAAGATTTGTTATATGTCCAGTGCAGTGGAAATGATAGCATATATACACATGATAAAATAGTAGCATGAGGACCTGCAGTTCACCCTAAAAGTATCACCGGTGTCTGAACGAGCACATGTTGGAGATTCTCTTCAAAAAAACCCAAAACACGAAACTTGAGTAACGTTTTGAAGAAACGTTGGATCATCAAAGAATCTAGATATTATCTAACAGGAAATGTTTCCTACCACTCGTCCTGTTTGACTCATACTGCTGGTTCGATACGGTTCTTCTCACTGGTGAGTAGGTAGCGGTGGCTGCTGCAGGATCTCTTTCTGCAAAAATGAGATGAAAAAGATTTTCCACTGATAACTGTACTGTAACTGCCGATGTTTCGATGTTTGGAGCACTAATATTCATAATCATCTAATGATGATTAAAATGCAAAGTGGAGGAAAGACTAAAGTCAGCATTACGGTGGGTGATCTTTGTGAGACCTGCGGTAAAACATGTAAAAGAAAAAAAACTTTTTTTCTTCTCTTCTTTCAGTCAGAAAACAGGAAACTGGACGGCGGCGAAGCTTCTGTTCACTTCGATAGACTCTGACCACAAAATCTCAAGTGCAGCATCACAGTTCACCCAGAGCAAAACAAAACATTTAGTGTAAACTATATTAAAAGCACGTAACTGAACATGAAATGCAGAAGCACAAAATGTTGCAGAACTGCAGTGTTTCACTATAAATATGGTAATTTAACTGTTTAAAAACAAGTGCTCACAAAGATAGAAGTGCAAAAACAACATCCTGTGCATCATGTGACTGTTATTAAAGGAACAGTTCACCCCATGGTCACACCTACATGTGTGATTATGTTTATCCACTTCAGTTACTTCAGTGTGAGTTTCCCACTGGGTGAGATATCAGCGTCAGTGTAACAGGACTGACTTTCACCCACTTTATACCACTCAGAGAAAAACACTGTAGATTGTGTTATTTTGTCACTTTAAGCTGGTTTTATACAGAAACATTAAATGTGAGCAGAATGTGTGTCTCACCTTCAGGTTTCCTCCAGACACATCTTCTCACCAGTACAACCAGTACAACCAGCAGCAGCAGCCCAAATATGGAGGAAACTGACAGCACCGCGAAGAAGGAAACAGTAGAAAGAGAGGAGAGGTGGAGGGAGGCAGTCGAGGCTGATGGAGGAGGAGAGGTAGAAGAACCTGAAACTAAAGAGAAACACAAGTCTTTGTGGTCACTTTGAGTCACTTTGGGTCTGAAATCTGCAAAAGAAACAGAAGCTTCACCTGTGACAGTGATCCAGCTGGATGGAGACTCTCCATGACCGCTGATGTCACACTTGTAGAGGCCTTCATCAGACCTGGAAACATGCTGGATGGTCATGTGACCCGTAGTGTCATTCCCAATGAAGACACCATCTTTATAGAAAGCAGCTGGGAGGTTGGAGGGAGTGGTCTTTGTTTTACAGAGCAGAGTGACGTCATCTCCCTCCATCACAGGGAGGACAGGACTCTGCAGGATCACTGATCCACCTCAACACAGAGACAAACTACAGCATTTCATCCATTTACACACAGCTTCATCAACACTAACTCCACACACTCAGCTTACCAGTGGCTGTCAGGTTAACCATGTTACTGATGGGACCCTCTCTGGACTCACACCAGTAAACTCCACTGTCCCATGGGAGAACAGTGATGTTACAGGAAGAACCAGCTGGTTTTCCCCACTCCTTACATTCAGCTCCAGTGTCTCTGCTTGTGTTTCTCCTCAGAGTCCATCCAGCAGAGCTGTCGTCCTCCTCACAGCTCAGAGACACAAAGGCTCCTTCAAAGAACAGAGAGTTGCTGGGACTCACAGTCAGACGAGCTGTGAGAGATTATAGATTTTTTGAATGAACAGAAAAAAATAATTTTAAAACATCCCGATCTTTGTTGTGGTGCAGGGTCAAAGACAGATAGAACATCTGAATCCAGTTTAAGCAACATATGCTTGAGTCTAAAAGTTAATCTGAAGCTAAAACAGTGCACATTATTTTATTAAACTGTAGTGACTTATGTACTGGAACATTTCTTTATTTGAGTAATGGTATCAGTTTCAACATCAAATTCTTAGCAAGCACGAAGAGTGTATTTCCCCAAATTTTCCTCTGTTTTTAATTGCACGCATTTTCCTGACCGCTGCAGACTTTTTAATGTAAAAATTACTCAGAAAGGGAAAAATACAGATGTCAAATCTATTTTCTGTGAAGAAAAACTTTGATACATTTAACATCTCTAGGATTTCAAATTATGAGTTCACTCACCTCCATAGGTTATGCAGCTCAGCACCGAGAAGAGAAGTAAGCCGCAATCTGAAATTTGGAAGAAAAAAAAAATTCAAATCACTTAACTTAAACTGGTGACTACCAGCTAAAATTAATCTGGACATGAAACCTGGACTGAAAATTGAATAAGTGACAATTAAATGAGTTGATATATTTAAAGGCTTGGCAGGTGTCACTCTTTGCAACATAGATACACACAGAGATACAAACGGGGGGAGTCTTTGCTTAAAAATGCAGCTTACCAAGACCTGTGACACAGAGCACATGTATGACTGGTAATCATCAGTAAGATTGGTAAAAAAGGACAACAATAAGATAATAGTGTGATTTGCAGGAGACGGTGAAGTAGACGTTTAAACACTGCTGCGGTTTGTCTGCAGCAAAAACCTGAAAATCTGAACTCTAAAGAGTTTAAAGAAGTAAAAGCTTGAATCTGGTGAAACCTTTAGTTAAAGAGAAGCAGCAGCTGTTCCAGCTCAGTAAAGTGCACGGATTAACCACTGATATAATTAAAGCAGAATCCTGTGCAATTCATTCCTCTCTGTAGCTGCAAACATCTCTGTGTCCCAGATCCACTGCGCTCCAACAAGATCAACATTTGCACATTTTACATTCAGTACATGTGGTACTTACAGAGCAGCCACAGAAGCGATGTGTGTCCCATTCTTCTGCACAGTGTTGTGTGATTAAGGTGTTTTTTTGTTTCATCACAGCAGTTAAACACACCTCCTTCCTCTTGACTTCAGCGGCTCTGTGGTTTCTATTCTGCAGTTCCAGGAAAAAGGCGTTCAATGTTTTTTAGTTCTTAGTTTTATAGCTTTGGTACGAACACAAGGCCTCGGTAGATCACAGAGAGACACTGAGTGGGATTAACACCACACAAACCCTGCAGAGTAGAGGCTAGAAAACAGATCTGCTCTACTCAGGGATCTACATAGTAAAGCCTGCATGCATGTTTTTAAAATGAGGGAACGTTATCATTAACCAGGTTAAGATGGTAACTGCTTTACTGCACATATTGCATGTGATGAATAGCAGATATCAAATAAATAGTAAAAAACAAGATGCATTCAAGTGTCAGAGAGAAATGACAAACAAAAATTATGAAATTCACCTGAAGTGACGTGAATGCGACATTAGAGTCGAAAGTATAAAGCAGGGCGGGTTTTGAACCGGTGGCTCATATGAACACACACAAAAAAAAAGAACTGGGGCAAAGCGGAGGGGCGTTTAAAAACATAAGGGAGGGGGTGCAGCGGAGCAGAAAGGGTTAAATGTGGCTATGAGCTGGAGAGCACATCAGAGGAGATGGCAGGGATGCAAAGAGGGAAAACTGTGTGTGATGAAGTTTTAAATTAACACAGAGAAACAAGTGTGTGCAAGAGCTGAATTTACTAGATTTTAGCAGCAGCAGCTGAGGGGAGAAGGAGGTGAACTATAAACTGTATGTATCTGTGGTCAGATGGTTAGTGGGACGGCTTCCTCTCATCCCTTGCAATTAATTTTCAAATTAGAGCCTTTTACTAACACTCCGGCCAAGTAAGCGGTGCATGAAAAAGTTAGACGACAGCTGTTGAGAAAAAAGGAAGAAGAGGATCAACGTTGCTTTCCACTTGTCCGCATGTTGCATCTCCGTCTCAGAGAGACCACTGTGGTTTGCCAATCACCGTTAATGCCCATAGAAGGAGGTGAAGAGGAGGAGGAAGAGGAGGAGCCGCGACAGTGCCAGTGTTCTGAGCTGGAGTTTTCCACGGCTGGGTGTACCCGTTTTTGGATGTATCAGTTGTTCCCCACGGGAGATGGATGTAATCAAATGAATTTTGGATCGCCGTTTGGATTTACTGAGCACGGAGTTTCTGGATTTTCTGTTCAGACAGCACCGACAGACATGGGCCGAAATACCCGGATATCTCGCTTGAAGGATCGGAATAAATTCCAGGTACGCCGAGGGTAACAAGGGAGCCCCGATAATGCCTCTAAAAACCCGTAAAAAGTGGAATTTCACAACTGTTGGTTCGTATGCGACAATGAAGTGGTGAGTAATTAAAAAAAGAAGAGGGGGGGGGGGGGGGGTAATGGCATGTGTGACATGCTTATATACACGTCATTCCTGCAGAGGCAGTATCGACATTTCCGACGTATTTGGCAGCAAATATAGAAAGTCAGAAGTTTCTAATATTTCTGTCAAAACCGCTTCTTTCAAAGCATTTCGGGGGTTCCTGGAAATAAAACAAACAAACAAACGCATTCATTCATTAGATAGACCGGCTGGTGTACGGAAGTGGATTGGAGGGGAGGGGTCATTCTTTTTGTTTCCCCAGAATTAAAGGTTAATGCCAGAATTCTTTAAAAGAAACAGACGCCCCCGTCTTTTGTTTTTTTGGTTTTTTTGGTTTTTTGATTTGCTTCTTTTTATTGTCCCCAATCGTCTTCGGTACTGGTGCCATAAGCCAAGGGCGTAGATTTGGTTTTGGCATGAGGACGGATGATTTAACCACCGAACCCTGCCCCGTTTCTTTTTTTCTCCTTTGTGCGTTTGATAACAAACAGAGAAATATACTTGCCTACATATGCAATTCTACATGCTTTTAAACCATTTAAAATAACAATTCATAGTTTTAAATGTGAAGTATATAATGTTAAATTAATATTAAAACAAGTATTTTAGAATTTAGTTTACTTCAGCCATAGCAAATACAGTAATGAACCAACAAGGCAAGGCAAGTTTATTTGTATAGCACAATTCAACAACAAGGTGATTCAAAGTGCTTTACAGAGACATTAGAAACAAAAACAAATAAAAAGCATGATTTAAAATTGATTAAAACAAGCAAACAAAGAAACTAATTAACAAACAAAACAGTATATAAAATCAGAACAATAGATAAAATCAGTAGTTAAAATGTTAGTTTTGAAATTTAAGCTTAAAACAAGTCATCATCCAATTTCACCTGTGATCTTGTGTCACCATTACTCTCTGAGCTTTGTGTTGGTTCTTCTGTCACCTGACAAATAGGACATAGATGACAATAAGAATAAAATGTGGAGCTGCTTCAGTGTTTCTGTCAGTTTGTGCAGATCTTGACTCATCAGTAATGTTTGTAGCATGAGTGCATTTTTAAAACAATTTGTGCAAACTGCACTACGAGGTGGAATATTTGCAAAATCGTGACTACCTCATGATATTTTGACTCAAAAATGAACCCTATGAATATGTCAGCGCCATTAGGATGAAATTATTGTGTCACCAACATTTTAACGTTAAACATATAATTTTAACAGCCTCTGTAAACTAATATCCTGGCTTACTCAAGGCTGCCATTACTGTGTAATGTAATGTGTAATGTATTTGCTTATATCGGTTTAAAAAATCCTTCTATGTAAAACAAGGTTTACGAGGTTTAGTATATAAAATAAAGAAATGGCCAATTTTGCACGTATCTTGGTTACTGCGTTACTGTGCATTATAATCCAACCAGTCCTCTTTTCCTTTTTTAGTTACTTAAAATAACTTTATCGAAAATATTTGTCATAATTTCCGCAGCCCTCATGATCAGATCTCTCTTGAAAAACACTTTTTTTATTATGTCAGTGACACTTTTACCTGGATAAATGATGGATTTATGAAAGCAACCTTTCCAAGAGCAAACAAACAAACCAGATGTTAGATGAGCCATCACAGCTGTTTTCCGGCCAGTGTAGCATGGGTAACTGCAGGTTCACTCAGTTTATTTAAACTAAACTGCGACCTCTGATATCCCCTGACCGTGAACACCAGAGGATGTGGTGTAGCTGTGTAGCTGTACCACATTGTTTATCGAAGCTGCACCTGCATAAAGAGACGTGTCACAATGATCTCACCAACACAGATCCAGTGAAAATCCAACATGAATTAGAACCTTACAGGTACTCTTTATATTTGTAGTTCTGTAGTACTTACCTGCCAAGATAACCCTCATCTTCCTCTCCTTTCTTCTGTCTTACATCTTAAAACAATTAATGTTTCTTTTTCCTCCCTGATAATTACAGCCTCAGTCCTGCAGACACGCTGTGATCCGACTGCACAGAAAATATTATTCCAGCAGAGGGCGCCATATATAAAAAAATAAAGCGTTAAACATCCCACTTTTAAAAAGAACTGTTGTACCAAATCCACTGAGCCACGAAAATGCACAGGACACCAGTTACAGAAACGACAGTCTTTATATATCATTCCTGTGCCTTCTGTTCATTTAACTGTATCGTTAGGAAATCTAACTGGAGCTGCATTAATATCTCACCTAATAATAATAATAAAACTGGATGTAGGCCTACGTGAAAGCTGTGACTATGATTTATTTTCTGGGGGATTTCTGTCATTACAGGAAGTGAAATATTGACTTACAGGGTTTTCGTTTTTTTTAACACATCTTCAGTTAAAATGCACATAAAATGTAACAAGTGTAAAACGCAGCAGTTTATTTGCTCCCTATATAACGCCATTCAGAAATACTGTTCGCTGCATTCTTCTTCTACATTCATATTCCTCTCACATACTTGGAATTTCTTTCGAAAATAAAACAAAAAAATTCGTAAAATGTCAGAAAATAAGTAGATGGCACAGTCGCTTGTTGTGATGACGCAACAGGTTTGGGCAGGCGTTTTTCGAAAACTTTCAAGTCTTTCAACTCCGCCCTGTTCGTCCTTCCTCTGCTCTGGTAAACAACTTGTCGCCGTGCATAAAGCTGTCATGGATTTAACGGCAGACATGGGTTTTCTGTGGTTTTTTGCACATTTGCTGCTCTTCCATCGCGCTTTTGCGTCTGAAGGTGAGTTTTGTGCGTCTGTCGTTGTGTGTTTGTGTGTGTCACAAACAGCATATGGAAGAAATGGGAGTTGGTTTCCGTGATCCTGCTGGTCAGTAGCATTCCGTACAAAGGCTTCAGTGGCATTATCTGCCTGGTAACTGCAGGCACTGCGCTGCAGGCGGGCTGCAGGATATTTTTAAGCCTTTCTTTCTTTCTTTTTTCCTCCTGCCCTAATATGTGTTTGAATTTGCAAAATCCCAGGCTGTGGTGCAACCTATGCTGTTACCACACTCAGTTTTCTGTGAGCTGGCAGTATTAATAAGTTAGAAGTGCCTACAGGATGTTAACACATTTTTGTCGGAAGTCCAGCGGGGCGCACAAATCACCTTTGGACTTGTGTCATTGAGAACCTTTGGAAAGTCAAACAAACCCCACATTAAGCTTTAATGAGCTCTTGCTGTTTTGTAGTTTCGTTCTCACTGTGCTAAATAGACCTTTGGTCAAGCTGCTGTCTGTGCATGTGTTTTATAGATAAACCTGACCATTGCATGTAATAAAAATATAATTATAATCTTCAGTCGCCTGTGTTTGAGAATTTTTTACAGTCTTATTTTATGCAGTGTATTTTGTTCTTGGGTTTTTGTTTTTCAAACTGAGCTCGGCATTCATGTAAAAATGCAACCGAAAATGTTCTGTATGTGTTATGACAGGTATGTAGAGCAGAGTTTACCGTAAACCTGTGTGTGTGTGCTGAAAATGTGAAATATGTTCCAGACTAATTACAATGTCTGGGATTCAGCAGCGCCACAGAATTGTTGGGTCCAAACTGAGACCACTGATGTCAGTGTTTGTGTGAGGGGATCCAGATGTTCCTGCAGAAACTACTGTCTAATTTCTGCTGATCAGCTGCCAAACCTGCCAGAAGATAGGCTGGTAATTAAAAGTGCATATAGCTGGCTGCGGTCCAGCTGTGTTGTTAGTGTTTGGAATCGAGACGCTGGGAGAAATCACAGCACTGTCTCTGGGCCTGATAGCAGAGCAGCCCACGTTATCGATCAATCCAGCATGGGAATGTCATTTTTGTGATCCAGACAGAAGTGACCAGAATGTACAGGATTAGAAACGAGTGCATCTGAGGGACCGCTCATATCCAGCAGGTTAGGAGACAAAGTTGGAGAAGTGAGTCTAAGACATTTTGGACCTCAGAGGAGGTTAATGGATGTAGTGAAGGAGGACATGCAGGGGGTTAGTGTGACGGAGGAAGATCTTGGGATGAGGTGAGAGGGAGGCAGGTGATCTGCTGTGGCGACCCATGAAAGGAGCGCCTGGAAGATCAGTCCAGTCATGACTGACTGACCGCATCATCAGATCTGTCACATGTGTTGGGTTTCTGTCCCTGACATGACACAACAAGAATTTTCCTAAAGAGAGAATTTGGTTAAAAAAAACCTCACAGCTTAGTCTCCACTACAGCCAGGCTACATGATGCTTCTGATAACTGTAAATGTTCCTGACCCAGGTGGGCTCAGGTTTCATCATAGACTGGACTTAAAAGATGGACTGAACACTTGACGTCACAGATTGGTTTTGGACTCCGCATATTCAGTCAGTGTTAGAAAAGAAACTGTACAGCAGCTAAAATTCTTTCTTTTTTCCCCCTGAGGCAAATATTTGAACAAGAGAGTACAGTCCTCCCTTTTTCAGTTGGTGTTATCTGCATGTGTGTGCGGGTGTGTCACACTGATATCTTCTAAATGCTGAATTAAATAACTGACTTGGGAAACACTCCAACTTCACTCACCAACACTGAAGCACAGACATCTTGGACAGTCTGTGAGCACATTTACGCGCACAGTAAACAAATTATTAGTCTCATAATTGCATTAAAAATGCTTCTAAAGGCTCCAGTACAGAGACCCCAATTTATTCAAAATGAAGAAATCACCCCATGTAGAGTTCTTATAAAGAAAGAAACAGTCTATTAAGGGTTAGTTGAATTATATCTGAATGTTGTTCTCTGATTTTAGACCAGTACGCAGCGACGATTGGAGAGGATGTCACTCTTCAGTGCCGGGCTCCCAGAGATGCAGTCGTCACCGTGCTGGAGTGGAGCAAACCTGACCTGAGTGTGGACGATTACGTCTTCTTCTACCGCAACGAACGCTCATACGAGAAGTACCAGCATTCGTCTTTTAGGGGTCGAGTCACGCTGCGAGAGGCCTTCATGAAGGACGGAGACGTTTCCATCGTCCTGAAGAACGTCACCGTCAGCGATGCTGGAAGATACAAGTGCAGAATTATAATGAGCAACGCAGCAAGCAGCGAGAGAGTCTTAAGTGAGGAAAGATCCCTCAGTGTCACAGACGCAGGTGAGCTTGAGTTTGTTTTTGATGAGACTTGTTAGAAAGCTGCAGGGTTTGATTCCAGGAAGCATGTGAGTTTATAAACCCTGAGATGAAGGAAACTCAGGTTTTCTGCTCCTGGAAGAGAGCCAGCTTCAACTCTGATTCAGTTACCACGGTAACAGACTGAGCTTAAAATCCTGGCGGGATTTCTTCAACAAAGTCTGAGTGTCCCTCTCGCTTCCCCTCGTGGTTCACCAGCTGACTAGTTTTATTTCCCCTTATTTGTTCTTATCAAAGTTCAGAGCAGTTTGTTTGTGCAGTGAAACCTACTTTGTCCCACTTGGACATCACTTTTCTATTTTTTGTGCTTTTTAAAATAGTTTTCGTGCAAATGAGTGCTTTTTCAGTCATTCACAGATTTATTATCAGCTCAAAATACAATCTGCAGCTGTCGGCCAGTTTCTCTGCAGGGAAGGATGAGCTTTAGATACATGACACGCTCATGTGTCGTGTTCAGCCACACTCATGGAAACATGTCTGTCACACTTGGATCTTGTAGACTACGTGAACCGGCTGTAGTCAGTCTTACAGTAATCTGATTACTTTTCATGTTGAGTTTTGTTCGCATTTTCGATTGAGACATTATTCAAAGAGCATTTTTAAAGGAACAGAGTCTGAAGTTCACACTCGGTGTCAGTGACCCAGATCCATCTAACGTATCACAGGATCTTGTGTGAATCAGTATCAGCTCCATGTTGGAGTCCACTTACACTGCAGGATGCAAAGCAGATCATGATCATGGACAGAGACCAGATCTGACCAAAGGCCTGAGTGTCTTCTGGTCGTTTCACAGCTCATCCCTTCTGGATCTGCTTTGGATCCATTCACAGTGTCTTATTTTGTCCTGACATGATCTGTTTTCCATATTTTAATGACTCTCAAAAGTAAAATGAGGCTCAGTAGAACATCCCTGCTGTAGCTGCAGGAGAGCCATCGACTATCAGTGAAGGCTGGTTAGAAATGGTTAAATTGGAAACGTTAGTATGACGGGCGCGTCAGTAAACTGTGTCCCATCAGTTTTACCAGGTTTTCAGCTTCAGTTTCAGGTAAAAAAAATCAACTGTAAAATCAGGATGCATATAATGAAAATGTAATTTGGGTAAATCACGGCCATCGAAAGTATAAAAAAAAAAAAACTAATTCTGAGCCCCACTAATTTCACTTTCTTTCTCTACTCGCGGACGCATTTAACTCGGGGTGAATGAACTCGGAGCTGTTTGAGCAGGACACAGAGTTGCTGATCTCAGATAAACTCAGATTTTTTTTAAGTCTCAGAGTCTGTTGAACAGGCTTCCTGGAATAGAAACTTGGTCTGAGTGCAGCGTGTAATGTCTGATCTTTGTGATCTGCAGAACACAGGGATGAAGTCAGCGAGCCCATCGGACGCCTCGAAAAAGCAATTCAGAGCAATGCGAATCACGAAGGTGGACAGAGTGTCGCAGTCGCAGTTGGAGCCGGAGTGGTTAGTGTCCTTGTTCTTGTTGCTGTTGTTGGTTTGTTGGTGTATAAAAGAAAACGGCCATCCTCACCGACTTGCAACGAAGCCCCGAAAAAGAAAAGGGGATCAGAAGAGATGATTTGAAAACCTGAATGTGAAACACTGAGAATCCTGGCTACGTGTATATAACAGTGTGATTCCACTTCTCAGAAAAGGGGACCATGAATATTTCTCTGCTGTGAGAAACTAAAAAAGCAGATGCAGGTCATGAGACTGTCCACAAATATGTAGCATTAAGCACTTTATTCCTGTGAAACTGACCACTAATCAATTTAACAATGACAGAGCAAGTTTTATTTTTGTGTTGATTGAGAATGAAACCTTTCTCTTTAAACTGTGGAGACTGGAGGTTAGACTTCCATGGGTTTGTGGGATTTTGATCACACGTCAGTAACCATGACTACGGCACGTGAACATGAGGATTTGGGGTTTAGCGTGTCTTGTGTTTAGGTATAAGCCAGAGATCATTTTTTATATATATATATATCTCCCTTTTAATACTAATGACATGTGTAACACTGACTTTTAATAAGAGTTCTCTTGTAATGTGAAGATTTTCTGTAACTGTTTCATGTTCATGTTGATCTTTCACTTTTGTTTCTTGGCAATAGCCACAGATTTAACCCCTATGTGTACAGCATTATGTTCTGATGTTAATAAAAAACTTCAATCAGCTGGTTTGGTTTGGACGGAGTTTGTTTCATGATGATAAAAGGCGTCGGTACAACGTGAAATAACTAAAACTGGTCAGAGAATGAATGTTTTCTGCTGTGGGCGGTGCTGGGGGAGGGCAGGATCGCTGTGTGTCTGAAACAGCCACAGGAATGCAAACGGCTGCACAATAACACAGCAGGAAGTCTGTGCTGGAAGAGCTTTCGTTCTTCCTTGTGCTGTTAGTAGGAATAATGGGTAATCAGATTACTCTGCAGGTGTGGCCTGGAAACGCTGTGTTGCGGAACAAAGTCGTTGTGGCGTTGGCTTTTTTCCAACATCTGGAAACGATGAATTCAGCTCCACAGTTTGAATATGCAAGAAGAAGAACAGCTGGAATCCCCCAAATATGTTTTCTTCTCCTGAGGGTTAATGATTTAACTCTGGCAATAAACAAATAAAAGAAGTTATTGTGCTCATGTCAGCTGACTGTAATTGCGGGGCCAGGACCGCCACCTGCTGGCTGCTTTTAGTCACTGCTCATCACTAAGAGAAAGCTGTGTGATCCACATCAAATACATTAAAATACCTTTAAAAGTTTTAAGGTAAATGATTGAGTCATTGCAGTTTGGCTTCTCTGCACTGTGTGATTCACAGATGTGCTGTTACCTTCAGTGTATGAAAGAGGTGTGGAGAAGCAGCTGGATTATTCAAATGCACTGCCACGCCTTTAAACGGTTCTGTGTTTTTAAAGAATGAAAAACAAGACCTGAGCTCTGCAGGCTCAGACATGCAGGTGGAAGTCTTTCGATTCTGCTCAAGGCGAGAACACAACCGAATAAAAGCTGAATGGGTGCGTTCAATGACTGAGGAACTGCATTTAAGATGTTTTATTAAAGGATGTTTCCACTTGATCCTGAGCTCTGAGCGGCTTTGCAGCAATTCTTTAAATGTTGTTCTGGGTTCTTTTGTGACCTGCTGAATGAGCCGTGGATGTGTCACTCCTGTTTCCACAGGCTTGTGGACGACGGCTCTCATATTGGTCCCAAAACCTTAGAGATGCCTTTCTAACACTTTCCAGACTGATAGTTGTCAGTGATTTGGTTTCTCGGCTATTTCATTAGATCATCATCATGTCTGCAGCCTGCTTTACTTTGTCAGACGAGTTCTATTTAAATGATTTCCTGATCCAGCGGGTCTGGCAGTAGTCTGGCCTGAGTGTGGATGTAGTGAAATTAAACTCAGCTTTCCAAAATAAAATGTGGTTAATCCCAGTTAATTCACAATTTAACACCAGGTTGCAGTCAGTCTCACACAGGGGCCTGTAGGGTTGGACAGCTTTCAATCCTTAATAAATGAAATCGTCTGCATTCAATCTGGTTTTCTTAGTCTAATATTAAAATGTGCTTTATGGCCTGAAACATTTATGTATGATAATGTAAAAAAGAAACTAAACAAAACATAGAAGTCACCTCCTTATGACCTCACTGACTAATGTGCTGTAACTGTCTCCTGTTTTCATGTCTGTTCATTGTTTCTGCTGCTGCAGGCTGAGATCGGAGCCTTTTTCATTTGTGCATCTACAGTTCATCCATAACTGACCTCACTTGTTCTGTGCCCTGAAGAATAAACTGCAGCTGGATCGCTCCCTGCAAAACTAGACAAAGTCACGTGATGGAAAATGTGGATTTGAAAAGCGACTTCGACACCTCTGCTGACTGAGTTTAGTTTTCAAAATAAGAAAGTAAATGACCAAAGAGCTGCTCACTCACTCAAAACGTTTACACAGTGCATCACTTTCACAACAACCTGTGAAGCCAGTTTCAAAGACAACCGTTTACGTCTCGATGACATTCCCACGTTCACCCTCTAGCACAGCATCTCCACAGAGCTGAACTGCTCTCAGTTTATTTGAGACACACAAAACAAAAAGTAAAGTGTCCTTTAAGCGAGACTTCAAGAGACTTCTGAGGATGATACCACTCCTTAAAATGATTCTAGGCGAGTTTCTTCTCTTTGAAGAATAAAATGAAATGATGCCTGCTGATGTGCTGCAGCTGTTTCCAGAGTCTGTTGACTCTGGATTCACGTGAAGAAACAATTTCCCTTTTTGAATCTGTGATTGGCTGATGTTGCACAGGTGTGTTCAATGACCAGGAAACTGCTTTGTAAGATGTTTTATTAAAGTGAAAATTAAACTTTCCATTTCATCCTGACCTCTACATTCAAACTGGTCCAGTGCAGCTGTACAACTGTAAACACACACAGAATATGATTAAATAAATAATATATAATATAGAGAGGAGTGCAGGGATGTGTTTGGCAGCCAGCTGGACGTCACTGGTTAGACTGGTTAAGCTGTGGTGAAGGTGTGTGGGTCTGCTTCAGTGAGGAGTAGATGACGGCTGGCTCTGGTGGAAGATCTGAACACAAACACACAGATTACCGAAAGTTTAGATAAACATGACAAAAAAAACACACACCACCTCTGTTTATTACAAAGAGGATATCCACAAAACTGTTTTACACAAATATAGATAAATGAATCTCAGAATTCTAATAATTAATATTGAAATATATAAATATGTCTTAGTAGTAGTCAGATCTTTTGTTTTTGAATGACAGAACTGATGCTTTGCTGAATTATATGTCGCCCCTGTTTCCATCGCACGTCATTATCAACCTTCAGCTGGAGCATCTCTGATTTGCAATAAAATAAAAAATTAAATAAGAGGCATCGACTAAAGAGCTGTTCCAGTCTTACTGACCACTCAGAGAATTTCACAGCTGTACCTCTCTGTCTGCAGTTCGTCTTGATGGGGATCTGTGCGTAGCTGATCTCAGGTGTCCTGTGCACTGAAGAGTAAACTGCCGCTGGATCGCTCTCTGCAAAACATGACAAAGTCAGGTGACTGACCCAGAACCTGTGTTTTATGGTGAGAAAAAGTTTGACATTCCAGGAACAACAGCGGCAAATGTGAGGCCACAGCACAGGCTGTCTTTAACATGCAGCAACCTTAACACCTCTGCTCGGTTTAGCTCTCAAAACAGGAAACCTAATGACCACAGAGCCGCTCACTTGGCACAATGATGTAAGTCTTACACAATGCATCATGTAAAGTAAACACTTTGCAAAAGTGTGAAAGTCTTTTTTTTTTCCAAATTTAACCTGACCTGACTAGCATGTGGCAGTAGTTACAGAAGTGCTGCACCAAAGATCATTATAACCTGTAAATATTCCAAACTACACTAGTGTAATCCAAAAATGAAAACATGGAGCTAGAAATAAGAATAATAAGCCTGCTTTAATGTGAGAAGCACAAGACCTCACTCTTTCTGGCTCTGGTTCAACATCTTTAATACAGGAGATTTTTAATGATGGAGTGAAGTCTTTGTCCCTTATGTGCGAGCAATTTACAAACTGATCAACCTGACCTGATGAAAAACCAGCCATGCACCTCACAGAGCCTCATGTCGAAACACGAGAGGATTAATGCTGTCCTTTACCTCTCATCATCTTTGACCCATTTCGTTCATCTGCAGATGTTCTTCCCACTGATGAAGAGGTGGCAGCTGTTGCTCTCTCTGCAAAATCAAATGCAAAGATTTTCCATTAATAGCAGAGCTGTAAATGCTGCTGATTCAGCAAGATTAATATTTGAAAGAAGGCGAAATATGTTTAAAATGCAAAGTGAAGAAAAGACTGCGGTCAGAATAAAGTTAATTTTTTTTTAAAAGTGTTTCTGTCTTTTCTTTCAAAAAACAGGAAACTGGACTGAACCGCCCGCATCAGCTTTCTTTGACCACAACTTCTCACTTCACACACACTGGAAAAACTAACCAAACTGTGTACAGTGTACAAATGTATATATTCAAATATGACATTAATCATAAAATGCTATTGTAGAAATCGATGCACAATTTAATTAATCACGATTAATATTTATAAGAAGGCGAATGTGTTTAAAATGAAAAATGAAGAGAAGACTGCAGTCAGAATAAAGTTGGGTGAAGATGAAATATAAAAAAAATCTAAATTGTTTTATTTTCTTTTACAACAAGTCTCACATACAATATCTAATTTCACACACACAAGAAAAAATAACCAAACTGTGTACAGTGTGCAAATGTTCATGACATTAATCATAAAATTCTATTGTAGAAATCGATGCACAAGAAGTGCGTGTAGCTTAGTCATAATAAGCCTTATTCAAGCCTCAGTTAATAATGTAAATGGTCTGTGGCTCAAACTGGTCCTCACAGAGACAGATGTGTGGAAATAACACGTGCAGCATGTTGCAGCTTTTAAAGAAAGCGATTGTGTTTGCTGTTTCCACTTAGATGATGTTAGTGTGAGCTCTGACTGTTGGAGATGTGGGCTGTAGAAGTGAGGCTCAAAGTGCCAGAAACACAAAAATGGAGATTATAATTTATTGATTTTTTTTAGGTGATTTGTTTAAAAAAAACAGTGGTTTGATGTGTCATCATAAAGCGCAGAATGTGTCTCACCTCCAGCTTTTCCCTGGATGCATCGTCTCAGCACTAGAAGCAGTATGACCAGCAGGAGCAACCCAGTTATGGAGGGAACAGACACCATCACAGAGAGAGGAGGAGAGGAAAACGAGGAGTAGAAGGAGGAAGCGGAGGCTGATGGAGGAGGAGAGGTGGGAGAACCTGCATCTACTAAGAAATACAAATCGATGTGGTCAGTTTGACTCACTTTGGGTATAGAGTCTGTAAAAGAAACTGAAGCTTCACCTGTGACAGTGATCCAGCTGGATGGAGACTCTCCATGAGCGCTGATGTCACACTTGTAGAGGCCTTCATCAGACCTGGAAACATGCTGGATGGTCATGTGACCTGTAGGCTGCTTCCTGATGAGGGAGCCATCTTTATAGAAAGCAGCTGGGAGGTTGGAGGGAGTGGTCTTTGTTTTACAGAGCAGAGTGACGTCATCTCCCTCCATCACAGGGAGGACAGGACTCTGCAGGATCACTGATCCACCTCAACACAGAGACAAACTACAGCATTTCATCCATTTACACACAGCTTCATCAACACTAACTCCACACACTCAGCTTACCAGTGACTGTCAGGTTAACCATGTTACTGATGGGACCCTCTCTGGACTCACACCAGTAAACCCCACTGTCCAGTAGGACAATGTGGTTGATGATGCATAAAATACCGTCTAATCTTCCAAACTCATCTCCACACTGAGTCCTGTTTCCCTTGCTTGTGTTTCTCCTCAGAGTCCATCCAGCAGAGCTGTCGTCCTCCTCACAGCTCAGAGACACAAAGTCTCCTTTAAAGAACTGAGAGCTGCTGGTACTCACAGTCAGACGAGCTGTGAGGAGAGATGATTAAAATAAAGCAAAACGTGAGGAAAAGCTTTTTCACAAAGAAACCAGCAGAATCTTTGTTGGTGTGTTTCAGATGAGGGCAGAAAATGATCCAGGAGTTTAGCTCATGCAAAAGATAATCTCCTAAAATCCTGCCCAGGTATCATGAAATAACTTTTTAGAGATGTCGTTCTATGATATCATACAGATACAAAAGTCTAAACATGTCAGTCTGCATTCTGAGCTTTAATCTCACAGGGATTACTTGTGCATACACTGACCTCGTGGTATCTATTATGAATATTAACCATTAAAGACAGGATATCAGGAAACGAACAACATTTTCTCTCCAAGTTAAACAGAGATTTGCAATCTGTCTGCAGGTAAAAACTTAACAGATTCATTTACTTTTTACATTATTTATTTTCATTCCTTCCTTCGAGAAATTGAGCTGCTGGTAGCCGTGTGCTCGTCGTGTGTCACAGGACCAAGAAAGCCTCATTAAAAAGCAAACATTGATGGTTGCGTTTTATATCATCCACCCTTTAGTCCTCTTATTTTTAAGTAGGTTTTTATTAGGATTTAAACATTTAAATCACTTTATGTTTAAGAATCTGTTCCTTTCTGCTCATTTTAAAATCATTAACTACTATTTAGGGACTAGTCTACAGAGAACACATAACTAACCCCTTCACCTCTTCCCTCTTTTTTACTGAAAAGTTATAAAGTTTGGTGAAACTCAGAAAACTCTTAATATAAAGTCTGGAACTCTTTTGCTAGATCGATAAAACTTTATTAATCCCTCAGGTAGATTCCTCTGGGAAATTCAGTTTCCAGTGGCAGAACACCGACAGAAATTTGCATAGTAGAAATTAGAATTAGAAAATAGAATATAGAGATAGTTTTTATATTTATTTATATATGCTGTATATATATATATATATATATATATATATATATATATATATATATATATATATATATATATATATATATATATATATATATATATATATATTAAAAAAAACATTAATAAAGGAGGACATTTTTAAAGCATCATCACAGCTTTTTCGGCCTGTTTCATTTCTCAGAGACACACATTGAACCTGATCTGTCTCCATTGTTGTGCTACTTTTTGGGAGTTGGTGTTTTATTGTCTTTTATTTGTCATAAAAAAAAAGTTCCCTCACCGTGGTTTGTTGCCCAGCTGAGCAGCGACATCAGGACTGAAAGGAAACCCAAGAGATAAAGAGTGAATAGATTTTCATGTGTTTTTGGTTTAAATACTAAATATCCACTCGACCTGTGGGGCAGTGACCTCAAGCTGAATGTCAGACTGATAAACAGGATGTGCTCTGTAGGGGGAGGTGAGGATGCAGTTTAACACCGCTGTAGTTTATCTGCACCATCGACCACTAAATCTGAGTTTTTAACTAATTTAGTGACGTGAAAGCGTGAAGCTCTTAAAATTTCACCTGAAACACAAAAAACCCAGCTGGATTAAAGCACCTGAAGCATCCACCTGTACTTCCTTTTATACTGTGTAACTAGATTTACTGTTACACCCTTTTCCCTTTTGTTATTAAC
This sequence comes from Rhamphochromis longiceps, assembly GCF_057381845.1. Classification (NCBI taxonomy): domain Eukaryota; kingdom Metazoa; phylum Chordata; class Actinopteri; order Cichliformes; family Cichlidae; genus Rhamphochromis; species Rhamphochromis longiceps. The sequence goes on along the minus strand of NC_140559.1, from coordinate 23,419,477 downwards.
ACAGGTTTGAAGTCTTAAGTAAAAGCAAATACCTGTGGCTTCAACCCACTGGAGCCAAAATATCTTAAATATACACATCACATACTAAGGTTTCAAAAAAGAGCATGCGGTACTTACAGAGCAGCCACAACAGAGGTGTTCGTCCCATCGTGTCACACAGATCTGAGATCGTTTTGTTCCACTGCAGCCCTTGAACCCTCCTCCTTCCTCTTGGTAGCAAAGTTTGGGGGGTCTGTGGTTTCTCTGCAGCACTTCTAGGGGGAAAAAAGTCCTTTGACCTTTTAGTTTTAAGATAAGATGTAAATCATGAGGTTTATTACAGTAACGAACTGAAAGTGACAGTTTTATTTAGTTTAGTTTATTTATTTATTGCATTTACATCTATCCTGCATTCTTTGAGGGTTGTATTTGCATTAAACATCATGATATGAAGGCTCTCTCTAGTTAAAATAAGATTGATAATAATAATCTTTTTTTTAATACGGCTCCACGGCACAATTGTGTCACCTGCTTGTCTAAAAAATATTTTTCAAAGTTAAGCAAAGCGGAAAGAGATCCACACAGAAACACGTGTTTCTTTGCAGTAAAAACACCACATGTAGGCTACACAGCTGTGAGAGCTGGAATTTTATTTCTTTCTAAAAAAACATCCTTATTTTCAGTGTTTGTTGTTTTTAACTTCCTAAGACCCGAACTCTTCCACAGCATGCATTTTAATTTATCTTTGATATTTGGGCACATTGGGGCTCGATGAATGTAAAAACAAAGAATTACTAGATTTTTTTTTTTACCTGATCTTTCGTTTCTAAGAGAAATGAGAGCCACATGTGAGGATATTCGTTTAAAATTGCGATAGAACAATAGCAACATAATGTCCTTGTAAGTGGATATGAGGCAGTTGTAGAGCAAAATTGAGTGTTTTGGTCTAAATAACCCAAAATGTGATGCCCACATATAAGGACGCCAGGTCCTGGAAGGTTAATCAAATATTTTGTTGTTGTCACAATAAATGCGACTTCCTGTCGTTTGTAGTCTGAACGAAGCTTGGATGTCTTCATCGTCACAGCCAGTAGGGGAGCTCTGTAGCAAAAGAGTCACTGAAGCGCTTTTACAGACGTGGTACTTACAGACGCACTTCTCTAAAAAAATAGTCATGTTTCGGTCATGGATCAAAGTTTGTGTTTGTTGCCACTTAAGATGGATTTACACCTTTATTTTTTTGTGGATGGAGTTTTCAATCTGGCTGTCGAGGCGTCCCGAGCAGAATGAATGGACAAAACTCCTCTGCGATCAGAGGCAGCGAGCAGCTTGACAGGGAAAACATTCAGCCACATCCCGGGGGAGCGAGAGAAACCAGACACTTGTCTGAGACACATGAGAGCAACCTGGAGCCCAAAAACAGTGAATGGGTGAGTTTCTATTTGGTTCTTTTATTCCTTTACTTGGCGCAACGGCACCGACAGCAAATCAGCAATTCCCATTCAATTCTAATGGAAAAAAGTCCTTTGACCTTTCAGTTTTAACCTGAGACGTGAATCATAAGGTTTATTAAAGCAACAAACTGAAACTGAAAGAATAAAAGCCAGTTTTTAGTTGTTGGGGGGTTTTTTTTTTTTTTGGGGGGGGGGGGGGGGGTGTTTATATCTGTCTTGTATTCTTTGAGGAATTTATTTGCATTAAAAATCAGCACAGCTCTTTCTAATTAAAATAAGAACGAAAATAATAATAATAATAATAATAATAATATAATAATAACAACGCTACAGTGTTGTTTCTTGTAGGAGAGGGATAAAAAAAAACACACTTTTATTTTTTCTGGATGGATTTTTAAAAAAAAATCTGGCTGTTGAGGCGTCCTGAACAGAATTCAATTCAATTTTATTCAATTTTATTTATATAGCACCAAATCACAACAAAAGTAGCTTTACTGCATTGGGGCCTTGCTTGGCCCTAATGCAGTTGTTTTGTTTCCCTCTGTGAGGGAAGGGAGCTTGCTCCAAAGATCTCCAAAGATCTCCAAAGATCACGACTTTTCTGTTCTTTTTTTAAAACTTGTATTTGAGGTTATTTAAAGTAGTTTGTTATGAGAGTTTGTAGTACTTTCTTTATGTGTTTTTTCCTTTAGAGTGATGGCGCCAAACACTGCTCACAGGCAGTAAACAAAAAAACAGGAAGTCCCGAAGTTACACTCTTTGTTCAGGGACCTGCATGCAATCAGCTGACCTTAATGTATTCTAGGCTAGCAATAAGAAAGCATCATTTCAAAAATTAGTTATATAAAGCGTGACTGTGGTGATAAACAGGAGTTTGATCCAGGAACTAAGAGAATGTGATTAAGCTGTACAAGCTTACATAAGCGACATGTCAAAAATGAAACCAAAAGTACTTCCCTTTCAAAACAAAACAACTTCCATCTAACAGTGCGCGCCTCTTCTCGTTTAATGTCTGCAAAAATGTCGTCAGTTGTGGTCTTCTTCTCCCTTCACGTCTTACTGGCTTCTGGATTGAAAGGTGAGTTCATGCGTTTAGAGACAGGACGAACTAGCAGTGGAGGAAATGACTCAACCTTTGCTAAAGAAAGTGGGCACTGCTTGATGGTAGTAAACAATGCATGATTAATAATACTGTGCAGTGCATACATGATGTTGTTATGTTGCAGTGTGTGCATGCACTGCACAGTTGCATCGATAAAAATGTTAGGAGCTGGTATGAGTAATTGATCTGATGCCAAAGATGGAATAAAATGTTACTTTTACTTCACGGTTTGACTGTACTGGGCGTCATCACCACAAACAGAAATGATTAGCTTATAAAGCACATTTCAGACAGACACAATTTGCAATGAAGAGGACATCAATACAGGTTAGTGGAAATCTCACAACAGTGGCATGAAAGGTGTACAAATCCAAATATCGACAATGTTGATACCAATGTTTGTACTGATATTGAGATGACACTTTAGTTTCTGTTCCTCTCCTGTATATAATGCTGCGGTTACATAGAAGAGGAGACCCCGCTGTCTGTGTAGCAGCTGCTGCTCTCACATGTCACAGCAAAACCTTTCTTTTTTCAACCGAAAATGTTCTTCACTGCATCTGGTGACGTCATCTCAGCAAAATGTGTTGTAGGATACAGCATCGACGGCAGTATAAAGTCAAAGTCATGATTCAGAGGTTGTTCAGAGGGTGAGGATGATTTTAAAATGTACTGATTAAAGAGTGTGAAATCATGAATACATATTAAATCTAGAAAGCTTGAATGCAAATATTGTACTTTTCTTAACACAATTTATTTTAAAGCTTGTTTGACTTAATATTTTGCAAATTTAAAACAAAAATGATTAAATATGACTCTTTACTGTTATAGATCAAGCTGCCAAGCAGTATGTGAGTCAGTGCAGTCCTCTCCCGCTGTAACATTAAAGCAATAGACACATTAATGAAACATGTATACTATTTGTTAATAATTAATAGTTTTATTACTTTAGGCACTTTAACCACATTTGGAAGCTCCCAAGTTTTGTTTTTGAAGTTGGATTGCAACTGTCACTTAAATATTTATTCAAGTATTGTTTTTGCTGCTTCATACCAGGTTACCATGGTGACCTCACAAGATGAGAGCCATTATTGTGACACTGTAAACTTTGACCTTCTACCTGCTACAACTCAAGAACAGTTCAGTACTTGCTGTGATCCATAGTGCTGCTGTCAGAGGTCTCAGGTTGTGACTGTCTGCTGAAGTATAAGTGGTAGAAATGGAGTCCAACGTGTTCTTCTGCATAATGCATGTCCATGATGTGCAATATAACACGCTGTTAATGTTTTGGGGGTTTTTCTCCTCTTTCTTTTTTCTGGACACAGAGCTCCGAGTGGGGCCTGGACAAGATGCCACTCTTCAGTGTTGGGGTCCCAGAGATGCACACGTCACCCTGCTGGAGTGGAGCAGGCCGGAGCTCATCTCACAGGGTTATGTGTTCTTCTTCCAAGACCAGCGCTCGTACGAGAACTACCAGCACGAGTCCTTTAAAGGCCGAGTGCAGCTGAGAGACTCATCCATGAAGGATGGAGACATTTCTGTGATTTTGAGGAACGTCAGGGTCAGCGATACAGGAACATATGAGTGTGAGATTACAACCAGCAGCATCAGAAATGGCGAGAGAGTCGTCAAAGAGTTCAAACACTCCATCAACCTCACAGTCACAGACACAGGTGAGTTTGTAGAGGTTGAGCTTACTGCACAGCCGTTTATAAGGGCATTCTTCACACCTCAGAGGTATGATGTTGGCTTTTTCCATGCTCAGAGTGGTTCTCTGTCCGTGTATGGTAAAAGCAGTGCCTCATGAAATCCTTACAGCAGGCTCCAACAGTGGGCTCATTTTCCTTCTGCTTGTATGTGATGCAGCAGTTTGAAAAAGTCAATCTAAAGCTGCTGAATGGTATTTTTCCATTTGTGTTAGAAACATGGTATGAAACATGAGCACAGAGATGCTACCCTACAGTTATTAACCAAACGGCTGCAGACACATTCACTACTTACTTTTCTGGCATCCAGCTCACTGCCAGCAGCTTTGACATCACCTCTACCGAATGTTACAGAGATTTCAAAATGTAAAACAAGAGCTATTTTTAGTCTGCCTGGTACCAGAGTCCTCAAACCTTTGTTTTGATTTTTCTCTGCAGGTTTCACAGAAGGACAATCCAAAGAAAGAGGACACAAGGATGGAGTAGACAAGGATATATCTTCTTTTGTTATTATGTTCATTGTGACGTGCGGACTCCTTGGTGTTATGGTTATTGTTACTGTAGCTGTAAATATCTACAGGAAAAAAAAATCAATCATCAAAAACCCAAATCATACCAACATGATGGAAAGTGAACAGCTGGCATGAAATGTGTCAGATCTGTCCCAGATCTGTTTTGAGAAAAACTAATAATTTCAGTTGTTCAGTGGTCCTTTTTAAAATTAAGGCTTCTATCCAACGTGACGTCATTTTTATCCTTTAAAACCTCAAATGAGCAATCCATGCGTTCATCTTATCTCAACTGGATTACTGTAATTCGCTTTACTTCAGTGTCGTTGTTGATGTTAATTAAACTGTGTAATTATTACTTTGTGTAGCATTTCTCTTCTCTGATCCTGTAATCACAGTTACAACTTACAGCAATGTCATGTTAGCAAGCGATGATACTAACAGCCTTGCTGTGGATATCAGAGTCACAATACTTTATTAACGCCTAAGGAATTTTCCTCTGTATGTATTATTGTAGTGTCTAACTTACAATATAAAGCACCTCGAGGTGGCTGTTGTTGTGATTTGCCGTTGTATAAATAAAATTGAATTGAACTGTTCATTCATCTCAAATGTGTTTAAAAGTGACTTGAAGCAACTGTTTGGCGATGTATAAATTCTACAGAAAAAACTGAATTAAACTGAAATGTTTTTGAGTGTGTTGAGACACATCCGATTTCATCATAGAATGAAAATGAGTGCATGAAGGCACATCTAGATTTGAACAGGGAGGAGGTGTGTTTGGTGGTTTCCACATGAGTGATTTTCTCTGCATTTGTGGACTTCCTTCCCCTCGATCTTTATCTTAGTTCTGCAGTCTAAGAATCTGTTCTGTTCATTTTCAATAGAAATGAATTTTCATGGGTGATGCTGCTAACAGAAAGTATTTGAAATATTTCCTTTAACAGTGACTGAAGTGTTCCTAAATGTCAGTTCCTAAAGTCCATCCTGTGGACAGCTTAGTTTTGCTTTGTTGTCTCCAAAACAGATCAAATCTCAGTCTGGATGAGAACACAGATTTACAGGACTACTTTAGAAATTTGTAAAGGTAAAAACTAATCGTTTTAGAGTGATAACATCTGGTTATGGTGACTTTTCCTGCTCAATTGTGATCATTTCCACCACCTATAACACTTCCTCCTCACACCCATGCTGCATAACCCAGCTACGCACTAAGAGCTCTTTGCAATCCCCACTTTTTAAAAATGTCCCTAAACATTTGTTTTATAACAGTAGCTGCTATTTTAAAGCAGAGTGGAAGTGGGAAATTTGCAGCTCTTGTTATTCATGTTATGTCCTTTGCTTCTTAAATAAAAGCAGCTGACAGCTCACTGTCTGGATCCGAAGACACGGCTGCAGCTCATCAACTCTTTGTGTCAACAACAAAAAGCCTTTGCTGAAACTTACAGATCAGCACATCTTTACTTGTACAGGAAGTCAGAGCTGATCATGTTTTCTTCAAATTTTACAGGGATCCCATCTCTCCTGAACCCTTCAGAGGTCTTTGTGTTGATAAAACAGAAACAAAATGAGGTTTGTATTACAACACAAACTGCAGACTTGCACAGCAGAGTGTTCTGAAACTGTTGAGTCAGCATCAGTGATACGGGTATATACAAGTGTGAGATTACAACCAGCAGGACAAGCAGTGGCAAGAGAGTCGTCAGCGAGTTCAAGCACTCCATCAACCCCAAGGATGGAGGAGACAAGGATACATCTTTTCCTGTTATATTAGTTCTTTTATGTGGACTTCTTGTTGTTGTTATTGCTACTGTAGGTGTAAATATCTACAGAAAAAAAAGAAATCAAAATGCCAACATGATGGAAAGTGTAAACACTTTAAAAATGTAAATGTCAAGTTAGCAAGCAAGGATACTAACAGAGGTGCTGTAGGTATCAGAGTCAGAATACTTTATTATTTCCTAAGGAATTTATATTAGCACTGTCCCCTCAACCCTGCAACAGGGGTTCACCACCTCCCAGCTTTCTCATCCGCATTAGTGTCTAACCTCAAATGTGGTTCTGGAAGAATGCCCAGAATTCTCATTTGTAAACCCTGATATAAACATCCATCCATCTATGATATCTTATTATGTTATGTAATTTATATGTTTAAACCTTCCCAAATTTCCTTTGTCTTCTGAAAGATAAAAGACCTTTACAGCGTGTCTTTTATCCTGTCCTGAGCCCTATTCCCGATCCTGGTTGTTGTAAAGACCCACCTTTTAGCACATCCTAGCACATCCACTCACTTCACCAGATGCACCTTGTTTAGTTCTCACCTTTGATTGGGTGTGGTGCTTGTCCTTAATTGCCATGTTAGACCCCTAATTAAAGATTGTGAATTATTATGTAGTTCTAGTTTGCATTATTCTCCTGAATTAGAAGAAGCTGATAACTATTGCATTTGTTAAACTGCTTTGCATTACATTAGACTGCTGATTTATTGTGAATGAATGATATTGTTTTATGATGCATTATACTGCTGAGTTATAAGAAATACTGTTCGCAGAAAGTCATCGCCTTATTTGTCTGATTAGAAGAGAACAGAACATACTGGAGTTTTCTGCCCCATCTCAGCAGGAGCAGATAAACGGGGAGCCAAGGTCGTAGCTTAGGCGCTGTGTGAGAGAAAGCATGTGAATGTTTAGGCTTTTATGATAAGGTGGGGACACCAGAGGCTATAAGAGTTTGATCAATGCTCCACCATTTTGAGATCTGATGCTGTCTGCGTACGGTGTCCAGCGTGTGATCATTAAAATCATCGTTTGACTCAACCCGGCCGGACCAGTGTTGTTATTGTGGTTTTTCCTCTTGTCTCCATCCCCAATATTTGAATCCGTAACAACTCACCTGTCACGTGTTTTATAAGGACTGCATTCACTTTTGGCTCACTCTTTCTTCACTCCCACACTGGGCGGCAGTGGAGGTGAGGTTCTGTTTGGGTTTTTGATTTCATGCGTTGTTTAAGGTAATGAGTAACTTAAATCTGTTTTCTTTCAGCGCTGGCAATTCATGTGTCTTTCCTTATTGATTTTGAGAATAAAAGGAGAAGCCTATGAGTGATGACTGCTTATTCACATTCTAATCGGATGAGCCCATGATGATGACTACTTAAACTCTGAGCCTTCCTTCCTTCATAACACTGAATCTGCCAGGGGGTTCTTCATGTTAAAAGGAAGTTTTTCCTTCCCACTGTTGCCACAGTGCTTGCCCACAGGGGGTTATAGGATTTTTGGGTTTTTGTATGGTCTACCTTACAATATGAAGTGCCTTGATGTGTCTGTTGTGAATTGGCGCTGTATAAATAAATTGAAAATTTTCTTTTCTATCCTCTCAGCTACAGCCTTGGTGCTGTTAAAGGGTGTTGTGCAGCTGTTGTGTGGATCAATACTGAAATATCGATTCTAAGAGATATTTATGTTCTAGGTCTGATTCTCATATTAAAATATCGATGTTTTAGTAACGTTGGGGTAAATTGTTAGTTTATGATTTACGGGACACAGTGGAAAGTGTCTAAACGATTGGTAGGAACTACTTTCTTCCTCCGTCTGTCAGTAATATGCAAAATATAAACTGTATAAATGCATCGCTGCTACGTGCTCCTTCACTCAGTTCATGATAGTAAGCGGAGTCACGCGTGAAGCAAAAGTGCTGATGTTTAAAAAAAAAGGAAAATCCCCGCATCCTGTAAACGACAGATTCTCATTGTTCAAACTTTAGCGTGGGTCGTATGCTGGGTGTCATTAAAACATACACATACAGCAGTAAAACAGCCACTGTAGGCTTTAAAAATAAAAATACAAGTCAAAATATTTCATACATGAGACAGAGGCTCGATAACGTGTATCTATAAGTGCCATCGTCGTCGATGCTGGAGGAGGGGCTACAGCGGATCTTCCGCTGTAGGCTGCTGCTACCGGTCTGAGCAGGTTGGTACTCCTCTGCAACCTGGTGAAAACGGTCTCTCGGAGGACGTTCTAGTCTTGGATCACAGCTTCTGTTTTTTGTTTTTTAAACTGAACGGATTTGTTCTTTTGTTGTTTTCCTTCTTCGGAGTTTCTTATCTGGTTGCGGAGGCGCCTGACCGGGCTACCTGGAGATGGTGTGGCATGCTGGCGCTGGTGTGATCTGGCTCCAAGGCGAGCCGGTCGACAAGGGGAAAGTTCAGCTCCACCTCGGGACAGCGGGAGATAAACTCGACAGTGGTGTGAGAACGGAGCGGAGAACTTACACCTGAAGCCCAAAAACAATTAACAGGTGAGTTTTTATTTCTTTATTCAGCGCAATGGCACCAACACCAAATCCCCGAAAATCCCACGTTGACTTCCTGGCATTTGTATCTGCTCCAACTTCTTATAACAGCCTTCATCCTTTACCATCACACATGCTCTACACGTGTCTGTGGATGACCTTGGTGAAGCTGTGGGCTCTATTCCGTGCTCCCTCTGGTAGTGGGCGGACGTCGATTTGAAGAAGCAGCGGCTTCATTTTGTGAGGGAGGGTTAACGTGTTGCGCTTTTCATGTGGCTGCTGTGAACTGCGTGATGTTTCTCTCCACTTTAAACTGTGAACCGTGTTTGTGGGAGATGTGCTGTATCAGCTCAGCTGCTTCTTCTCGCGGTAATGAAGCTGAATTACAGTCAGCTTGTGCGCGTAAAGTGAACTTCTTGACTCTGGGAACACAGTTTCAGATATAATAGCGACCTTTCCTTATATTCATGTGACCATCTCATGCTGGTATCTCATAGTTTTATCGTGTAGTGTAAGTCAGCATTTTATCCGTTGGGTAAAAACTGCACCCCTGGCTTTAAGAGCCGATCAGCAGCAGCAGAGGGCGTCAGTGACCAGCTTTGGTTTCAAGTCAGTTGAGCTTCGCTGTTTCTTTTAGCATTTGTACGCGCAGCCTGCCCACAGTTGAGAAAAAAGGAAGTACTGAAGTTACACTGTGTGCAGGGCTCTACGTGTATTCACTTGGTGGAGCAATAAACTAACAAACAGTGCATGCAGTTTTAAGTCTCGGAGCTGTAATATGCAACTGTCACTGTGGTCACTGTAGAAGAGCAACGAGCAGCAAATGATAAGCATGTGAGAGCGTTATGATCAGAGTACTGCTACACAAACAAACAGCATCACCTGAAGTATAGCAGATTTACACTCAGCGTCCAGTATGTTAGGATCACCAAGCTCACACTGAGTCAGTCTAACTCAGAGGTCCTGCAGCTCATTTAATCCTGACTGATAAGGGTTCAGCAGGATCGCTGCTTATTATAACTGCTGCGGTCATTTTAAAAGCCAGCGAGGATTACTCGCACCAGGGTCTGTGTCCTGATTTTAAATTATTTTGAACTTCGATCTTTAGATCCTCTGCCTGTCCCCACCCTGACAAAGAGGGTGGGGACAGGCAGATGTTGAAACAGACGCTACCAAAATTGGCCTATATGCTTGTGTTGTAGTCACAGACTATATTAAATTTAGTTACAGAGTGAGGTAAAGAAGGAAAATAAAAACTACATAAGCTGCCCGGTTATTCTGTACTTTTTTGCTGGGGGGTCTTTGTGAGGGATTTCCTTCCTCCTCTCGCCCGTCCTCACTGAGTCACGTGACATTAGGAAAACAACAACTGGAGGAAGTCCCTGCAGAGATACATGTCCTTACAGAGTTTACAGAGCAAAGTAAACCACTGATCCTGTCACATTAGTATAGATTCGCTACCAATATCGGGGTTGTATGTGCCATCTATATTTGGATCGATCCGCCCACCACTACCAAACAGCGGGCCGACCGTTGGGCGACCTGCAGAAATGTCGTCGGTTGTAGTTTTCTTCTCCCTCCCGATGTTGGTGGCTTCTGCGTTGAAAGGTGAGTTTCTTGTGTTTTGAGGTAACATGAACTGACAGGCTGCCAAAAGAAATGACTCATCCATCAAGGATGTAAACAGTGAAACTACACACTGCAGCATTTTCACGCTTCCGGGAATGCAAACAGCTGCTGCAGCTCGTCTGATACCGTAGATGGAAGAAAATGTGAGCGAGTTCAGAAGGAATTTGGCAACAAAAAGAATGGATGTGATACTAACATGGTGCCAGGCGGTGGCGGTCCTGTTTGGCTGTGTCAGGATTTCTTAAACAACATCTAAGCCAAAAACACAAACTAGTGGTGTGTGACACTGCAAATCTTGATGAACACAGTGACAGTATTGCAAATTTACTAAAGTGTTTCTATATTTTCGTTTTCCAAACTACTCCACTCTATATTAGATGTAATTTGTTCTCGATATCATTTATTTTAAAATGTCAATTTAAAATTGTGCAGGTTTTAAAAAACAAATCTAATGTATATCATTATACTTTAAGCTACCAAGCAGTATGCAAGTGAGTACATTTTCTCCAGCTGCAACATTAAAGGAATGAACTCATTATTAACAACACGGTGTACATTTACATGTACATTTCTCCTGCTTTGCAGTAAAAGCCCTCTGTTTAACGTCAGAGTTTAATTACTGACAAACACACTTGCAGCAGGTCGTGAAGAGGATTCCTCTCTGGTCTTGAAGGTTTGTCAGTGCAGATTCACTGCTGGGGTTTGTTGCAACACTCATAACTGAAGAACAGTTCACAGAGTAAAATGCAAGTTCGTTTATAGAGACATGAGTATCATGTCGGAGAGCTGCAGGTATCCATTACTTTGAGTAATCCACTGATGTGTTTTAGACTTCCTCTGCTCAGTACTTCCTCGCTGTCCACAGATTTCCAACACGTGCAGTATAACATGCTATTAATGTTTGGGTTTTTTCTCCTCTTTGTTTTTCATTCATACAGAGGTTTGTGTGAGGCCTGGACAAGCTGCCACTCTTCAGTGTTGGGGTCCCAGAGATGCACACATCACCCTGCTGGAGTGGAGCAGGCCGGAGCTCATCTCACAGGGTTATGTGTTCTTCTTCCAAGACCAGCGCTCGTACGAGAACTACCAGCATGAGTCCTTTAAAGGCCGAGTGCAGCTGAGAGACTCATCCATGAAAGACGGAGATGTTACTGTGATTCTGAGAAACGTCAGCATCAGCGATACAGGAACATACGATTGTCAGATTACAACCAGCAGCATCAGAAATGGCGAGAGAGTCGTCAAAGAGTTCAAACACTCCATCAACCTCACAGTCACAGAGTCTGGTGAGTCTGCAGAGGCTCAGCTTACTGCTGAAGCTCTGCACCATGTTTACAGCACGAGTGTTTATGAAAGAGTGCTATGGATATCTGAAGTGTGCCATTTCATTCCAGCTCAGATGAGTCTCTGGAGGCAGTTTTATCAATCCTTGTTTGGTGAAGGAGATTTTTGTTTTTGTGTAACTGGAAACTTAAAAACACTGCAGAAGATTTTAAATGTTTTCCCTTTGGTTTGAGGCATGAGTCTTTATACAGAAAATAAATATGATTAATTAAATAAGACATTCGCTCAGACTTTAGTTTGGCTCATAAAATCTTCATTACATGTTTGTACAGAGGCACTCTGCTTGTTTTCTATCTGATGTGTTAATATTTTGATCAAATGAGACACTTCCTGTTTTGGTGGGTGTTGACATGTTCGATACGGACTTCCTCGCAGTTATATTTATTGGTGGTTTTTTTGTTTTTTTTTTTTTGCATGCTATGGTTTGTGAGTTGTCTTTGCATGTTTATTTTCATGCTGACAAACAGCTGTAGTTGTGCGTCTGCCTCACTGAGCTCAAACAAAGGCAAAGCATGCAGCAGTTATTATTGGCCGAGAGAGTGCTCAAAATACTCAGTCAAGCAGCTACATTGCTCTGAGCTCTTATTGCTTATCAGTTTTTGCACGGTGAAACCAGCTGAGTGCATTTCACAAGTCCATGTGCTGGCACAAGGGACCAAGAACCAGTCAGGAGAAACTTAGGCTTCATTTTTCAGGCAGTGACACTGTGACCTGCTCTGCCCTCTTTGGATAGGCTCCACTTGTTTCTGTTACGTTATTGTATTATTTCTTAGTTCCGCTGTTTGTGTTACACTTTTAATGTGAAGCACTATTGCAGCTTTTGTTTTGAAAGGGTCATTACTTAATAAGCATATCGCAGTTTGGGAAAGAAAGTAAGTGCTGTGTGCAGTCAGTGTGACCTGACCCAGCTGAATGGTGGGCTTTTTTCTGCTTCTGTTAGCAGCTAAAGCTGATGTGAATCTTGACCACAGTGATGCTAGTCAGTACTTATTAACCAAATCCTTGCAGATAGTTTCATTACTTTTCTGACAACCAGCTCAATGCCAGCAGCTGCGACCTCTGCTGACTGTTAATGATGTTTTAAAGTTAAAAAAACAAAAAAAGAAATATTCTCAACATTTCTGTTGCCTTTGGATCAACTACAGCCAATCAGCAACCTTCCTGCTACCTCTTCCTCCATTAGACTAAGATAAATCATGGCATGAATAATAGAATGTTAATATGTATATATCTATATCTATATAGATATAGAGATAGATAGATAGAGATATATATAAGTCGAATAAACGTACTGCAGAGGCTAACGTTAGCTACTGTCCGTCTCACATGAGCACCTGGATAGCGTAGTGGTTAGACTACACGCCTTTGAAACAGAGGATCGCAAGTTCGATTCCTGCCTGGGGCGTCTGTATCCAGTAAAGGTCCTAAGGCTAGACCTCCTATGCTAAGTAAGCCTACCGCAGACATGAGCGAGACAGATAAATATGAAGGCATGCCGGCTCGGACGTCGCCCGGATTAACAAGGTTGAGGAAAGTTGAAAAGTGGGCTACTAGAACAAGAAGGCATCGGTGGGCAAGAGACGAGAACAGGGTAACCCCGGCGGAAGGGGCTACATGAATAGGATGAGGGACCTATGGATTCTTCGATACCCAACATCCACAATGACGGCGAAACAACTAGTAGCTCAGTGTTCCAACATTCGAAAGAAGGGACTGCTCTCACAGCTAGAGATTGATGAGGTACAACACAAATGCTACGGCAAGGAGGAGTCAGGACGCCAGGTCAGGGGGGAGATATCATCACCCCCACCCGAGATTGGGTACATAGCCCCAAGTGCGATAGGAGAAGGATCGTTGAGTGCGAGAGGAACTGACCTGAAAAATAGGATCATGGCCAAGCTTGAAACCTGGATCCCCCGTAGCCGGTTACCAAGATTACGTGAAGTACCCTCAGAAGGTCCGCTAGATGATGTTAATGCAGCACTACGGACAATACCTACGAAGACGGTCGTAGTGATCGATGTAGCATGACAGCAATATCAGGAAGAAGGAACACGAGAAGCTGGAGAAATACCAAGGGCTCAGAGAAGAGCTCGGTGAAGGTAACGGTGGTCCCCGTGGTAATCGGAGCACTAGGTGCAGTGACTCCCAAGCTAGGCGAGTGGCTCCAGCAGATCCCGGGAAAAACATCGGAGATCTCTGTCCAGAAGAGCGCAGTCCTGGGAACAGCTAAGATACTGCGCAGGACCCTCAAGCTCCCAGGCCTCTGGTAGAGGACCCGAGCTTGAAGGATAAACCGCCCGCAGGGGCGTGCTGGGTGTTTTTATTTATTTATTTATATATATATATAAAAATAGAGATATTTATGAAAATGGTATATATCTGTAAGTATCAGTGATTTCAGTTCAGCTGATCTCACATTAATGGTCATTAAACTCTGGATTGTTTTCACTGCAGTTGCTGTTTTTAGATCTCAGCAAACATCCTGTTGTGTCCACAGGAAGTCGTTCCTGTATGATGGTGCACGATCTTCTCTAGTGAGTAGACAAAGTGACATCTGGCAAACAGAGTTGGTGCAGATTGTACAGGGATTTCTCTAAAACATGTGTTGATCCTAATTTTTGATAGTTGAGTATATAAGAAAATAACCTTGTTTAGAATCGTCCAACAATTTTGCGCCTCGTTGTTTCAGAGTGGCGTTATCAACATGTGGCTATGACAAAAGTATTTGTCACTGTGGAGGTGGATTTGAGATTTATGTGAAACTTTATTATAATTCTGGCATAAGTACAAAAAGCCTCAGCTGGCCATCCCATCACTCCTGCCGCCTTGTTTTTCTTCCTGAGCTCCTTGGTTTGCATCTCTAGTGGGAGTAAGAGGAAAGTGTTCAGGGGGAGAAATCTGTATTTGTAGCTCTTCGTGGTGATCAATGCTGCAGAAATGAATGATTGCACTTTGTTTTTGACCGCTCTATTTCCTCTTTCAGTTCAGATAAACATCACAGCTGGACAGAACGTCATTCTGCCATGTCGAGCTCCAAACATCGACAGCAATTCCAAGGCAGTTGTAGAGTGGAGCAGAGCTGACCTTGGAAAAGATTATGTTCTTTTGTATCGGGATGAGCAGCCTGATCCAGAAGAGCAGCATCCATCTTTTAAGAACCGGGTGGATCTGCAGGACAGAGAGATGAAGGATGGAGACGTGTCTTTGATTCTGAAGGGTGTCACGACTGCTGATAGAGGAACATACGAGTGTCGTGTCTTCAGGAGAAGAACAAACCGCAGGAAGAGAGCTCATCTGGAGACTGACCCTATCAGTGTCATCAGCCTGAGAGTTGTTGATCCTCCAGGTGAGTGAGTAGAGTTGAGTGTGTGTGTGATCAGAGGTGAAGCTGCTTCCTGGTTGTTGATGTTTGTTTCTAAAGATGTTGTTGATGAGACTTTGTAGAAAGCAGCTGGTCTGAGTGATGTGATCAGAGTGCAGTAGATAATGTCTGACAGCAGTTTGAAGAGGAAATGGATTCTGTTCTGTTCTTCACTCATCACCTACCTGACAGCTGACACCTCACACCTGTTTCTCACCTGCAGGTCACACAGGAGTCAGCAGAGGACATGCTGGACTGGTGGCGGCTTTGTCACTCTTTGCTGTGATTGCTGCTTTGGCGATCTTTATAAAACTAAAACCTCCTCAGCCAGTTTGAAGCAAAACAGTTTGTATGTCTTTTTTTTCTGTCTGTAGATAAACCACAGTTGGCTCATTCTGACATTAACCTCCTAAAGACCGAACTCTTCCATGCATGCATTTTTAATTTCTCTTTGATATTTGGGCTGATTGGGACCTGATGCATATTTAAAAACTATTTAAAAAAGTTACCAGATGTTTTTTTTGTTTGTTTTTTTTAACCTGATTTTTGTTTCAGAGAAAAATGAGATCCACATGAGGACATTCGTTTTAAATTTCAATAGAGCAGTGGCATAATGTCCTCGTAAGTGGACATCACACCCTTGTAGAGCAAAGTTTAGTCTTTTGATCTGAATCATTTGTGCAAAAACCTTTTGCATCCCTTTAAAGAAATCATCAGGTTTTTTTTCTCAATCTTCCTTACTTTGGAAAAGTTGCGCAAAAATGTCTGACCTTGATGATGATGATGATGGGCTACAGTTACAGGCGAGAAACTGGGGGCCACACCTGTCAGCTAACAACATGAAACTGGGGCAATATTTCACACAAACAAACTTGCTGAAAACATTAAATTGAAAGACTGAAAAAAGTAATCTGAGAAGTGAGAGATCTAGAGCCATGACTGAAAAAAGTCAGATTCAAGTGAGAAGTGCATTAACACAGCAACAAATACCACGAGTATGGATCTAAACAAAAGCAGTGTGTATAAAAACAATGAGACAGTCTAATGTTTGTGAGGAAATGCTCAAACTGATTTAAGAACTGCATCAAAAGCGGTGAGAATGACTTTTCTCTCTGTTATGGATGGAGTGATGAAGAAAAACTGTAAGGCTGGTCAACGTGTCCGCTTCGCTCCGTGCTCTCGTCACAGTGGATGGTTTTGTTATGGGCATGCAGATGCTCCTTAGGTCATGTGACAGAACATCATTCAGACTATGATCCTCTGATTACTCTGAAATGTTCTGAACTGACTGATGCTGTGATTTTACACTCCATTTTTTATTATTTAGAATTGACCAAAAACACAAATATACTAATAAGAGTAGTCAGTATACCCTCCAAGTATCCCTCCAAGGGGAAGTTTGTTTACTAGCACAAACCTCACCTCCTTATATCTTATTTCTTGAATGCATTCAAAATTCAGCCTACTTAATATTAGAATTACAACACCTCCTTTGAAAACCTGAGTACAAGAAGATGAATACTGATTAAATTTCCATTTCCTAAGTTTTTCATGCCCAAACTGTGGTATGTGAGATTCCTGTGGAAGGGAAACTTCTATTCCTTCTCTTTTTAATTTTGACATAATTTTACTTCTTTCAAAATGATTCCCTAATCCATTTACATTATATGATACTACTTTAGTTAACTTACGAGTAGGGCTGCCACGATTAGTCGACTATTAAAATCGTCGACAACAAATTTAATAGTCGGCAAGTCATTTGAAGCTTTGTAAGATGAGGCGCAAGAATTAGGATTTAAGAGTGTAATAACAGACTGAAACAGAAGATGGCAGCAATGCATCTACAAGGATGCCAGCTGCCGTTAAACGCCAAAGAAGAAGAAGTTGTCTCCAGTATCATAGCTTTGTCCAAATTCAGGGCCAGCATCCTTGTAGGCTGTTTACATTACAGTCACTAGAGCCGGGGGGAACACCGGACTCCCGGCAAATAGTTTTTAAACCCAGTGCGGTCTTTCGTTACTCGGGTTAATCATGATATATAAGTCACTCAGATAACTTAAAAGTGTTATTATTTGGCTTTTTTCAGTGTTTTATTTGTTCCTCAGTAAATCGGTTTGGCTGAGATTAAAGTTATAGTTTTCACACAGCTGAATAAACATCAAACAGAAAACGGATTAAACAGAAGTGTGAGATGCTCGAGAATTTACTCCAATGTCCTGTTATGTTGTAGATAGCAAGGAGCAGACGGCTGAGTTTACTGAGACAATCTGCAAATTTCATTAAAAGTTTAATAAACTAGCTTGTCTTTATTTTTTAGTTAGCACACACCTTAAACACTTCAAGCTGTAAGCTAATGATAGTTAATAAGTGCAGATGCATGCTGATGCAAAAAGCTGCACGTTTTATGGCCAATGGATGCATGATCTGATTACTCGACTAACCGCAAAAATAATCGGTGACTAGTTGATTATCAAAATAATAGTTTGTAGCAGCCCTACTTATGAGACAGGATTGTACAACATTATACGATTTTAACCTCTGTACATACCAAGAAATCAAAAAGTACACCGGGGGGGATAACATGTGTAGCAAATACAACAAAGACATGCAATCATGCTGACTTCCAAAAGCATAAACGCTATATTAGCTGTAGTTGGTGAGGGAAAAGCTCCTCACTCAACTTGCGGAAGAGTACCCTCTTCGGCCCAGAGGCCAAAAGCAGAGTGGTCTGTAGAGTCCAGCTCACTATGCAGCAGCCTATTTACCCACAGCCATCCCGGTGCCTAAATGCCTGGAGATGCTCCTTGAAGCTCTGCTTTTAAAAACGTGTTTCCCAGTTTCTTCTTCGCACTAGTTCGCACTGTTTTATTTGATCCAAGAGTGTAGCCCCGTCTTTCACAACGTCTACCGATAATCCTCTCTTCACCATATCCGTAGTCGCTTCTTGCGTCACTGCTCCATCATTGCAGTACACTCTCAGCCTGGCCGGGAAAGTTGACTGGAAGCGATGTTATTCTCCTTAAGCACCTTCTTGGCTGCCGCTTATTAGATTTACACTCTAAAGAAAAAGTTAATTATTTGATGTTTGTCTTTTGTAAGCAGAGGAAGCGTTTTCTTAGTGAAATGCAAAGGTATCCTGTAACTCGAGGTGTCAGGTTAACGTAGCACTAACAACCATTATCTGCAGCTTCCTTCACTGGAAAATACTAAATAAAAATAATAAAAAGTTGTTACAATAAATTGTGTTCTATGTTTTTATTTTCTCTTATTTTTCCTGTTTTATAAACTGAATAATATCGTGAAAAGTGTTGAAAGTTTTATCTGATTTTGAGTGTGAGCTGTAGCTTTGGATACATTAAAATATATTTACATTAGTAGCTGGGATTGCCTTCAGCCCCCCTCACAACTCTGATAAGGCTAAGTGAAAGAAAATGGATGGATGGATATTTACCTTTGATCATCACTTGCTGTAATCGTGGAGGAGTTTTAAAGAACAAACCGCTCACACACAAATGAAGAAATCCAGAGACATTTAGTCACAGAGGATTCAGAGAAAATGGTCTGATGTTCATGTCTGAAGCAAAGGCGAAAGTCTAGTTGATGAAATTAGACTTTTATTCCTTTTAAATGGGATGGGAGCTGTCTTTGATATGAGGCTGATGAGCCTCCTCTGTGGCATTCTCTTCCTCCACCTGTTTGTCAGTCTTCTTATTCTTTTGCTGCTGAAAAACATTAAATTCAAATAATATCACAAAGTCAAAATTCAAATCCAAGATTCACCCTGTTCTGCACTAATATTTGATGACAAATGTCATCAATATACTTAAAAAAAAAAAAAACTTTATTCACTTGCTTATAACTTCAGTTGAATTTTTCCAAGTAAATTCATTCATTTATTTACTTACATTTTTTTCCTTCTTGATCACAGCCACCACAGTGCCCAGCAGTCTGGAATAGGTCTCACTGGTCTCTGCTCCTGCAGGCTGTGTGCCCCTGGCATATTGCCTGCGGTTCGCAGGTTTACGCACCAGTCGGAACTCGCTGTGTCTGATACGTCAGCCAGCGGGTGAGTCTTCTCTGGCCTGCAGCACTAGCTCCCTGTCTGGCGTATTGCCCGCATGTTGTAGGTTGCATGGCTAGCGGGGTCCCCGATGTGCGGCTTGGTGAGCTACGCTTCCTCTTCTCAGTCTGATCCTGGGTTCCAGGTTCGGGCCCTGGGGTTCTCAGGCCCCAGCTGGAGGTCTTGAAGAGCATCCACACAGGGCTCGTCTTCCCTCCGACCGCCCCTGTGCTTTCTAGTATTCCGTCACTCTCTGGCTGTATCCCAATTCAGGGTCTGCAGCCTTAACCCTCCGGGCTCTATCCTGGCCATTTGTGGCCACTTCACTTTTCTTTTTTCAACCATTTTCGTTCTGTTAATGCAAATGGAATGAAACTTCCCAAAGGTGTGTATTTTTTTCAGATTTTTTAATCTTTTTAATTTTTTAATTTTCAACATCAGCTCCTTAATAATGTCAATAATATACACTATACCATTTTTGGCCAATTGAAACCCATTATAACCACCTTTTTTGATTCCTTGTTACTGACAGTACTATATCATGCAATTTAGGTAAAATTGCTTTCATTCTAAAGTCAACACATGAAAATTGTAGTTTTCAATGTTTTTTACCAAATTACATCATTTACCCATTTTTGGCCAAGCAAGCGATTTCATGTAATATTCCGAGTTTCTAGTAGTGGCCTTTGATGGCCTACCACACTCCAATGGACCAAAATAATGAAACAATTTTGACATAGGTTTGATCTTAAGGATCTAATAGTTTGTGTTTGTGCATGACATTGCAGCACAAACATGTATTTGCAAGATGGACTGGAATAAATAATGACGCATAAAATACTACATAGGCTGCAGTGAATTTCTGTGGATGCAGGCTATTGAGCTTTGAGGTTCCCAGTCAAACTTAGCTTTGAAGCACATGTTAAAAGCACTTTTACTCTTGTATTTTTCATAAAAAGAGACCATATCCAAAATGTTAACTCTAGAAACAAAAACAAAAACAAAAAATCCCCAATCACAGGACATTTTGCAGAGTTCAAACCTGCAGCTGCAGCGCAAACAACAACAAACACTGTTTGTAAACGTGTCCTGGAGTTTATGCAGGTGCAGACAGAGCTACTGCTGTAAGTCAGCCTAACAGCTTCCACATCATTTATTCTGGCTATTTGGCAAGAAGGTCATCACTGCTTCAAGCACTGTCTGTATGATCTAGTGAGAGAGCAAGGACAGCAAGCAGTCCTCTGCCCTTGAAGCAAAGACATGTAGATGAAGTGGAGATAAAGCCTACATCAGAATAAAGCAATACATAGCATGTTGGATGACAACACTGGAAGTTCTCAGGAAGTAAAAAAGGGAAAGGGGTTCAGATTCCAACTGACGGAGGAGCTCCGAGGACAGCGTCTTTCCTTTGGTCACCTTGGCAGAAGAACTCCTCAGATGAACTGGCACAGGGGAAACAAACCAGAGCTTCCTCCCCAGCTCCTCCAGATGCAACAGAGGAAGATTTTGTTGTCTGTCTTTGGCTTCACCAAAACTACCACGGCGATATCCCACATGCCAAAGCAACGGAGGAATGTGCTTCTTTTGACAGCAACACACAAGGAACCAGCAGTCAGTGATGGGGAATAAAGGATGCGTGAAAGCAAGAAGCAATCCTGGACTACAATAGGCACAAATATTGCTTGGATAATTTAGAGAGGATGTTGGCACCCCAGGTTGTTGAAGGAAAACTGATGGCTGCTGGCTCTTTTCTCCAATCTGCCTTTGTCCCGCCGGAAACAAGTTCACTGAAGTGGGGGAGTCCTCTACAACCTACAAATGAAGAGTGATCCTGGGAGAGCTGGGACACATGCTGGTGACCTCAACAACTGCAAGACACCCTTCTCCTTAATTCTCAGCCACTTCTGCCATTGATCTCAAGATACAGTAGTCTGAACCAAAGTGTGACCCACACCCCACCAATGAAATGAGAAGAAGGTGCAAACGGCGCACCTCCAGGACTGGAACAGCAGCCCCTTGCACCAGGTGTAGAAAGTGTGCCTACAAAAACCACTCTACTGTGGTTAGCACATCTTGCTGCTAATGAGGATGCACACAGAGGCACGTACTGGAGTATAAATTTTGATCATTTTACTGGTCATTTCAGGGGTTATTTGGTCATTAAACTGCCTTTCTGGCCACTAACACCATGTGTGATTTTCTTTTTGGCCATTCCTTCATTGGATGATCTGATATCTTCGTGTTGGTGTTGTTCCTGGAACAACATAGTAAATGTTGTTTCAGGATCAACATTGCAAGTGACCAATCACATTCTTGTGACGTTATTCTTTGGTGCGCCAAGCCATTCATGCATTTATGAAATTCCAATGTTGCAAGGACAATATCAGTTCTGCTTAGCGTTTATTAAAGGGTTAGGGTCAGGGTCCATTGATCGGCGGACAGAGGGGACAATGCAAAGCAAATGTAGCCTTTGTTTTACCTGATGGCGTACAATGTTGCTGTTGAGGGATTACTGCTGTTTCTGCTGCTGATAGTGCTGGAGGGCAGGGCTGTGTTGTTTTGAGACTGTAGACATTAAAAAGTCCATAGGTAGCTGATTAAACAAGTGCTTTGAAATAAAAAGCAAATGTCAGTCTGCCGCAGGGCAGCTGTGGCTACAACCGTAGCTGCCTCCACCAGTGTGTGAATGTGAGAGTGAATGAGTAGTGGCATTGTAAAGCGCTTTGGGTGCCTTGAAAAGCGCTATATAAATCCAATCCATTATTATTATTATTATTATTATTATTATTACCATTATTATTAAAAAATAAAATGTAAAAAGATTGGTGACAGCACTTGGAACCATAAGGCAACAGATTTTTAAAAAATGTGGTAAATAAACTGAAACCAGGATAGTACAAAAGACAGGGGTCATGGTAGGGTGAGAATATATTTAAAAAATCTATAAAGACAGTGTGTGTGTGTCCTGTTAGCGCCTTTAAAACATCACAGAGCACAGAACATCACAGCATCAACTTTACATGGGAGGGATTAGATTGTAGAACTGTAAAATCTTCTTTCTTTCAAATATTAAAATACAACAGTAAAAAAATAAACCAATAGGAGGATAAATCAAACACTTTATTAATCAAAAAACAAAAACAACACAGGGTTTTGGAAAGAGCAGGAAGGAATAAGATGCTCTTCATGTCCTGTCCCAAATTATAACAGTAACTTTCTGTTTGCCATGTCCCGAAAAATGTCAATGACATCACTGTGGTTGGCTGGTTTTTATTGGCTTCTCAACTGCCAATAATAGAAGGTCTGACAACCTGTCCTGTGAGCAAAGGGTGCGAAGTTTGTTTTTAACTAGTATAAGTTTTGAGAAAGAACGCTCCACAGTTGCTGTGCACACTGGGAGTGTTCCATATGTCTTCAGCAGCTCAGTCATGTTGGGGAAGATCAGATGTGCTTTGTTTTCTTTGACAACTGAAAGAATGGATGCCACACTGACTGGTGGAGGACATGAGTATGACGCATGAAAGACCTTAAGTTCTGTCTGTAATTTGTCTTCCTCCTCAATGTCATAGAACTGGCAGAGTTTCTTCACAGCTTGGTGTGCCTCTGTTGAGATGATTTTCCAGTTCTCTGGGACTGTCAGGGTATGTAAGGCATTCAAGATTTCCCATGTGGAATTATCTCCTCCTTTAAAGTGTCTCAGAAGCTCCTGTGTCATTGTGTCAACAAAAACACAGAACACTTTAACACGGTAGTATTCTTGGGGAGTTGTGAAAGCATGGTCATCAGCAGTAGCTGTTGTGGCAGCAAACTTAAACTTTGCTGGCACTTTCCTCCTCCGAGCTTATCCAGGGACCTCAGATGGGGGGTCCAGGCCCACTGATGCAGCCTTCTCTCTAGCCTGTTCATAAATTTTCTCAAACCCTTCCTCTGTTCTGCTGTGGTCCAGGCTCTGCAAAACACCATCAACAATCTTGTATGCTGCAGCCAGGTCAATGTCTTTCTTCTGCAATGCATCAGATGCAGTAGCAGTCACTTGGAAGATGGGACAGTTGATCTCCAGACACAGGATGAATTTAAAATTGATGCTTTTGAGAAGGATCATTGCATCACCTGCTGAAGAGTCTGGAGGATCTTGCTGTAGTATTTCCTCCAGAAACTGGATGACAGCTGGGAGGATCTTCCTCACTGTCTTGAGGGCAGCTTCTCTGCAGGCCCACCTAGTGTCTGACAGCTTCTGCAGCTCCAGTGGGCGCTGCTCAGGGTACAACTTCTCCTGCATTTTAATACATGCAGAGTATCGTTTAGATGAATTGGCCACAAAAGTGTAAAGCTTTTTGATTAGGTTGAAAAAGCTGACAAAACACATGTTTGACTTTGCGCTCTCTACTAAAACCAGATTAAGGCAATGTGCCTGACAGTGGACATATAAGGCCTTTGGATTTTTTTTTTTTTTTGTATTCTTGACTGAAGTCCCTTAAAGCGCCCACTCATGTTTGCAGCCCCATCATAACCTTGACCCCGGATGTTGTCAATCTTCAGATTATTTTCTTTCAGTAGAGCTATTACTAGCTTTTCAAGAGCATCTCCAGTTGTTGACTCCACATTACACACCTGAAGGAAGCGCTCCTTGATTTCCATGTTGTGCACATATCTGACAACAAAGGAAACCTGCTCTGTGTGCGACACATCTGTGGTTTCATCCATCATGATAGAAAAGGTTTCACATTCTTGAATTTCTGCTTGGATGACGTGTCTTACTGATGTGGCCAAAGCTTTGATTATGTCGTTCTGACTTCTGTTTGAGAGGAGCGAGACGAGAGGTCTTTTTTTTTTTTTTGAGGACTATAAATACCTTGGAGTACACACTGACAATAAACTGGACTGGGCTAAAAACACCACAGCACTTTACAGGAAGAACCAGAGTCGTCTCTATTTCTTGAGGCGACTGAGGTCCTTCAACATCTGCCAGAAAATTCTCAGGATTTTCTATGAGTCTGTTGTGGCCAGTGCGATCCTCTATGCTGTTGCATGCTGGGGGAGCAGGCTGAGGGTCGCAGATGCCAACAGACTTAATAAACTAATCCGTAAGGCCAGCAATGTTGTGGGGATGGAGCTGGACTCCCTCAAGGTGGTGTCGGAGAGGCGGATGCTGTCCAAGATAAAGACAATGTTTGTCACGGCTGCCGAGGCGAGCCGTGTGGAGTTGGAAAAAGGACCCAAGAGCAAGCAGTGTATGAAAAGATTAGTGGAGTTTATTTACAAGGTGTCAGTGGCAGGAACAGAAAACGAATAATGAGACAAACTAACGGAAACCTAAACTGGGAAAACTAAAGAGCAACTAGAAATCCACAGGACACGGGGTGAAAGGCAGAGAGACGCAGACTGACGGAGGATACAAAAACGCAGAGAGACACAGATGAATGCAGAAACGCGCAGACTTACATGGAGTAATACAGACGAACCAGCAACAGGCAGGAGAACACACAGGGCTTAAATACACACACCAGTAATCAGGGGATAAGAGACAGGAGGGCAACACAGCTGGGAGAAATCAGAGCTGACGGGACAGGGGAAATGTAAACTGAACACACTCACATCAGACATGAACCTTCAGAATAAAACAGGAAATTAACAGACAGAGAACCAGACAGGACACTGAACTTGACAGGCAGACTCATGAGCAGACACAAAAACACCATGGACAGACAGAGGGAACACAGAGAAGTGGGAGCAGGCAGGCAAAGAACAGAAACCTAACAAATGGCAAAATAACAACAGAATACACACTCGGAATGAACAAAAGCATAAGGAAACACAAAACACTGAGTCCTCAGACTCAGGACCATGACAATGTTGGATAACACCTCCCACCCACTCCATGACATGCTGGTCAGTCACAGGAGCTCGTTCAGTGAGAGACTGAGATTACCGAAAAGCACCACTGAACGACACAGGAAATCTTTCCTGCCTGTGGCCATCTCCCTGTACAACGCATCCACTTAACACACTGTTTGCTGCTACAACTACACATGTTTCTTTTCCAAATATTTATTTATGAGTGACTTATGTATGTATGTATGTATATATATGTATATATTGTACTATTCTTAGTTAGCGTATTGTCTGTCTTGTCTTTATGTTGGTTTATAATGGAGCACTGTAACAAAAAATAATTTCCCCCAGGGATCAATAAAGTATTCTGATTCTGTCGCGCTTTTATTTCAAGGTGTAATTTAATTACACTGTCATACTTGCTGAACAACTCAACTAACTCTAAGAAATTTCCTCGATTTTGGCTTGACAAGGTCTCATCATCTCCCCTGAAAGGCAAACCCTGCCTTGCCAGGTAAAGAATGATGTCTATCAAACGAGACAAAATTTCTCTGTTTCTCTCTCTTTCTTTGTCTTTTGCAGCTTGTGACACTTGGTCAGCTACTTCAAAAGCTGCCTCCAAGGTTTTTTTTTTCAAACGAGTTCCACCTCACCATACCACACATGTGAGACTCTGATGCACTGTGCTCTTTAATCCTTTCTAAATCCCTTCTCCACCGACTGAACCCTTCCGTTTTCCAGGTTTAGCGACTTGGCAGCTGAAACCAAACGTGGCATCAGATCTGGTTGGAGAATACTCTAGCCATGGATTTTTCTCATACCACTTCTTTTGAAACGATCTTCCCTCTTCATTCTTTGGATAGGATGACAGTACTGGTTGGCAGGGTCCAATATTATCACACATTTGAATAAAGGCCTCATCATACTGTATGTGGAATTGCATGACATGGGCAGGATCAGTTGGGTGTGCAAGTCCAAGTAGGTTTGAGAATGTCCTCTCTATGGCTTCACTCTCCTCCTCTCTGGGCTCTTACTCACTCTAGTCTTTTTCTCCTGGCTTGTCTTTTCCTCTACATTCTCTCTAGGCTCTGCCTGTAACTCAGTTTTTGCCATCAGTACAGATGTAAGTGTAACCCACATACAATGAGGGTACCACTTTAAGGACTGATATGAGGAGAGATGGACAGCCTGCCCAACCAATCGAAATGCACAGGTCCCAGTATGTTTTGACCAATGGGAGAGCAGTCTGCCGCTGTATGTCCCACCTACGTGCTCTGTGTTTGCTGCTATGTGTGGAGGTAGTCGCGTGCTGGCAGGAGAAAAGAGAGACTGAAGCTTTTGAGCTGGAAAAAAGTATTAGATATAAGTTGCAACCAACTGTGTTGCACATAAGTTCACTGGTTATCAGCTACCTTTCATGTTAAAAGTAGCCACAGTGAGTAAGCAGGCAAATGCTGCATTTTTCTGGTGACTTTAAAAAGTACCGCGTGGAGCTAAACTGTTAGCCTTTGTTAGCTCTGGTTGCTATCAACTGCCTGGAAGTTCATCTCAATCTGCTTCCAGAAGCAAGGTAACACTTGAAGCGCAACTTATGTTTATTTTTCCTTCATGTCGTATTACGGTTATTAAAGAGAAAACAACATGTCCTGTTACGTTATTTAGAGCCCTGCATTTTCCGACCGAGAGACACTATGCCATTGTCTTCGGCCGTGATGCGCTGAGATCGGTGAGCACATGTTGTATGTCTCAGTTAGTTCACGTCTGTTTCACATTTTATTGTTGAGAAACTGAATTAATCTCAATTGTTTGATTAATAATTGCCGCATATGTGACATATATGCATATGCACTGACTTTACTTGGTTTAATGCATAGTTTATGTAAGAGAGATGTTTTATTTTTGCAAAATTGAGTATTTTTATTGCAAATTTATGTTGAATGTGATTTAAACAAAATCCTAAGTTGTGAATTATAGCTAGAACAGCATAATTAATATTTGAATTGCTCTTCTGACCCTGTCTGTTGACAGGTCAGGTTTTTTTTGTATGCTGATTTGTTCCTGAGGTGGATTCCTCCGGTGAAATAGATGGCGAGCCTTCCCACCTGGACTTAGAGAGACTGAGATTCGCTTCTTTTCCACTTGATGATCTGCTGCACCTTGCGGTGTGGTAGGACTGTATCACTCACACTTTCACGCACAGCTGGTTATACATAAGACCACTGACTGACATTCTTTCATCCCTATTTTCTTTCACACCCTGGGAATTTTTTGGACTTTACCCCTTGGACATTTTTTATTTGGGACTTTAAATAATGAGCTGTTGTGTAGAGCATTCTCCACATGTGAAAAGAGTGTGAAATTTTCATTTGAATGTGCATTGGATTTGTGTAATCTGTTTCTATAAGAGTTAAGGAGTCAGGTTACTAGGGTGCACCCGAGCATTGAAACCCGAGCATTGAAACCCGAACATTGAAAACCAAAAATAACACTTGGCCAAGTCATTGCTTTAGTAGTTTGTGTTTTACTTTTCTTTTAATTTTTGTAAGTTTCCTTTCTACCATTGTAAAGTGTCTTTAACCTGTGCTTGTCAACCTTATGGTTTATGTCACTAAAGTTGGCTGGTTCTTTTGAGTTACATTCTTGTCTCTGTGTCTCATTTGAACACACCCCTGTGCTCCTATAGTCGAGCCTATTGGCCCATTGATATATTCTTTTCAACAATTCCCCTTACTGTGTTACAGTGAGAGCTTTGGCGAGCCAGCCAGGAGCATGGTTGTGTGTGTTTAAGTGCTAGACAATTTGTGTGTGGTGTTTAAAAGTGCTTAATCTGAGCTATAACTTCTAGAGAGAAAATGGATGTTGTGCTAAGTGAATCCGTCAGAATTCCCAATTCTGTAGTTGTTAGTGGGATCACAGGATCAGAGACTGATGAGGAAGTGTCCACTTTCCTCCAAAAATATGGTTCCATCAACCGTTACTTTCGTCTAGGCGATCCTGAGTCAGATTACCATAAGCACATGATCATCGAGTTTACACATGAGACTGCCATGCACACACTGGAGCCACTGTTACCTCTGCGGCTTCCAAGTACAACCCAAGCAGGCATCGTGTATGAGTTAAAGGCCTTAGGAAGTGTTTACTCCCTTGATGCCAGAAACAAAGCCACTAAAATGTACATGGAACAGCTCCGTGAAATTGCCAAACTGAGTGGAAATTCATTAGAGGAGATGTTAAAGGAAGAACTTAAAAATCTGGTTTCATCGGCAGGAAGTGCTATTTCCCAGTCATCTCAAACTGGTCCAGAATCCTCAACTGTACAGAGCCCACTTCCACAGAAAGACTTAACCAGCAAGGGAGACGTTTCATTTTCTGAGGACCCTCAATCAGGTGTACCTCTAGACTCCACAGTTTTGACATCACCAAATAACGCAAGTAAATCTCTTACCTCTCCCAATTTCAGTGAAAACCTGACTGATTTCAGCCCCTCACAGACTCTTCCAGCTTCTTCTGGGGCCGCTTCTAGCCCCATAATTGATGTTAATCCAACTGCTGTTCAGCGAGTAGTTGTTGAGCATGTAGTGCGCAGCAATGAGAGCTCACCCCAGTTCGCATCATCTGGTAGACTCAGGGCTTATTCGGGCAAGAGCCCACGTCCTAGCCATGAGGCAGATTATGATACGTGGCGAGCTAGTGTTGAAATCCTTATTAGAGATCCTTCTGTGTCTGATCTGCACTGCACACATCGTATACTTGACAGTCTGCTTCCTCCTGCTTCCGAGATGATTAAACATCTGAGTCCACAGTCTAGACCCTCTGCCTATCTTGAGTTGCTTGACTCTGCCTACGGAACAGTCGAAGATGGTGATGAGCTGCATGCTAGGTTCATGAGCACATTTCAAAATGATGGAGAGAGAGCTTCTGTTTTCCTGCAGAGGCTGCACACTGCATTAAGTAGAGCCATGAGACGTGGTGGTGTGTCCGCTCATGATTTTAACCAACAGCTCTTAAAGCAGTTCATTCGAGGTTGTTGGGAGAATGCACTAATAATCGATCTTCAGCTAGAACAAAAAAAAGAAAACCCACCTTCCTTTGCAGAGCTGCTGCTTCTTCTTAGGACAGAAGAAGATAAACAGGCTGCAAAACTGAGCCGCATGAGGCAGCATTTTAGTCATGCTAAGTCTGCCCAAAACTCTAGAAAGCAGCACGCCACGTCACACGTGCAACTCGCTCACCCCACCAATAATCTGGTGGACAAATCTGATCTTGAGACGCTAAAGCAACAAGTTGCTGACCTCAGCATTCAGCTTAACAGTCTTGTATCTGAGAATCATAAGACGAAACAACCTAAGCAGCAAAAAGCGAGGTCCGTCACACCTGACACCCACGGTGTGAAACCAAAAGTGGCCAGTCAGCATCCCTCCACATTTAAAGCTAACAGTAGACCACGTCCATGGTACTGTTTCCAGTGTGGGGAGGATGGCCATGTCGTCTCAGTTTGTGATAAAGCGCCAAACCCTTCCCTTGTAGCAGCTAAGAAAAGACAGCTGAAAGAAAAACAGGCTGCTTGGGAAGCCTCTAATGCTTCTCGAAGTGAGGCACATTTAAACTGAAGCCTACTCCCATAGAGGGACATATGGGAGTGGAGTCTCGCAATGTCAGTCCCAAAATCCTGAAACCTGCCATTAAAAACGTTAAAGTGGAAGGATCAAAATTTCCACATGGCCTTGTAGGAACTAAGACCACAGCTCAAGTAACTATTGCAGGAAGAGACACAAACTGTCTTTTGGACACGGGTTCACAAGTCACAACTGTACCCCAGTCTTTTTATGAAGAACATCTTGCAGATCTGACCATTCATCCCTTAAATGAGTTGCTTGAAGTGGAGGGTGCCAATGGCCAGTCTGTCCCTTACTTAGGATATGTTGAGCTTACCATCACCTTTCCTAAAGAGTTTGTAGGCTCTGATATTGATGTTCACACTCTGGCCTTGGTTATCCCCCATCTCCGCTCTACAGCCCATGAGCAGGTACTCATAGGCACAAACACCCTTGATGCCCTCTATGCTAATTACCAGAAGCTTTCACCCTTTCAGCCTTTGTTTAATGGGTATCAAGCAGTTCTCCAAATACTTGAGATGCGACAAAGAAACTTTAACTCTGGTAGCCTTGGTTGTGCAAAACTGACAGGTAAGATGCCTGCAGTCGTTCCTGCAGGACAGACTGTTGTCCTGGAGGCCTCTGTCAATGTAAATCCCGTGAACATGCAAAGAGATGTTGTCCTTGAACATCCTTCAGCCTCTTCACTACCAAATGGCTTGCTAGTTTCAGCAATTGCAGTCACTTTACCACGCAAACGTCAGTGTCTTCTCCCTGTCGTAGTGAGAAATGAAACCAACCATGACATTGTCATACCCCCCAAAACACCTTTGGCAGATGTTAATGCTATCTTGCAAGTGCTACACAAAGAGCAAACTGTCAGAGAACCAGACTGCTCTAAATTTCAAGCTAAGTCTTCCTCAGAACTGAGCTTTGATTTTGGAGATTCGCCCTTACCCACTGAATGGAAGGAACGAGTTACAAACATGTTAAACGACATGCCAAATGTCTTCTCTCAGAACGAATTGGACTTTGGACACACTGACAAAGTCAAACACCATATCAAACTCAGTGATGAGACACCCTTTAAACAAAGAGCACGTCCCATACACCCCAATGATGTGGATGCTGTGAGACAACATCTACAGGAACTCCTTGATTCTGGTGTTATACGAGAATCTGAGTCCCCGTTTGCTTCCCCCATTGTTGTCGTTCGTAAAAAGAATGGCTCTGTTCGTCTGTGTGTAGACTACAGAAAGCTGAACCTGCAGACCATCAAAGACGCTTATGCCCTTCCAAAATTGGAAGATGCATTCAGTGCTCTTGCAGGTTCTAAGTGGTTTTCGGTCCTAGACCTCAAGTCTGGATACTACCAGGTCGAGATGGAGGAAGCGGACAAGAATAAGACCGCATTTGTTTGCCCACTTGGATTTTGGGAATTTAATAGGATGCCCCAGGGGATCACAAATGCGCCTTCGACGTTCCAGAGATTGATGGAGAAGTGTGTAGGAGATATGAATCTCAAAGAGGTTCTGGTGTTCATTGATGACCTGATTGTCTTCTCATCATCCCTGGAGGAACATGAACAGCGTTTGAAACATGTCCTGCAACGACTGATGTCATATGGCTTGAAACTGGCACCAGAAAAGTGCAAATTCTTTCAGACCTCGGTAAAATACCTTGGTCACATTGTTTCCGCAAGAGGAGTAGAGACTGACCCTGACAAAGTTGAGGCCTTAAAGACCTGGCCCATCCCCACAAATCTTAAGGAACTTCAGTCCTTTTTAGGATTTGCTGGATATTATCGAAGGTTTATTCAGGGGTACTCTGTCATTGTCAGACCACTTAACGAACTAACCTCGGGCTACCCACCAATTAGGAAGCGGAACAACAAGCCAAGGACACACGCAAATTCAGAGTATCGCAACCCAAAGGAACCCTTTGGTCAGCGTTGGACACCTCAATGTCAGGAGGCCTTTGACCAAATAATAGCAAAGCTAACCTCCGCTCCAATCTTGGGATTTGCAGACCCCCAGCTTCCATATGTTTTACATACGGACGCCAGTACCATTGGCCTTGGTGCTGCCTTATATCAGGTACAAGATGGACAGTCCAGGGTCATAGCTTTTGCAAGTCGTGGTCTTTCAAAGAGTGAGAGAAAGTACCCAGCCCATAAGCTGGAGTTTTTGGCCCTTAAGTGGGCAGTCACGGAAAAATTCTCTGACTACCTATATGGTACAGACTTTGTAGTAGTGACTGACAGCAACCCTCTTACATACATTTTGACCTCTGCAAAGCTTGATGCAACAGGGTATAGGTGGCTGTCCAGTCTTTCCACCTATTCATTTAGTCTTCAGTACAGAGCGGGAAAACAAAATCTGGATGCTGATGCGCTCTCGCGTCGTCCTCACAGTCCACCAGAGGATGATTATGCATCTAAGAAGGAGAGTGAGAGAATCCGGCAGTTCACACTGTACCATCTGAGCAACCCTGAGAGTCCAGAGACTGTTCCCTTGGATGTAATTCAGGCTATTTGTGAGCGCCATATGGTCACCTCAGCCGTAGCTAATGTTGGATCCACCACTTCTGGGTTGACCTTAGTTGAATCCCTCACTCACCAGTCCACAGCTATTCCTGACTGCTTCCAACAGGAGCAAGTGGATGGGCTTCCCATTGCCCACTCAATTTCTGAGGAGGAGTTGAGGCAAAAGCAGACATTGGACCCTGCTATCAATGCAGTGATTGTACTCTTGGAGACTGGCGAAACTCCACCTCCCAGCCTTAGGTTAGAGCTACCAGAACTTCCCCTGTTACTCAGAGAGTTAAATCGGCTTGAAATACAGAACGGGGTGCTCTACCGTAAGCGGCAAGATGGTCCCAACACCTCATATCAGCTTGTGCTCCCTGAGGAGCTAAGAGCCACAGCACTTACAAGCCTTCATCATGATATGGGCCATCTTGGAGTCGAACGAACAGTAGACTTGGCAAGGGCCAGATTTTATTGGCCGAAAATGCACATGACCATAGAAAAAATGGTCAAATCTTGTGAGCGATGTATTCGTCGAAAAACACCTCCAGAGAAAGCTGCTCCATTGATAAACATTAAGACCTGCAGACCTCTCGAACTAGTGTGCATGGACTTTTTATCAATAGAGCCAGATCGCTCAAACACGAAAGATGTATTGGTCATAACTGACCATTTCACAAAGTATGCTGTGGCAGTGCCAACTCCAAATCAACGAGCACAGACTGTAGCAAAGTGTCTCTGGGACAACTTCATTGTCCATTATGGTTTTCCCGAAAAGCTTCTTAGTGATCAGGGTCCTGACTTTGAATCAAAGACCATCAAGGAACTCTGTGAACTTACTGGCATGAAGAAAGTGCGTACAACCCCCTACCACCCTAGAGGGAATCCGGTTGAGAGATTCAACCGCACTCTTCTCCAGATGCTTGGGACACTGGATCGGTCAGATAAACTCCACTGGAGAGACTTCGTCAAGTCTCTGGTACATGCTTATAATTGTACGAAGAGTGACGTGACTGGATTTTCCCCCTATGAATTGATGTTTGGGAGGCAACCAAGACTGCCCATTGACTTAATCTTTAGGTTGCCCACTAATGCTACTAAGCAGACTCATTCCCAGTACGTCGGTAACCTAAAATCTCGTTTGGAAGAAAGCTACCGGATTGCCACCAATAATGCACAAAAGAATGCAGGTCGCAACAAAGCCAGATTTGACCGACGAGTGGTTGAATCAACATTGCAGAGTGGAGACAGAGTTCTTGTACGAAATGTGAAGCTGCGTGGAAAACATAAGCTGGCAGATAAGTGGGAAACGGATGTTTACATTGTCCTTAAGCGAGCTGGAGAAATGCCGGTCTACACAGTTAAACCTGAGGGTAAAGATGGACCTGTGCGGACTCTACATCGTGACTTGCTTCTCCCATGTGGATTTCTGTCAGCAGCTGCAGAACCCGAGACAGTCAAAACCCATCCAAACAGGAGACCCAGAACAAGGCAGTGTTCTGTTGTCGAGGGGGAAGATGAAATTCCCTCTGATATGGATGATGTATCTGATTGGACATTTCGCCCTCTCATTACATCAAAGTCCGACGTATATGTCCCAGTACATGAAACTCACAAGTTGAGTAAACCTCCTTGTGTGGTCAGACAATCAGCAGAACCAGAGGTGCCTACAGTTTCACTTCCACCTGATCCTCCTGCCACTAAATCCCTTGTAGAGGAAGGTGAAGGAATGATTCAGGATGTACCTGACCATGGCAACTCACCTGACCGTGACAACTCACCTGAACGTGACAACTCACCTGAAGCAAACATACTGCATGGGCTTGACTCAGCCAAAGGACTTCCTCAAAGTTCAGAATTGCAGCAGTCTGAGGAAGCTCCTCAAGATGATGGGATGAGCTCTGATGCAGCATGTGAAGAAGGATTAAGTGATGTGAACAGACCTGTTACTGAACAGCCTGAACCTGTGATGATCCAGAATAATGGACTTCAAGATGCTGAGCCATCTCTTCGTCGTTCTAACAGATTGCAAGCAAAGCCCAAGAGACTGCATTATGTGACACTTGGGAATCCTCTGATAACGGTGGTGAATTCTCTTTTTCAAGGCCTAAGTGAGGCATTGACTAGCTCTTTAAATGGATTTGAAGATCCAACTAGTAATTATGTTGGAAAGGTCAAAGCAGTGTAACTCAGTGCTACCCTGCAGATGCCCAGGGACGGGCATACCATCAAGAGGGGAGGGTGTAACCCACATACAATGAGGGTACCACTTTAAGGACTGATATGAGGAGAGATGGACAGCCTGCCCAACCAATCGAAATGCACAGGTCCCAGTATGTTTTGACCAATGGGAGAGCAGTCTGCCGCTGTATGTCCCACCTACGTGCTCTGTGTTTGCTGCTATGTGTGGAGGTAGTCGCGTGCTGGCAGGAGAAAAGAGAGACTGAAGCTTTTGAGCTGGAAAAAAGTATTAGATATAAGTTGCAACCAACTGTGTTGCACATAAGTTCACTGGTTATCAGCTACCTTTCATGTTAAAAGTAGCCACAGTGAGTAAGCAGGCAAATGCTGCATTTTTCTGGTGACTTTAAAAAGTACCGCGTGGAGCTAAACTGTTAGCCTTTGTTAGCTCTGGTTGCTATCAACTGCCTGGAAGTTCATCTCAATCTGCTTCCAGAAGCAAGGTAACACTTGAAGCGCAACTTATGTTTATTTTTCCTTCATGTCGTATTACGGTTATTAAAGAGAAAACAACATGTCCTGTTACGTTATTTAGAGCCCTGCATTTTCCGACCGAGAGACACTATGCCATTGTCTTCGGCCGTGATGCGCTGAGATCGGTGAGCACATGTTGTATGTCTCAGTTAGTTCACGTCTGTTTCACATTTTATTGTTGAGAAACTGAATTAATCTCAATTGTTTGATTAATAATTGCCGCATATGTGACATATATGCATATGCACTGACTTTACTTGGTTTAATGCATAGTTTATGTAAGAGAGATGTTTTATTTTTGCAAAATTGAGTATTTTTATTGCAAATTTATGTTGAATGTGATTTAAACAAAATCCTAAGTTGTGAATTATAGCTAGAACAGCATAATTAATATTTGAATTGCTCTTCTGACCCTGTCTGTTGACAGGTCAGGTTTTTTTTGTATGCTGATTTGTTCCTGAGGTGGATTCCTCCGGTGAAATAGATGGCGAGCCTTCCCACCTGGACTTAGAGAGACTGAGATTCGCTTCTTTTCCACTTGATGATCTGCTGCACCTTGCGGTGTGGTAGGACTGTATCACTCACACTTTCACGCACAGCTGGTTATACATAAGACCACTGACTGACATTCTTTCATCCCTATTTTCTTTCACACCCTGGGAATTTTTTGGACTTTACCCCTTGGACATTTTTTATTTGGGACTTTAAATAATGAGCTGTTGTGTAGAGCATTCTCCACATGTGAAAAGAGTGTGAAATTTTCATTTGAATGTGCATTGGATTTGTGTAATCTGTTTCTATAAGAGTTAAGGAGTCAGGTTACTAGGGTGCACCCGAGCATTGAAACCCGAGCATTGAAACCCGAACATTGAAAACCAAAAATAACACTTGGC
Organism: Rhamphochromis longiceps; assembly: GCF_057381845.1. Classification (NCBI taxonomy): domain Eukaryota; kingdom Metazoa; phylum Chordata; class Actinopteri; order Cichliformes; family Cichlidae; genus Rhamphochromis; species Rhamphochromis longiceps. The sequence goes on along the minus strand of NC_140559.1, from coordinate 23,383,475 downwards.
CAAGTCATTGCTTTAGTAGTTTGTGTTTTACTTTTCTTTTAATTTTTGTAAGTTTCCTTTCTACCATTGTAAAGTGTCTTTAACCTGTGCTTGTCAACCTTATGGTTTATGTCACTAAAGTTGGCTGGTTCTTTTGAGTTACATTCTTGTCTCTGTGTCTCATTTGAACACACCCCTGTGCTCCTATAGTCGAGCCTATTGGCCCATTGATATATTCTTTTCAACAATTCCCCTTACTGTGTTACATAAGGTTCATAAGACATGTGGAAGTCTTTTAAAAGTAACCACAGAATAAGTATTAAGATTTGAAACTGTCAGTTGGAATGCTGTGTTTATTGAAGAAGAAGAAAAACTCCCCAACATTTTGAATGTCCTGAATGACTTCTAAACTTTCTGAGAGATTCAACTCTCTCTCAAACAGAGAGTTTTAGATTTGACCTTCAATTAATTAAAAAACTTAATACATGAATACATTTTTTAAAGGTGTTTTCTTTTTCAATTTTAAAGTTATTCCAGGCCCATTCTGACTGATTGGAACAGCCCTTTTAACACTGACCAAGATCATTTTAAATCTGCCATTCACAAGTTGCTGAGCGTAGGATGAAGAAACTTTCCCGAATTTCATTTTTTTAACATATTGTGTGTAAGGTGTGTTGTCTAAATCTATTGTCACGTGTTTCTGATGTTTGTTCTTTTAAGTAGGATTGCACTTAACCTGTGTGTATTTAAATGTGCTGCAACCTGGTGCAACCAGATTAAATTTACAACTTTTTGAGTCATTGTGAAAGTAAATTAAAGTAAAAATGATTTATATAGCACTTTTTGAGACACATCACAAAGTACTTTAAAACAAAAATCCTAAAACACGTTTTGAAAACCAAAGCTTCAAAGTTTAAAAAGCTGCTTTCTGAAAGAGTCCAGTAGCTCCAGAGTCTGAGGGCCACAGTTGCAAAACTTCTTCTGTGGCTGACATGATGCTTGCCTGATTCTGAGTCACTGGCTACAGTGAAGCTGCATACTTTTCTCCTCATGTTTACGAGTTATTTACACCAAATGTCAGTGGGAATTAAAAAATAGATACATGACACTTTGTTTTAACAAATAATGTAATTAATGATTTTTTTCTGCATTTTAATTTATGTTTTTACACTGGATCACCCCCACCTAAAAGTTCTTGGTGGTTAATGGGAGGGTATATTAGTCTTCATAATCACTAGCAAAAACAATGACGAATTACACATGCATGTGGGGGCCTGTATTGAACTAACCACTAACCTCCACCCCCACTCAAACTCCTTTTTCCTCAGTATCACAGCCACACCTCCACTATCACTTGACACTTTATGGGTTGTTTCTTTTTGCTCATATTTTAAAGTTCAGGGGAAGAACACAGAAATTCTAAGCGTTATTAAACTCATGCAACTGTTGCAATAAATGAAGCATGAAGCACATTAATGCTGGAAGATGTCTTGATTCTTAAAATGCATTGTTCTAATTAATGGTGATGAGAAAGGAGGCTCCAGGAGGAGCTGTAATGCTGCATCTTTCAACATCTGAAAGAGGCGTGGCCATAGCTAGAATATACGAAGCATGTAGGGAGGAGGACTCTTTGACCTTTTTTTTTGCGTATTTTGTTCCTGTTCTTGGTGGGACACGTAAGCTTCTTCTAAGGATTTGATGGTTTGATTTTTTTTTTAATGCCTCAATATTTTTGTTTTCTTTTTTCTTTTTATGTGATGAGAAAGAAATTATTTTACTTCTCATCACAGCTTTTCCTGCTTCCCAGACTGTCACAGCGCAAACATACAGAGAAAAATAACCAGAAGTACCTGGAGAGAAGCCACACAGAAACGTGAACATGCAAACTCCACACAGAACGGTCCCAAACTGGATTCAGACTCTGGACCTTCTCCCTGTAGACTGTGGTGACGGTGGTAATCATAAACAGGAATTGTTTATTTGATACATGAATGATACATAAATGTGAAACAATTTGATGGGTTTTACTCAATTTTATGTTACATTTTAAATTACATGAAATTAAAAATTACAATTACATCTTAATAGAATAAATAAATCAAGGGTAAATTTTTACTTAACGTTTTTGCAACTGTAACAACCGTTCTGTGTCTGTAACAGGGAAAATAAATTCATTAAATTCAGTTGTGATTCTCTTCAAAGCTCTGCATCGTTTTGTTTTGGGTTTTTTTATTAATCACAAATACTTACACCAATTTAATCAAACCGCGGACTTCAGCTTCCGCCATTTAATTCTACTCTTTGCTTTTGCTCGCTCCATCCTGCTGTTGTCCAAAGTCATCACATACTCCACCATCTCATGTTGCCTAGCTACCTTCTCCCTGACACCACCTTGCAATCGCTTTCAGATTATACCCTCTGCATTAGATGTAGTCCACCTGTGTGCTGTTTTGCAGTAAGTGTGAAAAGGGAGCAGCTGTACCTCTGTGTCTGCAGTTTGTCCTGATGAAGATCTGTGCAGTTATTAACTGTTCTGTGCACTGAAGAATAACCTGCAGCTGGATCTCAGTCATAACACGTCATGTGACGGATACAAAACTTTTGTTTTAGAATGAAATGTTGGGCTTTATAGATCAGAACCTTGTGGCCACAACTCATCTTCTCTTTAACCTGAAGTGACTGTAACACCTCTGCATCACAGGTCTGATTAGCTGCTATAATGTTAACTGGCAGGAGGGGGTCAGTCTAAGAGAGACATGTGGCACTCAGAAAACCCTGAATTTAAATCTATGGCAGACAGCAACAGTAAAGATGGTTGCAGAGGTTGAAATCCCATGTGTGAAAAAGGGGTTTTAAAACCTTATTTTGGGGCAAAGTCAGCAAACGTTAAAAAATGCTTGATGTCAAATTTGACTGCTGATCCTGTACATGCAGTGTTTATGTCCTGGTGACCATTCAAATAAAAGACAGTGCAGATAATGCTTCATAAATATTTACCAGTGCAGCATTTCATGATGGCTGCAGAGTGATCGGATCTGCTTCTAGAAGGAATTTCCTGTGTGACGCCAAACTGGATTAGCTTTAAAATGTTTTATTAAAGACAAACAAACTTTCCACTTCATCCTGAGCTCTACATTCAAACCGGTCCAGTGCAGCTGTACAACTGTAAACACACACAGAATATGATTGAATAAATAATATATAATATAGAGAGGAGTGCAGGGATGTGTTTGGAAGCCAGCTGGACGTCACTGGTTAGACTGGTTAAGCTGTGGTGAAGGTGTGTGGCTCAGCTTCAGTGGGGAGTAGATGACCGCTGGCTCTGGTGGAAGATCTGAACACAAACACACAGATTACAAACATGAAAAAGGCCTGCATCAGCTCTGTTTATGACAGCAGAGATATTCACTGACTGATGTGAGCAGGAGCAGGTTAACACTTTGTTACGTTCCCCTGAGGGGTCTAGGCGGTGAGGGGGAAGCAACAAAAAGTGTCCGGGTCAGAAAAAGGAGGGTTACATTAAAGAGTTTTATTAAAGTAGCTCAACTAAAAGAGACAGACAAGCCGCTATCACCATTTAAGAAAACAAACAAAACTCAGGTGTTGGTCAATAAAGTAAAAAGTAAGCCAAAAAGAAAGAGAGCAGCTCACTAACTGTAACCACTCACATGGCACTCTGGCCCAGAGCTCACCTTTCCTTGGGATTAAATACTTTTAATTACTGACGAGAGTCAGCTGTGTAAAAGGGAAAGGTGGCACCTCAGGCAGAAGCGATTGAAGGACACTCCCACACAGGCACCTTCAGGAGGAGGCCCTGCTAGGGCCGTAACACACTTCTTTTCCTTGTGGAGCTGATAACACCTTCATATGACCACATTAGTCTCTCTACACTGCACAAAGACCTAAGCGCTGTAATGTTTTCAATGTGGTTTTCCCAGTGTCTGCTGCTGCAGCCTGAGATTTAAACTTTTTAAAATTTGATTTAGGGTTGGACCTTTGAAGAGGAGCAGCTGTACCTCTGTGTCTGCTGTTTGTCCTGATGGTGATGTCTCCATAAGTGATGTCAGCTGTTCTCTGCACTGCAGCTGAATCACTCTCTGCAAAACAAGACAAAGTCATGTGAGAGATGCAGTACTTTGTGCTAGGGTGAGATAAAGATGGACTTTTCATGATTTAGAGCTGCAAACCTGAGGCACATTCTTCACAATGCATCCTCTGTTTAACCTGAAGCCACTTGAACACCTCTGCTCAGTTTAGCTCTCAAAACAGGAAACTTAATGACCGCAGAGCTGCTCATGTGTTAAAACGATGCAACTGTTTACACCTCTTGTAAAGGAAACCCTCTTATAAATGATTTAAAATAAATGTTTTTACCTGACTGGCACAGCATCACCATAGAGCTGCCCTGTGCTCATGTGGTACACAGAAAACATAAAAGCTTCTGTTCACTGTGACAGTCAAATGGACAAACTAAGTTTTTTTTTTAACTTTTTAACCTCTTTTTTTAAAGTTATCTGCAGTTAAAGGGATTATATTGCTGTTAACATCATCAATTAACATCTTCAGTTCTGTCTCATGTCTTTTTGTTCATGCCACTGCCTCATTCATGCCTCCCTGTCATTCACACACATGTATTCTGTCTTGCTTCTACTGACTTTCACTCATCTTCTCTCCAGAGCACACCTCCACCTCTCCAGCCTGTCTTCTTCCTGCTCCGTGCTCTCACTATAAATCACAATCCCATCTGCAAACATCACATAGAGACTCCTGCCTGACCTCAGCCTGTCTGTGACATCACAAACAAGAAGGGGCTCAGAGCCGAGCTCATACATGTCCTGCTGCACCCTCACATACTTATCTGCCAATATTGACCTGCTCATGCAGTACCACAGTTTCTCTCTTGGCGACCTATCACATGTTTTCTCTAGAGCCACAACAACACAGCCCAGCTCCGTCTAACCTCCTCTGTCTTCTCCATCAACACTGTGTCAAGAAAGCATCTGTGGAGCTCTTTCTCAGCGTGAAGCCGTACGGCTGCTTGTTGATCTACACCTCTACTGATCTCTCTCCTACACATCTCCACGTGTATGTCATCTGGACTAACAGCATTTCCACTCCTTCATTTCCTCTGCACCTCCTGATTCACTAACCATCCACCCTCTTCGGTCTGCAATGTTCTATAGTTCCTCTCCTCAAAGTGCTACTTCCAAATCAAGCATGCTGATCAAAAAGAATGGGAAAATGCCACTGCCAGTGTTACAACAAAATAAACTCAATTTTAAAGAAGACTGGGGTTCTGTATGACAGTTGAGAAGTCATCTCTAAATAGAAATAAGTTCAATTTTCCCTCTTATATCATTTGTTTTTTAGTTTTTGTGTTTGGACACCTGCCTGAGCACCAAGAAAGGTGAGCACAGTGTTCTAAGCATGTGCAGTGGACTTTGTGCAAGCAACTTTGTAATCCAGCAGTATGATTACTCACACAGTATGCTAACATATGATATTTAATATTAAGCAAAAGTATAGAAAGTATTTAAAGACTGTGACAGCACTGAGCAGCTCCTTCAGTGGGAGACTGCGGCACCCACGGTGTGGGACGGAGAGATTTCGCAGGTCTTTCCTCCCCACTGCTGTCAGACTCCATAATAAAGACTTTAACTGATCAAGCACACACATCCATACATATGCAATAATACTAAGTGCAATAATCCTTTCTGTCATCGTTGTATTTTTACTCAGTTGTATTTTGTATTTGTATTCTATTTTTATCTTATTGTATATTTATTTTATTTTATTCTACTGTATATAGTATTTTATTTTATTCTATTCTGTACAGTTGTGTACTGTATTTATTCTTATTGTATTCTAATTTTTGCCTCATAACTTTTGCACTGTCCACTTCCTGCTGTGACAAAAACAAATTTCCCACGTGTGGGACTAATAAAGGTTATCTTATCTTATCTTATCTTAAAATGATAAATGTTGGCCTGATGAAAAATCAGCACATGTTTAAAAATCTCAGCCATCGACGTCATGGAGCCTCTTGTGGAAAGAGCAGAGGACTTTTAAAGCATTTCTAACAGGAAACTCGTCGTACCTCTTTTTCGGTTTGACTCGTCTCGACCATCGGCTGAAGTTCTTCTCACTGATGAGGAGGTAGCAGCTGCTGCAGGATCTCTGTCTGCAAATACCACAGATTTCCCTCTGATAACACAATAATTATTGTTGCTGCTGGTTTGACAGCTGGAATATGAATATTTATAAGAATAATGGAAAGTGAATGAAACATTTTAGTCAGTAAAGCTGGAATAAAAAAAAACTAATTCTTTCTGAAAGCTGCGGTAAAAGGAAAAAAAAGCTTTTCTTTTTCTAGTCATAATACAGGAAACTGGACGCCAGCAGAGCAACTCACATCAAAACTTGTGACCACAAAGTCTCATCATTGAGTACATCAAAGTACATCATTGCAATCAACACAGGAAACAAACTAACTAAACTAACTATCCAAATGTAAAAGTATATTTACAAAAAAAAAATCACAAAATTATTATCATATGCATGAGGAGAAAATGATGCACAAATACAGCCTGTAGTTTATCTTTAATTTAACCCTCAGGTAGTAATGTGAAGGTCTGTGGCTCTTCCGTTGAATCATGTGTTTTTCTATGTATCTAAGGAACAATTCACCCCATAATCACACCTACATACGTTTGGTTTGCAGTGCAATTCAATAAAATGAAACTAACTTTCAGTCACCTTTCAAGCCTTAAGCAAAGAAAACCAAATATGATTTTGAGGTGAACTGTGCCTTCACATGTTAAGTGAGGGCAGAATGTGTGTCTCACCTTCAGGTTTCCTCTGGACACATCGTCTCACCTGTACAACCAGTACAACCAGCAGCAGCACTCCAATTATGGAGGGAACAAGGGCCAGCACAGCGAGAGGAACAGAGGAGTGCTGAGGAGTAGAGGAAAATGAGGAGGAGAGGGAGGCAGTGGAGGCTGATGGAAGAGGAGAGGTGGAAGAACCTGGAATTAAAGAGAAAACGGGATCTTTGTGGTGAGTTTGAATTACTTTGGACCTAAACTATGAATAGAAACAGAAGCCTCACCTGTGACAGTGATCCAGCTGGATGGAGACTCTCCATGACCGCTGATGTCACACTTGTAGAGGCCTTCATCAGACCTGGAAACATGCTGGATGGTCATGTTAACTGAAGACCCATTGCTGATGAGGGAGCCATCTTTATAGAAAGCAGCTGGGAGGTTGGAGGGAGTGGTCTTTGTTTTACAGAGCAGAGTGACGTCATCTCCCTCCATCACAGGGAGGACAGGACTCTGCAGGATCACTGATCCACCTCAACACAGAGACAAACTACAGCATTTCATCCATTTACACACAGCTTCATCAACACTAACTCCACACACTCAGCTTACCAGTGACTGTCAGGTTAACCATGTTACTGATGGTACTCTGATTGGACTCACACCAGTAAACTCCACTGTCCCATGAGAGGATGGCACTGATGTTACAGGAAGAACCAGCTGGTTTTCCCCACTCCTCACACTCAGCTCTGGCTTCTTTGCTTGTGTTTCTCCTCAGAGTCCATCCAGCAGAGCTGTCGTCCTCCTCACAGCTCAGAGACACAAAGTCTCCTTTGAGGAACTGAGAGCTGCTGGGACTCACAGTCAGACGAGCTGTGGGAGAATTTATTGTATCTTGAACAAAAAACTTTTTTAAAAATTGTGTATTTGAGGTGAACTGAAGCTTATTCAACAGATAATGCGCACTCTGTGCATGTCATAAACTAAAGCTGGTTGGTAGATGTTGCTGCCTTGATGTAGCTCCTAAGTTCATCATCTGTTTAAAAGATCACAAATTATCTCCACAGTAGTCTTTTTTTCTGATTGGCTGCATGTCCGGGAGAGACGGTATGAACAGCAGCATGGACCTTCCTTTGGCTTGAACCTTCTGGTGGTGGTTCTCTACGTACACACACAAAATAAGGAACTGACTGTGTTTTAGTGGTGTTATCTTTAACTAGTCTAAACCACTGATTTTCACTCAAATATTAAACTGAACCACATTTTTTAAAGAATAATTGGAGTTTTACTGGATTTTTAATTTTTGTTTTTAATTCTGAGCTTCCCCTAACACACACATCTGGGACTAATCTGTCTTTTATTGGTCAGAGAGGCTCTTTGGGTCTGCTTAATTGTTCTTTGTGTTATTCTGTCATAAACAGGTTCACTAACCTTGATTTGTTGTGTGGCAGAGCAATGACATTAGAACTGAAAAGAAAGCACAAGATCATGCAGTGTATTTTAGTGAGTTTTTGCTTACAGGAGCAGTGACCACAAACTGAGTCTCAGACTGATGAACTCAAAACAATTCCTTTGAACAGGATGTGATGATGCAGTTTAACACCTCTGTCAGTGCGCCCCAGGGTGGCTGTGGCTACAATGTAGCTTGCCATCAGTGTGAATGTGTGTGTGAACTGGATGTGCTTTGGGGTCCTTAGGGACTAGTAAAGCGCTATACAAATACAGGCCATTTACCATTTTACCATTTAACACCGTGGTGGTTTACTCAGAATTTCAATGAATTTAAGGAAAGAAACCTCTGAACCTGTTAAAACCTCCTGCTAATGACAGAACCAGCTGAATTAAAACACCTCAGTCACTAGTATTTCTTTTTTCATTGTACTTAAAGTTTCATTTTCTTTTTAAGAGTTTTGTCACTCTTTCCCTCATGGTCATTAACTTCTATACTTAAGTAAATGCAAATATATCTGCTTTATCTCACTGCTGTTCCCATCCAGAATCCCTTCAATGCACATATTAAGATTATTATTATTTTTTTTTTTTTAAAGCATGAGGTACTTACGGAGCAGCCACAGAAGAGGTACTTTTCCCATCGTACCACACAGAGGTGTGAGATCTTTCTGTTTCCCCCCAGGCAGTTAAACCCGCCTCCTTCCTCTTAGCAGCACAATTTAGAGTCTGTGGTTTATTTGTAGCAGGTCAGAAAAACAAGGGGTTATAATCTTTTAGGTTATAAATGAGACGTGAATTGTGAAATTTAATAAAGCTACGAACAAGAAACAATGAAAAATATAGTAGGGTTGGTAACCTGATTATTTTTTAATCATAGAAAAGTGATGTTGAGGGTCCGTCTGTTATATTTAAACAATGATTAAATATTCTAAGGAGCTTGGAAAGAAAAGCATCTGGACTTCTTTAAGTTGCTTGAAGACGTTTCACCTCTCATCCGAGAAGCTTCTTCAGGTCTAAGGTCAAATGGTGGAGAGTCCCAGATTCAAACCCAGTGGGAGTTTCCCCCCAAAGAGGGACAAAGGACCCCCTGATGATCCTCTAACTAATCACATGAGCCAAGGTGTGAAAACGGGTGTGGGTCACAATCAAAAACAAAGGCTCCTTCCAATTAAAATCACATTTTAACCTTAAAATGTTTCTTATGGAGGAAATCTCCTGTTTCTTTGGATTTCTGAGACACAAACACAAATAATCAGAGTTATAAAAAAACTTCTTTTTTAAATTTCATTATTTTTTCTTTGTAACATTTATTTTTAGTTATACCCGTACTTTCTTGGGTATATGCCTCCCTTTTTAGTTCCATATCACAAATAAAATATAGTTTTAACCCCCTGAGAACGTCATTGTGTTAATAAAGTTTAATTGAAAAGAGTGAAATGAGTGAGCATGCGCATTTCCGATCTATGCTCCAGTCCGTTAGGTGGCGGTAATCCACCTCTAAGCTGCCAAAAGCAGAAGAGGCTGCATTTCATTCATACAGCTGGCGACTGGACGACAGTGCTGACAGCAAGACAAACCAGTCTGGAGGAGTCTGATGCTGTCGGTCTTGGCTCACAGCTTCTTGTTTTTATTTTTATTTTTTCCGCTGAAGATGAGCTTTGAGGGTTTTTTTCTCTGTGGAGTTTCTATTCTGGCGACTTGAGAGGTAGAGCTGAGCTGCTGCTCGAGGGAAATCCCGAAAACATGACCTGAAAGGAGCGGATCCCCCAAAGAAAGTGACTTGATGAGTGTAACTTAGTTTAATGCTTCAGACACGGGCTACTTTCAGCTGCTTCCAGAATCAAAATTTCCTTTTTTTACGTGCACCTGTATGCAGCACCACATCATGGCAGCAGCATGTTGCGTGTTTGTTATTTCGCTCTGTTTCCAGTTTAAAACAGCTGTAGCTTTTCTACTGTGAGCCAACGCGTTGTTCACTGTAGGTAAAGCCTGCTGTAACGACTGATCAGGACTGTCAGAGAGTCTATTCAGAGTGGGAGGTTCTGTTTATGTGGTGTGTTCAAGAGTTTCGGGTTAACACGAATCTGGGAGTCGCCGTTACATCCGTTATTTGTCTTGTTGACTGAAATCGCAGACAGAGTTCCAGTGGCGCAAAATGTCTGCAGGAACTTCCCGATGTCAGAACATCTGAAACATGTTTTAAGTTTGGTTCTCATTTTGTTTGACCCTCACAGCTCGGATTGTGACCGGAGTCCATTCCTCCTGTCTGATCTTCGCGTAATTCGGACTGTGGGGCAGCGAGTAACCTTGATGTTTGCAGTTTCCGAGCTGTAGCGCTCAGCTGCAAAAACGACAGCGCCGATCAAGCAGCGCATTTAATGGCTCATAATCTGTCACGTGTCGAACACGTCACCCACCCCCACCCAAAAAAGGAAAACAAAAACACTTATTCGTTTCCAAAATAAACATCAGCTGTTCAGCTTTTCCTCACAAATGTTGTCCGTTGCGGTTTTCCTGTGTTTGCTGGTGATCCTGGTTTCCGGATTAAAAGGTGAGTCACGGTTCTTGGAGACAGGAAGAGGAAAAAAATGTAAACATTAGCGTCATCGTGTGTTTACAAGTTAAAACGAACTGCTGGTGTGTTTTGGTCTAAACGGGAAACTTTTCAGCGAGTTATTATAGGAAGTAAGTCCGTTGTGAAAACGGGAAGCTAAACAGTTACCCCCCCCCCCCCCCCCTGTCTTTGCAGCGGCCTAGAGGACATGTGACGCAGATGTCGTAGTTACAGTTTCATTTGGGAGTGTTGCACAACATAGGGTTATTTTGCGCTATTTAACATGACCACACGTACAACCCAGTCAGACAATCATCGGGTTTTTGGTTGGGGGTGGTACTGCTCTGGCATCGATGCTTTAGCTTATCTTATCTATCTCTAGTTTTATTTAACAATAGAGGGTTAGTCTGTTCTGGTAAACACCTGCGCTCTGACATCTGCCAGGCACATTGTGGACCCTGCTCCGTGTGGGGTGCTTTCCTGAATAAGTCGGAATTGGCGGTGATTTCTATTTTTACAGTGGAAAAAAAAAAGCTAAAGCTGTACATGAGCTGTGTCTATCATTGTTTCACAATGTTTTATAACAACTGGAGTAAAATTCAGAGTTTAACAGACAAAAACAAATTCTGTCCCATGTTCTTTGATGTACTCTGTGGACATTCAAACAACATGCTGGCACAAGTCGCAAAAATTTTGAGGCTTGCAGAGGAGCAGGTGATCATTACATTAATACTAAAACACACTGATGCTCTTTTAGATTTCTTCATTTCAGTACTCCCTGCAGTCCAAACAGTTCCTGTCAGAAGTCTCTGGATGGGCTCGTCTTCTGGAAGAACAAACTATAGAGAGGAAGTCCAACCAGTTCTTCAGCATAGCATGTCTGACAGATGTGCACTCTTAAACATGACTAATTTTGTTGTCTTTTATCTTTGTGTTTCTATCACACAGAGCTCATTGTGAATCCTGGACAAGATGCCCCTCTTCAGTGTCAGGGTCCCAGAGATGCAGAGATCACCCTGTTGGAGTGGAACAGAGCTGACCTCAAATCAGATGATTATGTCTTCTTGTACAGAAACCAGCGCCCATATGAAAACTACCAACATGAGTCCTTCAAAGGCCGAGTGAACCTGATGGATCCGTCCATGAAGGATGGAAATGTTTCAGTGACGCTGAGGAACGTCAAGCTCACCGATACAGGAACATACAAGTGTCAGATTACAACCAAGGAAACAGAAAGTGTCACCCATGAGTGCTCCATCAGCCTCAAAGTCACAACCTCAGGTAAGTTTGTAGAGGTGGAACTTGGTGTTTATAAGTCTTCTCACTGTGGGATGTCTGAGCATCAAAGGTTCTTTCATTCAGGGCAAAGTCCGTTGGTTTGTTTGTCTTTAGGCTCATGTTTGTCTCTGTTACCAAAAACAAATGTATGAGATGAAAAGTGGCGTCAGTCATCAATTAATGCCGATGCAGGAGTCTGAGAGAGAAACTAGAAATGATAACCTCTGCAGTGAGTGTGCTCTAACCCTAATTAATTCTTTATTTCACTTCTTCTTCTGCTGGATGTGTTTATGGGTGAAAATGGTGTGAAACGCTGAGATTCTAGTTCTTAACCAAATGCCTGCACACAATGTCATTACTGCTTTTCTGACATCCGGGTGACTGCTGAAAGGTGTGACATCACTTCTGCTGAAAACAGGAAAGGTTTTCCTGGTAGCTCAGTTCTCACACCTGTTTCTGCTCTGCTGGTTTTACAGATAAACACACCAAGGAGTCCCAGGCTGAGTCCAAGGATGGAGGAGAGAAGGATACGTGTCTGTCTGTCATCATCCCTGTCCTGTCAGTTTTTGCTTATTACTGATATTATGTAATTGCCCGCAGAACCTGAAAAATGTGTCCGATCTCTTTACTGACAGTGAGTTCTGCTCTTCAACAAAGACGAATCTTTCAATAGGATCTGATTCTGTTAGAGCTTCATGCAGCGCATTGACAACCTCACCAGTCATTACAGTTAAATCAGTCAATGTTAGATCAGTGCTGTCCCATTGTGGCTGTAAAAGGCTTTGAGTTTAACCCTGGGTTTTATGTACTTGTAGCTTTATTGTTTGAAGCCTACAGCAGAGCTTGGCTTTTCTCTGGGAACAGGCAGCAGGTGGAGGAGCAGCTGGTATGCTGGTTGAGTCTTTCCAAAAGAAAAAATCAATCTATCCTTTTTCTTTAGCTTATCTGGAGTGGGTTATGGGAGCCCCAGCCTGAGCAGAGAAGGCTAGACCTCCTTCTCACCAGCCACTTCCTCCATGTTGTCCTGGAGCCTCCTCTCAGTGGAAAAAATGAAACGAGTAGGTGTTGTTTTTGTTTGGGTGGGGGGGCTGTTTTGAGAAAGACCAACAGAATCAGCATTAACATGTAATATAAGCTATATATCCCAGCGCATGTGGGCAGAGGTGGAGGCATGCAGTGCATCTATTGTAGCAAGGCTTGGAACATGTTAAATCCAAAGTATACTACTGAATAAGCTCCTTATTACCTTCTTTAAGCACTTTGTTTTACACTTTAAAAAAATATTTGTTTTTTTAACCAACTGCAGGCACTTTCCTCCTTTTTGCTGAGACCGTATCAGTGGTTTCCATTCAGATGACCTCACATTTAAGATCACTGGCTCAGGCATCCCTGGACTGTTTTCAGCACAGCTGCAGTTTTAAGATCTCAGCAGACATCCTATTATGTCCTCTTGTACTTGTGTCTCTGTGATCAATCGTCTTAAATGAGTCAGAACTGGGACCTTTCAAATCATTTTCACTTTTGGGAAGTGGACAACGTCACGGGGAGGCTAGTGTGGTGAATAGGGTGGTGATCAAAGATTTCACTCAGACTTTAATGTACAGAGCGGGTCAGACACCTCCTACAATTTGTGTTTAAGACTGACTTGAATTTCATTCCTGAGCAGTTTTCTGATGAAGACATTCAAAGACTGGTGGCAGGTCTAAAAACAGCAGCTGCACCTAAAACAGTCCAGAGGTTTCTGATTTTTTATTAATCTGTTCTTTGGTTTATAAAGAATGTACTTTTATTATATATGTGTATTAAAGTTATCTGTTAGTCAGTGTTAGGGGACCATGATCAGCCGTTACCATTGTTTATCGTGTTTCAGTTTGTTTAATGCGCAGCATATAATCCTGACAAATATACAACACATTGACTCATCACTGAGTGATGAGTCAAATACATTTTAAATAAGCAATTCATATAATGGAAATCTATCAGTGCAATGATTGGATAAAATCTGTTAAAGAAACTGAGCAGGAGTTTACTCCACATCAGGAGGAAACAAGACTCTGTGTGTTTGTACATGTCAGATGGATGACATACATAAGCTATAAAGTGTTGTGATTACGTCATTATTAAAATTCGCAGTGTTCCTTGTTTTCTTTGTTTTATATTAACCGTTTGTGTGAATGTTCTGACTACACACATCTGACTTCATCTAGAAGGCTGAAGGATGTGTATGGTGGTTTTCATGTGAGGCCTTTTATTTTGTCTCTGAAGTAGTAAGTGGGGGCAGGCCCCATGATCGGAAGGTCGGGGGTTCGAATCCTCTGAACGGCTAAGCTGAGGTACCCTGAGCAAGGTACCGTCCCTACACACTGCTCCCTGGGCGCCAATGGCTGCCCACTGCTTCCCACTGTCTGGTTAATATCTTTTTAAAATAATGTTAAATCTTATTTTGGGTCAAAGTCAGAAAACATTTAAAACACGTCATGTCAGATTTGACTGCTGATTCTATGCGTGCATATTTTATGCCCTGGTGACCATAAACATTAAAGGAGGTGTAGATGATGCTTCACAAATAACGACCAGTGTTTCCTGATGGCTGCAGAGCATGGAGATATGCTGTCGTCCTGCAGCTGCGGTGCCAGAGATGAGTCCATCCTGTGGAGATGAAAGCTTAGTTTAACTTTGTCGTGTTGCAAATCACATCAAGTTTCACCTGGATGAGAAAACAGTCTTGGAGTCATAACTGGTTATGGTGATCTTGGACTAGTTATTTTTCCTCCCACCTCCTTAGATCACCATGACCTGCATGACTGAAAACCTACAGAGACTTGGTTATTGTTTTTATTGATGTTTTTGACTCACTGTCAGTGGATCATGAGTTCTGTTTAAAGGATCAAGGGTCAACACTCCCTCCTCACATCCAGCTGTGGCCCTGCCACCCTCAGAGCTCTGTGCAGACCCCAATTTAAAAATAAATTGTCCCTAAATGTCTGTTTTCATCCGTCCTTTTAACAGGAGCTGTTTTAAAATTTTCTTCCTTTTAGCTCAAAGTGGTAAATCTGTACCTAAGATGCATGCAGCTCTTGGACACTTTGTGTCAACAACTAGAAGCCTTTGGTGAAACTTACAGACTAGCCGGTCCTTACTTTCACAGGAAGTCGGAGCTGATCATGTTTTGTTTTTTTTTCTCTGTAATTTTCCAGGATCACATCGGAACCCACAAAAGTCTCTGTGTGGCTAAAACAAAATAAGACTGTTTGTATCACAGTAAACTAGACATATAGACACTATTACTGACCATTACTGACAAAATGATTCGAAAACTGTGGAGATCGGTTTCTGTTTTACATGCTTTCCGTGTCTGTTTATCTCTCCATCAGAAAATGTTTCACTCATCTCCACAGTTTTTAAGTCCCGAGCAGCAGAACAGCTGCACGCCTTGAACATCTGTTTTCTCCCCCTGAGACTTAAAATATGAGCAAAGAAATAGGCCGTGAAAGGAGGACTGATGGTGGAGTGGCTGTGATCATCAAGTGTTTTTGAGGAGAAAGAAGATGTGCTGCCACCTGCTGGCTGTACTTTGTAACTGAAATTGTGATAAAACGATGACATAGATCATTTCTTTAGGTTTAACTTTGATTTGATATATAATGCCCCCCCCTTCTGTTATATTTTGAAGATTAGTCTCCTGTTGTGTTTCTGTTTACTGCATTTACTATTTCATTCCTCACCAAAAACCACTGTGAGCCTTTCATGCTGAAGGATGTCTTGATTCTTAAAATGCATCGTGAGGATTGCGAAGCTCCAGGAGGAGCTGTAATTTTGTTTATATTGTTTAAAGGTCTTGTAATTACTGAGAATATTTTATTATATGATTATATTATGATCTAAATATTTAAATCATATATGAATGTATTGTTTGTAGCATATATGCATGAAGATCACTGGACTGTAATAATTTATAATGTACATGTGAAGCTGAATTGGTTTGTGTCTGCAACAGTGTGTAACTTGAGTGATGCAACAGTAAATATAAATATTACTTTGTCTTTTGTAATTATTTATAATGTGTATATCCTTTATTTCTCCCTCTTCTTAAAGTATGTCTTCAATGCAGCCATTGTCTACTAATATGTGTAAGATTGTGACTGCAGCTGGTTTCAAAGACTTCTTCTTCTTTGTCTTCATCAGGTTAGGAAACAATCTTACTTGTTGAATCTGAGCTGTGGTGAAGGTGTGTCAGTCAGCTTCAGTGAGGAGTAGATGACTGTTGTCTCTAATGAAACGTCTGAACACAAACACATAATAAAGAAGTTTAGATGTCAGGACGTAAACATGGGAAGAGTAGTGCACCGGCTCTGTTTATCACAGAGAAGACACAGAGGAGCAACTGGTTAGTCTACTGTCCTACCTTCACTATGACAGGTTGAGGAGCTCGCTCATTCAAGAGGGAGTCGGAGTGTATAGGCTCAAATTGTGGGAATAATATTTTGGACTTGCGTATTTGAGCCCATAGGAGTAGACCACTGCTCCTCCACATTAAAAGGAGACAGTTATGGTGGCTCTGGCATCTGACTAAGATGTCTCCTAGATTATGTTTTTCTCTGCATGCTTGGGAATGACTCTGTTTCCCCAGATGAGCTAGAAGAGTTGATCAGGGTGACTCTGGACTTCTCTGCTCACACTGCTGCCACCAAAACCTGAATTCAAACAAGTGTAAGAACATGGATGGATGGATATTTTCTAAGATAGTTTGATCTTTCTTTTTAGTCTGATTTGATGAGCTGATTATCTTCATGTTGTCACAGGAACAAATGGTGTTTTTCACAGTATCTGCTGCTGCAGGCTGAGATCTGAACCTTTTTTTTCCAAAAGGGAGTCTTTAAGTGTGAAAAAGGGAGCAGCCGTACCTCTGTGTCTGCTGTTTGTCCTGATGGAGTTATTAACTGTTCTGTGCACTGAAGAATAACCTGCAGCTGGATCGCTCTCAGTCATAACACGTCATGTGACTGATACAAAACTTTTGTTTTAGGATAAAATGTTGGGCTTTATAGATTAGAGCTGCAAACATTACGCCACAGCTCATCCACTCTTTAACCTGAAGTGACTGTAACACCTATTGCTATATTAACTGGCAGGAGGGGGTCAGTCTAAGAGAGACATGTGGCACTCAGAAAACTCTGAATTCAAATCTATGGCAGACAGCAACAGTAAAGATGGTTGCAGAGGCTGAAATCCCATGTGTGAAAAAGGGTTTTTAAAACCTTATTTTGGGGCAAAGTCAGCAAACGTTAAAAAATGCTTGATGTCAGATTTGACTGCTGATCCTGTACATGCAGTGTTTATGTCCTGGTGACCATTCAAATAAAAGACAGTGCAGATAATGCTTCATAAAGATTTACCAGTGCAGCATTTCATGATGGCTGCAGAGTGATCGGATCTGCTTCTAGAAGGAATCTCCTGTGTGACGCCAAACTGGATTAGCTTTAAATAACTCATCCTTTTTATTTATATGTTCCAGCTCTTCAATCCTCTCCATCATTGACTGTTTCACTATGTTTGTGAGATTTATTTTTCATAAGTCAATGTTAATTTATTTATTTATTGAGCATTTAGATTTTTGTTTATAATCTTTAAGGGCTTGTTATTAATGAGAAAATGTTATTATCTGAATATATTATTATCTAAATATTTAAATACTTACATGAATGGGTTATTTGGGCCACATATGCATGAAGATCACTGGACTGTAATAATTTATAATGTATATCTCATGCATGTGACAGAGCTGCAGGCATCAGAATGAATGACAAACACTTTAACTTTAACAACAACTTTCACTTAACTGTAACAGCCATTCTGTGTCTGTATCAGGGAAACATTAAATTCAGTGGTGGTTCCCTTCAAGGTGTGTATGTTTTTTTATTAATCACAAAATTTTACACCAAATTTACATCAAACCTTCAGCTTCCACCATTTAACCCTTTAAGACCTACCATAGAACCAAGTCTGCCAGAGCTTATATTATATTTTTACATGCTGTGGAGCCATTTTTGGGAGCATTTCAAGTTGATATACATCAATAGTCAAGTCAAGTCAAGTCAACTTTATTTGTCAATTCTGCCACATGTACAGGACATACACAGAATAGAAATTGCGTTACTCTCAAACCCTAGTGATTAGAAAAATGCAAATAAAATAATTAAAAAGTAAAAATTTAAATAAATACAATACAATTTTACGTATAACAAAAAAAAGCTATGCAATATACAATATACAATATTCAAGTAAGAAGGCATAGTGGTGCAAAATAGGCAAATAGTGCAAATGGAGATTTAGTAGTATACGGTAAGAGATAGTGTAACAGCAAAGTCTTATGAGGTAATGGCAGTCCAATGCTCCACAAAGTGACTGGAGCAGGCCAGTGAGTGCGTCAGAGAGTGAGTGTGTGTGTGTGTGTGACAGAGTTCAGTGAGACCGTGGTGGAGAAGAGGGGAGAGGGGGGCAGAATCAGGAGGGAGTTTAGCTTCCTGACAGCCTGATGGATGAAGCTGTCCTTCAGCCTGCTGGTCCTGGCCTGGAGACTCCGCAGTCTCCTCCCTGACGGCAGCAGCTTGAAGAAGCTTTGCATTGGGTGCGTGGGATCAGCCGCTATGCAAAGGGCTTTTTTAGTGAGACGGGTGCTGTAAATGTCCTGGAGGGAGGGGAGAGAGAC
The DNA here is from genome assembly GCF_057381845.1 of Rhamphochromis longiceps. Lineage (NCBI taxonomy): Eukaryota > Metazoa > Chordata > Actinopteri > Cichliformes > Cichlidae > Rhamphochromis > Rhamphochromis longiceps. The sequence continues at coordinate 23,364,679 of NC_140559.1, read as the reverse complement.
ACCAATGATCCTCTCTGCAGCTCTCACTATGCGTTGGAGGGTTCTATGACAGGACGCATTGCAGGCTCCAAACCACACAGTGATGCAGCTTGACAGGATGCTCTCGATGGTGCCTCTGTAGAAAGTGTACATGATGGGGGCTGGTGCTCCTGCTCTTCTTAGTTTGCGGAGAAAGAAGAGACGCTGCTGTGATTTCTTGGCCAGTGCTGAGGTGTTGTACGTCCAGGAGAGATCCTCTGTGATGTGCACACCCAAGAACTTGGTGCTGCTCACTCTCTCCACAGACGCTCCGTCAATGGTCAGAGGAGCATGTTGGGTGTGCATTCTCCTGAAGTCCACAACAATCTCCTTCGTCTTCTCCACATTCAGAGAGAGATTGTTGTCAGCACACCACGTGGCCAGGCGTCTCACCTCACTTCTGTAGTCGGTCTCATCCCTGTTGCTAATGAGACCCACCACCGTTGTGTCGTCCGCAAACTTGATGAAGAGGTTGGAGCTGTGTGATGGAGTGCAGTCATGGGTCAGCAGAGTGAAGAGGAGGGGGCTCAGCACACATCCCTGCGGGGCCCCCGTGTTTAAAATGATGGTGCTGGATGTATTACTGCCGACCCGTACTGTTTGAGGTCTTCCGGTGAGGAAATCCAACAGCCAGTTGCACAGTGAGGTGTTGAGCCCCAGCTGGACCAGTTTTTGAGTGAGCTGTTGGGAGATTATAGTGTTGAATGCTGAACTGAAATCTATGAACAGCATTCGAACATATGAATCTTTTTTGTCCAGGTGTGTGAGTGCTGAGTGGAGTGCAGTGGAGATGGCATCATCGGTTGAGCGATTGGGCCGATACGCAAACTGGAAGGGGTCCAGGGAGGGGGGTAGGACAGTCTTGATATGCTGCATGACTAGTCGTTCGAAGCACTTCATCAGGATGGGAGTAAGTGCAACAGGACGGTAGTCATTAAAGCAGGAGGGAGATGACTTTTTTGGGACCGGAATGATTGTGGTGGCTTTAAAACATGTGGGGACGACAGCCTGGATGAGTGATATGTTGAAGATGTCTGTGAAGACATCAGTGAGTTCCACTGCACAGTCTCTCAGTACACGACCATTATACAACCATTATATCCCAGATTCTAATAATATGTCTGCATTAAGTGGATAGTAATTACATAAATTGCAAAAAAGTGCAATAAACTACAAAAAAAAATTGAAAATCGTTTTTGATTTTTTAACATATATTTGTAGTTAGAGAAATTTAAGAGGCTTATCCCTCAAAACTGTAAATTCAAAAAAGTTGCACAAAATAGTTTCCCACCACAGGAAATTTATTTTGAGTGTCTTCATAGTTTTATTTTTGAAATACACCAATTTTTATATACTGCAGGGAAAACGAAAATAAATATTATAATGCAAATTTGCAAAATAACAGCATATGCATCAAAATAAACTACTTCCAGCAGTGCAATATGAGTCCTAAGCATCCCAGAAACGACACAGAAAGTCATAAAGTCAAACATAACTTTTAAAAACACCAGTATAGGCTCATGAGTCCCTGATGGTAAAAAACTACATTTCCGCGAAAATGATGTCACTTCCGGTTTCGGGCAGGTCATGGCGGACATGCGAAAGTTCGCGCTGACGTCTATTCCAACGTAGGAAGTGTTATGAACAGCTGATCGGATCGGCAAAGCGTGTTTCTGGAATATTATGTTTTTGTTCCTGCAAGCGCTTTTTATGCAGTTTTTGCAAAGCTATATGTGGAAGGAAACTGTGACCGTGGACAAGCTGATGGCATAAGATGTAAGTACAACTCCTCCGGTTTCATTTGCAAAAAAAAATTATTGCGCTAGCTTACGTGGTTGCAGTGCTACCAGGATTTAAAAATAGTTACGCAAAACAGAGCGTGCCCGCTCCGACCGGTTTTAAAGGGTTAATCCCTGCCTTTGCTCTCACTCACTTCCTCCAATTGTTGCCAAGCTACTTCCCCCTGACACCACCTTGCAATCTCTTTCAGATTATACCCTCAGCATAAAATATTAAAATATAAAATAAAATGCAGCCATTGCCATTTCTCTATTAATATGTGTAAGACTGCGACTGCAGCTGGTTTCAAAGACGTCTTCTTCTTCTTTGTCTTCTTCAAGTGAGGAAACAATCTTACTTTCTGAATCTGAGCTGTGGTGAAGGTGTGTGGGTCAGCTTCAGTGAGGAGTAGATGACTGTTGTCTCTAATGAAACATCTGAAACAAACACAGAATAAAGAAGTTTAGCTGTCAGGATGTAAACATGAGAAAAGAACTGCAAGCATTCAAACATGAGGCCACAGCACATTAACTTAGAGCGACTTTTACACCTCTGCTGAGTTTAGTTCTCAAAACAGGAAACGTAGTGACCACAGAGCTGCTCATGTTACCGTTTACCAAAGGTTAATTGTTGTCTTCGTGCGGTACACAGAAAACATGAACGTTTCGGCTCACTAACAGCCAAACTTCAGGAGTTTGCAGTTAAAATGATCAGAGTGCTGTTAACACTCTCTTCACCCTGTTCCCTACTCTCACTACAGATCACCATGTCATCTGCAACATTATAATCCACAGAGACTGCTGCCTGAGCTCATTTGTCAACCTGTCCCATCACCACTGCACTGCACCACAGTTCCTCTCTCAGGACTATCATCTGTTTTCTCCAGATACACAAAGACACAGTGAAGCTGCTGCTGAAGTTCTCTGCACTTGGTTGCACTTCTCCATCAACACTCTTAAACATCACATCTGAAGAGCTCTTTCTCTGCAAGAAGCCACACTGCTGCTCACTGATCGTCACTTCTCTTTGTAACCTTGCTTCAGTGACTCTTTGCCTTAGCTTCATGGTAAAACTTATCAGTGGAAACAGCAGAGGAGCTTTAAGAAATGTAGAGACTTTCTAACAGGAAACTTGTCGTACCTCTTCTCCTGATTGATCCGTCTCGGCCGTCTGCTGATGTTCTTCTCACTGATGAGGAGGTGGCAGCTGCTGCAGGATCTCTGTCTGCAAAATCAAATGTAAATGTTTCCTAAATATAACAGAACTGTTGCTGTTTCATGATTTGTGTTATTAATCTAAGAATATCCATGTATGATTTTCTATCAACATAAATGAAATAAAGATTGTGAGTCATAAAACAGAAAGCTTCTGTTCACATCAACATTATTTGACCACAAAGTCGTGTGTGTCATGTGACTGTTTTTAAAGGACCAGTTTAATAATCACACCTACATGTGTTTGGTCTGTAGTGCTGTTTGTCCGCTTAGATTAATGTGAACTGGTCACAGTTGAAGATATCTGATTCATTTTTCAGGTGAACTGTCCCTTTAAGTCTTCAATATGTTCACATTAAGTTTGAGCAGAATGTGTGTCTCACCTTCAGGTTTCCTTTGGACACGTCTTTTCACCAGTACAACCAGTACAAGCAGCAGCAGCCCAAATATGAAGGGAACAGAAACCATCACAGAGAGAGGAGGAGAGGACTGGTGAGGAGGAGGAGGAGGAAGAGGAGGAGGAAGAGAGGTGGAAGACCCTGGAATTAAAGAGAAAAATGAATCTTTGTGGTCAATTTGTGTTGCTTTGGATTTAAGGTCTGTAAAAGAAACTGAAGCCTCACCTGTGACAGTGATCCAGCTGGATGGAGACTCTCCATGACCGCTGATGTCACACTTGTAGAGGCCTTCATCAGACCTGGAAACATGCTGGATGGTCATGTGACCTGTAGGCTGCTTCCTGATGAGGGAGCCATCTTTATAGAAAGCAGCTGGGAGGTTGGAGGGAGTGGTCTTTGTTTTACAGAGCAGAGTGACGTCATCTCCCTCCATCACAGGGAGGACAGGACTCTGCAGGATCACTGATCCACCTCAACACAGAGACAAACTACAGCATTTCATCCATTTACACACAGCTTCATCAACACTAACTCCACACACTCAGCTTACCAGTGACTGTCAGGTTAACCATGTTACTGATGGGACCCTCACTGGACTCACACCAGTAAACTCCACTGTCCAGTGGGTACACGTTCTGAATATCACAGGAAGAACCAGCTGGTTTTCCCCACCCAGCTCCACACTGAGTCCTCTGCCGTCTGCTTGTGTTTCTCCTCAGAGTCCATCCAGCAGAGCTGTCGTCCTCCTCACAGCTCAGAGACACAAAGTCTCCTTTAAAGAACTGAGAGCTGCTGGGACTCACAGTCAGACGAGCTGTGGGAGAATTTATTGTAACTTGAACAAAAAAGTAAAAATAAAATTAGTGTTTGAGGTGACCTGAAGTTTATTCAACAGATCGTGCCAGAACACTGCATAAAATAAAGCTGGTTGGTTGATTTTGCTGCCTTTACGTAGCTGCTATGTTCATTATTTGTTTAAGACTATCTCCTCCGCACTCTTCTTCTGATTGGCTGCCCTTCTGAAACAGACAGACAGCATGAACGTTTCTTTGGTTTGAACCTTCTGGTGTTGGTTCTCTGTACGCACACATAACATAAGGAAATGACTGTATTTTACTGCTGTAATGTTTAACTGATCTAAACCACCGATTGCACTATTTTCACTCAAATATTAAACTGAACCACATTTTTTTAATGATTGAAGTTTTACTGGATTTTTAATTTTTGTTGTTTTTAATTCTGAGCTTCCCCTAACACACACATCTGGGACTAATCTGTCTATTATTGGTCAGAGATGCTCTTTGGGTCTGCTTAATTGTTCTTTGTGTTATTCTGTCATAAACAGGTTCACTAACCTTGATTTGTTGTGTGGCAGAATAGAAACATTAGAACTGAAAAGAAAGCACAAGATCATAAATATTCAGTGTCTTTTAGTGAGTTTTTGCTTACAGGAGCAGTGACCACAAACTGAGTCTCAGACTGATGAACACAAAACAATTCCTTTGAACAGGATGTGATGATGCAGTTTAAGACTGAGGTGGTTTACTCAGAATTTTGAATGAATTTAGTGAAAGAAAACTCTGAACCTGTTAAAACCTTCTGCTAATGACAGAACCAGCTGAAATGGTAAACGGTAAAGCTAAATGCACATATTAAGATTTAAAAAGAGCATGAGGTACTTACGGAGCAGCCGCAGATGAGGTGCTTTTCCCATCGTACCACACAGAGGTGTGAGATCTTTCAGTTAAAACCGCCTCCTTCCTCTCAGTAGCACAATTTAGAGTCAAGTAGGTGGCGGACCTCTATGGTCTGTTGGTCTGACCATGTGCCTTCCCCGCCCAAACTGTTGTTGCTTGGTTTTTCCACACAAATGTGTATATTTCGGTATATGTATATAGGTGTATATTACAAAATGTGAAGGAGGCGTGGCCACAGCTGGGACATATAAATCATGGAGGGAGGACGACTCTTTAAATAACTCATCCTTTTTATTTATATGTTCCAGTTCTTCTATCCTCTCCATCATTGACTGTTTCACTATGTTTGTGAGATTTATTTTTCACAAGTCAATGTTAATTTATTTATTTATTGAGCATTTAGATTTTTGTTTATAATCTTTAAGGGCTTGTAATTAATGAGAAAATGTTATTATCTGAATATATTATTATCTAAATATTTAAATACTTACATGAATGGGTTATTTGGGCCATATATGCATGAAGATCACTGGACTGTAATAATTTATAATGTTTAAGTGAAGCTGAATTGTTTTGTGTCTGTAACAGTGCATAACATGAGTGATGCAACAGCAAATATAAATATTACTTTGCCTTTTGTAATTATTTATAATGTGTCTCTCATGCATGTGACAGAGCTGCAGGCATCAGATGAATGACAAACACTTTAACATTGTTTATTCAATTATATGTCACATTTAACATTACAAAAAAGAACAAGTAAACGATGAGTAAACTTTCACTTAACTGTAACAGCCATTCTGTGTCTGTATCAGGGAAACATTAAATTCAGTGGTGGTTCCCTTCAAAGCTCTGCATCTCTTTTTATTTGTCACAAAATTTTACACCAAATTTACATCAAACCTTCAGCTTCCACCATTTAACCCTTGCCTTTGCTCTCACTCACTTCCTCCAATTGTTGCCTAGCTACTTCCCCCTGACACCACCTTGCAATCTCTTTCAGATTATACCCTCAGCATAAAATATTAAAATATAAATAAAATGCAGCCATTGCCATTTCTCTATTAATATGTGTAAGACTGCGACTGCAGCTGGTTTCAAAGACGTCTTCTTCTTCTTTGTCTTCTTCAAGTGAGGAAACAATCTTACTTTCTGAATCTGAGCTGTGGTGAAGGTGTGTGGGTCAGCTTCAGTGAGGAGTAGATGACTGTTGTCTCTAATGAAACATCTGAAACAAACACAGAATAAAGAAGTTTAGCTGTCAGGACGTAAACATGAGAAAAGAACTGCAAACATTCAAACATGAGGCCACAGCACATTAACTTAGAGCGACTTTTACACCTCTGCTGAGTTTAGTTCTCAAAACAGGAAACGTAGTGACCACAGAGCTGCTCATGTTACCGTTTACCAAAGGTTAATTGTTGTCTTCGTGCGGTACACAGAAAACATGAACGTTTCGGCTCACTAACAGCCAAAGTTCAGGAGTTTGCAGTTAAAATGATCAGAGTGCTGTTAACACTCTCTTCACCCTGTTCCCTACTCTCACTACAGATCACCATGTCATCTGCAACATTATAATCCACAGAGACTGCTGCCTGAGCTCATTTGTCAACCTGTCCATCACCACTGCACTGCACCACAGTTCCTCTCTCAGGACTATCATCTGTTTTCTCCAGATACACAAAGACACAGTGAAGCTGCTGCTGAAGTTCTCTGCACTTGGTTGCACTTCTCCATCAACACTCTTAAAGAAAACATCACATCTGAAGAGCTCTTTGTCTGCAAGAAGCCACACTGCTGCTCACTGATCGTCACTTCTCTTTGTAACCTTGCTTCAGTGACTCTTTGCCTTAGCTTCATGGTAAAACTTATCAGTGGAAACAGCAGAGGAGCTTTAAGAAATGTAGAGACTTTCTAACAGGAAACTTGTCGTACCTCTTCTCCTGATTGATCCGTCTCGGCCGTCTGCTGATGTTCTTCTCACTGATGAGGAGGTGGCAGCTGCTGCAGGATCTCTGTCTGCAAAATCAAATGTAAATGTTTCCTAAATATAACAGAACTGTTGCTGTTTCATGATTTGTGTTATTAATCTAAGAATATCCATGTATGATTTTATATCAACATAAATGAAATAAAGATTGTGAGTCATAAAACAGAAAGCTTCTGTTCACATCAACATTATTTGACCACAAAGTCGTGTGTGTCATGTGACTGTTTTTAAAGGACCAGTTCACCCCATAATCACACCTACATGTGTTTGGTCTGTAGTGCTGTTTGTCCGCTTAGATTAATGTGAACTGGTCACAGTTGAAGATATCTGATTCATTTTTCAGGTGAACTGTCCCTTTAAGTCTTCAATATGTTCACATTAAGTTTGAGCAGAATGTGTGTCTCACCTTCAGGTTTCCTTTGGACACGTCTTTTCACCAGTACAACCAGTACAAGCAGCAGCAGCCCAAATATGGAGGGAACAGAAATCAGCACAGAGAGAGGAGAAGAGGACTGGTGAGGAGGAGGAGGAGGAGGAGGAGGAGAAAGAGGAGGAGGAGGAGGAGGAGGAGGAGAGGTGGAAGACCCTGGAATTAAAGAGAAAAATGAATCTTTGTGGTCAATTTATGTCGCTTTGGATTTAAGGTCTGTAAAAGAAACTGAAGCCTCACCTGTGACAGTGATCCAGCTGGATGGAGACTCTCCATGACCGCTGATGTCACACTTGTAGAGGCCTTCATCAGACCTGGAAACATGCTGGATGGTCATGTGACCTGTAGGCTGCTTCCTGATGAGGGAGCCATCTTTATAGAAAGCAGCTGGGAGGTTGGAGGGAGTGGTCTTTGTTTTACAGAGCAGAGTGACGTCATCTCCCTCCATCGCAGGGAGGACAGGACTCTGCAGGATCACTGATCCACCTCAACACAGAGACAAACTACAGCATTTCATCCATTTACACACAGCTTCATCAACACTAACTCCACACACTCAGCTTACCAGTGACTGTCAGGTTAACCATGTTACTGATGGGACCCTCTCTGGACTCACACCAGTAAACTCCACTGTCCCCTTCCACTGTCCCGAGGAAGCATGAAGAATCATCATATCTTACATACCAGTCTCCACACTGAGTCCTCTGTTGTTTGCTTGTGTTTCTCCTCAGAGTCCATCCAGCAGAGCTGTCGTCCTCCTCACAGCTCAGAAACACAAAGTCTCCTTCAAAGAACTGAGAGCTGCTGGGACTCACAGTCAGACGAGCTGTGAGAGAATTTATATTTTTGAGCAAAAACATTAAACCCTTTCATGCATGATTTCTGACAACCTCAATCGGGATTTTTTTCTTAAGTATTTTTATTCATCTTTAGGCATGAAAAAAAGATTTCTCAACTTAATTTGTTAAACATGTACTTTCCAAAGAGTTTTTTTTTTACATGTGGTGGACAACATACATTTTGACTCATGAATTTGAAAGACAGATAAATATTATATACAGTGTAAAAACTATAAAATATCAAAAATATTTTTCAACTTTTGTTGTTTTTAAACTTATGTGGTAACACTGCTTCTGTTGCTGTCCAGTGCAATGAGCCTCCCTCCTCTCTATGCATCAGTAGTGGATTATGTGCAAGTTTACCATCAACACTGACACACATACAAGAAAACAGCCTTTGAATAGCTGTTCACTGTAGTGACCACTATGCATGAACGGGTTAAATAAAATACGTCTCAACAAAGTAAGTATGTTACAAAGATCTTTCTTGGTGTGTGTAGCGACTTCCACAGTCTCTAGAGGCCAGAGATGGAGCCTGCCTCTTTGACTGACGCACTGTCAACTTTACGCTATAATGCGAGAGGTGGAATTGTTTGCTCAAAGTGCTTTGAGAGTTTACAGAGTAATGTGATCGGCTCGCGATTAAGACTCTTAACATCACAGGCTCTAATGCAACAAAGGGAAACTCGTTGTGCAGCGGTCAACAAAAACTACGGCTACCCAGCCCTCTCAGTCAAAATCAAACCAGTGAATGACAGACTGACAACGCCCTCTTAATGTCACCACTAGCACCCACCAACCAAACAAATGAAAACCCATTGATCATCAAAAATTCAATACATTTAGTTATGGCTGCTACAGTGTGTTTGGGCTGCAGAATGAAGGTGAAGAGCAGAGCAGCTTGTTCAGTAGATGTTTAAACAGCAGACATAACATAAAATAAAGAAAATTTTTAGATTTTGCTGTCTTGATGTTTCTCTTCAGTCCATCAGCTCATGCAACAGCTCATTGTTCTGACCTCCATCTCAAATATGCTAAATTTTCTCCTCCTCCTTTGCTCCACCTTTCTTCTGATTGGCTGCCCCTCAGAAACAGAAGGTGTGAAAAGCAGCAGCCTGGAGCTGTCGGTTCTCTGTATGCACACTCTTACTATAAAGTAAGGAAGTGCTTCAGCTGAGGTGTCATCTTTAACTTCTTTAAACCATTAATGTTGTTAATACATTTTTATACAAATATTGAACTGACCCACGCATTTCTTTTGTTCAGTTTTACTGCATTTACTTTTATTTCTTCAAGAAATTGATCAAATTGGCTCAAATTACCATACCATAGGATCTGGTTCTAACCTGTCTCTATTCCGGCTCCATTTTTGCTCCTTGTGGCTCTGTTCTGTGCTGGGAAAGGCCTGTTTTATGGTCTTGTCACAGGACAGGATCACTTACCTTGATTTGTTGTGCAGCAGAGGAGAAACATTAGAACTGAAAAGAAAAGAAAAGATCATAAAAATTCAGTGTTAATAACAAATATAAGCTCACAGGAACAGTGACCACGAACTGAGCCTCAGACTGATAAACTCAAAATGTTTTCTTTGAACAGGATGTGGTGATGCAGTTTAACACTGTGGTGGTTTATCTGCAGCATCGACCACACACTGAATTTTTAATGAAGTGAAACTTTGAGCTGAATTAAAGCACCTCAGATAGTCAGGAATACTTATTATTTCCCATTTTAGTGAGAAGCCACAAGTCTTCCTCTTTACATTTTTATCTCCTCGACATTTTTTCTTTGGACATTTCTTTCTACATGGTCATTAACAGTAATTGATTTAAATAAAATATATCTTGCTTTATCTCATCTTATCTTCAATAAACATAAAAACATAAAATTTTAAGAAAGTATCTGGTACTTACAGAGCAGCCACAGAAGACGTGTTTGTCCCATCGTGGCACACAGAGGTGTGAAATCTTTTCGTTCAATGCAACAGTTAAACCCTCCTCCTTCCTCTCAGTAGCTCAGTGAGGGTCTGTGGTTTCTCTGCAGCAGTTCTGGAGAAAAATCTCTCTGATCTTTTAGTTTTAAGCTGAGCTGTGAATCATGTGATGTATTGTAGTGATGAAGAAGAAAAAATTCAAAATGTCAGGAAGGTTGGTCACCTGATTTTATTTCATTACTCACAGAAAACTGATGTTTAGCGTATGTGTTCTTTTTCTTTCTTTCTTTTTAAAATATATCTCCTCTTGATTGAGCCTTTGTTTAGGGTCAGGTCATCTGTTGTCCTTTGTTCCACGTTTCCATGTTTCAGTCTGCCTCCGCCAGACTGTGACAGAACGACCCTGTTGAACCAAGCAGACATTTATTTCAGTGACTTTTTTAAATTTAAGATTCTTGTTACGTAACTTTGCAGACGTTCGATTATTTCCTGTGTAGGAAATCAGGAGGAGGAGACGGAGGCTTTTTGGGCTCTAGTGATGGGATTTCCGGCTCTTTTTAGAGAACCGGCTCTTTCGGCTCCGAACCGGCTCTTCAGGTTGTTTTGTTGCTTTAATAAACAATAATATAAAATTATGCACAAAAGGAATTACTAATGTAAAAAAGAGTGGTTTTATTTATATATTTTTATATTTAAATATATATGGTGGCCCCTACAGACAACGTACGTACAAACTCCAAAAAGCACATTTCTAGTGTTAACTGAACTTCCAAAGCAGAGCTACTAGATCACTTAAATTACACAATTGAAAGCATATGTGTATTGTTTGTGTATTTATACACAAGCACTCATATATATTCAAATAATTAAATAAAATTAATTTACCTGTTACTACACCAAATCCGGTCGTTGGTACTTGCTGGCTTGTGTAGCCACTAGGTAACAAAAGCTCAACACTGTGCCCAGCATCCTGGAGCACTTCTGTTGTGTTTTGTACGTGTTTTTGGAGTTTTTGCGTGACTTGAAGTTTGTACGTGCTTTGTCTCTAGGGACCACCGTAAATATACTTTTACAAAAACCAACTAGTCACAGTTCAACTTTTAACCATTTAAATTTTCAGCTTTTTCCTTTTAAACAAATTTAAAGTGAAACAACACAAAACACTGCAAACCACAACACAATTAAATATAAATTATAATATGAAAACAAAAAGAAGATGCATATTCTCTGTCATATGGACCTGCATGAATAAACTTTCTGAATCCTTTATCATCCGCAACTGAAAATAGTTGTGGATTACTATACCTTTCTAATGTGACGTTGTTGTCCCTGGCTCTCTCTGTCTCTCCCTCCTGCTCTGTTCCTGTGCTACATGCGGAGTGAAGCGGGAAAAAAAGTGCGAGAGAGAGAGAAAGAAAAACCTTACAGCTCGCGATAAGGAGCCGGCTCGCGTCATTCACTTCAAAGACCCGGCTCTAAGAGCCGTTTCGTTCGCGACCGACACATCTCTAGTCCTTACTACTTCCTTTGTATTTTGAAGGTTACTTTCCTTATGGATCTTCTACATCATGCTTTGATGTTTTGCCCCTCCTTGTCTCCTTCATCCTTCTCCATGTGAACCAGAAATCAGTCTCAGTTCTTCAGTTTCCTTTTCTTATTCTTCGTCATTTTCTGTTTTGCCATATGTGTCTGAGAGTAATGAATGAACGAACAACAGTTTAACTGTGTGTCATTTTGCAAAATTTTATGTGAAGGCTGTAAACATGTAACTTTCATGAACACTGTTAGACCTGACATGATTAAATACAGCAGACAGATGTTGCAGCTGTGCGAACATCACATTTAAATCACTTTGAAATGAGGCTCTGAGGTGAGGATGGGTCCGTCGGTTAAAACACCTGCTGCCTTACTCCTCTCTCTTCAGGTCTCCTCTTCACCTTGAGATGTGCAAGTGTGAGTCAAACTTTAGCATCAGAGTGTGGTATAAATATAGCCACTAGGTGGCAGCACAGGGGCTTCAGTTTGGCCCACAGTGGCTTCCACTCTGAGCTTTAATGGCACAAAACTGTAAATACAGAGTCCGAAAGAAAAAGCTACATCATCAGAAAAGAGATCACACAGGAACGGAGAGTCAGTGTTCTGCAGGCTGCACACATTTTGACACTTATCCTGCAGTCATAGAAGGAGAGGTGGGGCACAGAGGTGGACAGGTTACCTGCATTTTAGCCCCGTCTGTCACAGGACTAACACAAAAAGACAACCTTTCACACTCACATTCACTCTTATGGGCAATTTAGAACCACCAGTTAATCTAACCCTACTAACTGTATGTCATTGGACTTTTGGAAGAAGCTCCGGCTTCCTCCAAAAGTCCAGCTACCAGCTAGTTTGAGGCATGAAAATGCAACTCCACACAGAAAGACTGGATTCAAACCTTGTTCCTGTGAGGTGATGGTGGTGACTACCACACTATTTTTCCTCCCTTAGTTGACTAATCAAACATAAATTCATATATGAATGCAAATACTCTTCAAATTACGATGGAAAATATAATAGTTATATAACAGTAACAGTTTTTAAATGCTGCATGTTTGATGCTTTTTCAGTTTTTATGTTCCAAAAGATTATAAAAAGTTAATACTGACTTCTGTTGCAGACTGGAGTGTGACAAGCAAGCAATCTTTATCTGCTCAGTAGCTATTTTTCATAAATCTATGCTAAGTTATTAATATTTTAGAAACAATCTTCCTTCTTCAACTTCCACCATGTGATCCTTGCCTCTGCCTTCACTCACTTCTTCTTCTTGATGTCTGAAGTCATCCTATAAACTACATGTGATGGTGCCTAGCTACATTCTCCTCTGACACCACCTGCTTCAGGGCAGAAATCAGTCTCCTCTTTACATCTCTGGTGTTGCACAGGTGTGTTCAGTGACCAGAAAACTGCTTTATCTTTAAAATCTTTTATTAAAGACAAACATAAACTTTCCACTTCATCCTGAGCTCTACATTCAAACTGGTCCAGTGCAGCTGTACGACTGTAAACACACAGAGGATTAAATAAATAATAAATAATATAGAGAGGAGTGCAGGGATGTGTTTGGCAGCGAGCTGGACGTCACTGGTCAGACTGGTTAAACTGTGGTGAAGGTGTGTGGGTCTGCTTCAGCGAGGAGTAGATGACGGCTGAGTCTTTTTGAAAGTCTGAACACAAACACACAGATTACAGAAGGTTCAGTCCTGCACCGGCTCAGTTTATCACAGAGGAGCTGATGTGAGCAGGAGGAGTTTAACACTGCAGGTGAAAGAATAAAACTAAATCTGTCTTATACACTGTATGAACACCTGAATCTCACGAATATAATGACCAATATTTAAATGTACAAACATGCATTTGTAGTTGTATTCAGGCCTTTTGTGTATGAATGACAGAGCTGTGATGTGATAACTTACAAAGGCACCTTTTATTTCCTCGTCTCCTGACATCTCAGAGTTATTTACACCACCTTCACATTTATACAACATGTTTTCTTACTATAGTTACAGAATGTACTGTCTTCATCACACAAACTAGGGTTTGTCTGCCACAGCTGTGTGTATCATGTGTTTAACCTCTTCATATGTTTCTAATATTATAGTTAATCCTCCTCCCAGAGCTAATAACCACATTCATGTGACCACAGTGATTTTCACAGTGTGTGCTGCTACTCTTTTGCTAAACTTTCCTACAGAGGAGTTTGTGCAGCGAGCATGAAAGAGGAGCAGCTGTACCTCTGTGACTGCTGTTTGTCCTGATGGCGATCTGTGCATAGCTGACATCAGCTGTTCCATACAGTAAAGAATAAACTGCAGCAGGATCGCTCTCTGCAAGACAAGACAGAGTCATGCGACTGATACACAACTGTTGTTTGAGGGTGAGAAAAATTTGGACTTTTCATAAATTAGACCTGCAAGCAGGAGGATGCAGCGTGTCTGGTGTTTCACCGAAAGCTGCTTTTACACCTCAGCTAAGGTTCCCACATGTTTACAGACTGTGTTAGTTAATAAAACAGGAAGCTCAATGGCCACAAAGCTCCCCAACTCTCTCAGAAACATGTTTCACTTTTACATGATGCATTAAAATATTTTGCAAAACCAATTTCAAAGAAAAACACTAAACATTTTTGTTTTGTTCTGTTTTTTACGTTGATCTGACCGGGTTTACCATTTAGCAACGCATCATTATAACGTTTAACTTGGTTTGTCGATACATCACAAACAAAATGGGTTTGGCTCTCTGTGAAAGTCCAATGGACAAACTTTGGCTGTGTTTAATAAAAAGGATGGTGACATGATGAGCTTAGTGTGTTAATGTGGTTTATTAACATCATTACAGGGAACCAGCTTTAGTTCCCAACAAAGGATTCAGCTGTGGATGCTGGACGGCTTGAACTTCACTGTGTTCTGTTTAATGAGGTTTTTTTAATTTTTAGTGAGAGACACACAGCTACTTCCTCCAGCAGCACTTTCTGCCTTATTAAAGGAGGACTGAGAAATAAAAGCTTGTTATTACAAGGTATAATGTTATTATTACTATTATTATTTTAGCAGCAGGTTATTTAACTGAGGAAAGCATCGGAGGAGCTTCTCATTTCTTAAACATGTCAGAAGATATGATGTTGCTGTGTTTCAGACGGGTCAAATTATTGGCCTGTGTCAAGCAAAGAAGCAGCTTAGGAAAAGCTCAACTACTAAAACCTGGCTACGAATGACCCCACACGTTATTAAAACCTGGGGGAAAAAACTAAAGAGTGCAAATAAATCACTTAAACATTTGATGACAGCACATCACAAAGAGAGAGCATTTCAACATTTCTGCAGTGCACGATCTTTAATGAATCACTGCTGTCTGAAGTAGATTTCATCACAGTGCATCCAACACACGTTTAAACATCCTGAGGAAATGTCAGAGGATCATCGACGAGTTTAGAGACTGTGTAACAGGAAACGTTTCATACCTCTGGTCACATTTGACTCATACTGGCTGTTTGCTGTTGTTCTTTCCACTAAGGAGTAGGTGGCATCTGGTGCAGGATCTTGCTCTGTAAAACAAAGTCAGACTTTCCATAAACAACAGGACTGGTACTGCTGCTGCTGCTGCTTCAGCATTTGGAATATTAATACAGCTGAAATCCAGAAACATGTTGACACTGTGTGAAATCTCTTAACCACTTATTTTATTCACAATGAAGCACAGAAAACATTTGAAATATCGAAAAAGACTCATTTTAATGTTTTATGAAAAGGTTGGGACGGGTCAACAAAAGGCTGGGAAAGTAAAAAAGAAACAGCTGGAGAACGATGCTGCATCTAATCAGGTTAACTGGCAGGAGGTCAGGAATGTTAGGTATTTTAGTACCATGGTAGCATTTACTGGATATTGTTTTATAGTGACATTATGCAGGAAAACTCTGTCATTCAATAAGGCCCCTTTGTTTTAGTTATTTTTCTCTCTGACCCAAGAATTGATGTGTAAGACTCACAGGCTGGTACCCCAAGGTCGAAAACACCACAGAGATGAGACCACTTCCTTACTCCCATCCTCCCTTTTTCTTTATCTCCTGGAAAAGGCTCGTTAAAGGCTAGGTGGTTTGTTTCAGAATTCACTGATGAAAGAACTCTGTATTCTATGTCTAGGAGTGTATTTTGCTGGGATGATCATAAATTATAGCTGAACTGATAAACTACACAGGATACTTCTTTGCTCACAAGGCAGGAAGACGTTTCCTTATTTGGTCTGTACCGGTTTGAACTGGGAAAGCTGACACACGAACCTTTTTTTTCATCTATATAAACTGCTGTGTATCAAATAAACCTTTGAGTTGATTTGGGAAGGCAACCTAAAGCAGTCTCTGTTTTCTTGTTCTCCCAAGCTGCTCCCGAGCTCGTACTAACACGCTGAATGGCATACCTGAGTGTTACTTTAAATAATTAGGAATCTTAGAAGGAAAGGACAGAACTCTGCTTATCGCTCACGCCACGGAGGAAACCCGGGATGGCAATTTCCTTCAATTTTGGTGTCAGAAGTGGGATCCGCTGACAGAAGGTAAATACACGTCTTTAATATTTATATGAGACCGTGTTATGCCTCTCTCAGTGATCGATCCATAAAGAAACGGGATATGCTGACGAAGTTTCACTTAGTGATCCAGAGAGATACACTGACGACTTCCTCAGTCCCCGAATAAAGTAAATTAACCCTTGTGTGGTGTTGGTGGACACAGGAAGTTGCCTGTTGTCTTGAATATTTTAATTTTGTTTAAGTTGCTCACTCAGAAAGAGTGACACAGGAAGTTGCCTGTTGTCTTAAATACTTCTCGTTAAGTGAGAAGTTGCTCACCAAAGAGTGACACAGGGAGAAGTTGAACGGGTCTCACAGACCCGATTACCATACAAGGGTTAAAAGCAGTAAATTAAAAGCAGAAAGACACAGGAAGTTGCCTGTTGTTTTACGAGAAGTTGCTCGTTAAGCGAGAAGTTGCTCGCTAAGTGAGAGTTGCTCACACAAACAAAAATTGCTAGCAATAAATTTAAAGTGACCTCAGCTGTGCCGCAGCGAAAATACTAACCTAAATCCTCCTAGCGTGTAAACCCCTCTGGAAATCACTGAACATGAGTCAGAATTATTCAAAGACCACAGACAGGTCCGATAAAAAATCTAAAGTACCTGTAAAACCAAAAAATTAATAAAATACAAAATAAAGTCTCAAATAACGGCTCAGTATAACTCCCATTTCCGGTTACGTGTAACCTACGTCCGCGAATCGGTGAAGACGTCCATGATCACGTATCCAGAACATGCGGGAGTGCTTATGTGACTGACTTTGTTTACAACTTAAGAAGTTCAATGCATTCTAATTTCTTTTCGGAGCCTTATCCCGAACGATTATCGCCAGAAAACAGGTCAGTAGAAATGTTGAATATCATTTGTGATAAGAAAAGTAGTCTGCTTAAAAAGTCCTGTAGAAAATATATGATAGAATGCCGCGACGTGATGCATCAAATGTTACCGCTATGGACAAAAGGAGGGTAAATAATGACAAAGTCGCCGATTTCTTTAAGAATCTAAAGAAATTCCTGCTAACAATGTCCAGAGACAAAATTGACTTAAATGCAGTAACTATGTGTAAACAGAAGCCTGATGAATCTATCCTAGTATTCATAAAACGCTTTATGCACTGTTGGACAAGCTAGAGGTGCAAATTTAGCTCAGTTTTCCAGCAGCCGCAGACACCCAAAGCAAAAATGAATTTGTGTATTTAATTTAACACAAAGGGTGAAATGTTTGCTGACACTGATAACAGCTTATGTTTTCTCTGCCCTTATGTACCGACATGATGGAGAAGGAACATCCTCTGTGTCAGCTGGACCCTCAGCAGAGAATGAACTCAACATCCTTTTTGTCCGGTACTCTATGTCACACACTGTGCCAAAAAAACGTGTACAGACGCCACTAACAGGTAATCCCATGACTGGGAGCCACACTTTTGTTTCTCTCACACTGTTCAACAACATGATAACTGCTCACACAAGTGAAGGTCAAACAGTGATTTTGTTACATAACTCAGACATAGGTTACGAAATATGTCGTCACATAGATCTAACCTACCCTATCCACTGTACTATTTCTGCAGTTACATTGCCAGCTGAATACCAGAATATGACATTGTGGTCTAAAAGTGAGAATGAGATAGGATTTATTGACTGTACACTTTATCACGTACACCTATTAAAACACAACAAGCGAGTATATGTCAGGCAATGTCCCCTTTCCACGGAAAAAGCCGCAGCCCTAGATGTCATGATAGGAGATTTATTGACTACAGGAGTAATAAAGCCCACACTCCTGTCAATCCTGTGCCAAAGCCTAACAAACCTGGCGTATGGCGTTTCATACAAGACTTAAGGCAAATTAATGCAGTCAACATTCCTCTGCCACCTCTCGTTTCAGATGTTCACAGCATATTGACATGCATTGCATACACACTTTACCGTGGTGGAAGACACACAGCCGTTATTTGCATTCACACATAGAAATAAGCAGTACACTTGGACTCGTTTGCCCCAAGGCATGATAGACAGCTCTGCTGCTTTCTCAATGGTGCTTCACTCCTCCAGGGCTGCACCCTGATCCACATGTGGATGACCTCCTCCTCTGTGCTGAAAGTGTAAAAACTATGTCAAACTGCTACACACATGCTTCTCCAGCACCTCCAAAAGACTGGCCACAAAGCATCAGCAAAGAAAATGCAGTACTGTCAGACTTCTGTTCAATATTTGGGATTCACACTGTCTCACGGAAAACGTTCCATGACTGCAGACAGGGTCAAAGCTGTGACCTCTGTCCCTCGGCCCACTACACAGAAGGAAATGTTGTCCTTCCTAGGCATGGTGAACTATTGCAGACAGTGGATACCAGACTGTTCTTTTCATGACCACATTCTGCGTGACTGTTGTAAAAAAGACAAGCCTCCTCGAATACTGTGATCCACAGAAATGACTGTCTCTTTCAATGCATTACAGGGAGTGCTGACCTCCGCCACTCAAAGGTGCTGCCTGAATTGTTCAGGGAATGCCGGCCTGCCTGAGGGCAGTAGCAGCTTGCTCTATCATGATAAGGGACTGCGAGAAGCTCACACTCTCACATGACACTATTCTACACACCAATCACAAGGTCACGACCATTGTAGCAAACATAACTAAACAACATATGCAAATCTCACATTTATTGATCCTATGCTGTGTTCTTCTGACCGACAGGATGGCTCAGACAGGCTTGACGTTCATGACTGCATGACACGTATACAGGAATCCACAGCACCACGTCCAGATTTAGAGCAAACACCTATCCCAGACTCAGCCACGGTTTATGTGGACGGGTCCTGTTCAAGGCCGAATGACAACTCATTTCTTTGTGGCTATTCAGTGGTAACAGTGCCTGACATCATACTAGAGGCTCACTCATTACCATTTCACTCAGCACAAAAAGCAGAGCTCATGGCTTTAATACGCGCCTGTGAGCTACATTTGGATAAGCATGTGACAGTTTACGCAGACAGCCGCTATGCATTTGGCGTTGTGCATGACTTTGGCACATTGTGGAGACAGAGAGGATTTAGATCTGCTGATGGAAAATAAATTGCTAAATTCTGATTTTGTTCAAAGACTTTTTCAGGCTATACAGCTACCATCGGCCGTTGCAGTTGTAAAAACGAATGGACACAGTACAGCTGACACAGACGAAGCAACAGGTAATGCTTTAGCAGACGTGACAGCCAAGGCTGCAGCTGCATCACAGCTCCCACCTCCGCAGGAAGTATTATCTGTGCCCCTACAGCTGCCACTTGTTACACTCCCAGACTATTTAGACACAAATGTTGATTTAAAATTCATACAAGAGCAAGCCTCTGCATGTGATTACACCTATTGGGAGAATAATGACTGTACCTTAGATGACAGAGATGGCCTATACAAAATCTTAAGGGTTTGATTGCCCTCCCATATTCCCTGATGCCAGTCCTTGCCCGACATTTTCACTGTGTGAGTCATGTCGGACAAAGAGGGGTAATAGGAGCAATAAAATCAAGATTTGTAATTGAGAAAACATCACATGCAGTAAAAGCATATTAGCAACCTGTCTAACATGTGCGCGAACTAATGTAGGTAGCTCAAAAGCAAAACATCAGCATTTACCACAACCAGATTTTCCATTTCATACATTACAAATTGATTTTATACATATGCCAGCACAAGGAAGCATCAAGTACTTACTGGTAATAGTGGATCAATTTAGTAAACGAGTAGAAGCTTATCCAACCTCAAAAGAAACTGCAGAAGTAGTCTGTCAAAAGTTGAGCAATGAAATAATACCCAGATTCGGAATACCTCACCAGATTAACAGTGATAGAGGATCTTCATTCACATCAGAAGTAATTCAAAAGTGTGCTAAAACTTTAATGACCTGGGTCAAATTACTTCCTCAAGTCCTCTGTGAGATTGGAATGACTCCATCTGCAGTAACCAAATTATCTCCATTTGAAATAAGACTATTTCCAACACCATGGTCAGCTTCCAGAGGGGCACCGCTAGTAGAAGGTGATGTATATTGCATTGTCCACTGATGTTCACAACCTGGTAGAAAAACTGAATAATAACTATCAGAAAGTTTGTCTCTCTCAGCTTTTCCCCTCCACAGTTCCACCAGTGGAGACAAGGAGATGCATGTTGGAGAAGCCACTAAAACCAAGGACTCTCTGGGAGGCCGCGCGTGTTCCAGCCCCAGACTGTACTGGCAGTGACGAAGAACCAGCATCCTCACAGACGGACAACCTCAGTGGATTCATGCCAGCAGGGTTAAGACCAGCCCAATCGGACCATCTCAGGCGTCGGATCAAGCAGACGACATCTCCGGCGAGCCAGCGCCCGGAACTAGAGCAAATAAACACACACGGGTAGATGACATCTCAGGCGAGCCAGCGCCCGGATCCAATGCACACACACAATCACTGATTAACACACAACGCCTGAAAGAACAACAACAAGGTACTCGAACATCCAGCAGGAATAGAAAGCCAAAAGTACCACATGATGTCTAACCTGATAAAGCCAGACTCACTCCATCCTGATAATGGAGAAAATGAAATGCCCATTGTCATCACACGACGCTTATTCTGTGTCTCTCGAACCTGGGACCAGGCCAGGAGACGACTGAAGAACTGTTTTTCTTATATATTGTCTTATATATTTAGGTTATTTATCATATCTATCGCATTAACCTTAGGATTTCTCTTTGCTATTTTGTATTGTAAACTGCAACCATGTTCACATTTCTGCAGGTCATATTTTGCTGACTATACCTCATGCTCCATTTTGCAAGACACCTACTTAATGCACTCCTCACGCTCCCTAAAATCAGTAAATAGCAACATAGACGCCACTAATAAACCATTTTATGCACCCTCTAGAGCAGGAGCTAACGCCTGGTATGAAAATGCCAGAACAGCCGCTCGTGATTTAGGAAACAGTAACTGTTATGTCTGTTCAAAGGCTAATCCAGAACAGGTAATAGTAGGATACCCCATATCCGGTTTCCCCCTCACTGAGGGACTAGAGGAAATCGGCGGAGATAATGCTCTCTTTAAAGACACTTTACAGTTGACTCTGAGCCCTCTCGACTGCCTACTTAGACACACACACACACACCAACTAACCCTGAGACTCCATTAGGCGAATTATTGAAGTTATCTGATGACACCGCAGGGACCTGCGCCCCAATGAAACGCCCCAAGAATAGGTTAAAACCCTCACTGCCCTTAGGACAGATCCCTCTCCATTTTAATACTAGTATGATATGTCTGCGCAGACTAAAGTTAACTGGCCCAGACACACACATAGATTATACAAAGGATAACTACACATTCTTCTCTGACTCCCCAGGTGCACGCTGTAATGAGACATGGCTAGCTGTCTCTATGGCTGAAGTTTTATCCTATCTGGAGGAACACACACACAGTTCAAGTTCGAGCAGAGACTCGATCATTGTTCCCCCAGACGGTGTATTAAATGACACTGACTGGGGGGAGTTAGTTAAATCACACATGGCCACGCGCCTAACTAGAGCAATCCCACATGCTTATTGGTTGTGCAATAATACCCTTAGATTAGCTTTACCTGTTAATTGGACCGGTACCTGTGGTCTAGTAACCGTTGATGTATGCTGTACTTTCATTCCCAATAACACCGCCCCTAACGGTTCATTCACACAAGCTATGAATAAACTTGAAGCATTGCAGATAGAACTAATTGCCAATACAGGTCACGGTCAGTGGCTACATAAGTGGCTACAGGACACGTTTGGAAGATGGAAGGAACTAATTGTAGCCTTTGTAACCGTTGCAGCATGTTTTTGATGATTATTGTCTGTTGTGTGGTACCCTGTGTACGTTCAATGATAACCCGTATAGCTACTAGTACAGCTACTTCAATGTATTTGCAATTGGCACAAATTGACCCAGATTATGTGTCAGATGTTACCAATGATGTTCCTGATGTGTATATTGAACATTAGGTTGTGAACTATTACATTTTATGATTTGCTTTTTATATTATGTTATTACATTTGTGATTTTTCCTTTCTATTTGAGTTATTATTTTTAAAAATAATAAAAGAGGGGAACTGTTAGGTATTTTAGTACCATGGTAGCATTTACTGGATATTGTTTTATAGTGACATTATGCAGGAAAACTCTGTCATTCAATAAGGCCCCTTTGTTTTAGTTATTTTTCTCTCTGACCCAAGAATTGATGTGTAAGACTCACAGGCTGGTACCCCAAGGTCGAAAACACCACAGAGATGAGACCACTTCCTTACTCCCATCCTCCCTTTTTCTTTATCTCCTGGAAAAGGCTCGTTAAAGGCTAGGTGGTTTGTTTCAGAATTCACTGATGAAAGAACTCTGTATTCTATGTCTAGGAGTGTATTTTGCTGGGATGATCATAAATTATAGCTGAACTGATAAACTACACAGGATACTTCTTTGCTCACAAGGCAGGAAGACGTTTCCTTATTTGGTCTGTACCGGTTTGAACTGGGAAAGCTGACACACGAACCTTTTTTTTCATCTATATAAACTGCTGTGTATCAAATAAACCTTTGAGTCGATTGGGAAGGCAACCTAAAGCAGTCTCTGTTTTCTTGTTCTCCCAAGCTGCTCCCGAGCTCGTACTAACACGCTGAATGGCATACCTGAGTGTTACTTTAAATAATTAGGAATCTTAGAAGGAAAGGACAAAACTCTGCTTATCGCTCACGCCACGGAGGAAACCCGGGATGGCAATTTCCTTCAAGGAACATGACTGGGTATAAAAAGAGCTTCTCAGAAATGAAGACCACTGATCTGCAACAAACTGCGGCTACAAATTGTCAAGCAATTTCTCAACATGACAAGTTTCTCCACATAAAATTACCAAAACCTTTGGACATCTCATCATCTACAGTGCAGAATATCACCAACAAATTCAGAGAATCTGAAGGAATCTCTGTGCACAGGGCCCTCAGTGCTACTTGAGATCCCTGTTTTGAGCATTCAGACAGCACAAACTCGACTCTTTCATGGAAATCACTGCACGGGCTCAGGAGCACTGCAAAAATGTACTGTCTGTGAAGGAGAGGGAGCACTGGGCTTCATATCAGACCTCTGCTGGAAAGTCTGTCTCTCTGATCGTGTGGGGATGTTTGTATGTAATCGGCAGCTTGCACATGTGGAACGGCAAAAGTCAGTGTTGAAAAATGTATGCAGATGTATTTTTCAGGAAAGGCTCAGCATATTTCAGCAAGACGATGCCAAACTGCATACTGCATCTATTACGACAGTGTGAATTTGTAGTAGAAGAGTCCAAGTGGTGAATTGTCCTTCTTGCAGGACTTTGAGCAGCTGGAATCCTCTATGGGACAAGAATGAGACCACATTGCTCTCCTAAAAGTCCAGCAGCACCAGTCCTCAGTTCCCGCATGTTTACAGACTGTTGTTTTTGTTTGACATGACCCTGGCCAACTTTATTCAAATGTAAAAAGACTTTTGTTTTCTTTAAAAAGTACATATTTTCAGTTTACACATTGTTTTCTTTGTTCTATTGTGAACGGAACGTTTTATTATTTTATTAGGGATTAATGAAGTATTCTGATTGTGAAAAATATAAAGTTATGAGATCTGAAAATCACTGCAACCGTTTGGTGGATGGTGTGTAAAATATAGAAAAGAGCTAATGATGAGAACATGAGCAGTAAAACCGAAATAAAAAAAATCGAGGTGTTTCTTTCTCTCAGTCCAGGGGTGAGAAACTGAAACTGGACAGCAGCAGAGCTTCTCCTTCTTCTCCTTCTTCTTCAGCATGCTGATGTGCAGTTCAAACACACGGGTATTTGGTCGTAAAGTGAAGCTTTGAAAGTACTGACAGTATTAACATGCTACCTAATCAAACATGGGTGTTTGGGCCAACACACATGTTGTAAAAACCCCAAGCACGAGCTGGGCAGACCCTGTTGTGGAACCATCAGAGGAACATCAAAGACTTCTGAGATTATATAACAGGAAACTTTGCGTACCTCGTTTGCTGTTTGATTCCTTTCGGTGGTTTGCTGCTGTTCTTTTCACTGATGAGTAGGAGGCAGCAGCTGCAGGATCTCTCTCTGCAAATACCAAAGATTTCCCTCTGATAATACAACCGTTACTGCTGCTTCGGCATGTTAATATGTATAAAGCATTGTGTTTTTAATGAAGCTGAAATAAAACAGTAACTCTTTCAAAAATCTTTCTGAACGCTGAAAAAAATGTCTCTTTTTTTACAGTCAGATAGCTGGATGGTAGCAAAGCTTCTGCTCTCATCGACTCTCTTTGACCACAAAGTCTGAAAACACAAACTAATCATAAATATTAAAATATAGGGATATATTTCAAATATGATGATTATCATCAATTATAGTAGCTTAAAATGGACTTTTAGAATTTACTTAAAAATGTGAAGGTCTATGGCTCAACAACTCACAAATATAATAATGTGAAATTAACACATCCTGTGCACCATGTGACCATTTTTAAAGGAACAGTTCACCTCATAATCACACCTACATGTGTTTGGTCTCCAGTGCTGCTTATCCACTCAGATTAGTGACTGGCCAAACTTAGAGATATTTGATTACAGTTTTTTCCTTTAAACTATTTAACATGTTCACATTAAGTGTGAGCAGAATGTGTGTCTCACCTTCAGGTTTCCTCTGGACACATCGCCTAACCAGTACAACCAATACAACCAGCATTAGCAGCCCAAATATGAGGGGAACAGAAACCAGCACAGAGAGAGGAGGAGAGGAGCGCTGAGAAGGAGGAGTAGAGGAAAACGAGGAGGAGAAAGAGGCAGTGGAAGCTGATGGAGGAGGAGAGGTGGAAGACCCTGGAATTAAAGAGAAAAAGGGATCTTTGTGGTCACTTTGAGTCGCTTTTGGTCTAAAATCTGTAATATAAACAGAAGCCTCACCTGTGACAGTGATCCAGCTGGATGGAGACTCTCCATGACCGCTGATGTCACACTTGTAGAGGCCTTCATCAGACCTGGAAACATGCTGGATGGTCATGTGACCTGTAGGCTGCTTCCTGATGAGGGAGCCATCTTTATAGAAAGCAGCTGGGAGGTTGGAGGGAGTGGTCTTTGTTTTACAGAGCAGAGTGACGTCATCTCCCTCCATCACAGGGAGGACAGGACTCTGCAGGATCACTGATCCACCTCAACACAGAGACAAACTACAGCATTTCATCCATTTACACACAGCTTCATCAACACTAACTCCACACACTCAGCTTACCAGCGACTGTCAGGTTAACCATGTTACTGATGGGACCCTCTCTGGACTCACACCAGTAAACTCCACTGTCCCACGGGACAATATTGCTTGTGGTACAAGAAGAGACAGTTAATTGTCCCCACTCCTCACACTCAGCTCTGGTGTCTCTGCTTGTGTTTCTCCTCAGAGTCCATCCAGCAGAGCTGTCGTCCTCCTCACAGCTCAGAGACACAAAGTCTCCATCAAAGAACTGAGAGCTGCTGGGACTCACAGTCAGACGAGCTGTGGGAAAAACATAAACATTTTTTTCTTTTTTTTTTCACATAGAGAGAGACCATATCTCTGTTAAAAAAAGAGGATCCACAAGTGAAGCTTCTGCAACATTTTTTTGATCAGATGCCAAAAGCCCTCCCTTTCAATCTTGCTGCTATCCTTCTGTCACAAATCACCCTGATGAATCTCATCTCCATCCTGATATACTAGTAGATGTTAAAAGGCACTGGCAGGTAGATCTTGTTAAACAAAATATAACGTAACAGTTTATTAAATTCCAAATCCTAAATCTGGTCCAATACAGTAATACAACAATAAACAGAACAGCTCTACTCAGTAAACGTTTTTCTGTGAGTGCTGCTGTTCTGTTTACTTAGACAGAATCCTGATGGCTGACAGGTTGAACTAACCAGCTGTGCAGATGTTCATGTAGTGATCAAACACTGTGGGTTTTACATAAGTGTCCTATGTGCCTCTTAGTTCATCGTCTCTCTGAAGCAAAATGTTTTAGCTCCTCTCACTCAACACCAACCTTCTTCCCCCTCAAATAGGTGTGAGCAGCACTGTGGGGCTTTTTTGCTCACACATTTAAATATAAGGGATAAACCTCATCATACACAACCAACAGCAGAAAAAAGACTCAATTCAATTTGAAATTTTGAGCATGTTTGATGGGAAAAAAGATACCGAACTGCAAAAACGGATTTTTAATATTTTTAGGTAGACAGTCTGGTGAGAGCTGAACATGTATGTGACTGGATTTTCTCTCAGTCTATGTTAAAAGCACATCCGATCACTTTAACTAAGATTTACAGGTCACTCTGAAGACAACATGAAGATACTAACCTTTTTACATTCACCCTCTTTTTCTTTTTTTACTAATAAGGCCTCAAAAGTGCACGGAGCTTGTTCACTGGACTCTTATAGTAATATCGTTGACAAGAAATGTATCGACTTCCGTGTCAGGAGCTGCTTCTGCTCACGTCTTGGTATCTAGCTGACACTATTTGAAACCAGAAGGCTGAGCTTTTATAATGTCATTAAAAATACAATCAGCAGGATTTTTATTCAAATATTAAACTGAATCAAGACATTTTATTAAATGTTTGACTGAATTTTACCACACAGAGTTTCACTTCACCAACCGTGCATTAAAGCTGCTCTGACTCAGCTGGTCCATCTGAGCCTAACCAGTTTCTATTCTGTCTCTACTTTTGTCACATTCAGCACAGTTCCAAGTTGTTTTTACACTCTTTTATTTTTTATAAAAAGTGTTAGTTGGTAATAAAGCAGGTTGTCCCTCACCTTGGTTAGTTGTGCAGCAGAGCAGCGACATCAGGCCTGAAAACGAAGCACAACAGATACCAACATCTGTTTATAGGAGCAGCAGAACGGTGACCACAAATTAATTTCCAAGCGATGAACTCAAAACGACTTCTTTAAACAGGACGTGCCGTGTAGGAGGAGGTGAGGATACAGTTTCAAACTGCAGTGGTTTATGTGCAAAATCACATTTTTAATGACGTTTAAAAAGTAAAATGTTATAACCTCCTGTTACAGATGTAAAGCAGCTGGATAGAAAGAGCTGATGTGCACACTTCTACTTAAACCTTCTTACACCATCCTAAAAGTTGCATCTTCCTCTTTGTAGTCTCGTCTCTTGCCCATTTATCTCGAGGTCATTATCACAGTTATTGAGTATTAAGTGTCTCGCTGCCACTCTCAGCAGAACAGCTTCAAGTCACGCAATAAGATTTACAGGCAGCATGTGGTACTTACAGAGAGGCCACAGAAGACGTGTTTGTCCCATCGTGCCACACAGATCTGAGATCTTCTTGTTCCACAGAAGCACTTGAACCCTCCTCCTTCCTCTCGGCAGCGCAGTTTAGAGGCCCTGTGGTTTCTCTGAAGCAGTTCTACGAAAAAAAAGACAGAAAGAAAAAAGGAAAGTCCTGTAAGTTTCAGGTTTGAAGCTGAAATATGAATCACAGAGTTTATTAAAGCGATGAACGGGAAAGAATGAAACATGTCAAAGCTGTGGGCACCTGAATATTATTAGTTTTAAACCTTCATAAAATTTGTTTTAGTGTTTGTCGCTTAGTCTTTGAGGAAATTATCATGACCTGAATGAACCAACCTCAACATGTAAAATGTAGGACATTTATGTAAGCTGTTATTCTGGCCTGTATATGATTTGCACCATATAACAAAATTTAAACTTTCAGGTATTTGATTAACTTCTCATGCACAGAAATGCAGCTTTGCTACACAAACAACACAGAAATTACAGCTGTGATAGTAGACTTTATATATCTTTATATCTTTCTTGTGTAAATGGAAATTTGTCTGTGTTGTTGAGCAAATTCTTAACGCTAGTGTGTATTTCACGCACATGGAGAGATTTTTTTTTACTCGCTGGTGCACTGTTACACGCAAACTACAAGATGCCCTTTTGGGATTTAACTTGTTGAACATGTCAGTGTGTTAATAAAGTTAACTTGAAAAAAAAAGCGAGGCGGAAGAAAAGTGACGGACATGCGCTGCTGTGCTGCAGCCATGCTTCATTCAAAGTGCCACCTGATCGAAACCAGTGACAGCCCTGCTGTCACTCAGCGAGAATTGGGAGACTGGGAGGATTTAAACGCAGTGTTTTGCTTTTCATTCCTTTTCTCCCTCATGGACGTCCGTGTGACGGTCGTCCGCACACATGAATGCAAAGGGGGGCAGTTTTACCTCAGGAAGCCAAAGACGGTGATCAGGTGAGTTCGTGTCATTCTTCGAGTCGACAACTTTTCAGTCCCTTTTCTTTCTCTACCCGCACACATGTGGAACAGCTTGTTGTTAAATGAAGCCTTTTAAACGTGAGCACTTAGAAAGCAAGCGTCCTCTGACGTCTTCGTGTATCCTGGGTTAGAATAAGCGCTTTCCCTTGATGTCCCTGAATGCATCAACGTGCATTCTCAGAGGCATTTCGACAGCTTTTGAGTTTCCTGGTTGTAAAACTGCTGCTGAAGACAGTTTATTACAGGTTAGTTCATCTTGCGCAGTGTTAGTTAAACATTTCGATCATTATGAGTAAGAATTAAACCTGCAGTGACCGCTGACGGACACTAGAGGGCAGTCAGTCATTTCACATTTACAGAAATGCACAGGATGAAACCAAATATTATTTCTCCAGCATCTATAGTAGAACAATAGAAACAAAAACAAAAAAAAACCAAAAGCAAAATTAATATATAATAAACAATATAAACACTTCATGGATTATCTCACTTCGTCTAGGCTACTCAAACAGGGGAGAGAGATCAGGGCAGTGCTGCGGTGTGTAGGAGGATATACCGGGGTAGTGACGATGAGCAGGCGAGCAGAGATGGTTGAGGTTAACAGCATAGACTGCAATATGTTTTTGTGGTTGGAATCCTCAGTAAACAAACAGCTCCACGCCCTGCCACTAGCGTGTGATCTAAGGCGAGATAAACAGTGTGTGCAGCTTCAGAGCTAAACCCCGCTGAGACAGCTGATGCAGCTTTCCAGCCCACGTCTCCGTGAACCTTACAGTGTGCGCGCTGCGAGTTCGACCAAATGATGAATAACACAGTCCGCTACAGTGAGACGTTAGACATACAATAGATCAGCACAGGTTTTATAGTTAGATGTAACTGATGTATGGAGTGATTTTAAATTCCCACTGTACAAAAACGGCAACAAACAAACACACAAATAAAAAAAAACAGACAAAAAAAAAAACAGTGATCACCGTCGCACAGAGATATTGTAAAGACTGTGTAAAACGTAAGACTGGGGGCGTGTCCTAAACGCAGCAGACCGCCCTTGACTCCTTGGCAAAACAAATGTACACACATCCAGTTTCCAGCAACTTCAGGGTGGTCGGTTGTGAGTTGTTCTGCAGAAATGTCTCACATTCTTCTTCTTCTTCTTCTTCTGCTGACTTTCGAGACAGCGGCATCAGAAGGTGAGTCGCTAAACAAGCAGAGGAGTTGGCAGTCTGCCAAACGCTGTGACTCACGATTATTAGGGAAGTTTTTTTTTTTTAACAGCTGTTCAAATGTAATTATTAATAGCAGCGTGTTTGCAGCGAGCAGCCACCTGAAAATCGTAACTGTGGCCCGGCTGATGGTAAATAAAATCAAATGCGAGCGAGATGATAAACATATCTTTGAGATTCACTGCTGCTCTTTAAATCTGCAGATTTGCAGTGAAACAAAAGCGAAACTGCGTTTTCTTTACTTGATATAGGCAGAATGTTGCATCAAAGAAAAGAGTTTGAAGTGATGGGCGAGTGAGATTGAATTCATTGCCTGCAGGCATGAATATTGTTAAGTAAATGAAAGGCGTTTCCAGTCCATTTGTTATAATCAGAGCCGGTGTTCCAGCTTAACTGGTTTTTTTCCACTTTGAGAGGATGATGTTTTTTGCATTTAAACAAATGGTGGCAAAACTATATAGTTTATATATATAATAATAATATATACTGAGGTACCAATCGGATAGATGCGTGCCAGGAAATCTGTTTATTTCAAAAGCGAACAGCCCAGATTCTCATTAAAGCAACAGATTTGCTTATAAAGTGCTCTGTAGTCATCTCGGTGTACATCGCTCCTCTTTTACACCCTGCTGGTTTGCTTATCTTGTGCAGAATATTACGATGACATCATGTTATATCGAGCAGCAGCTGATTACATTAAACTTTGACTGTTATCACTGGTTAACTTGGGCGTGTTTCCTAAATCAGCAGATGTTAAACAGCTGACAGGTCAACAGGATATATGCAGGTAAACTTAAAGGTCTATTGACCTGATCTATGGTGTCGTGAGAAAACACTGGCTCGTCTAAAGTTTATTATTATTTTTTAATTAAAATAATTTCATTGTTGTCGGGAGATAATATTGATGCTAATTTCTAGGAGCTGGAGATTGTTTTTGGTTTTTTTGCAGAGGTCTTTAATCTTGTCAAACCACATAAGCCACTGACAGACAGATGAACACTCAGTGAAAATGATAAATCTGCAGATCCAACATCTAGAACACTGAGAGTCGAATAAGTAAACAAATCTAACCAGTTAACATAAGAACCAGTTTACCTGGAAAACCAGCACGAGGTGTTGAGTGGCTCTAAGCAGAGATTAATTTGGACTGCATGCTTCCATCGCCTACCACCCACCTCAGCACCACCAATACTTATATATTGTCCATATTTGATCTTTTGCACATCTAAAACATCGGTTATTGATGTCTTACTGCAGCGGTGGGGAACTCCAAGCCTTAAGGGCCGGTGTCCTGCAGGTTTTAGATCTCACCCTGGGTCAATACACCTGAATCAAATGATTAGTTCATTACCAGGCCTCTGGAGAACTTCAAGACATGTTGAGGAGGTAATTCAGTCATTTAAATTAGCTGTGCTGGATCAAGGACACATCTAAAACCTCAAGGCCACCTTTGAGGCCTGGAGTTCCCCCGCCTCTATCTTACTGGAACTGAAAGGGAAGAAAAAGACAGGAAACAGTAAACATTGCATTTACAAAGCAAATAAATAACACGCCCTAACCCAGAGCAGCAGAGTTAAGTATCTGGTTTACACCCATTCAAAAACTTGCCAAATCTTCTCTCGCAGCGCCAAACAGACTATTCTTCTTTTGAATCTAGTTTTAAGATTCTGGTACTCCACGTGCTGACAATCGGGTGTCTGATTGGCTCCTTATCAGCAGCACCTGTGAGCATGGACCCTCTTGCAGCGCACAGTTAGCGTCTGCTCCTAGCGGGGGTGACAAGAGGAAGACAGTTCATATATAGCTAATGTATCTGTGAATAATAAGGAGATCTCACAGCTTTTTCCATAATGGTCTGGAAATGACTCCGTAACTGGAATACAGCTAAAATGATAATGTGCAGTTGCACTTTTAAGAAAGCTCATTTTGAAATGTATTGCTAGACACACACAAATGGATAGGATTTAGCCTGACACAAGGATAGGCCGAGGATCAAAGGATCTGCTGTTAATGACTACCATAGCTAGGGATGGGTATCGAAAACCGGTTCTTGTTGAGAACCGGTTCCCACTGTTTCAATTCCTTGGAATTGTTTGCCATTTTTGCAAACGATTCCCTTATCGATTCCAGTCGCCCCGAATGACGTCACCACGTTGCGGAGCGTCATTTACCTGGCAGGAAACACGGCGCCTAAGCGGCTCAAACGCTCAAAAGTTTGATTATACTTTATGAGAACCGATGGCAACAGGGCAACTTGCAAAGTAGATATTTCATTTAAGGGAGGAAACACTACGAATATGCAAAAGCATTTGCTCACAAAACACGCGATGACCTTAAATGAATGTCGTGTTTTTAATTCCGCTCCGGACTCGTGAATCTCAACCCAGCAGCAGCGGTAACGTTTGCACGTCCTCTCCCGTTAATGCGGCAGGTAAATAATCAACTAACAGTGCATATTATGTTAGCGCGATCTGCCTTATTACAAGACCTGCCATTACTGTACATGTACATGTACTCTGTCTGTCTCAGATGCTGGCAGTTCTCGCTGCAGTCTACAGGTAGCGTCTCCTTTCAGGCCAGGATAGACGAATGTCACCGAGCAGTGTCTAAGTTTGTGGTAAAAGGCTTGAACCCATTTGCCGCAGCAGATGCCCTCGATTTTTGGTAAGTGAATGTGTTTAATTGTAGGCAGGGACATTACTGGATATTCTTGTGTAATTGCCACAGAACAATTTATGTTATACTTTGTTATTGCTACAGAAGAATATTTATTTTATTATTTTACATTTACAATTTTTTTTCCTGGGGACCCTCTGAAACCCCATGGAAGAGCCATAGGCTGTGGATCTCTTAAGATCTCACTGCTGGGTTTGTAAGGCCATGTTACTCCTAAATTTCTATCTTGTTCAAAGAGAAGATATAAAACAAAGTTCTAAGCTAATCGACCTTAGTGTTCTCCTTTTTAAAAAAAAAAAAAAAAGAATCGATAAAGAATCGAATCGTTAAACAGAATCGAAAATGGAATCGGAATCGTTAAAATCTTATCAATACCCATCCCTAACCATAGCCCATTACTTCAGAAAACTGGAGTTACGTTTGTCATAGAAAACATTGCCTAAGGTGTCTTTACAGCATGGTTTACAACAACAATACAATAATACCATAGTTTTACAATAATATCTAAGATGGTCGAGGTCATCGTGGAATGCGATTCAAATATAAAGCCCTAAACTCACAGCACACCTTTAAAGGCTGGTTTCATTTTTCATTTTAACTAGCGTGACTGTAGCTAGATTATGATAAGATACTGTAATCAGTCAGTCACGTCTTGCTGCTTTTGTTCTGGTTTTTTAGTTTTTGTTTTTTTTTTCTCCCTCTGATGGATAAATCCTTTTGATGCATTGTTAGAGTGAATTGTTAAATGTTGTCATTTCTATGCTTGCCAACTCTGATGAAAGAAATTCCACTGTCCTTCCCCCCAGATTCTCCAGGTTCTAGGTGGGGGGCTGTAATGTTTTATTGCAGATACAAACTATCTGGAAGATCTGCTTCTTTTCATGTAAGCTTCCTGCGTTTACGACCCTTTGGTCAGCAGGAGGTCTCACACACACACACACACACACACACACAGTCTTACAGAAGTTCACACATATACATACAATGCCTTGCCTTAGAACCATGTGGGCGTGGCTTTGTTCTGATGTTTTGTCTCTCAATAAAAAGGCAGCAAGGGAGGTCATCGCCGAGGTCATTTTCGTGGTGGACACAGGCCTCCCTAGCGCAAGTGATCGATCGATCGACTGTCTTGTTTTCTTCATGATGAATACGTCTCTAGAATTAGCGAGGCTTGTGGAAACACAGACCCAACATTCATATTTGTTGCAAGTAGAACAACACAGAAATCTTTATACCAGTAGTTTTAAGTTGTCATATCGTTAGCATATTTATCTTTCTGCATGAAACCAGAAAATGACCTAATGTGTTACAAAACAATCGCATGTTATTGTATTTAGCAATGTAGCTTCCAGACATATAGGTTTATAGATGTTGTTCATATCAGTGCAATTTGATGTTGCCTTTGAAATCTCCAAAAGTTGATTCTGTTCATGTGGACGTAGCGTTTTGTGGGAGAAACGTTTCGTCACTCATCCAAGTGACTTCTTCAGTCTCAGCTGAAGGTTTCCCCGATCTTAGGAAGAGTACATTTGCATAATGACTGAAACCATGAAGGAACAATGGGCTGGGAGGTCAGTTCCTTAATATTAATTATGCAAATTCACATGACCATTGATCAATGGCCTTGAGTACCATTCACATAGAGTTGTGGAATGGCTTCAATCACAGCATTGTAAGATGGCCAGGACTCTGCAGTCTATTTACACTTACAGGCCAGTGGACACGCTTTCAATGATGAGGATGTACACATCCTGGACAGGAAGGAACGCTGGTTTGAGCGCAGAGTCAAGGAGGCCATTTATGTGAAAAGGGAAAGACCATCTCTGAATGGAGGAGGGAGCCTAAGGGGACATCTGTCACCATCTTACTATTCTGTGATTGCAGCCATTCCTCAACTCTGTGTGAATTGTACTGATTGCCATTGATCATCACGTAGCGTGCCACACGAAACACAAGACACTTTGCAACCTGCTCTTTAATCCCTTTAATCCCCGCTTTTTCTCCTGCTTTGTACACATTAATCATATTTGTTCCTGCTCTCTTACTTTTTAGAGTTTATACTTGCCCAGTTTGTGTGGCACACCCACAATTTCATTGTACATGTACAATGACAGGAGAGGGCTTTTCTATTCTATTCTATTTGGTTTTTATTTACAAATCTTTAAGGTTATACAAATGGTACAATGGGAATTTCGGGGAAAACATTTCCTGAGAATTCAAGGGCATCGCAGCTGTGTCATTGTGGGTTCTTTGTAACAGTCAACATATTGATAGGGATTCTTGGGAACGGCGCTAGGAAGAAAATGTGCAAATTCTAAAAACGAGAGCCACAAAGTCTGACCAGTACTTTGTACCATATGATTTGAGTCTGGTGTTCTTAGAGAAGAGCTTGTTACTCAAGGTGTTTCTGTTCAGCAGGGAATTTCACGAAACCTGTTAATCCCTTGAGGTGATTTTAAGTAATCGAGCCAGACACAAACAATGAATGTTGTAACCTGAGTCAGGTGTTTGTGTGCACAGAGTAGGTTATAATCACAGAGGTGGATGAGGTCACTTTGAGCTTGATTTTTTTTTTTTTTTTATTCTCCTTTGTTGTGGATCTCCTGGAATAAAAAGTTATTCACACAAGCAGGTGACACATTCACATTTATGGAGGACCCTTTTTCCAACAAACAACACAAAACTAGGCTCATTACAGACTTGAATAGGAGCTTGTATTCTGACTCTCCTAACATCTGTATGTGATTTGTCTCAGCAGTGCATTTTTGTTCTTTGTTTCTTGTAAATAAAGCATAAACCGAGACAGAAAAGCTACCAATCCCCACAAATCCTGCATGAAATCCTGAATGCAAGCAGAAGACTCTAACCTACACCTATCAAGGACATTTGTGACTTTTCATGTCACTTTAAAATACAGCAGAGATGGTGGTGAAAGTGCATCTTCAAGAGATGCACATCTTCTCTAAGGTCCTTGGGCTTGTTTTGGATGCATGTCGAGCTGCAGGAATCCATTACTTGAGTCCGCTGATGTTTTTTTTTAGATGTCTTCAGTGCTTCCTGTCCTGTTCCTGTCAGAAGTCTCTGAATATGCTCATGTACTGGGAAAGAAAACAACTTTACTTTAGAGGGACTCACATGAGTTCTTCTACACAATATATCTTAAAGAGATTCAGTATGACACGTTATCAATGTTTGCTTTTTTCTTTTGTCTTTGGTCACACAGATATAACAGTGAGGTGTGGACAAGATGTCACTCTTCACTGTCAGGATCCCAGGGGTGTAAATATCACCCTGTTAGAGTGGAGCATACCTGAGATTAAGTCAGACGGATACGTCTTCTTCTACCGAAACCGGCGCTCATATGAAAGCTACCAGCACGAGCGTTTTAAAGGCCGAGTGGAGCTGGCAGACCCGTCTATGAAAAACGGAAACGTTTCTGTGATTCTGAAGAACGTCAACGTCAACGATACAGGAACATATGAGTGTCGGATTATAACCAGTGATCTCAGCAGCGGTCAGAGAGTCCAAAATGAGTCCAGGCAGTCCATCGACCTCACAGTCATAGACTCTGGTGAGTTGAGAGGTTCACTTTACTACTTATTCTTCTTCTGACTTGTAGGGACATGCAGAGCCAAATTGCAGCCCTCACTGCACGGCTAAGCACAAAAGAGCTTTTTGTGTCTGTGAACTGTGATGCTGGCTTTTCGGAAGGAAGCATTATCTGTTCATTCATGGTAAAAACAGAAGACCCTGCATGTTATTTTCCACCATCTGATAAAAGAAAGAGGAGAAAAATCCCCAACCTACGTCACTGGAAAGGATTTAAAAAATATCGTCTTTGGATGGGCTCTGAATTTAGCGCAGACTTTGATGTTTATGAAATCTTCACTGCAAACTGCAGTGATCTTATTTTTCTGTTTCTACTGTGGTCTGAGATATAATGATGCATCCTGCAGTGACAGGTGGTGACATATCTGATCTGACACAGTTGTTTATTGGCTGTTTTATTTATATGCAGACATCTGCTATTGCTCTTTTTTTCCATGCTCTGTGTGACATTATTATACCACCTGAGTGTGTTGTACATGTTTGAAGTCCACGGACTAACCTGCACTGTCTCATAGTTCAGAGTTTTGAATGTGGTGGTTCAGTGAAGCAAGAAAGAAAGACGGTGCAGGCAGCTGGTTGAAAAGACTCCGATTTTGAGGCTGGTGTGCAGCCGAGACACAGATGACATGAAAAGAGTCTGTGTGAGTTTAAACTGAGTGTAGTGTTGAATAACTGATTTACAAAGTTGTGTACTCACTCTAGTACTTTAGCTTTCGAGTACCTATAGCAGAATCTTTTATTATGCAGAAAAATGTCCGTGATATGATTGGATCATAGTTGTTGCAGCATTAAAATGTGCTTCCTTTTAATGTATAAGATGGATATTTTATTGGGTTATACTTCTGGGTGGTTTTATCTATATTAATCGAGCAATATATCAGTATCAGTACAATTATAACTAACAAGGTACCGTAAAATAATGAACTGAAGTTTCATATTTCTGGGGGTCTAGCGTCACCCTGCACTCTCATCTTTGGGTGCACCCCTGCTTTTCTTCTTTCCATGGGGAAAATGTATTTTGAATTGTATATTTAAGTTTATATTTAGTTCTGTTTCTTGTTTTTATGCTTTTATTTGATTGGTGCTTTACTTGGTATACATGCAGCAGCTTTAGAGAGAGAAAATAAAAGTGTCAGTCTCTGAAACACGACGCAGTGATGCTGCTCAGCGTTTATTACTGTTTGCAGGATTTCAAAGTATAAAAGCAGAAATACTGTCAGCATACCTGAGTCCTCACAGCTGTTTTGTTTTTTCTCTGCAGGAAGCGAGGATGAACAGGACAAGAAGACATTTCTTTTAGCTATAGGTATTGTTGCTGTTGTTTTAAGTTTTTTTGTTATTCTTAGTGCTGCTGTATGTATCCACAGAAAAAAGAAATCATCAAAACACAGGGAACATGAACATTATAAACATCCACCTGAAAAAGAGCTGATCTGAAATGTATCAGACGATGTGTAAAATAGTATTTTCTGACCCTGTTAGCAAGCAGACAGCACAAACAAGGGTCCCCTCACAGCAACATGGGTTCGATGCACCGCTCCTCTGATCTCAAGTCATGTTCTCCCATCAATCATCAAAAGTAACATTAGGTCAATGCTGTGGCTGCAACAAGCTTTATAATGACTGTTTCTATTTCTTTTCCCTTTTTTTCTTTTAAGCTCTAACTTTATTCTGTGCGGTTTTCTGCAGAGCTTGATCTTACTTACCTGTTCTCAGCTGCATTTGAATAAAGCACCAAATCCACACTTTAAGCTTAAATTTCAAAACTTACATTTAACTACTGATTTTATCTACTGTTCTGATTTTATCTGTTTTGATTTTATATACTGTTTTGTTTGTTTGTTTGTTTGTTTGTTTGTTAATTAGTTAGTTAGTTTATTTGCTTGTTTTAATCAATTTTAAATCATGCTTTTTATTTGTTCTTGTTTCTAATGTCTCTGTAAAGCACTTTGAATCACCTTGTTGTTGAATTGTGCTATACAAATAAACTTGCCTTGCCTTGCCTTGCCTTACTGTGAGAACAGGCGGCAGGTAGAGAACAGCAGGCGAGCGTAGTGGAGCTTTTAGCAGGTAGAGAGGTGGAGGAGACAGACGTAGAGTAAATCAGTTCAGACAGTGCATTAAAATGGGGCCACAGTAGCACGGTTCGCAGGTTCTCACAGCTAATTAAGCACTTTATTAAGTTCTTTAAGCTTTTATTTTGCACCTTTAAACACTTTATTTTACTTGCTGCTATTTGTGGCAACTGCAGCCAATCAGCGACTTCCTTCTTTCTGGCCATTGCCTCCATTAGATCAAAATAATTCGCCAAACACAAGTCAGGTAATGTAATATGTGATTATAGTATAACCATAATATTTATTTAAAAAACATACAAACCATTATCACAATGGTTTTATTGTGTTATTATATGAGTTGTGGAAAGTTCTGAGTTGGATCTGTAAATATCAGAAACCTTATTTAAACTCAGCTGATCTCACGTTCAGATCGGGCGTCGCTGTTTTTAGACTTCCCGTCATGTCCACTTAAATTTGTTCCTCTGCACAAGTTGCAAGGTTGATGTTTCCATTGACTTTCATTTTCAGGAGTTCACTCGAACATTAATCTGGTGAATAGGAAGGATTTTAATTCTGAAGACGTTTTAACACAATCTGAGTCAGTTGGTGCTTTCAGCCCCTGACAGTTCGGCTCGTTTCCTGTCCTGATGCCTCAGGATCTCACCCTTTCTCCTGATCGGTGCCCTCTCCTGTTGTGCTGCCTTCAGGCATTGAAACTCATCAGAAAACTGCTCAGTCGTGAAGTTCAGGTTAGTTTTAAATACAATTTGTTTGCTGTTTGTCGTTTGAGGTCTGTGGTGAGGCTGCAGAGGTCAGAGAGGGACTTCCTCTGAGATCTAAAAGCAGCAGCGGCTCTCAAAACAGTCCATAGGTTTCTGATTTTTATCGATCTCTTCTCAGAACTTTTCAGAATTTAAGTCTTTATTTATCTGATGTACTCAGTGTGTTAATATTTCACTCTTTGTTTTCTGTTTTGTTAGTCCCCACTGATCTTCTTTAGTTTGTCAGTTCAAATGTTGTGGATTCTTACTGATATCCAGTCTGACTCTGACAGAGTGATAAGCAAAGTTCATTGGAAATATCCACTGTCAAAAAAAAGAATAAATCGATATTTGAAGCTCAAAAGGGACAGTGCAATGTGTAAAAGGAAGGTGGAAGAAGATGGACGGGCGTTCAAAATTAAAACCGAGCAGGATGAGCGGTCATATCAGGAGTCAGCAGGAGGAACGAGGTATGAAACCCATGGAGAGAAATGTGGCTTCCCTCCATGTTTAGCTGTTGTTTGTATATTTTGTGTCCAAGCCAAGTGGATCTGTTGGCTCAAATTAGTAAATAATACATAGAAAATACGTGTTCATATGTATGCATGTACACATGTTCATTTCTCAGTACCATTTTTACATTGGAACTTTGTTTTTTGTGACATTTGTATTATATTCATGCTCTTTTGTCTTCTGTTCATTTAAATTAACTGTAAGTGTTGTGCAGTTGGCTGGACTGTTGATCTGAACTCATCATAGAAATAAAGTGAGAGCCTCATATCACAACTAACACAATGACGGGTTTGTTTGATGTTTTTTCCCTCTAGGGGCTTTTTCTCTGATTAAAGCAAAAATAGGGGAACTATGTCATTAACTTCAGCCTGTTTACACTTGTGCACTTCCTTCTTCTAAACTCAAGTAATTATAATTATGGGTGTTTTTTCGTAAATGCTTCTCTGTAGAAATGAACTTTCTTAGTTGAGTCCAGCATTGATAGACATTTAGATCTTTATATGCCAAACAAATAAATCGGCACAGTCAAGAAACAGAAAATGTTTGAAGTGTTTCTTTTAACTGTGACTAAAATGTTCCTAAATTCCCCCTGGTACTGTTGTTGGTATGTAGCAGGAATGGCTGTAGCTCATTTCAGATGCACTCCGGTTATTTCCACTCCTGCTCAGAAGTACACTGTGCTCACAAACACGACACAGTATATCCCTCCAGCTGCAAGCTATCAACCTTTACTGACTCGACTGTTTGGTCACATGTCTGGTTAGCTGACATTGACCTTAAAGACAGTTTAACTTCCAGGGCACGCAAAGCTATTTAAAACCTTATTTTGGGCAAAGTCAGCAGGTTTAAAAAAAAACTTGAGATCAGATTTGACTGCTGAGTCTGTACATGTACTTTTTATGTCTTGGGAACACTTCAAAAATAACTACCAAAACAGGACCCATTAGGTCTGTTTTAATGTTTTCTTTTTAACAGGAGCTGCTTTTCTTTCTCTGTCATCATAAAATCAGACTGGGATTAGGGAATCTGCAGCGTCTGTTAATGATGAGTGCACTTTGCTTCCAAAATAAAAAAACAGCTGACTGTCAGTCACTTTGGTTAAATCAGTCAGAAGCCACGAGTACAGCTCACGAAGACTTTATCACGAATGCCAATAAAGATAAGTCATGTTTTCAGTTGAAGCTTATCTCATACTGAAAGTCAGAGTTCAGCATGTTTCCTCATATTTTTACCAAGATTATGTTTTCTGAACCCACAGAGAGGATGGGAATGATGTTTGTCTGATGATACAAACTGTTGACTTGCTCAGTAGTGGTGACTTGTGTCACAGTGACCTGTAGATAGACATTTGTGATACTGTGGGGACTGATGCACTGTGACTTTCACTTCTAGGAAAATGAAACGGGTCAGAGGATGACTTCTCTGGTCACAGCCTGTAAATAAATGACTCAGCACAACACAAACACAACTGGTCAAAATGTTCATTTCACTAATGTTCTTTGCTGTGGATGTTCCTGTTTGTCCGAAACAGCCACGTAAAAACGAACAACTGCACATCCCTCACAATCAGATCATCAGATCGTTGCTGTACTTTCTTTCTTTTCTGCTGGTCACCACTTTGTCTGTGTGTAATTCTGTGAACAGGATGTGGTCAGACTTAATAAGACTAAAGCTGTGTGTGTGTGTGTGTGTGTGTGTGTGTGTGTGTGTGCGTGCGTGTGTGTGTGTGTGTCTCAGCAGTGCTTCTGTAAGCTGGCTGATTTTCTGCATCTTCATCCCTACAGTTGTTAATTCCTGACTAGAAGAACATCTGGAAGCTGCTGAACATCTGTTTCTTCCCGCTGAGCTTTAAAATATGAGCAAAACAGAAACAGGCCTTCAAGTGAGGAGTAATGGAGGTTGAGTGGCTGCGATTATTATCAGGTGTTCATGACATGAAAGGAGATGCTGCCACCTGTTGGCTGTAGTTTGTCACTGAAGCTGTGGTGAAATGTGTACATGAGATTATATTCTGTTGTCATGAATGAATTCGCTTTAAAACATTCTACAAAATAATGGTTTGTGCATGACAGAAATAAATAATACTAACCAGGGGCGGAGCGGGGGGGTGGCTTACGGGGCTTAAGCCCGGGTTGTTTTGTCAGAAGCCCGGGGTATTTTGGAGTGTAATTTTTTCATAGTTAGATGCCTGGCTGACAACTGTATAAAACAAAAAGTACACACAATATTCGAAGCACATAGTGCACACTGTGGGAATTTACGACTGTGCGTGAATCCCCCCCTGATATTGGTATGATCCAAGCTCAGGCACTAAGCGACTGAGCGAGGGGGCGGGGCAGCTGCTGCCCGTGAGTGCGCTGTTGGAGAGACGGAGCCAGCCATACTAAGGAGAGCTTAAGTTTGACCAGGTACCAAAGCAAATCATTCGTACCGTACAAATAATGTAAATATGACGGTGCATCACGAAAGATTGATATGAAACTGATCACTTGACCAATATTACGTTACTTGCTCTTCAAGTGAATCAACAAATGGCGAAATGAAAAGCCGAACAAATGCTATTTTTTTTTAGTCTTAGCTTACGTGTGTTTATTTCATATTTTCAGTTCTTACCCTCCCTGACTAAATCGGTTTCAGTTATGTACTGAAACATAAGAATGGACATTCGAGGGTTCTTTCAAAGAAAAAACTCAGGTAAATGTTATTTTATATCTTATGCTTTGTATGTTGTTCAGTATATTTCTATGCAAAACAAGAGGGATTTCAGTACACAGCAGGATATTCACATTTGTAACCAGATATTTACATACACTTTAGGGAGAAAACATAAAACATTTTTACTGTACAACATCAATTTAGAGTAAATTTTTGTTTTAGATAAATATTGAAATATATTTTGAATTAGTTAAATTTCAGAATAAAGAGAGACAGAGCTATTTTTATCACTTTCATCAAATTTAGGAGTACATGTACACTAAATTTATTGTTAATTAATAAGAAAACTCCAGACGTTTCTGTTCTGAGCTGAAGAAGCTTCTGATAGGTTAGTAGAGTCCATGTGAGTAAATTGGTGGCACAGCTGTGGATGCATATAAGGCAAAACACAGAGTCTGTTTCTGTGACATGGGAACATCAAGAGATATCAACCAAAACACCAGGAAAAGAACTGTGGACCTCCATAAGTGTGGCTCAAGTTTGAATACAATTTGGTGCCATTTGCAATTAAGAAATACAGATAGTTTCTCTCTTTACTCTTAAAGTTAACAAATATGTTTTTATATTTATCAATCTAAAAAAATAAACATTTAGTCTGATTTGATGTTACAATTAAAAAAGTGTTTTTATCTGAAGAGTAAATATCTGGTTTCAACTGTATATTTGATGATTGTCAGCACAAAGAGGGAGAGAGAGGAGAACGAGGACAGAACAGATGAACAAGAGCAGGTGAGACACACATGTTAGTCAAATGGTTGTTTACCAGAAGTATCAGCGTATCATAGGTCCTCATGTATCTCGTACCTAGTGTTTCTTTTTAGGTTTGTTATTTTTCAAATTCTGTATTTATTAAGTTCTGCAGGCTTGTTTGCACAACAAGGCTAAATAATTATATAAACTTTTCTCAATCTAAATAGTGGACTTTGGTAGAATTAAAAAATAAGTGTAGTGCAGGTCTATGATGATTTTTAGTGCTATCATCTAGTTCTGATTCTGGTTCTGTCTTGGTTAAGTCCTCAGTAGTCCTGATTTTGAACTGTTGTAGTCCTGTTTTAATTCTGGATCAGTTCTGGGTCTGGTTGAACTGGGGTTTAGTCCTCGTGTCTTGATACAGCCCTGACCTTGTTCTGCCTTGCTGCTTAATTAAAAAACTAGTTTAAGGTGTCCTGCACATGTGATATATATTTTTCCCTATATGAAGTCATTCTTTTTTGAACAGAGCCTATTAATCTTTCAGTCATTTCTACACCCCCCCCCAAAAAAAAAAAAAAAAAAATCCCACATGCATACTACTCTTTGGGCTAAGCCCCGGGTGTTTCAAATGTCTGGCTCCGCCTCTGATACTAACACCTACTCTCGGGGGCTTTATTATGCACACTGTTACACTTGACCTCATAAAATTCAGCAGACAGATTTTGCAGCTGTGCCAGACGTCATATTTCATTGTGGTGTGTGCGTTTGGCACCACAGGGCCACCGTACATTGATCTAAAATGACATTTCTCGTTTTAAAACTTTCTCAGTAAATCCATTCTGCACCTTGAAGGTGAGTTAAATGTTGTATTAACATGTTGTATTAGAGGAGCAGACTGAGCTTTGAGAGCCAAACAGCTTTTATCTTTGAGTCTAAGTTCTGGTTGAAGAAGGTTTATAGTTAGAGTTTATCAAAATTCAGCACATAACTGAGAGGAAGTCTCATTTATAAGTCTTTCTTGGCCAAGTTCAAGTAAACCGATCAGATTGTCATTACTGAATGCTTTAATAATGATTAATATGTCTGGTAAACACTGAAAACAGGTCCACCAGACCTGAACAGCACACAAGAGTTAACTGTTTCAGACAGGACTGGTACACATAGGAATGTTTTTGTTTTTTTAATGCTTCTTCTTTAAGCTCATTAG
The DNA here is from genome assembly GCF_057381845.1 of Rhamphochromis longiceps. Lineage (NCBI taxonomy): Eukaryota > Metazoa > Chordata > Actinopteri > Cichliformes > Cichlidae > Rhamphochromis > Rhamphochromis longiceps. The sequence goes on along the minus strand of NC_140559.1, from coordinate 23,320,499 downwards.
TTGGAAGCAATTTAACAGGCTCCCAACAGGCTCCAAGCTCTGGTTCATGTGTTGTTTCAGACCTACTGTTGATATGCTTCTTTAAAATAGGCACAGTAATTATGCTAAATACTGCTATGTTTTATCAATCTGTGTATTGGTACATAGTGTTGATTTTATTTGCATGGTTTTATTGTGATATTTATATTGCATGGTTTTATCCTCATATTTATATTATGTATTTTAGTGTTGTTGCACAATATTCTTCTAATCCACTGTGGACTAAGCAGACAATTGTAGGCCCCTGTGAGGTGGGGGCGTTCCCCGAGGTGGCCTATCAGCCGCCAGACTGACCTGTTAAAGGGGATGGTGAGCGCAGAGACAAGAGAGCGACGCACGAAAGGTGAGGAGGAGAAAAAGAAACGCGTGTAAGCCCGCACATGTGTTGGAGGACCTGCTGCCTGACTGTGGGGGGCCACGAGTCGTTCGGCGATCCAGTCCCAACGGCAGGAACAGCAACAGTGGGTGGCGATGGCCGCATTTCACAGCAGGGCAGGGGTGTCCCTCTGCCTGCATCTGATGGTACTACGAGGGAGGCCGTGTTCAGGTGTGGAGTGGGGCGGGACTGTGCGGTGACGCGCTGTCAGTAGGAGACAAGTCTGCGACAGGAGCCCCCTCCTTGTTCTTCTGGCCTGCGTGGTTTCCATCCCGGAAGAGAAAATCCTCTCCTGTTTTAGATAAGGAACATTTCCCCGCTTGTGGCTGGACTGTGGGATTATGGGACTGTGAGGGGGAATTTTTGCATACGGGAGACATTTGTTTAGCTTTGTTTTAATAGTGTATAGTTATTTTTGCCGGCAGGGTTTTTAGTGTAACCTGTATTTGTGATTCTGGCTGTGTTTTTTCCATGGAAATAAATGGTGTGTGTTCAAAGTCAGCTTAGTGTCTGTGCCCAGAGCACTGACCCACTCGCTCCCCTTCCTCTTGTATGTGAACGGACTTGGAGGTGAAGATTTGGGTCCACCAGTTTTAGCGGCAACAAGAGAAACACTCGAACAATAACTTCCACCAGCGTCACGTTAATGCTTTTGTTTATGTTGATATCTAAAATGAATATAACAATTTTGCAATGTTGTGGCTTATTATCTAAAAACTTGTGTGATAATTTCTGTGTAATCAGGGCTGAAAAATGCAAAGCCGCGCGTTCCTGTATAATTCCATGTTAATTACCTATTAAAGGAAGAAGCTGAAGAGCCTGGTGTGTCCAGATCTGCTGGCTGGGAAGTACCTGCGTCATGATGCTAACACTGGTTAAAATACCAAATAAAACAGACCGATTGAAATGTCTTTACAACATCTCTGAACATCATGTGGGATAGTATAAGACCTATAGATGTGTGTCAGATTTTTCCTTCCTGAATCCTCCAATAGACAATAATGTCTCTGTTTCCCTCCTCACAGTTTCTAGAAGCAAAGGTCAGAGGGCGCGCTCTGGGTTCTTCGACCCTTCAGAAAATTGTCAATGTAAATAGACCTGAAGCAACAAGATCAAACTGGTCCTCACATTAACATCAAATTATTCAAAACAAAAGCAGCACTTTATCAAACCATGGCTCCTGTTCACAGGACAAATATCAAACGTCTCAAATAAAAATGTAGCTGAAGTTTAACTGCCTCTTAACAGCACACAAAACAAAGATGTTGTCAGTCAGACTCTTTCAGATGGTGTTACACAGTGGATCAAAGTATTTAGTGTGACCTAGTGAGGACCTAAAGTGAGGACCATCTATACCGAAGCACTTATAAATGAAACTGAAAGGACAACAGTACCTCAAGACTCAAAACAAAACTCATACAAATGTTTAATGCAAGGTGCAAACAAAACTCACCTGTTTATAAGATCGGGGAAACCTGCAGTCAGCTGAGACTAAAGAAGTCACTTGGATGAGTGACGAAATGTTTCTCCCACAAAACGCTACGTCCACATGAACAGAATCAACTTTTGGAGATTTCAAAGGCAACATCAAATTGCACTGATATGAACAACATCTATAAACCTATATGTCTGGAAGCTACATTGCTAAATACAATAACATGCGATTGTTTTGTAACACATTAGGTCATTTTCTGGTTTCATGCAGAAAGATAAATATGCTAACGATATGACAACTTAAAACTACTGGTATAAAGATTTCTGTGTTGTTCTACTTGCAACAAATATGCATCAAAAAGGATTTATCCAGAGCATATTTATTTATCAGAGGGAGAAAAAAAAAAACCCAGAACAAAAGCAGGAAGACGTGACAGAGTGAATTCTTAAATGTTTGTCATTTTTATGTTTACCATTTGTACATTGTTTTAACTCTGATGAAAGAAATTCCACTGTCCTTCCCCCCAGATTCTCGAGGTTCTAGGTGGGGGGCTGTAGTCTTTTATTACAGACACATCCTTGTGCTTTTGATGTAAGCTTCCTGCGTTTACAACCCTTTGGTCAGCAGGAGGTAGCACACACACACACTCTTACTTAGATACAGAAGTTCACACATATACATACAATGCCTTGTCTTAGAACCAAGGGGGCGTTGCTTTGCTATGATGTGTTTTGTGTGAACTGTCTCTCAATAAAAAGGCAGCAGAGTCGGGGTCATTTTCGTGGTGGACACAGACGAGGCCTCCCTTGCGCAAATAATCGATCGATCGACTGTGATGAATGATGTTGAATACGTCTCTAGAATTAGCGGGGCTTGTGGAAACACAGACCCAACAGTGACTGACTGATTACAGTATCTTATCATAATCTAGCTACAGTCACGCTAGTTAAAATGAAAAATGAAACCAGCCTTTAAAGGTGTGCTGTGAGTTTAGGGCTTTATATTTGAATCGCATTCCACGATGACCTCGACCATCTTAGATATTATTGTAAAACTATGGTATTATTGTATTGTTGTTGTAAACCGTGCTGTAAAGACACCTTGTTACTAATTAGGCAATGTTTTCTATGACAAACGTAACTCCAGTTTTCTGAAGTAATGGGCTATGGTAGTCATTAACAGCAGATCCTTTGATCCTCGGCCTATCCTTGTGTCAGGCTGAATCCTATCCATTTGTGTGTGTCTAGCAATACATTTCAAAATGAGCTTTCTTAAAAGTGCAACTGCACATTATCATTTTAGCTGTATTCCAGTTACGGAGTCATTTCCAGACCATTATGGAAAAAGCTGTGAGATCTCCTTATTATTCACAGATACATTAGCTATATATGAACTGTCTTCCTCTTGTCACCCCCGCTAGGAGCAGATGCTAACTGAGCGCCGCAAGAGGCCACTGTAAAAAAATATTCCGTAGAAAAACAGAAAATGTCCTGGTAATTTTCTGCCAGTACATTTTCTGTTTTTTTACGGAGGTTTGACGGACCTTTCTGTAAATGATAAAACGGAAAATTCTGTAGATTTACAGTATACTCTCTGTACTATTTACGGACATTTCCTTCAGCTATAAAACAGAAAATTCCGTTTATTCACAGTATATTTTCTGTATCATTAACTGATATTTTCCGTTAATAGAAAAATTGAAATTTCTGTTTATATTACTATTTCCAAGCACTTCTTTTCACTGTAACTCATTAAATATAGTTCTTTATATCCTTAAACGTACATTTCTATGCAATTACAACCTAGTACACCATGTACTCAAAAATTCATAAATTAAAACTTAAATTAATTTGTGCTTCGTACACAACAACATTGGTACAATTAATGTTAAATATTCTTTTATTCTCCTTAACTCAAACACTATACTTAAATATAATGACAGCATCCATCTTGTCATAAAACTACTAAACAGCTGATACATGAACAAAATAACTCACAAGCTTTCAAATTTGAGCATTTTTATTTCCTTGAAATCAGGTTGCCCTCATGTAAATGTGTTTATTTACATTCATTCAAGTGGCTACCAAGTGTTTTCTTCAAACAGGACACCTGACAAACAAAAACTGTCATATTTAACGACATGTTCACATTTAATAATATCCAGAGTACCTTTTAGTTAGAATCACTGCCTTGTGGTAGTTTTGCCTCAGCCAAATGGTTAAGGTGTGGTTTACATCCATCTCTGTCCACTTATGATACAGTATACACATGTAGTCAGTTATAGCCAAACACCTTTGATTACTGAATTGCATTCACTTCATTAATGAAGTGAATGTAATTCACATTTGCGTGAACATTTGTCTGAGATTAACTCTTTGGGCTCTTTACCTTACAATATAACATACTTGAGTCAAAATTTGTTGACTGTTTAAGTGGTGCCACATGAATACAACTGAACAGATCTAAAGAAGATGTTCCTGAACTTTGGGTTTATTCGAACAGGACTGATGGATAACCACAGGACTTTTCCCCATATGATAACTACAACATATAATAAATTAAGACAGATTACTGTCCCAAACTTAAAGATAAAAGTGTATTTACGGGACTTGTTTTGTCAGTGAGGAGCAAAGTATAATTAGAAGTGCTTGTTCTGATGAAAAGTTAAACTGTAAACAGCAGCATAGTGAATAAGGATCTGTGTCCACGAATCCTCAGCAGTGACAACACTTAAACATCATAGTTCAAAATCCTTAATGCACACCTTTTTCTCCACGGTGTTCAAATTCTCTAAGCTGGTTAAGTAGAGGAAAAAGTCTGACATATTTCATGACCATTAAATGTTAGACAAGGCTCTGAAAACGAGGTTACAGTTACAAACAAAAACCTCTGCTTGTGCGCACAGACCCTAAATCACAACAAATAAGACAATAGTAAGACAAATTACTACAAAGTCTTGTTACCGCTCTTCATATAACAGTGTGACAAAGTCCTGAATGCAGCCTGCATGTTAGTACATCAAGGTCCATCTGAGCTTTAAGTAAAATACACTCAGCTTTTCCTTGGATTTTAAGAGTTGCTCAGTTCATACAGGAACTGCAGCAGTCGGAGTTAACGTGTCGCTGTGTTGCTCCTCCGTGTCAGCCATTGAGACTAGTCGCAATTTATTCTGAGGAAAAAAAGAGAAACAACAAGACATTTTTAAAAAGTTTGTATTTTTATATATTTTTTTTACCTAGAGCATAAACAACATAAACAAAAAAAGGATTAGGGCTGTGCGATATGACGATATATATCAGATTACGATATAAAAATGTCTATCGTTTCATATTATACACTATTCTTTGTTTTGTGGTGTTGCAAAATAAACTGTTTACGGCAATATTTTTTTCATGGTTTTGATGGTCACTGTAGTTGCTATATTATTTCTTAAAGTTCTCTCCTTCTCTTATACTTAAAATAACCACACTATGGACGGACAAGTGACTGTTTTTAACGCGTACTTTCGTTACCAACAATGAGGATAAAACCATCGTGTGGCTCCGCCGTCCGCTTGTTTATTTTCCACATAAACCTTTCACAATAAAGCTCAAGTTTCTGTTGAGACTTTTCAAACTAAACTGAAATGATATACATTATTCTCAAACATAAAATTTCAGAATATGCATCAAACAAATGACCTCAAATAAAAACATCAAGTAACTATAAATGGCGCTTACAGTCACCACGCAGATGAAGGCACAGAGAATACCAGCATGGCCAGCAAGGATGAGGCAGAACCAGAAGGACCAGTCAAAAGAAATCGAGGACCTTATTGTTAAATGAGGGGCTACCTCTGTAGCATGGACATGGTTTGGTTATGAAAAGTCTGACACGCCCCAGAAAACTGTACTATGCAAATTATGCCACAAACTGGTCCCCACCACCACTCGAACACGACAAACCTCTTTAACCACCTACACAAGAATCACATGAAAGAGTTTCGAGAGAGTTTACGAATGAAAAGCAAAAAAGAGTCGTCAGGTGCTCAAAATAATCCTTAGACGTTAGAACAGGCTTTTCCTTGCAGCACGCCGTCTAATAAATACTCAGAAAGAAAATGGCGGCCATTTAAACTCATGTCTAAAAATGTATAGTTTCATGCATCGGTCAAAACACTCGACTCCTGGTACACGACGCCCAACTGAAAACATTTCACATAAGTCGAGTTGCCCGAGAATCACAGAATTTACAGAAAATGCACTATTTTGTGATATATATCGTTATCAGGAGAGATACGTCTTATATTGGGATATGAGACTTTGGTCATATCACGCAGCCCTACAAAGGATTATAATTCACGTAGAGTTGCATACACATAACACCATTCTGTTGCAACAAAAGCAGTTTATAATTAAAGTAACATACATACCTTGAAAAACTAAATCAACCACAACATTAAACTCACCTTGTGTTTGTAGAGAAGGTGATCAGGGTTTTTCTTCATTTCCTGAGACCAGCTGCTCTGGATCATCACCAGCTTGTATCTTCATCTTTTTTTTCACTCGGGGAAGTCTTTCCTTTTCTTGGCCATTGCTCTGCACTGGAAAACCAAAGTGTGTGATCAAAGGTGAAATAAGGGTTATTTTTCCACTGCAGGACTTAAAGTGCTTCAAGTAGTGATAGCTGTTGATCCATTTCTCAAATAATCTGTAAGGATCTGGATTTTTAAGAAAGATACAAATATCTCTGCTTATATTTGGCTAAAAGCTTGATATAGACAAGGCATATAGAGCCCCTGCACACCAGCACTGCGCTTACATTATAGTTCAATCAAGAAATAGTTATTATTGATTTATTATTGAATTTTTTTAGTAATAATTTTTAGTATTTAATCACATTAGCACAGTGGGGTGACAAAAATATTCCACATACAAGAAATGCTGCTCAGCATTTCATAAATTACATTTTCAACAAATGTTGGAGTAAAAACACAGTTACAGGGAAAATGTGTCTGTCTGTAAATATTAACTAAACATTTCTATGTGCTACAAAATAGACATACTGTAATTGTAAATGTGCTGAGGTGAAACTATACTTTCAATAATTTTACCACTACAGTCTGTTAACCACCGAAATAATCTATGCTGGTCAGCTAGCTAAAAGTCTTTACTTTAGCAGCCCAAATCAGAGGCTAACATTAGCATTTGCTAGCGTCAGCCAGGAAGGTCTGAGGCTTAAACTAGGGTTAGTGTAACTTTGCCTGAAACCCTTTAAAGTGTACAGTAGAGCCAACTGTAAAACACAGGTATTGATACAGTACTTATTAGAGTCCTAGAATAATTTCTAGAACCATGAAGTTCTCACTTTCCCAGTTATCCACATCGCTGACTTTCGCTAATTAGCTAGTTAGCAGTCACAGCTGTGTAATACCCAGAGAGACACAGACAGCTAACTATAATATTTATGAAAACTGGTTCAGCCACTGAAGGGCAAAACTGGTGGTATCACAGTAAAAATTATTTTAACATTAACTAAAATAAAGCTTAAGTCATGTTAAACCTAAATAACAATTATTTTAAAAAATGAGTCAGCAAAATATTCCTGACTTGTCTGGAGACAGCCGAAACCAGTTAACAAATAAATTAACAATTCTTTCTAAATAAAAACACGGAGTCTTTTGAAAAAACATTATTTTAATAAAACGAAACATGAGTTTTAATACTTACCACAGAAATTTGAAGGCAGTTTCTCCAACTTCAGAATCCAAAATCCAGATGAAGCCTGAAAGAAGCCTAATGGCTGCTCTTGCGCTTACTTTTCCCTCCTTTTCAGGTTCTTTTTCCCACAATGCATTGCAGTAGTTGAGAAATACAGAAAAATACCTGTAAATGACTAATACGGAAAATTCCTTCACGTTTATACAGTAGATTGTACTGTATTTTTACGGATTTTTTTTACAGTGGGGTCCATGCTCACAGGTGCTGCTGATAAGGAGCCAATCAGACACCCGATTGTCAGCACGTGGAGTACCAGAATCTTAAAACTAGATTCAAAAGAAGAATAGTCTGTTTGGCGCTGCGAGAGAAGATTTGGCAAGTTTTTGAATGGGTGTAAACCAGATACTTAACTCTGCTGCTGTGGGTTAGGGCGTGTTATTTATTTGCTTTGTAAATGCAATGTTTACTGTTTCCTGTCTTTTTCTTCCCTTTCAGTTCCAGTTTCCAGATGAACAGAATCAACTTTTGGAAACTCACCTGAGGTTTGCATAATACTGAAATGATGGTGGGTGCAGAGTCTTAAGTTTATGGGAGGTGTTTCAGAGAGAATGAGACATACTGAGCAGTTGGAGCCACACTGGAACTGTATTGGGCACCACTAGCTCAGAATCAAAGACACACCTCCATCCTTCATTTGTCTGTCCTGCAGATCCTTCCGATTCCTAAAAGATGAAATGAATAGAATAGAATAGAATAATCCTTTAACTGAATACTGGTTGTCTGGATCAAATCGCTCATTCCAGAAACAAGGACATAGATCTTCCAGGTCAGCTCTGGTCAACTATACAACTATGATGTTAGGCTGAATGTTTTTAAATTGTTTCAGAGAACAAACAAACACATTCTTATAAGATTGAGGCAATAAAAATGCGCCATTATTGTGTATTATTCCTGTCCAAGTTCACATCACTGAAAATAAACTAGTGCTTGATTTTTTAAATTCTATTAGACTTATTTTATTAAACATATTCAACCACACACACAGTTAACACAAACCTCCTGCACTCAGATTTCCATCTTTCTAACAAAATTCATGCAAGGTTCCCACAGTTGGATGAAGGTTTCACACCTATCCTTAGCAATGTCAGCCAGTGTCTTATACAACATAGCCCATGGGTTGATGTTAACATGAAGTATTTCTAACTGTCTCTTACACATACACTTTTTTAATCCAGACACTACTATATATAATTAGTAAATAGTAGACATTAGTGATTATCAATTATTTTCCTGTATAAGCTGAACTGACGACTATCCTGTAGCAGATTATACTACGGTCACTGAAATGAGTACCACTGCTGAACATATAACAAACTAAAACCCGTCTCTAGCATCCATGTCTGTCACACCAACCCTCTGCATGTCCACCTTCACTACATCCATGAATCTTCTCTGTGGGCTCCATCTTTTCCTCCTACCATACCTGACAGCTCTATATTTGACATCCTTTGTCTAATATAACCACTACACATATCCAGATAAGGTCCCCTCTACTCCAGCAAAAAGTTTTTGGTTTAGAGTAGCATGGATCCCGCTGAGCTTTGAAGTGTGAGCAGGGCAGACAGCTTACGTTTAGAATAAGAGTGGCTGTGATCATAACGTCTAAAGAAAGGACATGTGCTGCCACCTGTTGTCTTGGTTTATCACTGAAGCTGTGAAATGATTTAAATCGCTTCAATACATCTTCTACATTGTTTAGTCTATAACAATAAAATGATGTGGTTTGATCCCAGGCTGCTTTCTGGCTGCATGCCAAATATCCTCGGGCAAGATACTAACCCCACGTTTGCCTACTGGTGGTTGTCAGTGTCCGGCAGCCTCGCCTCTGTCAGTGCGCACCAGGGCAGCTGTGGCTACCATCACCAGGATGTGGATGACTGGGTGTAGTGTAAAGCGCTTTGGGACTGAGTAAAGCGCTCTACAAATGAAGGCCATTTACCATTTTTGCGCGTTTAATTCTCCTATGTTAGATTTGCATATGTGCATATGGTCACAGCAGAGAGAGCACAATCTGGGTTACAGCAGCAGACAGATCCTTTTTTGAAACGTTCATTTTTTTTGAATAGTATCAAATTCGGGATCATGGTTATGTTGCACATTTAGATTAAAAGAAATAGAAACTAGTGTGGCTTTGTGAGTCCGCCTTTACTTTGTATTCAACAAATATATAGACATAGTACCGTCACACAGTCTCACACAGCTTTAGGCGCACTGCAGTATGGCGAGTGGCTTGTTTACTCGCACTAAAGCTCCTCATTTCAGGAGATACTCCCTCTTGTGGTGTAACGGAGGCATAACTACTCTCACCAGCACTGTCTCATTGGAGACTAGGGCACAGATCATTTTACAACTAAAGAGAATAACATATAACAATCAGAACATTTTAACCACCTGTGTGTGTGTGTGTGTGTGTGTGTGTGTGTGTGTGTGTGTGTGTGTGTGTGTGTGTGTGTCTTTAGGATGAACTAGAAAATAACATAAATGTCTTTATTTATATTCTCATTTGCTGTTTGTATTTCTACATTTGTTTTCCGTGGGTGGAGACAGTCTGGAGCATGAATGTCTATCAGATGAGCCATAACTGAATTCCAGTCTGATTGGTTCCGCGTGACTTCAGAAACCAGCTGGGCCAAAAGTGGCTGTCCAATCGCCCAGTATCCACGTTAGCTCCTCCTCCCAGTGCAGAAAACACCCACCACAGTCAGCTGTTGCCTCAATCGGGACTTCCCCGTCAGTGCTGCGAGTCCGCGCTGCTTCGGCTTTTCTTTATATTTTCAGATTCGGAGATTATTCTTAGATATATTTGGAATATACGAAAGGCTTTCCAATGGAACAAGACGAGCAGGTGAAGCATCTGCGTCCCACCACGGGCTATGGAGAGAGGTTCAGGCTCACCCTGACCACTCACAAGTCCTTTTTGGAACAAAGATGGCGACGTCAAATGTCATTTCGAGGCGTTGGACGTAAGGGGTGGAGCCCCGCATTGGAGGCTCCACCCCAGAATAGCACGTCACTGTGCCCTGTGACGTGCTATTCTGCCTTACCGGTGCCCAAGTGGAATTTTATGCTTCCTCGACTTCCTCGACGGATCTAATGCAAAGGAAGTATGGCTACGATGCCCTTGGTTCACGCTGCACTCCTCTCGACTATGGTTTTTTTGGTCTCTGCGTTTAACGGTAAGTTGGGGTTATTTGTTAAGACGTTCCTCCTCGGTGCAGTCTGACATTACTATATCACTGTAGATCGGTTATACAGAATTTGTAGAAGTACACTTAAATATCGCGTCACCTATTCTGATTCAGTTACGGGTGGGAAGAACTGCACATTTAACGCATGAAGAAAGAGTGGGGTTATCACTTAGTACAAGTTCTCTTATGGCGGTTGGGCAGTGTTGGTCCGGAGGGGGTGCACTGATTGGTTGGGCATGTTAGGTGTGCGTAAATGACAAGTAAGTAGTGACCTGTGTCGTATTTTGCCTTTGTTGTGTCAGTACTGTAGTATGTTACCATTTAGGAGCTAATGTAGTCCATAGTTGGAGCGGTAGGCCACGCATGCAACGCGTGAGTTCACCCTCATTTCATATGCTAACTTATGTTGTTAGCTGCCCCCGGTTTAGCTTTGTTGACGCATGTACGGTCGCTCGTATGTCCATAATGTCATTCCTGTGTTATCAGACCTTCTCTGTATGTGATGCTTGTGATTGTTTACTTTGAAGTAGCGGAGTTTGTAGCGAACAATTAGGTACGTGGATTAATAAAATGTAGTCTGACCGGAAGTATGGCGTCCCGCTTGCCCTTCACAATAAGTGCATTATAGCGGATTATAATGGGGGACGCTTTTATTTTGTATAACTACCGGAAGTAGTTCCTGTGTACTGACGGTTGCTTAACTTCGCGCTAATGCTATTTAGTTGCATAGTGTGAGCAGTTTGAAGTGTATTATATATTTCTGATCTTTATATTTGATTATGTTAACTATGTTGTATTATGTTTATATTTGAGTATTTGACTTGTCTATTCTCTTTATTTATTGTTATTTCCCTTGTTTATTTCCTTTGTAGGAAACCACACACACACACCCAGACACACACTTATGTACACCCGCTGTGTTACAGCCCCAGAAATTAAGCGGTGACAATAAAGTGCCTCAAACGGAACCTCAAGCTCCCTCCTTCTTTCGTGCTCTATTTGGCCTTAAGTAGTGTTCTGGCCGACACACCGGGGTGACCGTAGTGCTCAAAGACTGAATCAGTGCCACACAGGTTTATTTGCTAAATAAATCAGATTATAACCAAAAACCACAGTAACAGAACTGATTTGCAAATTTCTGAATCCCCCTGTTACTGAAAAAGATCTGTGTATTTATCTTTAGTTTTTAGTTTCAAAAGGAAATCGTGCATTATAGGAGGGGGACGCACACATTTTGGCAGATGCAGCCACACAGCCTGATAAAATCTATAGAGGGGTAAACCCAGGTTAATTCACTGGGGTGCGATGTGATGACATGCTCACGTCTGGTTTTACACTGTTATAGTATCAAAGTCTTTGTCTGAACAAACTGTTCCCGTCAGATTATTGTAGTGCACAGTTTAAGGTAAATAGTCTTCCGCACGGTACATTATAATGTCATGAAATTAGCATTAAAATGCGTTTTTTCAGCTTTTGTGATTTGTTTCAGTGACTTCAGATCAGTAACAAGTAGAGTAAAGAAACGTAGCCAGACAAGTGTCTCCTCCTCCTCTGAACGCTCTTGTGGATGGGGGAACAATTTTTGCTGGAGGTAACTACTTTGGCACAACAAATGTGAAGAAACATGCAAAAACGTACAATGAGCAGCATCTTTCAAACTTGTCCATGCCTTAATTCTCATGTGTTCTTCATAGTAGTAGCAAATGCATAAAAATAAGGCTTTTATCAAAATACTCAAAGAAGAAATTTTAGATTTTAACTGTATTTACAGAGGCTTTAGAGCTTTTCCTACTGATAAAAACCTCATGGCCGTTCATACTACACAAGGAAGTGACCACAGACTTTAATGTTGCTGGATTCTCCACATATTTAAAGTCTCCTTTGATAACACACATCACTGTGTGCTAAATTTCAGTATCCAGTGTGTGCTGTAATTCATCTATTTCCCCAGATGTCAGTCTGTTTGCAGCTCTTGATGATTAGATTGCACAAAGGAGTAAATTAGCTTTTTAATGTCTACAACCCAAACTGTGTCCTCTCATTCAGTCCAGAAAAACATCACAGCTGGACAGAACATCACTCTGCCATGTCGAGCTCCAAACAACAACAAAACCATCATAGTTATGGAGTGGAGCAGACCTGACCTGGGATCAGAATATGTCCTTTTTTATCAAAATAAGCAGTTTGATCCAGATCACCAGCATCCATCTTTTAAGAACCGGGTGGATCTGCAGGACAGACAGATGAAGGATGGAGACGTGTCTTTGATTCTGAAGGATCTGATGATTAATGACACTGGAACATACGAGTGTGGTGTCATCCAGAACCGTACAGAGGGTTTGAAGCTCATCATCAGCATCACACTGAGTGTTGTTCCTCCAGGTGAGTGAGTAGAGTTGAGTGTGTGTGTGATCAGAGGTGAAGCTGCTTCCTGGTTGTTGATGTTTGTTTCTAAAGATGTTGTTGATGAGACTTTGTAGAAAGCAGCTGGTCTGAGTGATGTGATCAGAGTGCAGTAGATAATGTCTGACAGCAGTTTGAAGAGGAAATGGATTCTGTTCTGTTCTTCACTCATCACCTACCTGACAGCTGACACCTCACACCTGTTTCTCACCTGCAGGTCAGACACACACGGAGGATGGAGGGAAGGAGGATGGAGGGAAGGAGGATGGAGGGAAGGAGGATGGAGGGAAGGAGGATGGAGGGAAGGAGGATGGAGGGAAGGAGGATGGAGGAGAGAAGAGTGGATCTGTTGGACTAATAGCTGGTCTGGTAGTTCCCGCTGTGCTTCTTGTTGCTGCTGTTTCTGGATTTTGATCTACAGAAAACATAAGAAGCAGGATCAGGATTCATACCAGCCTCCTGTTGAAATGCACCGTGTTTGAAATGTCTCAGAGCTTTTCCAAATGAGCTCTCAGTCTCCTGGCTTTGCGCCAATTTCCCATCGTTGTCACTCAGCACAGTAAAAAACAGATCTGAGGACGTGTTTGTCATGAAAAGAGCCCAACATTTGGTTTTCAGGGTTTTCATAAAGGGGATTTATTTCTGTGAATGAAAAACCGACTGAAATCCTGGATTCTGTTCTTCACTCACCACCAGCTCACACCTTCTTCTCACCTGCACGTCCTCCAGGAGGACATGGAGGGTTTGTGGCACTGGTAGTGAGTCTGTCAGTTTTGGTACCTAATGATTTGATCTGTAAAAAAAGAAAAGGGAATGGTGCTGAATATGTGATTCCTGCTTCTCAGAGATCCTGTTAAAGTCTAAAGACATTGGGAGGGTTTCACACTGTTTGGAGCAGGGAAACAAGTACTAATGGTGCAATCTTTCTACGTAGCACTTTTAATTCTTATTCCTACTTTTATTTTTTCATGTCTATTTAAGTGCTATTTATGACACTATGTTTGCACTGAAGCACCGCAGCAATTTCCTAATGTTGTAAACCTGCTCAACATTTGGCAATAAACCCCTTTCTGATTCTGATACTGGTTTTGTTGTTGTTGCTGTTGTTTTTTTGTTTTTTTTGAACAACACAGTCGAGATTCACATTGTCCTCGCAGTGAACCGCAGAATCAAATGTCTGAGATCTTTCTACAGCTGAATTATGAATCTCCTGCTGCTGATCACAGAGACAGAAATTGTCTAAAAACGCACAGAGGCCACCAACACCCCACAAAGGTCCCTGACTTCACTGACAGTCTGGGGGAAAAAAGCATTTTTCTGAGGTCTGAGGTGAGGCTGTCTCACATAGTTAACCTGCCAAGACCTGAACTTTTTCATGGCATTTTTAATTTCTCGTTGCTATTTGGGCTGATTGGGACCTGATGAATGTAAAAACAAAGAATTACCTGATTTCCTTTTTTTTTTTTTCTTTATTTTTGTTTTTGAGAAAAGTGAGATCGCTTAATTATCCATGTTTCACTTATCTTAACTGCACTACTGTATAATCTATATTATTGCTTATATATTGTAATATATCTATATCATGGCTGAAGCACTTCTGGATGGATGCAAACTGCTTTTCGTTGCCTTGTACCTGTGACATGTGCAATGACAAAGTTGAATTCTATTCTGTTCTATTTAATTCTATCCACATACGTTTGTTTGACATTTTGATAAAGTAGCAGTTTAATGTCCTCGTACATGGATATTAAGAAAATTTTGTGTTTTGGTCTAGATCAGGGGTCTGCAACCTTTCACATCCAAAGAGCCATTTGGACCCGGTTTCCACGCAAAAGAAATGAAGATAACACTGTATATTTCTTTTTACCTTTATGCTTTGTGTGAATACTAAGGTGTGTTGCTTATGAAATCCATGAAGTGCTACAGAGAAAAATAAATTTTATTTATGTAATGAACACATTTTGAACTCTTAAAGAAATATAACAAAAGGAAAGACGCCCAGCTGAACTAAAATGATCCATGTAGCAAACAAAAACTGTTGTGAGCCTAAGTTGTGTGGGCATCGAAGGACTACCTAGTGCAAAGAATATACATGGATACAGATGTGCATAAGCTGACTACTTCTTTTTCTACATATACCGGTGTTTGAAAAATGAACAGTGAAAGCAACAGCAAAAAGAAAAACAGATCCTTCAGGCTGGACTGAACAAAGTGATATTTTATTGGCAAAACTTTTAATGAATGTTTAAAAAAACATTTTACTGTTGTGTGAAATCAATAAACTCTTATTTTAGCAAAAATATCAAAAACATTTTACACACTGAATGTTTTCAGAACTTATTTACATAGTAAGTATTTAAAGCTCCATGCCTAGCATAAGTTACTTGCACTGCTGTCTTGGGACAACTCCATCTCGTCTCACTTAACCCGTTTTTTTAACTAATGCTGTGTTCTGGTAATTTGACAGCATACATGCTACTGCAAACAGTTGGTTGATATTGTAAACAGGTGACATGGTGATGATGCCATCAAAAAGTTTGTTCTGTTTGATCCTCCTAATGACTCGCTCCACATGTAGCCTGAGTCTGACTGTGGCCTGCGTCTCCTTAACCTGGTTCTTCTTCTGCTTAGATACAAAAGGGGGGCAGTACACTTTGCATTTACAACCATCTGTGATCAGGAAGCCCTTATCTACCATCACTGCCATGTCTTCAGTCAACTTCTCAGCAATGCCTGATTGTTTGAATAGTTCCTTGTCACTAACCGAACCTGCGTACAGATCAGAGATGAATGTGACTGGACCATGTGGAGCTATGCCAACCAGGGCTTTCATCGTGCAGTGGGATTTGTACGAAGAGTACGTTTCACTCTGGAGAAGTGGTGAGGATGGTGTCTGACACCTCAGCTCTGTACAGTCAAGGATCACCTGGGTGTCTGAGAAACCTTTGAATTCCTTAGGGAGGTAAGCTTGCACTTCTGCACGTGTGAGCCAGATGCACTGAGACCCCAGTGCAGTGGCAAGAAAACTTGTCCATGTTGCAATGATGCTGCTCACTGTGGACTGGTGTATGTTGAATCGATGAGCCAGGTCCCTCTCCTTCAGACCAACAGACAGGAAAACCAGGAAAAGAAAAAACTCGTCGACTGGCTGGAGCAGCTGCCTCTGAAAGGTTGAAACAAAAGGGAAAATGTTACTCCTTAATCTATGAACTAGTAAGATCATGCTTTTCTTGGCTAAATGTTTTGTAAGATAAGACAGGATAGACCCTTATTAGCCCCACACGTGGGAAATTTGTTGAGCAGAAAGTGGCAAAAATTCAGAAAAACAATGGGATAGGATAAGAATAAGACACTGTGTACAATAGAATAAAATACTTTATAGATCAGAATAAAATCTGATATTGTCAAAGTAAATGGTTGCTGGAATGGTTATGCACACCATACTGTACTGTCAGGGTTGAATTCTTTTATTTTTCTAGTAAATAAAGTTGTTTTTATTATCTTTATATACAAACTGCAAACATCCTTGTAGGACAAGTGTTAGGACTTGTTAACAGTCCTACTAAGGGGCAGGTCAAATGTCAACGGCACTGCATCCATGTTTATGATCTCGTCCGGTCCGATGGAATATTCGTTTAACTTTCTTTGTGTGAATTTGCGCAAGTTTGTTATTTTCTCTGCATAGTCGGGGGGGAGTTGCTGACACACAGTCGTCCGCGCCCTGATGGACAGTCCTTTTCGTTGGCGACTATTTTGGCTTTCAGTCGGATCTGCACAGTTGAAACACCTCGCCCATTTGCTCTCTGTGTGTTCACCCAGCCTTCAATACATTTGGGCCATCTGCTCTTATTTCCTCTGAAAGCTTTTGTCGTCTTTTTGGACTGAGCCAGTTCGTCACGCTGGCGTCTCCAACGTCTCACCATTGATTCGTTTATGCCAAGGGTACGTGCAGCAGCTCTACTTCCCCTCCCTGAGAGCTTTAATTTGAAAGCTGCATCATATGCATTTCTTGTGTTTGCCATACTGAGGGTTTGTGAATGAAAGCTTCCTTTGCTCCTGTAATACTCCTCTTGCTAATCAAGTTTGTTTTTCGCGCTACTTCGTACGGGACTACGTTGCCTTTCGGACGGACATGTGACCAACATACCACTCTTGTCCCCCGATACTGTGTCTGATCACATGCCCTTCTGCCAGCCAACGTAGTGCCGTACAACAGCGGAAC
Source organism: Rhamphochromis longiceps (assembly GCF_057381845.1). NCBI lineage: Eukaryota > Metazoa > Chordata > Actinopteri > Cichliformes > Cichlidae > Rhamphochromis > Rhamphochromis longiceps. Next base: position 23,303,077 of record NC_140559.1, on the reverse strand, counting down.
AAACAAAACAAATCCTCTGAAAGCCACAGGGTTCAAAGCTTGTGCAAAAAGTAGTGGCTTGTAGCCCAAAAATTGCGCTACATAAACACAATGCCATCGCACCTCTAGTTCCAACTACCAACAAAGCCATAGCCTACCGCTTGTGTGCGTGCAGGTGTCAACACTTCTTCGTCCGTGTTGGCAGCTGACTTGGCTCTTGAAGCCCGGATCATTTTATAGATGCAAGGCTCAATCAAAACCCAGAATGCCATCAAATGATCATAGCTTGGAAATCTATTCACAAGAGAGACAAACATCGTGTCAATCATTAATTAACATCACTCATGAAACATACAGTCAGCAGATAAAAAGTAAATATCTGTTGTTTTCATGAAGACTGGAAACACTTGAACTTCGATGTACCTGGTATAGAATTGGATGTCACTGTCAGAGCCAGCAAACCGCTGTAACCCAAACTCTCGCTGGACACGTAACTCCTGTATTTCCTTCCTCAGACTCTCCACGTCTTTGGACAGGTCTTCTGCTGATGGCTCAGGGACTGAGCAGTAGTCATGATCTCTTGTAACGCTGTGCTGACCTTGATCCCCAGGATGAACTAGTTCAGGGGGTTCTCGCTCCGTTCTCTCCCAAACACTACTCGGCGTTGGTTCAACTTTATAATTATTCCACTGAAAAAGTGTCGGGACAGCACCTTTAAAAAGCCTCCTTCGACCATCAAGGGTTGTTGGTCCTGCATCCTTGGCTGCTGGGTCCCTGATAAGAGAGAAAACAAAATCATGTTCATTTTTTTTGTTGAATTTTGTAGAAAATGGGCCATGTTTCTGGTGACAGTGGGGAAGGAAAAACTCCCTTATAACAGTCAGAATCAAGAGGGTGGGGAGGCGAGGAAGACAGAACAAAAGGCACGCTGTGGCAAGATTAATAATAACTAATGATTCAATTCAGACAGGTGTATAAATGCACAGTGGGTGAAAATGTGATTAATAAAGAGTGCATTATGTGCTAAGGGTTTAAACAGCTCCAAGAATTAGAAGAACCTACTTAAAACAGTTTTAAAGTTAAAATCATTTCTATGTGTTTATTGTAGTTCTTTTTTTTAAGTTTTCCCACCACCTAAAGCAGGGTTAAAGTAACACAGTTTCACTATCATGTAGCGTTAGTCTCACCTCACCCAGCCTCAATATGCTTACTTGACAGCACTCCTCGGTATTAAGTCACACCCAGAGAAAGACTGATATATTCACCTTGCAGGGATGCCTTCTGCAGATAGCTTGATTTGTGCTATCCGTTGTAGCTTTGCTGTCTGTCTTCTGTTGAACACATCCAGTCTCGTTTTTCTTCTTATCTTCTCTGCAGATGCCTTCTCTGCCTTTCTGCCTACAAAATAAACATTTCATTATTTCTACTTTAGAGCTTGCTAACTAAGAAAACACGACATAAAGCCCACTCTGCATGCAGCTATGTGGTTTTCCATCATCAGAAACCACAACGATAGTCTAGTAAATAATGAAAACACTTATGTTAGAAAGCTTATATAAAAGTTGCCCGATACAAAATGATGGGAACAAGCGGAATACGCCGGCTGGAAGGTCCCATCTTTCAGTCTTGTTTTGCTTACTCCTCCTTCAATGGTGCTACTCAGTTTTAGTTCACCTAATGAGGTAAAAGAAAGTACTTCTCTTTTTTCCTCGTCTATTTGTACAACCTGGGGCGCAACAGTTATCAACAATGGTTAGCCGCGTTCACCACGGCAGCCGGATGCTGCCAAAATAGCGACGCCTGGAGGGGGCGAGCCTGTGTGACGTCATCTCCTGGAGCCTGAACAGAGGTCGCTGCTCCCTGCGCAGTACAAATACTACCAGTTTCGAAATAAGAAATCGCATCCAGTTTACTAATGGCTGGGTGCAAATCTGGCTGTTTTCAAGCCGCTAAACTGTGAGTACGTCCCAAGTTAAGTCAGCTGGAGTGCGTGGAGTATAATAGCCATTATAAGATAACCTTTATCAGTCCCACTCAAATTAGTTTTGTCACAGCAGTTAGTGGACAGTGCAAAAGTTATATAACAAAAATTAGAATACAATAAGAATAAAATTCTGTACACAACTGTACAGAATAGAACAAAAAAAAATACTATATACAGTAGAATAAATAGAATAAGATATACAATAGGATAAAACAGAATACAAATTCTATGTACAACTGAGTAAAAATACAACGATGCCAGAAAGGAGTATTGCACTTAGTGTTGTTGTCCACCCTCCACCACAATTAATGTTATACATTTATCAATGAACTGCAAATATCTCGTTGTCATATTATGTGTCCATAATTGTAAAGTAGATGCAAACTACTACATTGACAATCGGGCAAGATATTACTTTAAACCCATTGTTGTCCTCCATGCACACAGGGGAAACTTTCAGCGGTTTTCACATTAAGGCCGTTTGAATCCTCAAAACTTTATGTGGCGATTGCCAGACACTAAGAGCAATTTTTTGAATTAGGGATTGGGGTTTGGGGTGGTGTTTACCTCCGACTAGTGCTCTTTGTTGTTGTCCTTGCGTTCGTCGTCTTTTTTCGGAGTTCATGTGTAGCGTTGGTACCCAGTCTGGATTTGTTTGATCCATTTCATAGGCAGGCTTCCCTACAGTGGTGCGATAGAATTAGCGAATCTTTACATAGCACGTGTCTGCAAAGTCACTCAATACGATGTTTGTTCGGATTGTATAACCGAGTGCATCAACAATAAAATTATTAAGCTATAAAGAGTGATGTAAACATACTACATTTTCACTTACCGGAGTGAAAATGTCGGGAGCACACCAACAGATATTTAGAGATGGAAGAGAACTGGAGATCAAGTCGTCCCACGGCTGCTATCCAGGCTAGACGCCTTCTTTTGGTAACATCCGATACATGAACTCCTTCACGTTGCTTCCAGGTTGGGAAAGCATAAAAAGACAATCCAACCTTATTCCCGTGCCGGTCGTAAGATCGAACATTGCAGCCGAGCACACAGCAAGTACGAACCATGGCTATGCTATCGCTCCTAGCTTAGACCCCCAAAATGGTGAATCGGGCCAAAATCCTTTCCACGCCCACCCCCGTGACATCACGCTCCGAAGCCCTATATGGCGCATCAGCCCAAAAGACTTTCCACGCCCACCCCGTGACATCACGCGCCAAAGCCCTGTAAGATAGTGATGTCCTGTGTGTCGAAGCGTGTGTCAGGGGAGTTTTTGGGAAGCACGTATCGAGGCTCGCTTTGATTACGTGTGCAGTGACGTTCGAGGCCTCGCGGGCAGTCCGTACCACGTGACTGATTCAGGGACTGGCTCGCCGGTTCGCGCCAGATTCGAAATAAAATGGGCAGCAAAACACAGCTGATTCCCCATCACACTGTTGTGGAATTGGACTAAGTACGTGCTACATAGTTGAGCATTTCTTCTTCGATGGAACCAGCAAGGAAGAGATTTTTTTTAAATTTAATCTCCTAATAAAGTATGCACACAGTAATAAATGTCACAAATGATAAGTACCATAATATAAATAAAACTATAGATCCTATAATCTGATTTCTGTATTTTAGTTTATTAAAAAGTGAAGCGCCACACAGTTTGTGTGATTATCCAGATGTACATAAGCATGATTACACAGTTACACAATCATACCAAAACTCTGTCCTGATAGTTTCCACTTTCTCTTTTGTATCACACATACTGAGACAATATTCGGGATAAATAACAATGAAAACAATTCATTTATTCAGTTTAGAGGCCTACACATCACATCATTATAGTCAAAGAGCCCGTTTCACTTGAATCGTCCACTTGATGGCGCAGTAGAGCAAATGAATCATCACAATGCTTTGACCATGAGTCGACCAGTGTGATGGAAAGCTTCAGTTCATCACGAGGCTTCATCTTATGGAACGCCAGGACTGCCATAATGAATGAATTAAATACATGACTAAATAACTGAGTATCATCCTTAAATAAATGTTTTAGTGTGTTTGTACAGGTGGCTACAGAACTGGATCAACGTCCTCCACGAGCACAGCGGCCGGAGCAAAATGATAGATTAACATCATTGGAACTACACCCAGCCCGTGTTTTGACTGAATATTACACAGCTTCACTCCATGTACACCTTACACTGAAGAACAAGCTTCGAGGGCAACCGATCTCTCCCTGAAGACAAAATGCAGTTCGAGAGCAACAGCGTCAACTTCAAGACTCAACAATGTGAACACACAGCAACACTGCCCTAAACCCTAAAGGGTTCAGCAGCATGTACAAATACCATGGATGGATGGAAGTATGCGCTCCCAATCACAAGCTGGGAGGTTTGCCAGCGACATCACTGTGTGTGAATGGACTTGAGAAGACTGTCTGAGTTTCACATTTGCCATACTGGGAGCTGAAAAGGCAAAGGAAGAGACTGAAAAGAGTGAAAGACAAAAGGCAAAGCTGAAGAAGAACGGCCCACTGGGCCCCTCACACGCCACAACTGTGAACTGCTGCAGATTCAGGAGAGAGACAGAAGCTGTGAGAAATGGAGAGCATGGAGGAAAAATGAAGTCTGTTGTTGTTAATGTGAGAACACGTGAAAATTGGGTTGGAAAACTGTGGCCGGCTGTCTTGTGGAGGTTGATAAAGAGTTCGTAGGATTGCAACAAAGGTAAAAATAAAACGCACACAAACACACATAAACAGAGAAATGTGAAGGAAAGGCAGCTTTAAGGACACGCCCTGCTGAATCTGCAGCTCCACTGCACACAGCCATTAAACCTGCCTACTAACACACACATGCAATGAAGATCAGCTTGTTATCTGTCATCAGTGTTAAAATTGTGCAAATTTCACAGACACTTGTTATCAAACGCTGAGTGTATCCACTGCTGACAAATAACCCTCTAGGGTTGCAGGACAAGAGTTTAACTTTTGTGAAGGGAAAAAAAAGAGATTCTGGTTTGACCAACCAGTGATCAGACAATAAATTTAGTTATTAATATAGTAAATTGTGAGATGCTTTCTGCATTATTGGTGCAGCACAAGTAATTTACTGTATGAAGGAAATTCTCTTTTGTGATAATATTTTGAACATGCATTTCTGTTGTCCTGTCAACTTAGTGGGTTAATAGCTGATTTGCAAATTAGTTGATTGTTACTAGATCAGGGAAGGATGACAGTATTATAAAACAAGTGAATAAGATGTAACAGAGGGTAGAGTTTCCTGTTTCTGATGTATGGGTGAAGCTTGCACCCAGATACACACTCTGATTACACGAGAACAAACTTTTTTTGTGAAATACATGATGACATGTTACATGTTTTATGTTTGGGGAAGAAAAAAAAGGAAAGAAAAATTAAATGAAATGATTGGGTCTGTGAAAATGAAAAATAAGTTTAAAAAAAAAAAGCACAGACCTGGGGAAGAAATCCACATTCCTGTGATAAAACATTGATATGAAGTGTTTAGGAAGTTTTTAATGGTGAACATATGTGTCGTGTGAACTCTGCAGCTGCTAATGAAAAACATTTTCTCTGTGTATTTAGCAGGTGAAACTAGGTCAGTTGGCCCCAGACTTTCCAGAATTGGAAATATTCGGGAGCACTTGTGGGCAACCAGTAAATATGATGTGGGGAAAATGAACAAAGGTAGTGACACTTAAGTCTGATTTCAGACCATGTAAGCATCAGTTGTTAATTAAAGCCAGAAGCAGTGACTGCAGCACTGCATGGCAGGTTCTAACCCCTACAGCCTGTTATTTCACCTGAAGGCAAAACTTTTCCTGTTATTTTTCCGGTAGATTTTGGGGTTTTTGTTTTAGTACCAGGCTGATTCTGCCAGTTAGAAAAAGAAAAACAACCCAAACCTAAGAGAAAGACTTTTTTTTTTCTTTTTTTTTTTTTTTTTATTTACACTTAAGACATGTCCGGGCCTAAAATCTTTTTTGTTTTTTGTTTTTGTAACAGTGCACTTAGGGAAAAACCTGCCAGGTATCATCCCTCTGGGTGTGATATTTTGTGTGTTGATGTTAAAAGCAGGCCTGCAAGATTGGGAGCAAAAGTGCTATAAAATACTTTAATTGAGAGCAAATATAAGGTGAGCTTCTCAAGATTACAATTGGCTTCTGAGAAAATTCACCTACATAAGATGCTGACCATATTAGATGGGAAATCCTGTGTTTAAAAGGATTGTAGCGATTCAATCCATTTCAATAGCAAGGAGAATTGTTTTTGTTTTTGGAATGATGAAATATTGCTGTCAGTGGACATTTAAATTTGTGCGCGGTTTTCCACTATCAGCAATGATCGTTATGAATGCATGCGACTAGATGAATGCATGTGATTGGTATAAATGCAAATGCAAAGGACTGTGGCTGGACTGATGATGTGGACTAAATGTGACTTACTTGAAATTCAGAAGACGGTAACTATTCTAGGATTGGTCACTTTTAATGCCTAATCCACCCCAAACAGTGAAAAAAAAAAAAAGGTGGATGTATGTGTTTTTGTTTGCTTGTTTTTGCAGAAGCAGAAGGATGACAGAGACAAGAGGAGGAGAGACTGTATGTTTACATGAGTGTGGGCAGACTAAACCCTTTAGCTGCTACTTTTCTGTTTTACTGATTTTGTGTGAAGAACACTGTTTTTACTGGCTGCTTGTTGGTTATAGTAACACTCTGTATTGTTGGAAAATGTCAAATGTTAGAAGTTGTCAGAAAACATAGCGGCCTTGAAGAGCGTGCAGAGAAGGCCAGCCCACATCAGCAGCAGTTAAGCTATGCTCTGATGAACGGCTTTCACCCACCCACTGCTGACTTCATTAGGAAACAAAATTTTAATCAAAACACAGACGGGTCCGTTGAATGCATGAATTGGGCCCGCCGTGTGCTACTCCGGAGGAGACGCCCTGATGTTGCATTGGCAATGATCTAACTAACCCTTTTCTTTAAGAAAGGAGCCTAGTTCTGATGAGTTGACTCATGGGAGTGTCGATGCGTCAAGAGGAGGAATTCCAGGTTTAACATGAAACAATGTTTTCTGTGTTTTCCATGACGATTTTCTCCACGGCTTTTTACTGTGACTTGTGGGATTAACATGTTATGGACAGGTATTAAACTTCTACAGGTGGTACACCCATGTTCGGATGAGTGTTTGAAAACTTATAAGTGAAGTTCACAAAACTGAAAGGAAAATGTGGATTGATGTTGGTTGATATATTTTCCAAATGGTTAGAAGTTTTTCCTTCTAGTAGGGAGATACAGGTGCAGTGGCCAGAGTATTGCTGGAAGAAATCATCCCAAGGGTGGAATCTCCAGAGATTGAGACTGGGTGCTGATCAGAAGTCTTCAGAGACCCAGCGAGAAGTAGGAAACAGTCATGGCAGAGCTGAAAGCCCAGGCAGTAGTTAAGGTCAAAGGTCGTGCGGTTTAGGGCCCTACTAGTCAGTATGAGAAGGTTCCAGAACCACAGCAATAACCATAAAGCTGCATTGGAACGAGAGGGTGAGGGGTGAAAAGAGCGCCCTCCTCCAAAAAGAGCATGCCAAGCTCCAACTCAGCGACTGCAGAGCAGACTCTGTGGCACCTAAGAGGGATCATGAATGCAGATGACACCTTATTAAACAATCAGGCAGTTGTGCCTGAAGTAGTTCCGTGTGGTTTTGTGTTAAGGGGGTCGTTGGTGTGACATTTCTAATCATCTTATAACTGATATGCATTTACATGACTCTGTGAACATCACAAACTCTGTTAGAGTCCTGAGCCTGAGCAGAAGTGACTGGAGTAGTTTTAGCATGCACGTTTTACAGCAACCTAACTAATAATTATTTGTGTATATTTTGTAGACTGATTTTCTAGCATGTCAGTTCCTGATGTGTAAGTGCATTAGGCCCTCACTGTCCGAGTAAACATAGTAACAACAGTTGTGAGTTCTTTTTACATGTGTACTCAGCTTTGACATGTTGTTTGACACCCTAAAGTAGGATTTTGGGTTCATCACATTTCAGTGAGGGATTTTGATAGGTCTCAAACATGCTGGAAGCACCTAAAGAATGAGGTTGTTCTTCTAGAGTTAAATGTGGTTGTTTTGGTTTCCCCAATCACTGATGTGAGGACAGTAAAGATAATTGCAAATGCCTTTGAGAGGGTTTACACTGTTTAAATGGGTCTACAGTAGTAAAGAGTACAGCACAATGCATAGAGTGTTCAGCTCCAGATTGTACTGGATGCACCAGAGTACCAGCCGCTCAACTTCCTGCCGGTATGCAGACTCATCACTATCCTGAATGAGGCCAATGACGGTGGTGTCGTCTGCAAACTTTAGGAGTTTAACAGCCGAGGTGCAGTCGTTAGTGTAGAGGGACAACAGTAGTGGTGAGAGGACACATCCTTGAGGGGCACCAATACTGAGGGACCGGGTTTCAGAGGTGATCTCCCCCAGCTTCACTTGCTGCTTTCTGCCTGTCAGTTAGCTGGTGAAACGCTGAGCTGGGAGAGTTTGGAGGAGAGAAGTTCAAGCACAATGGTGTTAAAAGCCGAACTAAAGTCCACAAACAGGACCCTGGCATAAGTTCCCGGGCGGTCGAGGTGTTGCAGAATGTAATGCAGCCCCATGTTCACTGCATCATCCACCGACCTGTTTGCCCGGTAGGCAAACTGCAGAGGGTCCAGCTGGTGGCCTGTAATGTCCTTCAGATGGGCTAACACCAGTCGTTCGCAGGATTTCATGACCACAGACGTCAAGGCGACAGGTCTGTAGTCATTCAGTCCTGTGATGGCGGGTTTCTTGGGAACAGGAATGATGTTTGAGCGTCTGTTGAAGATGCGAGTAAAGATGGGAACCAGCTGTTCAGCACAGGTTTTGAGGCAGGAGGGTGAGACACCATCTGGTCCGGGGACTTTCCTGGGCTTCCGTTTCTGAAATAGTCAGCTCACATCCTCAGTGTGTATTCTGAGTTTGAGGGAGGAGGAGGAAAGGGGGGTGAGAGGTGTGATGGAGGGTGTTGAGTCTGGATTGGAGAGGGCAGTGGTGGTCGTTGGTCTGGAGTGGGGAGGGTGGTGGTGGTCGTTGAGACTGGATTGGGGAGGGTGAGGGTGAAGGGGGGAGAGGTGGAAGATGTGTTGGGGGTCAATGTCTGAAGCAATGTCTCTGGGGAAGGGAGGGTGAGGCGGGGAGTCTGTCCGTCTCAAACCTGCAGTAAAACACGTACCATGGTCACGCAGTCTATTCTTGAAAATAATTTGTGCATCTTCACTTTTATTTTCGGTTCCACATGTGGCAAAAGTTTTGTGTTGCCTTAACTTACACCCTGTAAATTTAATAATCTATACTTCAAACGTGGGGATGGGGACTACTTTTTGTTTTTATTTGCTGACATAACCAACTGTTTAAAAAATAAACCCCTGACATGTTTAAACATATGAAGAATGGGATGTAGTATCCTCTAACTACTTGGTTAAAATAGTGTTAGAGAAATAAACATATTCTTATAGCAATGTGCATCACTGTAGTTATAAAACATGAACCATCTAAAATGGTCCCACCAATGTGTAGTCCTACTTAGAATAATCCTTTAATTGTCCCACAAGGGGAAATTTGGTTGTAACAGCAGCCACTTGCACAGTCACTTCTGCGTTATAGTCATCCCTGCCCCACTGTTTCTGCAGTGGTTAAACAGTGGCGATGTTCTACACCCGCTGCCTACAAGAGCTCCCAAAATTGAACAACTGCCAGAAAATTAGATAAAGGACTTACGTTATATGCTGCATCACAGATGCACAACTACGAGGGTAAGAAAACAGAAATTAACCGACAAAAAATAACGTTGGCTAACGTCAAATTTAAACATTGCGTTACTCCTCTCTGCTTTATCACACCTAATTTGACTGGTCAGATAGTTTAATCAACATGTGTTTGGGTGATCAGAAGCAAATATACATCAAGTTAATACTGCAAACATACAACATCTAAATGTCTGTGAATGACTGAGAACCGTTCTCAGTCACCCAGGTCATTGTAGTCAAAGGAGCTTTCAAAGAAAAGCGTCTGGACTTCTTTAAGTTTCTACATTTAATGAATTTTTAAAAAACATTTTACTGTTGTGTGAAATCAATGAACTCTTATTTTAGCAACGGTATAAAAAATATTAAAACACTGAATGTTTTCAGAACTTATTTACATAGTAAGTATTTCAAGCTCCATGTCTAGCATAAGTTACTTGCACTGCTGTCTTGGGACAACTCCATCTCGTCTCACTTAACCCGTTTTTGAACTATGTGTGTGTTCTGTGTTCTGGTAATTTGACAGCATACATGCTACTGCAAACAGTTGGTTGATATTGTAAACAGGTGACATGGTGATGATGCCATCAAAAAGTTTGTTCTGTTTGATCCTCCTAATGACTCGCTCCACATGCAGCCTGAGTCTGACTGTGGCCTGCGTCTCCTTAACCTGGTTCTTCTTCTTCTTCTTCTGCTTAGATACAAAAGGGGGGCGGTACACTTTGCATTTACAACCATCTGTGATCAGGAAGCCCTTATCCACCATCACTGCCATGTCTTCAGTCAACTTCTCAGCAATGCCTGATTGTTTGAATAGTTCCTTGTCACTAACCGAACCTGCGTACAGATCAGAGATGAATGTGACTGGACCATGTGGAGCTATGCCAACCAGGGCTTTCATCGTGCAGTGGGATTTGTATGAAGAGTACGTTTCACTCTGGAGAAGTGGTGAGGATGGTGTCTGACACCTCAGCTCTGTACAGTCAAGGATCACCTGGGTGTCTGAGAAACCTTTGAATTCCTTAGGGAGGTAAGCTTGCACTTCTGCACGTGTAAGCCAGATGCACTGAGACCCCAGTGCAGTGGCAAGAAAACTTGTCCATGTTGCAATGATGCTGCTCACTGTGGACTGGTGTATGTTGAATCGATGAGCCAGGTCCCTCTCCTTCAGACCAACAGACAGGAAAACCAGGAAAAGAAAAAACTCGTCGACTGGCTGGAGCAGCTGCCTCTGAAAGGTTGAAACAAAAGGGAAAATGTTACTCCTTAATCTATGAACTAGTAAGATCATGCTTTTCTTGGCTAAATGTTTTGTAAGATAAGACAGGATAGACCCTTATTAGCCCCACACGTGGGAAATTTGTTGAGTTACAGCAGAAAGTGGCAAAAATTCAGAAAAACAATAGGATAGGATAAGAATAAGACACTGTGTACAATAGAATAAAATACTTTATAGATCAGAATAAAATCTGATATTGTCAAAGTAAATGGTTGCTGGAATGGTTATGCACACCATACTGTACTGTCAGGGTTGAATTCTTTTATTTTTCTAGTAAATAAAGTTGTTTTTATTATCTTTATATACAAACTGCAAACATCCTTGTAGGACAAGTGTTAGGACTTGTTAACAGTCCTACTAAGGGGCAGGTCAAATGTCAACGGCACTGCATCCATGTTTATGATCTCGTCCGGTCCGATGGAATATTCGTTTAACTTTCTTTGTGTGAATTTGCGCAAGTTTGTTATTTTCTCTGCATAGTCGGGGGGGAGTTGCTGACACACAGTCGTCCGCGCCCTGATGGACAGTCCTTTTCGTTTTTTCGTTGGCGACTATTTTGGCTTTCAGTCGGATCTGCACAGTTGAAACACCTCGCCCATTTGCTCTCTGTGTGTTCATCCAGTCTTCAATACATTTAGGCCATCTGCTCTTATTTCCTCTGAAAGCTTTTGTCGTCTTTTTGGACTGAGCCAGTTCATCACGCTGGAGTCTCCAACGTCTCACCATTGATTCGTTTATGCCAAGGGTACGTGCAGCAGCTCTACTTCCCCTCGCTGAGAGCTTTAATTTGAAAGCTGCATCATATGCATTTCTTTTCTTTACCATACTGAGGGTTTGTGAATGAAAGCTTCCTTTGCTCCTGTAATACTCCTCTTGCTAATCAAGTTTGTTTTTCGCGCTACTTCGTACGGGACTACGTTGCCTTTCGGACGGACATGTGACCAACATACCACTCTTGTCCCCCGATACTGTGTGTCTGATCACATGCCCTTCTGCCAGCCAACGTAGTGCCGTACAACAGCAGAACAAACAAAACAAATCCTCTGAAAGCCACAGGGTTCAAAGCTTGTGCAAAAAGTAGTGGCTTGTAGCCCAAAAATTACGCTACATAAACACAATGCCATCGCACCTCTAGTTCCAACTACCAACAAAGCCATAGCCTACCGTTTGTGTGCGTGCAGGTGTCAACACTTCTTCGTCCGTGTTGGCAGCTGACTTGGCTCTTGAAGCCCGGATCATTTTATAGATGCAAGGCTCAATCAAAACCCAGAATGCCACCAAATGATCATAGCTTGGAAATCTATTCACAAGAGAGACAAACATCGTGTCAATCATTAATTAACATCACTCATGAAACATACAGTCAGCAGATAAAAAGTAAATATCTGTTGTTTTCATGAAGACTGGAAACACTTGAACTTCGATGTACCTGGTATAGAATTGGATGTCACTGTCAGAGCCAGCAAACCGCTGTAACCCAAACTCTCGCTGGACACGTAACGCCTGTATTTCCTTCCTCAGACTCTCCACGTCTTTGGACAGGTCTTCTGCTGATGGCTCAGGGACTGAGCAGTAGTCATGATCTCCTGTAACACTGTGCTGACCTTGATCCCCAGGATGAACTAGTTCAGGGGGTTCTCGCTCCGTTCTCTCCCAAACACTACTCTGCGTTGGTTCAACTTTATAATTATTCCACTGAAAAAGTGTCGGGACAGCACCTTTAAAAAGCCTCCTTCGACCATCAAGGGTTGTTGGTCCTGCATCCTTGGCTGCTGGGTCCCTGATAAGAGAGAAAACAAAATCATGTTCATTCTTTTTTGTTGAATTTTGTAGAAAATGGGCCATGTTTCTGGTGACAGTGGGGAAGGAAAAACTCCCTTATAACAGTCAGAATCAAGAGGGTGGGGAGGCGAGGAAGACAGAACAAAAGGCACGCTGTGGCAAGATTAATAATAACTAATGATTCAATTCAGACAGGTGTATAAATGCACAGTGGGTGAAAATGTGATTAATAAAGAGTGCATTATGTGCTAAGGGTTTAAACAGCTCCAAGAATTAGAAGAACCTACTTAAAACAGTTTTAAAGTAAAAATCATTTCTGTGTTTATTGTAGTTTTTTTTTTAAGTTTTCCCACCACCTAAAGCAGGGTTAAAGTAACACAGTTTCACTATCATGTAGCGTTAGTCTCACCTCACCCAGCCTCAATATGCTTACTTGACAGCACTCCTCGGTATTAAGTCACACCCAGAGAAAGACTGATATATTCACCTTGCAGGGATGCCTTCTGCAGATAGCTTGATTTGTGCTATCCGTTGTAGCTTTGCTGTCTGTCTTCTGTTGAACACATCCAGTCTCGTTTTTCTTCTTATCTTCTCTGCAGATGCCTTCTCTGCCTTTCTGCCTACAAAATAAACATTTCATTATTTCTACTTTAGAGCTTGCTAACTAAGAAAACACGACATAAAGCCCACTCTGCATGCAGCTATGTGGTTTTCCATCATCAGAAACCACAACGATAGTCTAGTAAATAATGAAAACACTTATGTTAGAAAGCTTATATAAAAGTTGCCCGATACAAAATGATGGGAACAAGCGGAATACGCCGGCTGGAAGGTCCCATCTTTCAGTCTTGTTTTGCTTACTCCTCCTTCAATGGTGCTACTCAGTTTTAGTTCACCTAATGCGGTAAAAGAAAGTACTTCTCTTTTTTCCTCGTCTATTTGTACAACCTGGGGCGCAACAGTTATCAACAATGGTTAGCCGCGTTCACCACGGCAGCCGGATGCTGCCAAAATAGCGACGCCTGGAGGGGGAGGGGGCGAACCTGTGTGACGTCATCTCCCGGAGCCTGAACAGAGGTCGCTGCTCCCTGCGCAGTACCACAAATACTACCAGTTTCGAAATAAGAAATCGCATCCAGTTTACTAATGGCTGGGTGCAAATGTGGCTGTTTTCAAGCCGCTAAACTGTGAGTACGTCGTCATTCAAACCACGTTAAGTCAGCTGGAGTGCGTGGAGTATAATAGCCAAGATAAGATAACCTTCATGTCCCACACAAATTAGTTTTGTCACAGCAGTTAGGGGACAGTGCAAAAGTTATATAGCAAAAATTAGAATACAATAAGAATAAAATTCTGTACACAACTGTACAGAATAGAACAAAAAAAATACTATATACAGTAGAATAAATAGAATAAGATATACAATAGGATGAAACAGAATACAAATTCTATGTACAACTGAGTAAAAATACAACGATGCCAGAAAGGAGTATAGCACTTAGTGTTGTTGTCCACCCTCCACCACAATTAATGTTATACATTTATCAATGAACTGCAAATATCTCGTTGTCATATTATGTGTCCATAATTGTAAAGTAGATGCAAACTACTACATTGACAATCGGGCAAGATATTACTTTAAACCCATTGTTGTCCTCCATGCACACAGGGGAAACTTTCAGCGGTTTTCACATTAAGGCCGTTTGAATCCTCAAAACTTTATGTGGCGATTGCCAGACACTAAGAGCATTTTTTTTGAATTAGGGATTGGGGTTTGGGGTGGTGTTTACCTCCGACTAGTGCTCTTTGTTGTTGTCCTTGCGTTCGTCGTCTTTTTTCGGAGTTCATGTGTAGCGTTGGTACCCAGTCTGGATTTGTTTGATCCATTTCATAGGCAGGCTTCCCTACAGTGGTGCGATAGAATTGCACGTGTCTGCAAAGTCACTCAATACGATGTTTGTTCGGATTGTATAACCTCCGAGTGCATCAACAATAAAATTATTAAGCTATAAAGAGTGATGTAAACATACTACATTTTCACTTACCGGAGTGAAAATGTCGGGAGCACACCAACAGATATTTGGAGATGGAAGAGAACTGGAGATCAAGTCGTCCCACGGCTGCTATCCAGGCTAGACGCCTTCTTTTGGTAAGGTCCGCTATATGAGCTCCCTCATGCTGCTTCCAGGTGGGGAAAGAATGAAAAGATAAACCATTTCCAAGCTTCTTCCCTTGCCGGTCGTGTGATCGAACATTACAGCCGATCACGCAGCAGTTACGAACCATGGCTGATGTGTGTGCTTTCGCTCCTCTTTCGCTTGAGCCCTGAAATATGGCGCATCAGCCCAAAAGACTTTCCACGCCCACCCCGTGACATCACGCGCCCAAGCCCTGTAAGATAGTGATGTCCTGTGTGTCGAAGCGTGTGTCAGGGGAGTTTTTGGGAAGCACGTATCGAGGCTCGCTTTGATTACGTATGCAGTGACGTTCGAGGCCTCGCGGGCAGTCCGTACCACGTGACTGATTCAGGGACTGGCTCGCCGGTTCGCGCCAGATTCGAAATAAAATGGGCAGCAAAACACAGCTGATTCCCCATCACACTGTTGTGGAATTGGACTAAGTACGTGCTACATAGTTGAGCATTTCTTCTTCGATGGGACCAGCAAGGAAGATAACATAAGCATGATTACACAGTTACACAATCATACCAAAACTCTGTCCTGATAGTTTCCACTTTCTCTTTTGTATCAGACATGCTGAGACAATATTCGGGATAAATAACCATGAAAACAATTTATTCAGTTTAGAGGTTTACACATCCCATCAAAGAGCCCGTTTCACTTGAATCGTCCACTTGATGGCGCAGTAGAGCAAATGAATCATCACAATGCTTTGACCATGAGTCGACCAGTGTGATGGAAAGCTTCAGTTCATCACGAGGCTTCATCTTATGGAACGCCAGGACTGCCATAATGAATGAATTAAATACACGATTAAATAACTGAGTATCATCCTTAAAAGTTTTAGTGTGTTTGTACAGGTGGCTACAGAACTGGATCAACATCCTCCACAAGCACAGCGGCTGGAGCCAAATGATAGATTAACATAATTGAAACTACACCCAGCCCGTGTTTTGACTGAATATTACACAGCTTCACTCCATGTACACCTTACACTGAAGAACAAGCTTCGAGGGCAACCGATCTCTCCCTGAAGACAAAATGCAGTTCGAGATCAACAGCGTCAACTACAAGACTCAACAATGTGAACACACAGCAACACTGCCCTAAAGGGTTCAGCAGCATGTACAAATACCATGGATGGATGGAAGTATGCGCTCCCAATCACAAGCTGGGAGGTTTGCCAGCGACATCACTGTGTGTGAATAGACTTGAAAAGACTGTCTGAGTTTCACATTTGCCATACTGGGAGCTGAAAAGGCAAAGGAAGAGACTGAAAAGAGTGAAAGACAAAAGGCAAAGCTGAAGAAGAACGGCCCACTGGGCCCCTCACACGCCACAACTGTGAACTGCTGCAGATTCAGGAGAGAGACAGAAGCTGTGAGAAGTGGAGAGCATGGAGGAAAAATGAAGTCTGTTGTTGTTAATGTGAGAACACGTGAAAATTGGGTTGGAAAACTGTGGCCGGCTGTCTTGTGGAGGTTGATAAAGAGTTCGTAGGATTGCAACAAAGGTAAAAATAAAACGCACACAAACACACATAAACAGAGAAATGTGAAGGAAAGGCAGCTTTAAGGACACGTCCTGCTGAATCTGCAGCTCCACTGCACACAGCCATTAAACCTGCCTACTAACACACACATGCAATGAAGATCAGCTTGTTATCTGTCATCAGTGTTAAAATTGTGCAAATTTCACAGACACTTGTTATCAAACGCTGAGTGTATCCACTGCTGACAAATAACCCTCTAGGTTGCAGGACAAGAGTTTAACTTTTGTGAAGGGAAAAAAAGAGATTCTGGTTTGACCAACCAGTGATCAGACAATAAATTTAGTTATTAATATAGTAAATTGTGAGATGCTTTCTGCATTATTGGTGCAGCACAAGTAATTTACTGTATGAAGAAAATTCTCTTTTGTGATAATACTTTGAACATGCATTTCTGTTGTCCTGTCAACTTAGTGGGTTAATAGCTGATTTGCAAATTAGTTGATTGTTACTAGATCAGGGAAGGATGACTGGATTATAAAACAAGTGAATAAGATGTAACAGAGGGTAGTTTCCTGTTTCTGATGTATGGGTGAAGCTTGCACCCAGATACACACTCTGATTACACGAGAACAAACTTTTTTTGTGAAATACATGATGACATGTTACATGTTTTATGTTTGGGGAAGAAAAAAAAGGAAAGAAAAGTTAAATGAAATGATTGGGTCTGTGAAAATGAAAAATAAGTTTTAAAAAAAAAAAAAGCACAGACCTGGGGAAGAAATCCACATTCCTGTGATAAAACATTGATATGAAGTGTTTAGGAAGTTTTTAATGGTGAACATTTGTGTTGTGTGAACTCTGCAGCTGCTAATGAAAAACATTTTCTCTGTGTATTTAGCAGGTGAAACTAGGTCAGTTGGCCCCAGACTTTCCAGAATTGGAAATATTCAGGAGCACTTGTGGGCAACCAGTAAATATGATGTGGGGAAAATGAACAAAGGTAGTGACACTTAAGTCTGATTTCAAACCATGTAAGCATCAGTTGTTAATTAAAGCCAGAAGCAGTGACTGCAGCAAACAACCTAAACCTAACTGGCTGATTCTGCCAGTTAGAAAAAGAAAAACAACCCAAACCTAAGAGAAAGACTGTTTTTTTTTGTTTTTTTGTTTTTTTTACACTTAGACATGTCCGGGCCTAAAATCTTTTTTGTTTTTGTAACAGTGCACTTAGGGGAAAGAGTGGTATCATCCCTCTGGGTGTGATATTTTGTGTGTTGATGTTAAAAGCAGGCCAGCAAGATTGGGAGCAAAAGCGCTATAAAATACTTTAATTGAGAGCAAATATAAGGTGAGCTTCTCTAGATGACAATTGGCTTCTGAGAAAATTCACCTACATAGGGCGCTGACCATATTAGATGGGAAATCCTGTGTTTAAAAGGATTGTAGCGATTCAATCCATTTCAAAAGCAAGAAGAATTGTTTTTGTTTTTGGAATGATGAAATATTGCTGTCAGTGGACATTTAAATTTGTGTGCTGTTTTCCACTATCAGCAATGATCGTTATGAATGCATGTGACTAGATGAATACATGTGATTGGTATAAATGCAAATGCTGTGGCTGGACTGATGATGTGGACTAAATGTGACCGACTTGAAATTCAGAAGACGGTAACTATTCTAGGATTAGTCACTTCTAATGCCTAATCCACCCAAACAGTGAAAAAAAAAAAGGTGGATGTATGTGTTTTTGTTTGCTTGTTTTTGCAGAAGCAGAAGGATGACAGAGACAAGAGGAGGAGAGACTGTAGGTTTACATGAGTGTGGGCAGACTTAACCCTTTAGCTGCTACTTTTCTGTTTTACTGATTTTGTGTGAAGAACACTGTTTTTACTGGCTGCTTGTTGGTTATAGTAACACTCTGTATTGTTGGAAAATGTCAAATGTTAGAAGTTGGCAGAAAGCATAGCGGCCTTGAAGAGCGTGCAGAGAAGGCCAGCCCACATCAGCAGCAGTTAAGCTATGCTCTGATGAACGGCTTTCACCCACCCACTGCTGACTTCATTAGGAAACAAAATTTTAATCAAAACACAGACGGGTCTGTTGAATGCATGAATTGGGCCCGCCGTGTGCTACTCCGGAGGAGACGCCCTGATGTTGCATTGGCAATGATCTAACTAACCCTTTTCTTTAAGAAAGGAGCCTAGTTCTGATGAGTTGACTCATGGGAGTGTCGATGCGTCAAGAGGAGGAATTCCAGGTTTAACATGAAACAATGTTTTCTGTGTTTTCCATGACGATTTTTTCCACGGCTTTTTACTGTGACTTGTGGGATTAACATGTTATGGACAGGTATTAAACTTCTACAGGTGATACACCCATGTTCGGATGAGTGTTTGAAAACTTATAAGTGAAGTTCACAAAACTGAAAGGAAAATGTGGATTGATGTTGGTTGATATATTTTCCAAATGGTTAGAAGTTTTTCCTTCTAGTAGGGAGATACAGGTGCAGTGGCCAGAGTATTGCTGGAAGAAATCATCCCAAGGGTGGAATCTCCAGAGATTGAGACTGGGTGCTGATCAGAAGTATTTAGAGACCCAGCGAGAAGTAAGAAACAGTCATGGCAGAGCTGAAAGCCCAGGCAGTAGTTAAGATCAAAGGTCGTGCGGTTTGGGGCCCTACTAGTCATTATGAGAAGGTTCCAGAACCACAGCAATAACCATAAAGCTGCACTGGAACGAGAGGGTGAGGGGTGAAAAGAGCGCCCTCCTCCAAAAAGAGCATGCCAAGCTCCAACTCAGCGACTGCAGAGCAGACTCTGTGGCACCTAAGAGGGATCATGAATGCAGATGACACCTTATTAAACAATCAGGCAGTTGTGCCGGAAGTAGTTCCGTGTGGTTTTGTGTTAAGGGGGTCGTTGGTGTGACATTTCTAATCATCTTATAACTGCATTTACATGACTCTGTGAACATCACAAACTCTGTTAGAGTCCTGAGCCTGAGCAGAAGTGACTGGAGTAGTTTTAGCATGCACGTTTTACAGCAACCTAACTAATAATTATTTGTGTATATTTTGTAGACTGATTTTCTAGCATGTCAGTTCCTGATGTGTAAGTGCATTAGGCCCTCACTGTCCGAGTAAACATAGTAACAACAGTTGTGAGTTCTTTTGACATGTGTACTCAGCTTTGACATGTTGTTTGACACCCTAAAGTAGGATTTTGGGTTCATCACATTTCAGTGAGTGATTTTGATAGGTCTCAAACATGCTGGAAGCACCTAAAGAATGAGGTTGTTCTTCTAGAGTTAAATGTGGTTGTTTTGGTTTCCCCAATCACTGATGTGAGGACAGTAAAGATAATTGCAAATGCCTTTGAGAGGGTTTACACTGTTTAAATGGGTCTACAGTAGTAAAGAGTACAGCACAATGCATAGATAGAGAGGAAAGATCGATCTCTCTGTTGTAAATTTAGCTCAGAAGTGTTTGATATATGTTGGCTGTGTGGAAATTCATGGCTACTTCTGGGTTTTACCCCAGACTTTGGGAAGCACTAACTTTGAAGTTAGTTTATGTTTGTGGTATTCACTTAGGTACAAATATAGTCGCTGTCCTTTATGGCAAACATCTGGACAGAGCAAAGCAAATGGCACAAAGGAGTGTGTGTGATGTTTGGTGATGCATGTGTGCTTCAATTCCTAATAACACTGGGGATGAGGGTCTTTTACAGAAACCATTAATAAATTGGGAAACATGGGTTGATGGATTTAACCCGCAGAGTTGAGGGATGTCATCTCTACAGTTTTAAGAGTGTTCAGCTCCAAATTGTGCTGACTGCACCAGAGTACCAGCCGCTCAACTTCCTGCCGGTATGCAGACTCATCACCATCCTGAATGAGGCCAATGACAGTGGTGTCATCTGCAAACTTTAGGAGTTTAACAGCCGAGTTCTTGGAGGTGCAGTCGTTAGTGTAGAGGGAGAACAGTAGTGGTGAGAGGACACATCCTTGAGGGGCACCAATACTGAGGGACCGAGTTTCAGAGGTGATCTCCCCCAGCCTCACTTGCTGCTTTCTATCTGTCAGGAAGCTGGTGATCCACTGACAGGTAGCTGGTGACACGCTGAGCTGGGAGAGTTTGGAGGAGAGAAGTTCAGGCACAATGGTGTTAAAAGCCGAACTAAAGTCCACAAACAGGACCCTGGCATAAGTTACCGGGCGGTCGAGGTGTTGCAGAATGTAATGCAGCCCCATGTTCACTGCATCATCCACCGACCTGTTTGCCCGGTAGGCAAACTGCAGAGGGTCCAGCTGGTGGCCTGTAATGTCCTTCAGATGGGCTAACACCAGTCGTTCGAAGGATTTCATGACCACAGACGTCAAGGCGACGGGTCTGTAGTCATTCAGTCCTGTGATGGTGGGTTTCTTGGGAATAGGGATGATGGTTGAGCGTTTGAAGCAGGAGGGAACTTCACACAGCTCCAGAGATCTGTTGAAGATGCAAGAAAAGATGGGAGCCAGCTGTTCAGCACAGGTTTTGAGGCAGGAGGGTGAGACACCATCTGGTCCGGGGGCTTTCCTGGGCTTCTGTTTCTGAAATAGTCGGCTCACATCCTCAGTGTGTATTCTGAGTTTCAGGGAGGAGGAAAGGGGGGTGAGAGGTGTGATGGAGGTTGTTGAGTCTGGATTGGAGAGGGTGGTGGTGGTCGTTGAGACTCGAATGGGGAGGGTGGTGGTGGTCGTTGAGACTGGATTGGAGAGGGTGGTGGTGGTCGTTGAGACTGGATTGGAGAGGGTGAGGGTGAAGGGGGGAGAGGTGGAAGATGTGTTGGGGGTCAATGTCTGAAGCGGCCATCTGCTCTGGTCGCAGCAGATGGCCGCCCCTCCCTGAGCCTGGTTCTGCCGGAGGTTTCTTCCTGTTAAAAGGGAGTTTTTCCTTCCCACTGTTGCCAAAGTGCTTGCTCACAGGGGGTCATATGATTGTTGGGTTTTTCTCTGTATCTATGAAGCGCCTTGAGGCGACTTATG
Organism: Rhamphochromis longiceps; assembly: GCF_057381845.1. Taxonomy (NCBI): domain Eukaryota; kingdom Metazoa; phylum Chordata; class Actinopteri; order Cichliformes; family Cichlidae; genus Rhamphochromis; species Rhamphochromis longiceps. The sequence goes on along the minus strand of NC_140559.1, from coordinate 23,281,529 downwards.
TTGTGATTTGGCGCTATATAAATAAAATTGAATTGAATTGGGGAAGGGAGGGTGAGGCGGGGAGTCTGTCCGTCTCAAACCTGCAGTAAAACACGTACCATGGTCACGCAGTCTATTCTTGAAAATATTTTGTGCATCTTCATTTTTATTTACGGTTCCACATGTGGCAAAAGTTTTGTGTTGCCTTAACTTACACCCTGTAAATTTAATAATCTATACTTCAAACGTGGGGATGGGGACTACTTTTTGTTTTTATTTGCTGACATAACCAACTGTTTAAAAAATAAACCTCTGACATGTTTAAACATATGAAGAATGGGATGTAGTATCCTCTAACTACTTGGTTAAAATAGTGTTAGAGAAATAAACATATTCTTATAGCAATGTGCATCACTGTAGTTATAAAACATGAACCATCTAAAATGGTCCCACCAATGTGTAGTCCTACTTAGAATAATCCTTTAATTGTCCCACAAGGGGAAATTTGGTTGTTACAGCAGCCACTTGCACAATCACTTCTGCGTTATACTTATCCCTGCCCCACTGTTTCCGCAGTGGTTAAACAGTGGCGATGTTCTACACCCGCTGCCTACAAGAGCTCCCAAAATTGAACAACTGCCAGAAAATTAGATAAAGGACTTACGTTATATGCTGCATCACAGATACACAACTACGAGGGTAAGAAAACAGAAATTAACCGACAAAAAATAACGTTGGCTAACGTCAAATTTAAACATTGCGTTACTCCTCTCTGCTTTATCACACCTAATTTGACTGGTCAGATAGTTTAATCAACATGTGTTTGGGTGATCAGAAGCAAATATACATCAAGTTAATACTGCAAACATACAACATCTAAATGTCTGTGAATGACTGAGAACCGTTCTCAGTCACCCAGGTCATTGTAGTCAAAGGAGCTTTCAAAGAAAAGCGTCTGGACTTCTTTAAGTTTCTACATTTAATGAATTTTTAAAAAACATTTTACTGTTGTGTGAAACCAATAAACTCTTATTTTAGCAAAAATATCAAAAACATTTTACACATTGAATGTTTGCAGAACTTATTTACATAGTAAGTATTTAAAGCTCCATGCCTAGCATAAGTTACTTGCACTGGTGTCTTGGGACAACTCCATCTCGTCTCACTTAATCCGTTTTTTAACTAATGCTGTGTTCTGGTAATTTGACAGCATACATGCTACTGCAAACAGTTGGTTGATATTGTAAACAGGTGACATGGTGATGATGCCATCAAAAAGTTTGTTCTGTTTGATCCTCCTAATGACTCGCTCCACATGCAGCCTGAGTCTGACTGTGGCCTGCATCTCCTTAACCTGGTTCTTCTTCTGCTTAGATACAAAAGGGGGGCGGTACACTTTGCATTTACAACAATCTGTGATCAGGAAGCCCTTATCCACCATCACTGCCATGTCTTCAGTCAACTTCTCAGCAATGCCTGATTGTTTGAATAGTTCCTTGTCACTAACCGAACCTGCGTACAGATCAGAGATGAATGTGACTGGACCATGTGGAGCTATGCCAACCAGGGCTTTCATCGTGCAGTGGGATTTGTATGAAGAGTACGTTTCACTCTGGAGAAGTGGTGAGGATGGTGTCTGACACCTCAGCTCTGCACAGTCAAGGATCACCTGGGTGTCTGAGAAATCTTTGAATTCCTTAGGGAGGTAAGCTTGCACTTCTGCACGTGTAAGCCAGATGCACTGAGACCCCAGTGCAGTGGCAAGAAAACTTGTCCATGTTGCAATGATGCTGCTCACTGTGGACTGGTGTATGTTGAATCGATGAGCCAGGTCCCTCTCCTTCAGACCAACAGACAGGAAAACCAGGAAAAGAAAAAACTCGTCGACTGGCTGGAGCAGCTGCCTCTGAAAGGTTGAAACAAAAGGGAAAAGGTTACTCCTTAATCTATGAACTAGTACGATCATGCTTTTCTTGGCTAAATGTTTTGTAAGATAAGACAGGATAGACCCTTATTAGTCCCACACGTGGGAAATTTGTTGAGTTACAGCAGAAAGTGGCAAAAATTCAGAAAAACAATGGGATAGGATAAGAATAAGACACTGTGTACAATAGAATAAAATGCTACGCTGTCAATGTAATTGGTTGTTGTAATGGTTATGCATATCATATCGTACATTTTTAATTTTTCTACAAAATAGTTGTTTTTATTATCTTTATATACACACTGCAAATGTGTTCATATGAGTTGGCACTCCATCTCTTGAAGGTCAAAAGCGAAGTTCAACGTGACTGTCTGGACTGATTATTGTAGGAATGATGTAGAGTGCACAGGGTTGCTTGCAACACGCTCACACACACATGATTACAGGGATATTCTCTGGTTCACAGGGCCAAATAATATGTCTGCAAGTAGCAGTGGGACAGAATTAAATAATCAAGAAATAATCAAAACTGGGCGGGGAGGTGTTTTTCTTTTCTCTCTTACAGAGGAGAGAGCAGATACCAGAGGAGGTCACAAATGTACAAGGAAGATTCGCAGGGAGACAGCAGGACTGCCATCTCTGTGTGAGAGCACGATAGCCATGACAATCTTTGTCATTGTCTCACTATATAAAGTTGTGGAGGGTTATCCTTTTTGTGAACCAGATGCTTGATCTCACATAGAGGTCCACAGCACTGTGTAAACTTGTAATTTGAATTGCTAACACAAATTAAATCTTTTTAAATGACAGAACGTTCTCCTGAAATTCCTTCTGAACACACACAACAGTACCATGGAGTATGGAGCCCCGCAAGGAACATAGGGGGGGAAAAAAAATTAAGATTAACTTTTGCAAGATCTCACAAAAGTAACTCGGGATCTCTCAAAAGTAGGTAGCATTTGAAGGCCAAGTTGGCGTATCCTTCGTGACCCAACCTATCCGAGAACTCATACCAGCCAATCCGTTTCCAACAATTGCAGCAGCTACTTAGTTTTAATATGACTCTTTCTGGGTCACAAAATAAACTTTTAAGATATTTTCAGACGTGAATGTAGCTGTGTAAACTTCAAGTATCTGCTCAGTTTATCAAGACATCACATATTTGCAAAAGTGGTAATTTTTTTGTTTTTGAAGATGTCTGTTACCCACCAGCTGAAAGCTAACAGCAGGTCGAGGCCCACTACAGCCGGGGGGAACACCGCACTCCAGGCACATAGTGCCTCGACCTCCCGGAGGATGCAGCCAAAACATTTGCCAGATCTCGCAAAAGTTCATCTTTATTTTTTTTCTCCCATGTCATGAACACAACAGAACGATGGGGAAAACAGGTTCTGTAGTACACAGATTTAAGTATGCAAAGGATGCTGAGCCGTTTAGGATCTACATAAACACAATGCCATCGCACCTCTAGTTCCAACTACCAACAAAGCCATAGCCTACCGTTTGTGTGCGTGCAGGTGTCAACACTTCTTCGTCCGTGTTGGCAGCTGACTTGGCTCTTGAAGCCCGGATCATTTTATAGATGCAAGGCTCAATCAAAACCCAGAATGCCATCAAATGATTATAGCTTGGAAATCTATTCACAAGAGAGACAAACATCGTGTCAATCATTAATTAACATCACTCATGAAACATACAGTCAGCAGATAAAAAGTAAATATCTATGTTGTTTTCATGAAGACTGGAAACACTTGAACTTCGATGTACCTGGTATAGAATTGGATGTCAGTGTCAGAGCCAGCAAACCGCTGTAACCCAAACTCTCGCTGGACACGTAACTCCTGTATTTCCTTCCTCAGACTCTCCACGTCTTTGGACAGGTCTTCTGCTGATGGCTCAGGGACTGAGCAGTAGTCATGATCTCTTGTAACGCTGTGCTGTTGAGAGATATTTTCAGGCAAGAATGTAGCTATATGAACTTCAAATAGCTGCTTGATTTATCAAGATGTCACATATTTGCAAAAGTACTCTGATGTTTTCTGAGACATCTGTTACCCACCAGCAATAGCTGACCGGGAGGTCAAGGATCACTACAGCAGGTGAGATGAGTGAAATCCCAGCATATCATTTTTAAACCACCCGTGGTCTTTTGCTACTCAGGTTAAACATGATATTTAAGTCTCTTAGGTAACTTCTAAATTTTAATGTTGGGTTTAATTTAGTGTTTTATTTGTTCCTGAGTCAGTTTGGCTGAGATTAAAGTTCAGCTTCATAACTGGACAGTTTTATTTAATACTGAAATCTTACTTAGAGAGCTGTGATTGTATTTTGAACTACACCCGTCATATCCCCTGATGTAAAATGTTCTGTTTTTGTTTAAACAGCTGACTCTGAATTAAATACACTAAAAACTCAAGAGGAATCATTTTCACTGGGAGCAAAAGCAGCATGCTAATGCATGGAGATCCTGACTGCTCCAGTCAGCAGATTATATTTTAAATACTTGATTATATTTTGATTATATTATAAATACTTATATTTATAATATTATATTTTAAATACTTGCGGGGGAGAAGGCTTACTACAGAGGAGCTGTCGGTTATATTAATGGCAGTCGCGTTCTGGCGGATGGTTGAAAAGTGTTCACTCTTACTTGTTCTCTGAACTCTACATAAAGAGGGACGTTTGACAGTTTTGAATGTGATGGGAGGTGCCAGCACCGCTGTTCTTTCACCTTTTTCTAAACAGGAAAGTAAACTAACTTTTTCTCTTTTTTCTATTCAAGTTTGATATTCTTAATATTTTGAACTCTATTTTTGTTTATTTTTAATGCTACGCACATGTTTATCCTTTGTGTCGTTGAATGTTAAAGGTCTCAGGGATAACGTTAAAAGAAAAGCAATGTTTATGTTTATCAAAGGGCTAAAAGCTAATTGCACCTTACTACAAGAAACTCATTCAAGTGACGCTGATGCCACCTTCTGGTCAAATGAGTGGGGTGAAAAATCCTCTTCGGCCACTGATCCAACCACTCTGCTGGAGTAGCTCTCTGTTTCTACCAATGTCCAGGGAAGGTCGTGACTTTTCAGGCTGATGATTCAGGACACTGGCTGGTAGTTTTATTGAATATTGATGGTTCATTTGTGATTCTAGTAAATGTTTATGTCTAGATCTGTGGTTGGGCTCGACTTTACTATATAGATATGTTTCACATGTTTCTATCTCAGCAGCCCCGTTGACAGATCACAGTATTATTATTCTTAAACACCAATTTAAAGGAAAGGAATGCAATAATACATTTAAGGACAATTTTCCCTTCGCAACTAAAAAGAAAAAAAATGGTTAGAGACTATTATTTGAAGTTTTTGACTAAATATCTTTCTTTTTCAAGTCCACCTAAAGCAAAAGAAAATCACTTTAAAATTGTAAATGCCATATATCTGTCCAATGACTATCTTCACAAGAAATTAAATATAGATACGAACGCATGCACTTTCTGTAATACTGATATTGAAACTACTGCATCTTTTTTATTCATGTGAAAGTTCCAGATCTTTTTGGGATGATTTTCTGTACTGGTTAACCTCTAAAAACATTGACTGCCCTTCTCTAACCTTTCAAGTAATTAGATTTGGATTACAAACCGAAAAACCCCCAAAACTTATTTATAGTAGCAAAATTTTTCATTCACAAATGTCGCTTCATGAAAATTACTCCGATTTTTGTTGGCTTTAAAAATGAAGTCCTGCTGTGGAAGGCTTCATTAGACAAGTGTAACTTAAAGCTCACACCTTACTTGAATTTTTGATGCAGCTTTTCAATTGATATAGCTAGATTGTATGTGCGTACTTTTGTTTTTACTTTTATATGATAGGTCACCTTACTGTACTTTTATGCTGCTTTATGGTATTTCTGACCTATAATATTCTTTAAATGCTCTTTTTTTTGACGACTGCTTTGTTTTTAACCACTTATAACTGTATATAACTTTTTGTTGACATGTAAAATAAGCGCTGTATTGTAATTTTTTGACAATAAAGGGAAAAATTGTACTGCTACATCGGACTTATCTCAGTCTGGGTTGATGCATCAGTTTCACTTGAAGAACACTGAACACTCACGGATACTTTAGTAGCTTCAGCTGCTTCATTGCTTGTCTCCTCCATAACTGACACGGTGTCTGATTGGTCACCATCATCCACGAACATGTTGGCTACTGTAGAAGCGGGTTGTTGTTTACAACCATCCCGGAAACTGTTTAGCATCTCTGGTCTTATGCGTTTCTTAGCGCGGTTTTTACTCGCTTTTCCCAGACCCGTGGTCTCCTCATAGCGAAAAATTGTCGGGACTGCATTTGATTTTAGTCTTCGCTTATAACCAGAAGCACCTGTGAGCTCTTTTATCAACCGTGGTCGACTAAATGCCTCAAACGCATCAGGGCTAAAATGGCTAGAGCACAGCCGCGGGTCTTTGGGGAGTTGTACTCGACCGCAAGCATCTTCCCATTGCTTTCTTCTTGTTTTCTCATGAGGAAAGCTGTGCAGACTTACATCTGTTCCTTTGTTGAACTTCGACTGGAAATTACAACCGAAAGCTGCACAATGCGGCATAGTAGTTCCTCTCCTGCAACAACAGGTTAGCTGAACAAAAGCGCCTGCCCACAACCAATATACATCATCGTCCCAGAATGCATTGCGTGAACAAAAACATGGCCGCTCCCATATGGAATCAGAACGATGCCACTTTGAAACGAAACCGAAAAAAATATTGAAACCGAAAAAAAAATATTGTAACTGAAATAAATGTACTGAAAAATCTTGTATTGAAACCGAAAAAAAAATTGATAGTGAAAAACAATTAATTGAAACTGTAATTTTTTTGTTTTCGCTTACAATTTTTTTTTTTCGGTTTCACTCCATTTTTTTTTTCGGTTTCAATCCATTTTTCGGTTTCAATCCACTTTTCAGCTGGCACTGTTTTGGCGTGCGGGGGCGCGCTGGGGGGCGGGGATTCCGACCCGCATGTATTTGCATATATTATAATGCTGACGACGAGGCTGCGGTCACGGACAAACTCGCACGTGTCTGTTCGGGAATGGCAGGTGCCGAGAGGTCCAGCGTTTACATTACCGACTATTTCAAAGTGACAGCCTGAGGTGTTCTTCAGTAAATTGGACTACCGGACAGGAGGACCTGAGGCCCCACCGCATTATTTTTGGTAAGTTAAATGTGTTTGTAAACTAATCCGTAATTTAGGTCCTTAGCTAGCTACCTAAGGACCTAGCTAGCTAAAATGAGCACTCGGCTGTCGGGGAAACTTGTTTTGTAAAGTTCGTTTAGCTAACCCGTGCAGGTGAATGAATTTACCCTGACTAAAGAAATCAAGAGAAACGCACCGGGCTGCTCAGTGACTAACCACGGTTACTGTACTTTTATTATGAGTATTATATAGGGCTGGGTATCGTCACTGATTTCTAGAATCGATTCAATTCCGATTCACAAGGTCCCAAATCGATTCGATCCACGATTCGATTTAATTCGATTCGATTTAAATCTGGGAAATTTTGACAGTCAGAAATATTATAATTCAGATCAGTACATTTACATATTTTTGTATCAATAAAAAGGAAGCTGACACACGCAAGACTTTATCACAGGTGTGAGCGTCACAGCAGATGCCTTTGTGTCAAAGTAGCTGAAGATAAAACACAGAAAAACATGAAGGTGATTTTCCTGGCCTGGGATTTTATAAAAATATTCTGCAGTACATCAAAAACGAAAGAAAACCATTAATCAACATATGAACATTACCTCTGACGTTACAGCGGTTTTATTAGAGACACGGTTAAGTGTTTTGCATTTTGAATAATTTTAAAAAGTTTAAATTTGTTCAGTATTGAACAGCAGAAATGAGGTTTTCGGAAGAATGTAAAAGGGAAAAAAACAGCGGCTGACAGCGCTGTAAACAACAGTAGGCTTGTGCGTAACAAGCAAGCGAATAATGAGAAAGGGAAACTGTTCTTGAAGTACAGAGAGAGAGGGAGAGCTGTGCATCACGGTGGAAGCAAAACAGTAAAAGTCAGAGTGAATTCATGACGATGTTTATGTGAAGCGTAGTTTGGATCTTCTTTTGCTGCTGGTACGGTCAATATTGTTTGGAGAGACATCAAACTAACAGCTTTAGAATCGGCTCATAAAGGGTGTGAACACAAAGCGCGGACCCGCCGACAGATCAGAATCAGCGAGCTGTCGGCTTTCAGCCCCGACCGTGAGAAAGGCGACATCTAATGCTGGGCTTACACTGTGCGATTTTTGGCCCATTTTTGAGCCGATTTTTGAGTCGTGCGACCGTTTTGGCGATCGGCCCGATTTTGGCCTTCATCGTGCGTCGTGCATCTTGTAGTATACCTGGGGTAACGAGAAGCGATTAACACCTCACGACCAGCTCCCGATCATCAATCGCTTGGTCGTGAGGGTGTCACCGCAGTTTCTCACACTGCGCACGCGCAAACACAAATGTCAGCGAAAAAGACGGCGCAGCACAGCAGTGTAGCGTGTGATGTGGACACAAGCGATGGAGGCACAATTTGTAGAACTTTGGAAAGTTCATCCGAGCCTTTTCGGTGTGGCCTCACAAAATTATCACGACCACAACAACCGTGAAAATAGTTGGATTTACACTACTGCTCAATCACAGCTGCCTGATCAATGTTTTTCATTAGCAATTTAGCAAAGTTGATGGTGGTGGTGTGCGTGTCTGTGTGAGTGAAAGACGGAGAGGGAGAGCGAGCGGCAGAATTTCTGTTATAACCTTCATTTTATGGACGCACAGTGTGAGCACTCGGGTCGCATCAGAGCATCGGGCCGTATAGTGTGAGACCCTGCATCGTGACCTACCAACTTCTAACCCCTGCGAGTCAATCGTGCAATTTGAGCAGGAGCTGAATCGCGCGACTGAAAAAATCGCACAGTGTAAGCCCAGCATAACTGATTCTGATCCGCGGGTCGCGCTGTGTATTTAAGTCTATGTGCAGAATCCCTGTACCTGCTCTCATTTACTGTCTTAACTATTTGGTGGTTCTTGAAATTTTGTGAGATGTCACCAGAGATTCTGGCATTTCGGGCAAAATAAATTTATATTAAAAAAATCGATTCAGGATTTTAATGAATCGATTTTACGTTATCCAAGCCAGAATCGATTTTAATCGATGAATCGATTATAAAAACCCACCCCTAGTATACTGTAAGAGCAACAGGCTGGACTCTGCTTCTGCTCCTGTGCAGAGCTGATTATTAAATATGTGCAAACAGCAGCATGTTTTGTGTCGCTTTCCACATGTGGAAGGACATTAACGCCAACTTTTAAATTCCCCTCATTAGTCAATAGCTACGGATTAAATAGCAAAGCCCGATACTTATGTACTGAAACCAACTACTTCCGCTTGTCAGCTTAAGTTAAAATGTTACATTTTTCCCCTGATTATTTTTTTAGCTTTTTTTTTTTTACTGAGTTTGTTACAAATATTCAGGTTAAAAAACTGTCCACATTATTTTTAATGAATTATGTTCACAAAGTCACATGTGCAGTACTCTGTACAGCTTGCATCCTTTAGGACAAATAATTTGAAACATTAATATTTCTTGTTCAATACTGAGCTGATAACACCTCTGTATGTTGTGACCAGGATGCAGCAGCAGACTGAACCTCGACTGAAACCTGCTCCATCATCTCATCTTTGCAGATGTCCATTTATAAAGCATCAACAACTCAAAGGTAAACATAATAGAAAATGTGTTAGTATATAAGGCCTTTAAAACAAATAAAAAAAATAAACAGCTGTCGGCAGAACTGTAGGACTGAACAACTTCAGATCCCGAGTGTGTGAGGACAGAGAAGGATCAGCTCTATTTCAGTTTTGAGAGATAAACTTTATATTTCAGTTTGTGATGATTCTGTTCTGTTTGTGATTACAGGAGCTGACCTCAGATTCAGACCTCAGCACCACCCAGTGACAGCAGACAGATCATCCTATATCTTCAATCTTTGTAGTAACTCCAAAATTAACTGAAGAAAACAGTACAAAGGTTAAAGCACCACATGTGCTGTCAGTGAAAGCTGCAGTTGTTTTATTGATAAATTTAAAGACAAAAAGTCAAAAGGATTAATCACCCCTGTAACTGTGTCACAATACATCAGCATTAACAGTACCTCAGTTTGGTGTTTCAGAAAACTGCTGATCTCAGACCTGCACAACTTCTGATTTAAACACTGAATGTAATCAGCTACATGAAGAGCACATGATGTTTTCTCTGACACAATTAAATAAAACCTGATTAAAGTCAAAGGTTGTTACTTGTATTTGAACTAAAAACTTGTGATCTGGAATTCTTTCACTGTTTTTTGACAATAGTGTTATTTATCATAAAGTAATTCAGAGTCATTCATACCAGAGTAACCAGTGAGCACAACATATATTTAACTTTCTACAGGACTTAAAGCTATTACTATAGCTTATAGCTATAGCTATTACTTAACTGCACTACTGTATAGTTCTGTGTAAATAATCATTCTGTACATATGATGATTTTTAATCCTACAACTGTTTATAACTTGCATAGTTCACATTTCTGTATAACTTTATATCTCAGATTTCTGTATAGTTTTTTTTATTTCATATTTATATCCTGTTCATAGCCTGTACATAGTTTGTACTCACTACAGCCTGTACATACTTATAGAATATTCTTAACATACTTCATACCATGTACATTGTAACATACCATAATAGACCCATTTCTGTAATATACTTACATATCTATACTATTGCTAATATATATTGTAATATATCTATATCATGGCTAAAGCACTTCTGGATGGATGCAAACTGCATTTCGTTGCCCTGTGCATGTGCAATGACAACAAAGTTGAATTCTATTCTATTATATTATGTAAAAGTCCAGACCCTCTGAGGATTATCTGAGTACTTCTAACATTACACAAAGCAAAGGTCTCCATCAGTGTTCATGAAATGCTGGGTTTATCCTTCTTGTGAGGGAGCTGCTGGTGAAGATCACGAGCCCTGCTTGATCCTGGCGACGAGTTTCAGTCTTCCTGGTGTTTCTGAAATGATGCCTCTCACTGTGGGTCAACAGAACTTCTGGCACAGGACAGCTGTAATGAAAGAAATTGAAGAAGTTTTGAAAAAAAAAAAATCTTGGAAATGCCCTAAATGTGAGAAGCAGATTTTGTATTTACTTTTCTTTTGCCAATCAAGATAACAAAGTATAATTTTCACCATACAATTACTAACCTTGTCATGTCTGTTTTGGGCTCTGGGCTCGTCCTTCCCAGCGCTCATGAGACTGCTTTGCTGCACTGTGGTATGAGGTGCTAACCTGTTGACAGTGTTGGGAAGGTTAATTTTAAAATGTATTCCACCAAAGATTATAGAAGTAATGTATTCTGAATACTTTACAACTACATGAATGTACTATTGCTGTGTGATTTATTACTATTACTGAAGGCTACTCGCCATACCAATACCAACTAGATGTTAAAATCTTAATATAAATGAGTAACAGTAGGTGGACATTAGGTAAGGCTGCACTTTTTGCAGCGATCTCGTGTAGAAAACTATTCAGCACGTATATAAAACAGGTCAGCGGCTCCGAACCGCAGTAAAGGGACCTCTGGCTAATACGTCCGGTTCGTGTCAGGCTCGTAGCTGAAAACTAGCTTTACTTTGTTGTCTGGGTCAAGTTTGCTAGGAGAGACAGAGAGAGGCGTTGAAAGGCTGCTTATTGTTTCGGAGAAAAACACGAACACTGTGTACAGTCGAGTCTTAACAGCTTACTTACAGCTGGGCTCGTCAGGCACTCTTTTTGGCTTTAGTGGTTATTATTATATTTACATGCTTCCAGCTCCCGTTTCTGCTCCGTGACAGCTCGTACTTTTCCTTTTTCTCCCTCCCTCGCTCACAGACACATAACGTGTATGGCAGTCCATTCTCCCTGCAGCACGGACTACACTGCCCATGAGGCTACATTGTTTAGGGCGATGCCTGTAACACTCTGCTATTGCCTTCATATTAAATACTTTTTGTATAATAATTTTTAGAGGCTCTTATTGCGTGTTTTGTTTGGGTTTCCACTGGCGTGGAATTACCAAAAATAGAGAGACCATAGCCTAACATATGAAACAGGAAAATACCGCCATGTAATCCATTTATTTCAACAAACTAACTGTATTCTCAGTATCACCTATTGAACAGTAACTGTAACGGATACATTTACTCATATTTTGTATTTTAAATACGTAACGCCGGTGCATGTATTATGTTACTGCCCAACACTGCCTGTTGAGATCCTGAGATCCGCTCCTAGGGCCTCCAACTCCTGAAGAGACACGGGTGTCCCTAAATTTAGCAAATATTAGCTTCAGGCTAGCTTGCTACGACGAATAGGCTAATACCAGCATTTTACCACAACTTCACCAGATGTAGCTAAAAAAACTAAACTAATGTCCAGCCCAGTGGGACAGCAAGAAAAGATGACAAAAAATTATTACTTACTTGCGGTTTGGAGGTTCAAGCTGAAATTGAAGCAGCCATTGAAAGACGGGAAGAGAGAAAGATGGCAGCTTGGTCAGCACTAGTGGCCTCTATCCGGTTGTTCAGTGATGACGCGACGAATCCTACTTCCGGGTCTAAAGTAGTCTGTGTTTAATATGGCTTTTGTGTTGTTAACATGTTTAATGTAATGTATTTTCTTCTATTTGATCTCAAAAAGCTCCTAAAACAGTCAGTGATCACTGTTGACCTCCCTCGGCTTTTATTACCACTAATCATTTATTTAAGCTCAGTTTTTAAAACCTTAGGATGTAACTACAGCCCAGCCCATGCAGCAGTATATGAACGACTAACCTCGTATTGTGGATGGATTATCTCAGTTGTTCTCCTGGCTGAAGTTTGGTCCTTTTACAGCATCCTGCCATGCGATTACATTTGTTCCTGACCACCGAGAACACTCACGTTAACTTTTATCGAGTGGAAAAAAAGTTAGCTTGTTTATATTATGCTAACATAGCTGTGTCGCTAGCGGTCACGTAGCACATCATTATATACCAGCTAGCCCAACTTCAGTAACCCTACAAACGTCACTGCCGTTTAGTTTTCTGTCTTCATTTATGCTGGAAGTGATAACAGAGCTGTACGTTTTAATTTGTTTCCAAAACCCCGCAGTCAGGACATGCCATATTGTATTTAGATAGAAGCTAGCGAGCTAACTCCCTGCTAACTTCTAACTCCGTTAAATGTCATAAATTCCGTTTTCATGGATGCCTGGATGTTAAACTCAATTGTTACACCTGGTAGAGCAGAACGCTGATCATTTTATTAAAGATGAAAGACTTTAGACAGTTTTTCAACTCTCAGTAATGCCATAGTGATCGTTTGATATATGGACCTGCAGCGGAGTTTAGGCCCAGACACGGCTAGTGACGTCAGACTGAACAATCGGATAATGTATGCAAATACATGCGGGCCGGAAACCGCGCGCCCCCGGACGCCAAAACAGTGCCAGCAGATTGAAACTGAAAAATGGTTTGAAAACGAAAAAAAAAAAAATTGTAAGCGAAAACAAAAAAATTACAGTTTCAATTAATTGTTTTTCACTATCAATTTTTTTTTCGGTTTCAATACAAGATTTTTCAGTACATTTATTTCAGTTACAATATTTTTTTTCGGTTTCAATATTTTTTTCGGTTTCGTTTCAAGGTGGCATCGTTCTGATTCCATACTCCCAAGGCTTCAAAATAGTTTTAAACAACAAAGATTTAATGGATAACGAAAACATTTTAGTTATTTTCAACAATGTTTATGTAGTGGAGATAATTTGTAACATATTTAGAGTAACTTGACATAATAGTCGGGGTTCCTTTTAAGAACAAAGAAGGAAAAACTGTAAATGTGAATATTATCAAAGAAATCCTGTTTCTGACCAGAGCTTTCCTCCTGACACTCAGACGACCACATTTTATTCATACCTGATTTCACTTCAAGTTTCTCTTTCTTTTGATTTATGCAACACAGTACACACAGAGGCCAGCCAAGTGAAATTAACTGTGTGTTGTGACCACATGGGGTAATTGGGATTATTATTATTTTTTGTATTATGTTTAGTTGTTGTCCCTGTGGTTTTCCCGTTAGTTTTTAAAATGGTTTTCTCAGTGTCTCTATAGGCTCGGCTGTCTGTCATTTGGGGAGTTTGTTGAGTGATGATATGATTTTGCGAAGCATTATTTTTGAAGGAGTTCTGTTTAGCTGACCTCTTTTATGGGTCCACTTATTTCTTAAAATAGCTTATTTTTCGGTGATTGTGTATATTGACATTATTTTTGTCATTTTGGGGGTATTGCAAAAGCCACATTTTATAAATTACACCCGTACCTGTGCATCCTTGGCTTCAGGGTCCCTGAAAAGTAAGGAAAAAAAAGTAAGAAAAAACAAAACAAAATCCCATGTCACATTAATCTTTTGTTCTTTTTGTTGATTGTTGTAGAAAATCATCAATGACTGGACATTCAAAGGTGTCTCACATAACAAGAAAAATAACAATGATAAAACTTTCAGATACTTCACCTTGTTTTCTTAACAAGTTGAATGTTTTAAGTCATGTTAATTTAAATTTGTTAGTTTCAACAAATCTCTAATATTAACCTCACTTTTTTAACCTTTAACGGCTCTAATAGACTGTGTGCGCCTTAGCATTTGCTACTTCCAGTGGGGAAACTCCCGTAGAGCACTTTGTTTCCGGTGTGATATTCACGCCTTGTTTATGGTCGAACTTTCCAAAACAAGTTAACCCAATGGATGAATCATGCGGTGATTTACATATCTCGAGATGTCTTGGGCATTTACCATTTATTTATCTGTAGATGATGCTCATCGACTTGAACTCAATTATTCTACACTAAGAGCAGAACAATTAAAACCATATATTGGATTTGTGAAATGTTTAAATAAAGGTTCATTTAATACATTTTCATGCATCTGGACCACAGTAGAACAGATCTCATACTACGGTCCAATTTTGCTTTATTAGCCGTTCTTGCAACTTTAAACTTTGTGGGGGTTTTTTCAGTTGTTCTCACTTCCAGCTACTGTACATCTGACCTGCATCCTGTGTAGATACCTTCATAGAGAGGACATTAAGTTAAACTCCTCTGAGATATTAAATTACACATTGTGTAGGGGGCACTGCATTGTTTAGGGGTTTGTTTGTTTTTTTGCATTAATGCAATTAATTAAATCTATGAATGAGATACTTGGAAATTGGTCATAAAACCTGTGCAGAAAGCAAAGAAACACAAGATTAATCCAGGTTAAAAAAAGCAGTACAGAGAGGGGGGAAAGCAGTGGCCAGGATTATAAGAGAATATGCATTTGCTGTTTTGGTCAGTATTTTAATATATAGTCAAAGTTAGCAGCCCTTTTGCTTTATATTATCTGCTCTTGATGGATTTAAGCTGTATTCCCTGGACCAGAGATCTGAGGTGACTTCAATCAACAGCTGACGGTTTGTGTTATTGTTGATAGTTAATATCATCAACTAATAGGGTTCATTTGCTTCAATAAAGTGTATTTCATGTAATCAAATGCTTTTCGTCTGCTTTAAGGTGATCAGAATTTGAAATTTGAGATGCTGTATCATTTAAAGCAAGTTCAAAGAAAGTGCTGAAATCTGTCTTTATTGAAGTTTCACAAATCACAGAAAGTTTTCATAAAATCGTTGTTTTGTTGTGCTTTTGTTCTGCTATCAGTGTGGAATAATCAAGTACAGGTTTGAAATGTCAGGGTTGTGTAGTTTTTGCTCTGCAGCAGATCAAACATGCTTTATCAATTTCCCTAATCGGAGGTTACAAAGGCAAACCAACTTCAGCCTCGTATTAAAATGCACATTTGTGTGGTAATGTTATAAAGCTGTTGTGAAATCTGTTTATGTTGTCCTAGTAAGGCTACCATGAGGGCAGCCACTAGAGGTCGCTAGAAGACCGGTGTGTATATGTGTTTTCCAGAAATTGATGTAGCCACGTACACTGCTGCTTCAATTCAATTAAAAAGCGGTTCGTGCTTGAGAACACTGTGTCTTATTGCCTCCGAACATGACAAAAGCCATGGGTCACTAGTTGAAAACTTGAGGATTTCTTACCTTGTATAGTCCCGACTGTCATCAGCTGATGTGGCAAATCGCTGCAGTCCCTGAGTCGACTGATAAGACCCGAGCTGCAGCCTGAGCTCGTCGAGCTCCCCTGATATGGTTTCATATTTAACGCGATGTTCCAAAACTCCAGGTCGCTCTGTCTTTTTCGAAAAATTATTCCAGTGGAATAACGACGGGACAACTTTGGGCTGAAGACAACGCTTCCCACAGGAAGACACGAAGATGTCTCCAGTCTCGAAATGCCGACTACACACTCTAGAGCTGGTGGTAACAATGAAGCCGTGCCTTCTGATTTTCATCAGCCATTGTGCGCGCAATTCAGGATCCTTGGGAAAGCAGTGGAAACTTAACATCTTGTTGAACCTCCCCCCAGCGGTGCACAGCGGGACACAGCAGTGGTGGGTGTTCCCGCCTTCTGCTCTTTGTAGCTTAACGCGATCTTTCCGTTTTCGTGTTTTGGACATGATTTTGGTGTCTATCTTCTTCGCAGTAGCGGCAGATCGCAATATAAAGCTGCCGGAAATGTACAACTCTACATCCGGTCTTAAAACAGGAAGTTAGCGTTTTCTCGTTCACAGGGTCATTTCCTTTCCTCACCGATCTCCCTGCACCGAGCAGCAACAGGAAAAAACAAACCCTGAAAGCTAGCTTTAGTTCTTCGTTGTATTTCAGGTTTACTGGAGGCATTTTAATCGACCAAAGCGAGCGCGTGGAACACCTGGGTCCCTCCACGGACGGCGGGAGATTAATGGAGAGGTAAGTTTACACTGTTTGTCAAGATCAGCGCGGAAGCTTCCAAGAAAACATGAATCCGTGACATCTGGTTAAAAAACGGAATTGTAGACTGGCCGATGGTTTCCACACAGCCTACAGCAGATCTACTGCTCTAAAGAAAACAATCTCCCTTTGGTTGTGGTCACTAAATGACTAAATGGCCAAAGGCAAACAGGCGACCACGTGTCGTGTTCTCCACATACACAGAATGTTATTATGAGCCTCTTTTCTTTTTCTTCACACCCAGCCATAAATCTTCCTGTCGGCTGGAGATCTTTTCATAAAAGCTCTTGAGGTTTCAGAGCTGAGACATGAAGCTGTTGTTCCTGTTCTGATAAGAACAGGTGGGTGTGTTCTGCCAGTCAGTTTGAGGTGGGAGGAGGGGGATCATCCTCCCTACCCTTTTTATGTGAGTACCTAGAGAGCTGGTAGTTTAAATGACTTGGATGTTAACAGAGAGCGTCTGTCCTGATAGCCGGTGTCTTCGGACTTTGGATTTATATTTTCATTGTGCCATCTGCACACAGACAGCCCGACTATGTTGCAGTTGTGTTGTAGTACAGTCCTCTACATGCTGCTGCTGGTCTGTGTTCTGGTCAATGCCCATGAAGGTAAGCTGTGTAGCTGCATGCTTGTTGTAATGTATGGAGTAGTTTGGGTGCATTTCTCTAAGGGATGGTCATGTGTCATATGTGCTTACATTTGAGTGATATGGGAACAAATTCCAGATGTTATAGTTTCAGATTTCATATCCATTAAAAATTAAATTGACTTCTAGACCAGGCATAAAGACAATATGAGCCCTCAGTGAGAATTTCAGGCAAGAAAAAGTAAATAAAGTTCAAGTTTCCTTAAATGGGACTGTGCTGTTTATCAAAACTTCTGTCAGCTTATTATTATTAAGTAGTTAAAAACATTGGCACAATTTCTGGAGATTCTGGCTGTGAAACAAAAAGAACAGTGCTGATGTGAACTCAAGAAAACTTCCCCCCTTTTCCCCAGAGAGAGAGAGGAGAGGAGAAACAAAGAACTGCTGCTCTGCTGCAAATACAGCAGCCGCACAGAACTTAGGGGTTATGAATGTTCCACAGGAAGGCACATGAACACAAAACTGTAGCCTGACAAATTTGACCACAGAGCAAAAAAAACCCCAAAACACTGTCTCACAACATGATCACTGTTGAGAATTTTTTTCACTGTGCTGTGATAACTACTGTGAATCTGGAATTTTAAATATTATAAATATATATTTACACCATGTGTGTTCAAGTTTTGACACACTCAGAGTGAAACAGATCACCTGTTAGCTCATCCTGCACTCTTACAACCTGTTGAAGACAAACTATTGATCAACTCTGGCCTGTTTCTATTTTCATACTGATCCTTTTAAATAATGTGTACATTTTTGTGTTCTGGTTAAAATGCATGTAAGCTTTTGTGACCTGTAACTTACTAATAAAGATAAAAGATGTTTGTTTGTTTGTTTGTTTGTTTTTTAAGTGAGATAAAACAATTCTGCATCATCATCTTTTATTGAGCAGACACCCGTGTTTATTGTGATGAATGGCGTGTGTATTGAGTTGACAAGTGGCATCTAGGGAAAGAGTCACCTTGTAATTTATATCACAAAACCGCACTGTGTTAAATTTCAGCATCCTGTGTGAGCTGTACTGCCTGTGGCTCTGCAGGAATCAGTGGTTTCTGCTCCAGAAGTGAGCGATGCTGTCGATGTTGTTAACTTCTCATTTTGTTTCCTCTTTTTCAGACAAAAACACCACAGCTGGACAGAACGTCATTCTGCCATGTCAAGCTCCAAACTACAACATCATAGTTGCAGATTGGAGCAGAGCTGACCTGGGATCAGAATATGTCCTTTTGTACAGGGATGATCTGTTTGTTCCAGACAACCAGCATCCATCTTTTAAGAACCGGGTGGATCTGCAGGACAGACAGATGAAGGATGGAGACGTGTCTCTGATTCTGAAGGATGTGACGATTAATGATAGTGGAACATACGAGTGTCGTGTCCTCCAGAGAGGAAACAACCGTGGGAAAAGAGCTGTGTTGAAGAACAACCCCATCAACATCATCTACCTTCATGTTGTTCCTCCAGGTGAGTGAGTAGAGTTGAGTGTGTGTGTGATCAGAGGTGAAGCTGCTTCCTGGTTGTTGATGTTTGTTTCTAAAGATGTTGTTGATGAGACTTTGTAGAAAGCAGCTGGTCTGAGTGATGTGATCAGAGTGCAGTAGATAATGTCTGACAGCAGTTTGAAGAGGAAATGGATTCTGTTCTGTTCTTCACTCATCACCTACCTGACAGCTGACACCTCACACCTGTTTCTCACCTGCAGATCAGCCAGGAGGACTCACAGAGGATGGAGGGAAGGAGGATGGAGGGAAGGAGGATGGAGGGAAGGAGGACAGAGTCAATAGAGGACGTCCTGGTCTGTCAGCTTTTGGTGTGTTTTGTGTTCTTATAGCTGCTTTTGCGATCTCTGGAAAATTGAAAAACAAGAATTCCTCACTTGCTCCGCCTGAACAACAGCAAGCCTAAAAAGAAGAAGCTCTTCGCTTTTTTCTCTTTGTCTTCAGACAAACCAGTTTACTGTAGCAGTACACACATGTCATGGCATCCCTGCAGATTCAGCTTTAAATATGACCACAACAAAGCGTTTCATTATTGCTACATAAGGGCTCTCATACAGGACATCAGTTTCAGTCACGTGTCTCTGAAATTTGCTCTGACTAAATGAACATGTGAATTTTGTCAGATTCTGTTACTGTGTAATCTCAGAGGTTAAACTGAGGTCCAGAAGTGTCTGATGTGGTTGTAGAGCACTCTGAGAGAACATACAATTATGTTACATGATTTATTTATTGGACACAGAAGCACTGATTATTTTTCTCTGCTGTTATGAAGTGTTTAATGTTAAAGGTGAAATCAGAAGTTTCCACCTTTAAGATTGTGTGATCCTCTGATTACTCTGAAGTGCTGAGCTAAGCCATGCTGTGGTTTTACTCTGTGAAAGGAAAAGTTTGTTAACTCATGTTCATGTTTTGAAAGTATTTGAAGGTATCCTGTAACCCGAGCTGTCAGATTCATGCAGATGAATGCTGAGAGTAAAATTGCTTCTTGCATGGATGTGACCATCTTTTATGTCATACCTTTCTTTCGTCTTTCTCAGTCAATCTGGGCCTTATTTTTCCTCTGCTGCACCTATCTTCTGCGGCGTGCCTCAAGGATCTGTCCTTGGTCCCCTGCTCTTCTCACTGTATATGCTTCTCTTTGAGAAGTACAACATCATTGTTATGCCAGTGACATACAGATCTATTTTGAATTAACTGATGATCGTTCCATGTCTGTGCACTGTTTTTGTGAGTGTATGTGTGAGGTCAAAGATTGGCTCTCTGGTAACTCCCTTAGCTTAAATAACAGGAAAACCAAAATGACAGTAATATCCCTCGCGGCCAACTCCGTGAGCCTTTGGTTCCTTGTTAGTGACCTAGGTGTGTTTTTTGGATAGCTCATTTAAATTTGACAAACAAGTGTCTTCTGTTGTCAAATTCTGCTTCCATCAATTGCGTCTTATTTGCAAGGCCAGACATTATGTCCCTCATAGGGACCTGGAGGGGCCTTTGTGACATCTAGGTTGGATTACTGCAACTCCCTTTACTTTGGTCTTAACTCTGCTCTTCTCCATAGACTGAAAATTGTTCAGAATGCGGCGGCTCGTCTCCTTACTGGTACCGGGCAGCGTGTCTCTATTACCCCCATCCTTGCTGACCTGCATTGGCTTCCCGTTAAGTATCGCATTCAATTCAAAATCCTGCTGCTCACCTTTAGAACTATTAACAATATAGCGCCAAGTTACCTCAATGAACTACGTAGATCATACACCCCTGCTAGGGTACTAAGATCTTCTTCCCAGTCACTTTTGTACCGTCGAGATCCCGACTGAAGACTAGAGGTGACCACATGTTTACCTTGGCTGCACCCGATCCGTAATGGGGAGGTTTTATTTTTTTAAATTTTAAATATTATTTATTTTGTTTTGGTGTTTTTAACGGCATCAACCTGCGAGCATGTTTGGTACTTTTCCATGGCCTTCATCTGTCTCTATTATTATATCTGACCCTCTTGTATGTTCAGCACTTTGGCATACCCCTGGTTGTTAAATGTGCTATATCAATAAAGTTTGTTGTTGCTGTTGTAATAAATGTTGAGCTAACGTTCATTATTTTTTGTGCTAACAGGAGCCAAATGAACTTCCCTCAGTGGATAACCAGGCGTCTTATAGTAAACTGGTCTACATTTGCATTTGTGACATTTGACTTGATAAACTGACGCTGTCAGAAGTTTTGAATGTGTTTAATTTTTAAGGTCAGTTTTAGCGCTGATACATATGTTTAGTCTAAACTGAATTCTTGTCTTCTTGCTGTAATGGAGCTGAACAAGCGTTAAAGAACAAACACACAAATGGAAACAATCATTCACAGAGAAATCGGTGAGGACAGTCTGATGTGTATCTCTTCATATCTGATAAAAGCTTTTAAATCAGGCATCTTATCAGTTGTTTGTGAGTTTTCAACAATAAATAAAGATTTTTGACAGTAAACTTTATTTTTCTGTGACATAGATGAACTCCTAAAGTTCAGTCTATGCTTGTAGGACAAGAAAGGCAACCACAGCCTGAACCAGGTTTACTTATCTGTTTACTTTATTAGTGGAGACTGAACATGTGGCTGTTTCACTGTTAAAAGTCTACAAATCTAGAAGAGGGCGCCACCATCCATAAACATTACCTTTATTATTATGTCTATAGCATTACCATATTATCTTATATTAGAATAAAATTTAAACCAAAGGCTGGACTGTGATCACTGAAGTGGGACTTTTATTGTTCATAAACGTTCTCAGTAGATTGTTTGTGCTCAATTTCAAGTTAGGTTTTTCACACCTAATTTGAGTGTGTAGTTTTCATTATCTATAGTAAACTTCACAAGTACATCCTAAATGTAAACATGATATTGTTGTTATTCATGACATATAATTAACTTTGGTCCACATGACAGTTTCAGTCATGTGACCTTGAATTTCACTCTCTTCTCAGTGGAGGATTGTGAGCTCAGAGCTAACCGGAGCTTTGTCTTCTGATGCACTGAAGATAATAACAAGGACAGAGGAGGCAAGGATAGAAGAGACAAGGAAACATACTTTTTAGTTATTGTTGCAGATGTTTCTTGTTATTGTCTGTGTTGCTTTATTTATTCAAAACCGTAATCATCAAAACACAGTGACTCTTATGAACATTAAAGAGCTGATCTGAAATGTATTCTGTGCACTTTTCTGCAGAGCCTGATTTTACGATGAGAACAGGCGGCAGGTGGAGAACAGCAGGTGAGCGTAGTGGAGCTTTTAGCAAGTAGAGAGGTGGAGGACACAGACGTAGAGTAAATCAGTTCAGACAGTGCATTAAAATAGGGGTCACAGTTAACAGGGTCTCACAGCTAATTAAGCACTTTATTAACTCCTTTAAGCTTTTATTTTGCACTTTTAAATCTAATTTGTGATCATAGTGTAGCCATAATATTTATTTAAAACACATACAAATCTTTATTATAATGGTTATATTCCATTATTATATGAGTTGTGAAAAGTTCTGAACTGGATATGTAAAGATCAGAAACCTTCTCGGCTCATCTCGCATTCAAGATCATCACCTCGGCCACCTCTGGACTGTTTTCAGATCTCAGCAGACTTCCTGCCGTGTTCTCTTATACATTCAATGTGTCAGTTTTTTATTTATACAGCATCAAATCATAACAACAGTCACCTCAAGGTGTGTTATATTGAAAAGTAGACCCTACAATAATACATACAGAGAAAAAAAATCGTATTCCTTATTAAAAGAAGCTTTGCAGCACCCACAGGCTCAGATTCAGCCTTCACAGCATCACGTGGCACCACTAGCTCTGAATCAAAGAAACTTGGATGCTGGTTTTCTGGATCCAAATGCTCATCTCATATACAAGGACACATCCATCCTGTTGTTTTGAGCTCAACGTGTTAAAGTGGTATCCACACTCAGCTGTGATGGTTTTCTGGTCTGAAAGACGTTAAAACAAAATTCAGAACAGACTGATGGAGGTGGAGCACTCTGTGATGGAGTAGCAGAAGAACAGTTGGAGGCTGTTAAATCTGTATTTGGTCCTCTGTGTTTTTTAAACAACTGAGCAAACAGAAACAGGTCTTAAAGTGGAGTATTGGCCTTTTTGTGGCTGTTATCGTGGGGTATTACTGAGGAGAAAGGTGGTGTGCTGCCACCTGTTGGTTGTGGTTTTTTAACTGATAGATTTAACTTCTAAAGGCTGCTTATGTAGAGGAGAGCAGTGTGTCAGAAGGAGGCCTGGAAGTAGGAGGACTCTTTGAAGAACTCATCCCTTTTATTTATAGGCTTATTTATCAGGCTTAAACAGGCTAATATGTTTCCTGCTTCTGTTTGATTGGCTCTTGTTGCTCAGGGGCGAGACTCTTTCTAATTTGTGCCTCCTGGTCTCCTCCGTCTTCCTGCCTGTTACCTGAAAATCAATCTCAGTGCTTCATGCTGAAGAATTTCTCATTTATATGATGGTTCTGGAGCACTGTTTGTATTCTAGTTGTAATTTAATGTTATTTAATTACCAGAGTTTAAAATGAAGCTCTGAGACGCTGATGTCTCGTTCTGTTGAGACTGTTTCCTTGACTCCTCTCTCCTTGTGTCCTTTCTGATCTCCTCAGTGGGCCTTAGACACACTGGAGGGGTTTGTGTTATCAGAATGATCCTCTGATAACAAACCTCACAGTGTGATAAATGTCAGCATCCAGCGTGTGCTATACGCACTCTGGTTTAGAAGATGTACATAAGTGAGGAGAAGCCTTTTACTGAGTTTAAGTAAACACACATCAGATTGTTCTCACTGATCGCTCTGATTATGAATAACATGATGACCTGAAGCAAAGCTCGGAGGGTTTGCTGTGTGTTCTTTGGTGCTGATTCAGCAGGAATCAGTGAGAAAGTGCAAAAATAAATCTCTGTTAAACAGTCAACAGTCCAGTTTTTTATTTCTTTGCTTCTCCACTTCAGTGGCTCAGTGCATCAGATTCACGGGGAGATTAAAATCAAACAAATAACAGAATTAAACCAGGGAACAAATGAGGGGAAAGTTCTGCACCAGGCTGAACCCCATAAGTCGGGCAGTGGTTGATGTATCGTTCACAGAAAATGTAAACAGGTGAACACAGACAGTACATGAGAGAAACTGCTGTAAGTGATCAAATCAACACATGTCGCACAACATTCCTCCTTCCTTGCACAATTTCCTCCAGAACACTGAGCAGAAAAAAGACACCTGGACTGTTTCAGCAGCTCCTGGAGGAGAGGTGAGAAACAAACTAAATCTAAACCAGCTTTTTTTACTCTGATACCTTCAGGATTTCGTGGCTGACTTGGCACATGCACAGACAGCAACAGTATTTTTTAATACAGATCACAGCATTTATGCATTCATAATCTTGCAAAACACTAAACCCAGAGAAAAAAAAAGCATAAATTACTTAGTTTGTTTAAATTGTTGATTTACACCAAAAAACAATGTTTCACAAATAGGAAACGTAAAACACAAGTTTTTGTAACACTGTTTCAATTTTCCACTGAAGGAAGTTCAAGTACCTGCTGAAGGAAATAAATAAATTTGAAAACTACCATAAAGTCAGTGGTACTGAGATGGTCTAGTTTGTAGAACAGGTCATTTCCCAGTCACTGCTGCATTAACTTCAGTTTTCATAAAACAAAATTTGTCATTTTTAGCTGCACAAAATTCCATTTTGCAGTCTAAAATCCCTGTTTGTGTAAATTTAGGAAACATTACATAGTAAAGACAGTTATAAAGAGGGAGTTATAAAAATGACACTTTAGTTACAGTCAACATGACTGTAACTAAAGTGTTTCACTCTGAGATATTTTTCATGTCTGTAACATTGCCAGGATGCATCACCATGACAACTAAGAAACAGAGCTTAAAGAGTGTAAACAATTTTATCCCAAACCGTCATCCTCATCTAATGTAATAGATTTAATTCTTAAAGTGATGCATTTTTAATGCATAAATGTAGAAACCTGCGAGCTGTTAAATGATTCCCTCCATCACCAACCCCACAGATGTCCAAATGTAACATTTTTCACTCTTTAAAAATGGGAAATATAAAGTTTGTGTCCTGGGACCTAAATTTGAAGATATGAACCTGAGGTATGTTCATGTGTACGAGTTCATATCCACAAACACATCAGTCAGTATTGCACCATTAGTACCTGTTTCCCTGCTCCAAACAGTGTGAAACCCTCCCAATGTCTTTAGACTTTAACAGGATCTCTGAGAAGCAGGAATCACATATTCAGCACCATTCCCTTTTCTTTTTTTACAGATCAAATCATTAGGTACAAGAACAAACACACCAAAACTGACAGACTCACTACCAGTGCCACAAACCCTCCAAGTCCTCTAGGACCTGCAGGTGAGAAGGTGTGAGCTGGTGGTGAGTGAAGAACAGAATCCAGGATTTCAGTCAGTTTTTCATTCACAGAAATAAATCCCCTTTATAAAAACCCTGAAAACCAAATGTTGGGCTCTTTTCATGACAAACACGTCCTCAGATCTGTTTTTGACTGTGCTGAGTGACAACGATGGGAAATTGACGCATAACCAGGAGACTGAGAGCTCATTTGGAAAAGCT
Organism: Rhamphochromis longiceps; assembly: GCF_057381845.1. Classification (NCBI taxonomy): domain Eukaryota; kingdom Metazoa; phylum Chordata; class Actinopteri; order Cichliformes; family Cichlidae; genus Rhamphochromis; species Rhamphochromis longiceps. The sequence goes on along the minus strand of NC_140559.1, from coordinate 23,255,863 downwards.
CTGAGACATTTCAAACATGGTGCATTTCAACAGGAGGCTGGTATGAATCCTGATCCTGCTTCTTATGTTTTCTGTAGATCAAAAATCCAGAAACAGCAGCAACAAGAAGCACAGCGGAAACTACCAGACCAGCTATTAGTCCAACAGATCCACTCTTCTCTCCTCCATCCTCCTTCCTTCCATCCTTCTTCCCTCCATCCTCCTTCCCTCCATCCTCTGTGTGTCCTCCTGTCTGACCTGCAGGTGAGAAACAGGTGTGAGGTGTCAGCTGTCAGGTAGGTGATGAGTGAAGAACAGAACAGAATCCATTTCCTCTTCAAACTGCTGTCAGACATTATCTACTGCACTCTGATCACATCACTCAGACCAGCTGCTTTCTACAAAGTCTCATCAACAACATCTTTAGAAACAAACATCAACAACCAGGAAGCAGCTTCACCTCTGATCACACACACACTCAATTCTACTCACTCACCTGGAGGATCAACAACACTCAGGTAGATGATGGTGGTTTCACATGAGCGTGTGTCTTCCATAAAGACACGACACTCGTATTTTCCAGCATCAGCAGTCATCACATTCTTTAGAATCAGAGACACGTCTCCATCCTTCATCTGTCTGTCCTGCAGATCCACCCGATCCTTAAAAGATGGATCCTGCTCATCTGGAACAAACTGACCGTTCCGGTGCACAAAAACATATTTATCTCTCAGGTCAGTTCTGTTCAACTCTACAATAATGTTGTTGTTTGGAGCTCGACATGTCAGAGTGACGTCCTGTCCAGACTTAGCTGTGATGTTTTTCTGGTCTGAAAGAGGAAACAACACAGAGCAGAGAGGTTAAAGGGATCCAAGTATAACTCTTCAATTCTACAGCAGCCAATCAGAAGACACTGGAGTTATGCACACTGGTCAAACCATCACACAAGTATTAAATGTTATTCATTATCATAGTTTTACATCTAGTTCCTATTCTTAATGCATGTGTTAATAAACTGAACAATAGAGGCTAGTCTAGTTTGACAGTGTTTTCCAATCATGGCAAATGGTAAATTAGTGCTGTTTGCATAAAACAGTTCAATTAAAAATAAATTCTTTTTTCAATATAACTTTATAGGCCTTCTTAAAGTCACAGATACAAATGAATGTAATACACCCCATTTCCATAACTATGCTGACAGCAAGGTTAAGTAAAGCTCATGTTTAGTATAACTCATGAAGTTCTCAGACGACGACACCATTGGGTGTCGGAGGGAAGCAAACTGGAGTAGGGGGGTCATCAATGACTTCGTCAGCTGGTGCGAACAGAACCATGCATGTTCGCATCAATGCCAGCAAGACGAAGGAGCTGGTGATTGACATCAGCAAGAAGCCACCCGCTATTACATCAGTGAACATCCAGGGTTTGGACACTGGAACAGTGGAGGAGTACAAATACCTGGGTGTTCACCTCAATAACAAACTGGACTGGTCCACGAACACAAATACACTTTACAAAAAGGGTCTAAGTTGTCTCCACCTGCTACGGCAGCTGAGATCCTTCAGAGTGAACAGGACACTCCTAAGAGCGTTTTATGACACTGTGGTGGTGTCCGCTATTTTCTATGCTGTGGTCTGCTGGAGTGGTGGAATGACAGAGAGGGACCGGGGGAAACTCAACAAACTGGTCAGGAGGGCCAGCTCTGTGCTGGACTGTCCGCTGATGTCCATCGAGCCGGTTTGGGAGGAAAGGATGTTGTCTAAGCTAACATCCATCATGGACAATAGTGATGGGATTTCCGGCTCTTTTTAGAGAACTGGCTCTTTCGGCTCCGAACCGGCTCTTCAGGTTGTTTTGTTGCTTTAATTAATTTATTATTAAAAATAATATAAAATTATGCACAAAAGTAATTACTAATGTAAAAAAAAGTGGTTTTATTTATATATGTTTATATATAAATATATGCGGTGGCCCCTAGAGACGAAACACGTACAAACTCCAAAAAGCACGTACAAACTACGAAACACATTTCTAGCATGAACTGAACTTCCAAAACAGAGCTACCTAGATCACTTAAATTACACAATTGAAAGCATGAAAGCATATGTGTATTGTTTGTGTATTTATACACAAGCATTCATATATAGTCAAGTAATTAAAAAAAAGTTCATTTACCTGTTATTACCACACACCAAATCAGGTCGTTGGTACTTGCTGGCTTGTGTAGCCACTAGGTAACAAAACTTCAACACTGACACTAGCATCCTGGAGCACTTCTGTTGTCTTTTGTACGTGTCTTGAGTTTTTTTGTGCTTCTGAGTTTTTCCGTGTTTTGGAGTTCGTACGTGATTTGAAGTTTGTACGTGCTTTGTCTGTAGGGGCCACCGTAAATATACTTTTATTTATTCACTCCACATAAAAATGTAATAAATAAATCATATAATACAAAAATCAACTATTCACATTTAAACTTTTAACTATTTACATTTTCAGCTTTTTCCTTTTACAAATTTAAAGTGAAAACACAAAACACTGCAAAACACAATTAAATATAAATTATAATATGAAAACATATTCTCTGTCATATGGACCTGCATGAATAAACTTTCTGAATCCTTTATCATCTGGAACTGAAAATAGTTGTGGATGATTACTATACCTTTCTAATGTGACGTTGATGTCCCTGGTTCTCTTTCTCTCTCTCTCCCTCTGGCTCTGTTCCTGTGCTACTGAGTGTAACTACCACCCCTCCCCCCTCTGCCCAGCATAAAGCACAAGATTGCGTGCTGAGTGAAGCGGAAAAAGGTGCAAGAGAGAGAGAGAGAGAGGGTGAGAGAAAGAAAAAAAAAACCCACGTGACGGCTCGCAATAAGGAGCCGGCTCGCGTCGTTCATGTCAAAGACCCGGCTCTAAGAGCCATCACTACTTTCTGGCACAACACCGGCTACGAGCCAGTCACGGAACCTTCAAGTAACTGCCAGAGGTTTCCTTACTACGGTTCGGGCCGCGGATCTGGCGCGGTAACACTGTGCTAAACTGCGCAATAAAGAAATAATGAAGTTCCCTAAGGAGAAAAGAACAGCCACGGAATGCTCACTAATAAAAGCAGCAGAAAACTCATGAAAAAAAACATGTCACCAAGTAAGAACTCGCTCAGCATAATTGAAAGCATTATTAGCACATCTCACCTGCAGAAGTACACTCCAGGGTGAAGACCGCAAACAAAATCCACAAGTGTGGCTTAGTTATCAAAACACCCATTCCAGCGCATAGATTTGCCGATCAAGCCGTTGTTTTTCTGTTTTCTATAAATGATGTTCAAAATTAGTTTTTAATCGGCTAATCTACTGATAAATTCAGATTTTTAGATAAACTTGCATCTAGAGCTAATGTTTGAATGAATGCAGGGAGGAAAGTGCGTGTTTCTTTTTCTTTCAGCCCATATAAAGGGAGGGGGGGTGGGACTATCATCTGTCTGGAATTGGGTGTCACAGAATTCATAGCGCGGCCCAGCCAATCCGGTTGTTCAGTGATGACACGACGAATCCTACTTCCGGGTCTAAAGTAGTCTGCGTTTAATATGGCTTTTGTGTTGTTAACATGTTTAATGTAATGTATTTTCTTCTATTTGATCTCAAAAGCTCCTAAAACAGTCAGTGATCACTGTTGACCTCCCTCGGCTTTTATTACCACTAATCATTTATTTAAGCTCAGTTTTTAAAACCTTAGGATGTAACTACAGCCAAGCCCATGCAGCAGTATATGAATGACTAACCTCGTACTGTGGATGGATTATCTCAGTTGTTCTCCTGGCTGAAGTTTGGTCCTTTTACAGCATCCTGCCATGCGATTACATTTGTTCCTGACCACCGAGAACACTCACGTTAACTTTTATCGAGTAGAAAAAAAGTTAGCTTGTTTATATTATGCTAACATAGCTGTGTCGCTAGCGGTCACGTAGCACATCATTATATACCAGCTAGCCCAACTTCAGTAACCCTGCAAACGTCACTGCCGTTTAGTTTTCTGTCTTCATTTATGCTGGAAGTGATAACAAAGCTGTACGTTTTAATTTGTTTCCAAAACCCCGCAGTCAGGACATGCTATATTGTATTTAGATAGAAGCTAGCGAGCTAACTCCCTGCTAACTTCTAACTTCATTAAATGTCATAAATTCCGTTTTCATGGATGCCTGGATGTTAAACTCAATTGTTACACCTGGTAGAGCAGAACGCTGATCATTTTATTAAAGATGAAAGACTTTAGACAGTTTTTCTACTCTCAGTAATGCCATAGTGATCGTTTGATATATGGACCTGCAGCCAGACACGGCTAGTGACGTCAGACTGAACAACCGGATTCCAGTTTCCAACAATGGCGGCAGCTGCTTAGTTTTAATATCACTCTTATTTCTCTTTCTGGGTCGCAAAAAAACTTTTGACATGTTTTCAGGTGAGAATGTAGCTGTGTAAACTTCAAATATCTGAGCCGACGCATCGTCTTCAAACCCCCGGGGGCTTTCGCTACTCGGGTTAAACATGATGTATAAGTCACTTTGATAATTTAAAAATGTTATTGTTTGGCTTTTTCAGTGTTTTGTTTGTTCGTGAGTAAATCGGTTTGGCTGAGATTAAAGTTATTAGATTAGATTAAATTAAATTTAACTTTATTAATCCCTAGGGTGGGTTCCTCCGGGGTTTTCACACAGCTGAATAAACGTCAAACAGAAAACTAATTAAAGAAAGTGTGAGACGGTCGAGAGTTTACGCCAGCGCCCGGTTATATTTTGGATAGCAAGGAGCAGACGGCAGTTTCACTCCACTGAGGGAGCTCGTGACGTACTACCCGGCTTTCTTTAGACCGCAAAGGCCGGGTCCTCAGGTGGAAGCAGTGTCTGAATTTGGACACCCCAGCTGTTTCCAGGCCGGCCAATAATAACGGTGACATTTAACGTATTTTATCCGATAAATAAACACTGTAATATGTGCCCTTTTGATTGTCTCCCTAATTCTGAGGTCTCAAGGTTGGGAAAGTATAGCCACAACACCTCACTCTTGGAGCACTTTTTTGCCACATGTATCGCAAACCACGTCTCAGCTGTTTGTGGAGGTAAAATACGTCCGCACAATTAGGCTCAGCCATTGTTGTGAGTGCGCACGCCAGCGGCTGCGAGACATTTATACAGCCGTATTTCGCACATGACTATGAAAGGCGGAAGAGGAAGTAGCTCCTTTGAATGTAGACAATCCGAATGTTATAGTTTCTTTCCACTGTGTTCCTGTTAATGATAAACTACAAATTAACCCTAAATTACTAAAAAATATCAATATTTTAATGTGAGAATCGATTCTAGAACATAAATGATTGGTATCGGAGGAATCGATATTTCAGGATCGATCCGCACATCACTAACTTTCAGGAGGAAAGGGGGGGCAGGGGGACTGGAGCCTTCCACATTGGGAGAGGTGGAGTAAAAACAGGACAGACCAGTATGACATGCTTTGGAATGTGGGAAATAATCCAGGCTGGCAGGAGAGGAGACTTGATTACCTGATTAACTGGCAGTCCTAACCCTGTCTTATTTCATGAAAACAACCTAAAAGAAACAAGGATATCATTATCATTTGCTGCACACAGCTGCACTTGCAAGCGTGAGGGAAAGTAAAATGCTTTTCCGGTGAGTCACATCATAACACATCATATCTGCTAAAAAGGAAGTTGTCTATTATTTTTGAAGTCACAGTGATGGTGGAGTGTAGCAGAGTTAAGCGTGACTGCAAACTATAAATACTTCACTCTGTACTGAACCGTCCATGTTGTTCTTCTAGAGGAAAAGTGAACTTAAGGAGCCAAACTGTCAGGGTCCTGCGTCTCTAGACCCAGTGTTTTGAGTTCCTTGTGAGTTTGAGTTCCTATGTATTTAATAGGGTTCCCTCGTGTAGTTGCCCTCTGTGTCTCCCTTTGTGTAACTGTGTTTATATTGTGATGTTAGTTCTGGTGCCCTGCGTTCCGTGATTTCCTCATGTTCCCTACCAGCCAATAAAGCTGTGGCTTGTGGCTTTTTGAGTTTATCTGTCTCCACGTTGGGTGAGTGTTGAGTAATTGCATATGAGAGCATGAGGGTGGGAATGGATGTCTGTATCTGTGTGTGCCTGTATGCAATGTTCCCTCTAATTTTTCATGTGTCTGAGTGAACACACAAACTCCCTGAGCGGTCCCTTTGACCACTGTGAGCGACATCAGACGTGTGCACTGTGGTCACGCCAGCATGTTATCCATCCAAGTTACATGGTTTATTAAAATAATCAAATTACAGCGTTTACATTTATGTTAGACTACTTTTAATTAACTGCTTTAGCCCACTTACAATAAAAATTAATAAATAAATCTTGTTCATGACCTGTGTAGAGCTCCTCTCTTATACCCCCACACACTTACGTACAACAGGTTTCTGTCCCACGGGCTGTGGCTGGCCAGAGAGCAGCTCCCACTGTCTTTTCCCAGGAAGCTCCTGGCACTGGTCATCTTGGGAGTTTTGTCCTTCTGAGTAAAACAGTTAGCGGATAACATAGTGAAACGTTGTTACGCCAAGCTAAGCAGTTTTCACAGGGTCATACTGACACACACACATACTTCCTCTAAGCAAACAAAGGTTATGCCAAATCCTACAGTGAGATTGTAAACACATAAATCTAGATGTGAGGATAAACTAAAATTTCTATAACACTAAAGCAGCCAATGAAATGTGATTGGAGTTATTCAGACAGATTAAACCACCACACACTGGTCACCTGAAATGTTGCTGACACACAGCTTCTGTATGTCTGCAGTGAACACAACAAAATGTAAAGTACTGTTTGGTTTGGTGAGGATGAAACTTATGCATAAAGCTGATCATACACAGACATCTCCGCCTGCCTGCACACAGAGCCCTGACAGCCTGAGCTTTAGCAGCCAAACAACTTTATCTTTGATTCTGAGTTAGAGTTAAAGAAGTTTTACTGCCAGATGTTATCAAATATTTTAGTTTTCTTACTTATTTATAAGTCAGCATATAACTAAGAAAAAGCCTGATTTGTAAGCCTGTCTTTAAACAAAGTTGAAGGAAGCACACATCGCTTATGAATAATGTGGCCACCACCTAAAACAAAGCTCCGCTGTTGGCTGTTTGCTCTTTGGCAGCCGTTCATCAGGTTTTCCATGAGAAGAGACATGCAGCAGCTGAGAGGTGGAGGTCTAATTTCCGTTAAAAAGTCAATTGCCTCACATTCCTGTGGTTCTTCAAAGAAGTGGATTATTGCAACATATTTACAGCACAGACTGAAGACTTCTTATAAGCGTGAACACAGAGGACAAAAGAAAAACAACCAGGTGCCCAACTTGAAAATAATAACTAAATCTAAAAGTTTTTTATCATGATCAGAGTCTGTGCCTGTGTAGCAGTAAACTTTATGTCCCCTTACTCCTCTTTGACCTGTATTGGTCGTCTGCTGCTGTTCTTGTCACTGATGAGTAGAAGGCAGCTGCTGGAGGAGCTCTCTCTTTTAAACCAAATCCAAAGATTTCACTTATAACAGAACTGATGCTGGTGCAATTCCAACATTTGGAACATTAAGATTTATGAATCAGCTATAATGTCCTATATCAATACAAATAGTAACACCATGTAACAGGTTTTTTTCTTTTTTAAGTAAAAAAACAGGAAACTAGACGGCGGCACATGTTCTTCACATCAAAACTCTTTGACCACAAAGTCTCATATGTAGCATCACAGTTCACACACAGGAAAACAAGAAAAAATGTGTATACATTTCTAATGTATTAAACGTATATTATATTTAAATATATAATGTTTAATGTGAAATGCTGAAGTACAGAATAGTTTAGTTGTTAATTTAATGTAACTTTCAATTTGAAATGCAAAGGTCCTCACACAGACAACAATGCTTCCTGTGCATCATGTGACTGTTTTTGTTGTTGTTGTTTTAACAGGTCACCTCAGCATCACCTCTACATGTGTTTGTTTTGTATCCACTTTTGATGATTTTAGTTTGAAATGTTCAATGTTTGATATGTCAGCTTTGTGGCACTCAGGAGCCAAAAACTGTAGATTTGATTTTGAAGTAAAATTTCCCTTTAAAACTGGTTTTATAACCGTTACCCAGAGAGACTGAGCAGAATGTTTGTCTCACCTTCCTCTGAACACATCGTCTCACCAGTACAACCAGTACAACCAGCAGAACTCCAAATATGGAGGAAATAGACATCATCACAGAAAGAGCAGGAGAGTATCGCTGAGGGGGAGGAGGAGGAGGAGAGGAACCTGCAACTACAGAGAAAAAACAGTCTTTCTAAAAAGTTTGAGTCACTTTGGTTTTAAAATCTGCAAAATAAACAGAAGCCTCACCTGTGACAGTGATCCAGCTGGATGGAGACTCTCCATGACCGCTGATGTCACACTTGTAGAGGCCTTCATCAGACCTGGAAACATGCTGGATGGTCATGTGACCTGTAGGCTGCTTCCTGATGAGGGAGCCATCTTTATAGAAAGCAGCTGGGAGGTTGGAGGGAGTGGTCTTTGTTTTACAGAGCAGAGTGACGTCATCTCCCTCCATCACAGGGAGGACAGGACTCTGCAGGATCACTGATCCACCTCAACACAGAGACAAACTACAGCATTTCATCCATTTACACACAGCTTCATCAACACTAACTCCACACACTCAGCTTACCAGTGACTGTCAGGTTAACCATGTTACTGATGGGACCCTCTCTGGACTCACACCAGTAAACTCCACTGTCCAGTGGGGAAAAAATTAATGTCACAGGAAGAACCAGCTGGTCTTCCCCACCCATCTCCACACTGAGTCCTCTGTTGTTTGCTTGTGTTTCTCCTCAGAGTCCATCCACCTCCTCACAGCTCAGAGACACAAAGTCTCCTTTAAAGGACTCGTCTTTCCGCTTACCAAGAAGCTGTAAAAACTGCAAAGACGCAGTTTGTCTCAAACTTAGTGTCAGTAAACAGTCACAGGCCTCAGGTACTTTTTAACGTTCTTAACCGCTTTCTTAGTTTATGTGATAATTCTGGAGTCACTTCTTCACCAAGTATGTACGATGATTTTTTTAGCATTTTTTAATGACAAGATCCTATAGATTAGGGCCCTTGTCTCGTTGTCTGCTGCCTCAGATCAGAGTCCTTCTCCTGTGTGCTCAGCTGTCTTAGAGTAGTTTGATTCCGTCTCCCTTAAGGACTTGACTGCGGTAGTTAGTAACCTAAGATCATCACACTGCCCCTCTGATTGTCTCCCCCCGAGCTTGCTTAAAAGCACTTTTAATACTGTTGGGCCTTTTATCCTGAGATTAATTAATACGTCCCTTGCTTCAGGCTGCGTCCCATCATGCTTTAAACAAGCTGTAGTTCAACCTCTTCTTAAAAAACAAAACCTGGACCCAACTGTTCTGTCCAACTACAGGCTTATCTCAAAGCTTCCTTTTCTATCTAAAGTCTTTGAGAAAGTGGTCTGCCTACAGTTGCAGGCACACCTTGATTTTAATATGATCTCTGAAAAATTTCAATCTGGTTTTAAATCACTACATAGCACTGAGACGGCACTTTTAAGGATTTTTAACGATATTCTTTTAACTCTGGACTCTGGCAGCCCTGCTGCCCTTTTATTGTTGGACTTGTCAGCAGCTTTTGACACGGTCGACCATGACATCTTGTTATCGCGGGCTAGAATTTCATGCTGGCCTAAAAGGATCTGCCCCCACAACTGGGCCCCCACAACTCCAAAATAGCCCCTCTTAAATACGGTGTACCTCAAGGCTCTATTTTGGGTCCTGCCCTGTTCGCACTCTATTTGTTGCCATTGGGCTCCATCTTCTCGCAGTACAGCATTTCATTTCATTGTTTTGCTGATGATTTGCAGATTTATCTACCTTTAAAAGCAGGGTCAGACCATCCGCAGCTCTTATTATGCTGCCTTGACAATGTCAAACAGTGGTTGTCATTAAAATTTTTAAAGCTAAATGAAAATAAAACTGAGGTTGTCATTTTTGGCAACTTTAATCATATCGACAGCACTCTGGGCGCCCTTTCCTCTTATTGTAAAACACATGTAAAAAACCTCGGTGTCTACTTTGATGGTTCTTTTAAATTGAATAAGCAGGTGAGTGCAGTAGTTCAGTCCTGTTTTTTTCAGTTAAGACAGCTAGCCAAGGTAAAGCCATACCTTCCGGCTTTGAGCGTGTTATTCACCTTTTTCTTACTTGCAGATTGGACTACTGCAATTCATTGTATTATGGTCTAGATCATCCATCGTCTTCAGATGGTTCAAAATGCAGCTGCTCGCCTGCTAACTGGTAGCAAACGGAGAGAGCATATAACCCCAGTTTTAGCTTCTTTACACTGGCTTCCTGTCTCCTACAGGATCCAATTTAAACTTCTACTTTTTGTTTTTAAGTCACTTAATGCCCGAGCCCCTCCTTACCTGTCTGAGCTCCTCTCTGCCTATGCTCCAGGAAAAACCACGAGGTCTAGCTTAAAACTAATGCTGTCCATCCCACGGACTAACCTCAAATCCCGTGGTGATAGATCCTTCTCTGTGGCAGGTCCCAGACTTTGGAATAGTCTCCCCTTAAATATTAGATCTGCACAAACACTTGAGCAATTTAAATCTTTACTAAAGACACATTTCTATGCCCTAGCTTTTAACACACTATGACCCAAGCATTTTGGTCTTATTTGAATTAGTTTAGTTATTGTTTTAATTCTTTTATAAAAAAAAAACAACTGTCCTTTTATTGTTTTTTATTGTTATTATTGTATTACATTGTTGCTTTTTAATACCATTTTTATATTGTTAAGCACTTTGTGCAGCATCGGCTGTTTGAAATGTGATATATAAATGAATTTGACCTTGACCTTGACCTTAAAGAACAGAGAGCTGCTGGGACTCACAGTCAGACGAGCTGGGGGAGAATTTATTGTATCTTGAACAAAAAGGGACACATAGAAATGTTTAATTAATTTAGCACTGAGACACCCCTTACAAACACTAAATTCCTCAAATCAGCCATTCTTGAGTATTGGATGTTTAAAAGAAAAAAATTTATTTCTTAAAATTGTCTGATCATCAACAACAGGATTTGTATTATGTTTACAGGAAGTGGGAAATGAAAACCTTTGGATTGCGAGGAGGATAGATATCGCTGATGTGACTGAAGGCAAGTCTGTCTGCAGTTAGCTGCACCCTGTTCTTAATAAATGTGTCCCACAGTCTCCTTGAAGAGTCAGGTTTACAGTGGGACAGTGGAAAGTTACTGACCTTGGTTTGTGGTGCAGCTCAGCAGTGAGATCAGAACTAAAGAGAAATTAAACTCAGGTTAGTCCAGAGTAGAGCTGTATGTGGGAGTATTTCTAATCCAACTCCTGCAATATTTGTGTTCAATCCTGCCCACAGTTAAACTGTGTTTAACTAAAGTGCCAGATGTTTGCTCTCAGATGCACTAATCAGTTTTTATTTACAGCTGTCAGAAGAATGTAGAGTATGACACCAACATGTGAGCACACCTCTCCTAACCCTGCCTTACAGACTAATGTCTGATAAAATATGTTTATATGCATTGAATGTGCAATTTCATTAGAATAAGAACAGAATAAATAAAAACAAATTCAACAAGAATCTCTGCTTTGAATTAAAAACAGATGCAAACCCTGAGACACAGTTCAAAGAAATACATTCAAACACACTGGTTCTTGGGACCAGTAAGAACATACATTTATTAAAATTATCTAAACATTTGACGGATATCGCAGATGTAATCACTTTGTAGAGAATTTCTAAATCTGAAAAATATGTTCCATGTAATGTGAAATTTTTCTTTCCTACGCAGAACCCTTCCTGCACTGCAACGGCACATCTGGACGCTTTAGCTGTTTTCTGCAGCATTCTTAACAGAAATAAAGGCAATAAATCTTCCTTTTATCTCATTTTTACTTTTACTGATGTATGTGATCCGAGGCCGTAAAATATGGAATAAAGTTAAGTAGAAAGGACAGGTGCAGAGTTGAGATGAGCTCTTCTATGAGGACGTTCAGGTAATGGCAAACTTTTACTGTTTTAAATTATACAATGAAGGAGGCGTACGGGGTCGAGGGCAGACTTTCAGGAATCTTACATGCTACACAACCTCCACAGCAGTGTCCTTGAGTCATATCGGGGTGTGCATGGGCTGCTTTCCTCTGAAGTCGAATACCAGTTTTGTTTGGGGTCTTTTCTGCATCCAGGAACAAGTTTCTGTTACTGCACCATCCTGCAAAAGTCTCACACCCTCCCTGTAGTCCTCCTACATGCTGCTAGTGTCTGCATCATGTTGTTTGTGTCTGTATTGTCTGTCCACTCTGTTAACACTAGAACCACCACTGGAACCTCAAAGCTTTAAGAAAAAACAACCCCCCCAAAGATCTCACATTACATGACTTTTCCTAAGATGGGGTTAATCATCAAATACTGCATGTTTGAGTGAGTGGGATCAAACGGAAAAAAGCAAATCATTTCACCTCATAGAAATTAATATAGAGCCACTTCTGGTGCCAGGTTATTGTTTACACAGATTTTAACATGAAGGCTCGAGCAGAGCTGGTCAGAGTGGGGAGTGTGTGACCGACTGTCTGGAAACTGGGCAGGTTCCTGGCTGTGTGCAGGCAGGAGAGGACTCAAATGCAGACTCATGGAGGCGAAGACAACACAGCTTTATTTGCTGGCTGGTAAAACAATACAAACTACTCTGGGAAATAATATAAACTAGACACACAGAAAGGCACTCAGGGAAACACACAACCATGAGGGTACAGAAAAAAAAACACAGGACTAAAATCCACTAAGGGGGTACATGTAGATGAGTAGAAAGCTAAGAAGAAAGGAGATGTGCTGCCACCTCCTGGCTGCAGTTAAAGGGTGGAAATTTTCTCTTATTCTTATGAATTAATCAACATTAGTTATATTCTGCAAAAAAGTATTTTGACATGATTTTCCTTTCTACACTTAAACTTTCATTTGAGTTCTCCTAACTTTCCTATTTATCGTTTTTGAATACTCTTCTGTTGAAAATTGAGCAACATTTAACATTTTTCTCCAAGATATATGAACACAACAAAAAATTACATATGCAAATAACACATTTTATGATTTAGAAGCTAAGAGATAAAATACATATTGTAAAAGATGAATTCCATCCTGCTCTCTCTGAGTGTATCACTCCCAAAACAAAATTAAAATACCTTTTGGCTCCTTGTAAGATTGTAAGTTAGTTATAGCCAGTTTTTGCAGTGATCCTGATTAATCAGAGGATGATCCCTGCAGCTCCAGGCGCAGCTCGCACAGAGCAGACAGGTACTCTTCATTGTCCTTGTCACAGTTCAGAGCTTTCTCATAAAAAAAAGCAGCTCTCTTCCTGTCGCCCTCAGCTCTGGCCACCTGACCCAGCAGAGCGAGAGCTTCACCATCACCCCGATTCTTTGCCAGACGCCTGTCAGCGATCTGCTTCAGTTTCTGCAGGAAAAAATAGAGGAACAATGAAAGATTAATTTATGTTCCAAAGAAGTAGATTCTGTTCATCTGGGTGTAACGTTTTTAGTGGGAGAAAACATTACATTATGCTTTAATTAAAAAAAGCGACATTTTGAAATTTGAACTCTGGAGGCTAAAGGATCTACCTCCCATCCTACATTTAAATAGTATAGGCACCACAGGTAAGCCCACAATCTGAGGTTGAATTGCTCTAATGGGGTGATATGGTACTATAAGGTCTTTAAGATAAGATGGGGCCTGATTACCAGCTTAAAATGTTTCTAAGAGTTTTCGGGGGACAACAGAAGGAGAAAAGCTATAGAGAGGTGTGTAAGACTGCAACTCTGGATAGTGACTTGGGGGGTTTTCATAAATTTGGCCAGACTTTTTGAAATGAAAGGAGTTCCATCCAAAGTGGGATGGATGCCACATCTCCTCACAAGACCTAGTGAAAGACAGTACCACTGACAGTCACCAGTAGTTTTCAAAACGTAAGTTGAAAACAGTCCTCAGGAGCACAAGTAGGTGGTATTGAACAAATCATTTACATCATGGGAGCTTTGATATGAGGTTTTGCTCACATCCCATGAGTTAGTATTAACACTGAGTTTATATAACACGTAACCTTTGTTATGTCTCTAGTGCTCACCTTAGCACACTGTCTCCAATTATATTTTTTCAGTGGTATCAGCAGCCCCTGCAGAGAGAAAACAGCAGAAAACTATCAGGAAGATAAATCCATCCATACTAAGGTCATGTGGTGGATGTAAGCGGTGAAATGTTTCACATTACTGCCCCGACACCTCCACCCTCCAAACAAGGCCTGTTAGTTTTTCTTCTTTCATTTGTTCTTCTTGGGTTGAAACGTGGGACATTAAGAGGCAGCTGCATGTCTAACACTGTACATGCAGCTGCCTCACCTTGGTGTAATTTGCCCTCTGATGAATCAGCTACCTGTCACCTTCATTTTTTCTTCAGATAGGACCAATCAGAGTCTGGCACCTAGAAACTTACCTTGGTATAGTGAGCGATGGCTTGAGCCTCATTTTTTTTGTGATAATGAAGAAAGTCACCGCAGCGCTGATGGATAGTCTGACAATCCTTTTCCTCCTCCACCTCTGGTAACTTCTCCAAGCACTTCTGGAAAGCCTCCTCAGCCCTGAGAAACAAAGAGATGATGAGGAATCTACAGCCAGAGGAAAGAAAGAAGGAAACCCTGCAGCTTTGTTTAGACAAGTACCTGCTCATATCCCCTGCCTCTGCACACAGCAGTGCCAGTTCAGCCCACGCCAGGACAAAAGGTCTCTTCCTCTTCACAGATTCTTCAAGGTGACTGATACAAATACGCCTCCACTTACGCACCTCTTCTGTGGAGCATTAAAGGGTGATTTGAGTGGTGTTTATTTAAGGACAACATGCAGTATATTTCTGTGTACCTCTGTTGCTGAAGCGCCTGCGACGCTCCTCAGCAATTATTTTCTGCTTGTAGCACAGAGCCAGCTGGTAGTTGAAGGAAGATAATTGATCGCCCCTTTTCAGTCCTCGCTCAAACACAACAATAGCCTCATCCAGTCGATTCTGGAACACATTAAAAAACACTTATCAGATACAAATATTCAGATCAATTTGAGGATAGAAGAAGAAGAAAAATAACAGAAAAATGGTTCAAACTCTCTTAACAGCTATAAATGCAAACACTGAAAAGGTAATGAATTTGTAAGGAAATTCTCTCTTGTTCACACCAACAACTTATATAAATGCATGAAAGTCTATAAAAAAGGGAAAAGGAGGAAAAGGGGAAAAAAGACGAATGGAATCACTCAGACGAACCCAGACTCCTAGCTCAGGAGACAATCAGGAGACAGACACTATCTCTACTATTAAGATTAGGCTTAAAACTTTCCTTTTTGCTAAAGCATATAGTTAGGGCTGGATCAGGATTTCGGCTCTGCTTTTGTAAGTGTAAGTTCTATAAGCTTCATAAGGTTTTGGCCTCCAACTTGCACTGGAGCGGTTTGCAGGCAAGTGTGAAGTGGCAGCAATTAGAATCTGCACCTCTAAATGAGAGGCCGTGGTCCTCAGCCAGAAAAGGGTGGAGTGCCCACTCTGATTCAGGGACAAATTACCGTATTTTCGCAACTATAAGGCACACATAAAAGCCTTAGATTTTCTTTAAAAAGTGCGGCGCGCCCTATAGTGCAGTGCGCCCTGTGTGTTGTAAGGAGGACGTAGTAGAGAACACCATGAGAACGTTAAAGGGTGAAGTGTGGGCGTTGATCGTATATACCGGGACAATCGCACATACCTGTATAAAAGAACAGGCATGTGCATTATGTGGAACATCGTTGTTTTAACAACCCTGAAAATGGCAAAGAGACATGCTTATGAAGCACAGTTTAAACTGAAGGCCATCAGCTACGCGGAGGAACATGGAAATCGAGCAGCGGCGAGAGAATTTAAGATTAATGAATCGATGGTTCGCAAATGGAGGAAGCTGGAAAACAAGCTCCGGCAGGTCAAGAAAACGCAGCTGAGTTTCCGCGGACATAAGGCGAGGTGGCCCGAGTTGGAGGAAAGACTCGAGCGGTGGATCATCGAGCAAAGAACGAGTGGGAGAAGCGTTTCGACGGTCACCATTCGACTAAAAGCCGTTTCGCTAGCAGAAGAAATGAAAATTGAACATTTCCGAGGAGGTCCGTCTTGGTGCTTTCGTTTCATGAAACGGTGCCATTTTTCCATCCGGACCAGGACTACGGTAGCGCAGCAACTTCCAGCGGATTATAAGGAAAAGCTGGCCATCTTCCGCTCCTACTGCAGCAAACACATCGGCGACAAAAACATCCAGCCCAGCCACATCACAAACATGGACGAGGTCCCGCTCACTTTTGACATCCCGGTGAGTCACACTGTGGAGAAGAAGGGGACCAGCACGGTAGCGATACGCACAACGGGGCACGAAAAGTCTTCTTTTACTGTTGTGCTTGGCTGCCATGCTAATGGACAGAAACTGCCACCTATGGTGATTTTTAAGAGAAAGACTTTGCCTAAAGAGAAGTTTCCAGCAGAAATCATCATTAAGGCAAATGAGAAGGGCTGGATGGATGAGGAAATGATGAAAGAGTGGCTGAGGGAGGTGTATGTAAGGAGACCAGGTGGTTTTTTCCACGCATCACCATCGCTGTTGATCTGTGACTCTATGCGTGCCCATCTCACAGCCGATGTGAAAAAACAAATGAACTGTGAGCTTGCTGTCATTCCGGGAGGCCTGACAAAGGAACTCCAACCGCTGGACATCGGTGTGAACCGGCCGTTCAAAGTAAGGCTGCGAGCGGCGTGGGAGCGATGGATGACCGATGGAGACCACAGTTTCACTAAGAGTGGAAGGCAGCGCCGGCCGAGTTACGCCACAATTTGCGAATGGATTGTAGATGCTTGGGCTAACATGTCTGCTGGCACTGTTGTTCGAGCTTTCGCAAAAGCCGGCATCATTTCCGAGGAGCCGCACGGCACGGAAAGTGACTCTGACAGTGAAGAAAGTGAACCTGGAATGTTTGATGGAGATTTAGCGCAGCTGTTCAATTCAGACACAGAGGATGAGGACTTCGATGGGTTTGATTGATGACAATTACCGGTAATAAAAATGTGAGTACCAAACTCAGTTTTGCTCCCGCTTTATTTTTAAACACACATACTTGTATGCGCCCTATAATCAGGTGTGCCTTATGTGTGTGTTAAATACAGTAATGGCACACATAACTGAGACTGCGCCTTTTAGTACGGTGCGTCTTATGGTCGTGAAAATACGGTACTGCCCCAAGTGGAGGAATTGAAGTGTCTCAGGGTCTTGTTCACGAGTGAGGGGAGATTGGCAGATGGATTGGTCCTGCAGCTGCTGTGATGCAGATGCTGCCCCGGTCAGATGCGGTGAAGAGAGAGCATAAAAGCGAAGCTCTTTATTTACCAGTTGATCTACGTCTCTACCCTCACCTATGGTCGCAAACTTTGACTAGTGACCAAATCTGATTGCAGATACAAGGGGCAGAAATTAGGTTTGTCCAAAGGGTGGCTGGCCTCTCACTTTAAGATAGGGTGAGGAGTTTGGCCGTCCAAAAGGGGCTCAGAGTAGAGCCGCTGCTCCTCCACATTGAAATAAGTGGAAGAAGATGAATGGATGGATGGATATTCATAAATTTGAAATGTAATCAGTGTGTCTGTACTTACTATGGGAAATTTATGAAACTTCCTGTAAAACATTAATACAAATTTGCAGCAGTGGACGCCACAGTTGACTGTCTACCTCAGGTTTAATGGCTGGTTGTTCTCGTCCCTGAATCAGTACAGTATCAGGATTAAGGAGAGCAAAAACACCCAAGCTGTTCAGGATTACAAAATAGGAAAGGAAATGAAGGCCTAAAGCAAGCCAGCATCCCCAGAGATCACAGAGTTGTTCTAAAAATTCCCAGGAGCCAAAAATGAACACCAAACTTTTGGAGTCATATGAGGACAGGTTTTATAACCTTTAAATAAAGTGTCTTTATTGACCTGGCTGCTGTTGATGATGCTCTATTAAGGCTTGTATGGTTGAGGAGGCCTTAAAGTGGATGGTGAATGTGCTTTCATTTATAGACAGAAGCTAATGGCATGAATGGTGGGCCCAGGAAGATTTCCAGACTAGAATCTTGGACTTCGATCATCTGGTACCTTTACCCTCGGTTCAAGCAGAGTTGGAGTCTGTTGGCGTTCTCTTCTCCCCACTGTCACCAAGTTGTTAACATTGAATTCATTTCTAAGTATAACACTGCAGGTGCCTTGACATACTGTAAATAATGTTAGAATAGTTTCTATGAAGAAAACGTTTTTAAAAAACTGAGGATGAGTCTCTACAGACAGATTTCCTAACTTTTGTTTGGTCTGCTGTTACTAAGCCAAAGACCCAGTGAGCAGAAGTAAGAATTTATAAGACCAAAGTTGCAGACTTACCCGATCACGTAAGTATTTTCCTGAGTGGCGGATGATATGAGGGTTATCAGGATCATTTTCTAGTGCTTTCTTCACCAGACTCTCAGCCTCTTCGTATTTCTTATAGGCTGCCAGCTTTGCGCCCAGCGTGCACTGCAGAGCAGCGTTATTTGGGTTGATCTCCAATGCAAAGCGAAGCTGTTTGATGGCCTGGGATTCCTCATCTTCCTGTAAGTTTTCTAAAACCCACTGCAGATGAGAAACTGGTTAGTCCACAGTTTCTTTTGCTTGAATAAATATTAGTCATTGAAACTTCTAAAAAATATACTGACGCTGAAGTAACTGAGGCCACTGAAGGAGCCCTAAAGTTTACTCTCATCATTTGGTGCTGTCTCAATTTTAGGAAGTCCTCTTATAGCTCATCACCTACTGTCATTAAAGCTGCTGATTGACTTGACCATAAACTGTGTTTTGAATCTCATGCTGATGCCACTACTAAAAAGGTTCAACAAAGACTGTTCTTTTTAAGTAAAATGAGATCTTTTAATGTCTAATCTCAGATGTTTCTTTGTTTTATTGAAGTTTTATCGAATCTGTGATGTCTTTTTGTATCACTGCCTGGTTTGGTAACCTGACGGTGAGGAATAAGAATCGGTTGGGACTTCTGGTAAAAACTGCTCGCAAAATTTCAGGGCATTGGCACGATGGACTTTTGGCCATTTACAATAGAAATGTGCTGAGTAAGGCTCATTCTATTATTAATTGTGTGAACCATCCACTTCACAGTGAGTTTGAGTTGTTGTCTTCTGGGCGCTGTTTTAGAGCACCTCAGAGGAAGACCAAAAGACTCCAGGTTTCTTTTATCCCCACTGCATCTTGTCTCCTTAATGGCAAATAACTGTCCTTGGACTTTCTATCACTATTGTCATTATTATTTCATATTATTGTTCTGTTTACTTTTATCCTGCTGCTAAACTAATTTCCCCTTGTGGAACAATAAAGAATTTGAATTGAATTGAGGAGGACCCATATAAGATAATAAACTCTTCATCCTTAGTGTTAAGATGTTGATACTATACCAGTATCCTTTAAAAGCACAATAAACTTTTTTGCCTTCCAGTAAAAGCTAAATTAAACTATGACTTACTTTTATTTGTAAAGAAAGCAATACTGTTAAATACACCACATTTCTTCTGTGCTCAGCTGCAGTATCCAGATAAACTACATAATTATGCTACATCATTTTTAGCAATTTAGTGATTCCTGGAGCAAAAAGTAACTTTTTGAAAAACTCTGTTACATTCAGAGCATCTTTTAAGTGGAATAAACTGCCTTATGCAATTAGAGAACTAGTGACTATTCATAATTAAAAAAACATTTAAAAGCCTATTTATACAGTTTTAATAAATATTGTAAATATTGTAAGTGGGTAATGTTGTGACCTGTTTTCCACATGTATTGTGCCTCAATGCTTATATTTTTACGATTATTGTGGATGTAAGAGCCAAATTATGTGGATGTTTTGCATCTGTATTACAATCATCTTTATTTTATAATGTTTTATTATATTATACTTGATGGCTTGGGCCCCAGGAAGATTAGCAACCACTATTGTTCAAGTTGATGGGGTTCCTTATGAATAAATAAAGAATTCTTATCATAAAACTGACCTGTTCTCCGCAAAAGAGGACAACAGCGTAGCAGGTGTTCCACTCAACATCATGAGGCTGTACCTCAAGTGCTTTACGAAAACAGTCGATGGCTTTTGATATAGAAGACCTCGACACCTTGAAATAGGCCCAGCCTTGTTCCCCATACACCTCTGGGAGGAGACTTCCTGATGAACCAGTGGGATACTTCACCTGCAGAGGGAGAAGGAAGCGTCAGAGGTTCAACAGCAGTGATCATCATGTTTGATCTGATTGGTTTACATACCAGCATGTCCTCGACTTTCTTACAGTAGCTTTGTGACTGTGCAAAGTCTCCATCGTGATATTTCAGCCAGGCCATGTCTCCATACGTCACAATCAGCCGCCTCTCACTCTCATCACCGTAACTCTCCCTGATAGTCTCCTCTGATTGGTTTAAAAGTGACAGCGCTTCCTCTCGTTGATCCTGAAGATACCTGAGGACCAACAGGTCATCAACAGCTGTTCCACATCTGGTGTTTACAACACCTGACAAGAAACTGACTTGAGGGTTCAACTAACACTTGTTGATGATTCATTAAGGTTTTTATCTGAGGTTCTTGACTCCAGGGTTAGATAATTACTGCATTTCCACCAGAAAAAACAAGAGTCAAAACAAACTTCAGGTATCAGATTTATATCAAGCTTCTTAAAGAATCAGAAACTTCAGTCCAATACTCCAATAAGTTTTCTCTTTCTATCAGGTGTATCTATTGTGCTGTGCTTTTTGGAAATCGAATTTCCCAGAGGAACCCACCCGAGGGATTAATAAAGTTCTATCTTATCTTATTAAGGTTGAAATAATGAAGTAAACGTAAAGCAAGCTAAAGTTTTTCTTCTAGCTGTATTTGCTAAGCTGCATAAATCTGGTGATGGCTCATTTATATTGTTAACTTATGAAGTGAGTTGAATGTGAGCCAGCCATATCTACTCCAGACAAAATGTTGTAATGTGAAATAAAATTCATCTGTGTTAGCAGCAGGAGCACTGCTGGTAGGTAACATTAGCAGAAGAAACACAGCTCAGGGTTGGATCTGATCCTGAAAACAAAACTATCTCTCTATCATTCAAATATAAATCCTGCTGATGCTGACCACTGTTTCCTTTGACAGTCAAATTTCTCTTTGGTCAGACAGACTTCAGTGAGAAAAACTGTCTTTCTTCTGGCTAATGTTAGCTCTTCTCTTCTGTAGCAGAGTCCCAGAAATAAAAATGTTGAGATTTGAATGAGCAGAATAAATCCACTTTAGCTTTTCCTTCATCAGACAGCTACAGAAACTGTACCTGAAATAAGCCAAGAGGCTGTAGAAGCAACCTGCTCCTTTATACGGACTCTGATGAAACTCTATGTCGATCTCTGTTCGGGTGATCAGTTTTTTCGGGGATACGTCCAGCTTCAGATCCCAGGTGAAGTGACACTGCAACTGCTGCAGCCTGCTGAGCAGAGCGCTGCTATCTTCACTGTAAGAGAGTCACAAAGAAAACGCTGTGAGGAGCATCAGAGGGAGAGCATCAAACCAGGACTGGCTGAACCGAGGCTCACTCAGTGCTCTGACACACTACAACCAGCACATGATCAAACATCCTCACTCAGAAACTCTCATGCCAGTTCACCCACACTTCCCAGCTCCTCTCCTTGATAAAAATTCAGTTTGTGTGATCAACCAATGAAATCAGTGATGTGAAGTAGACCTGTGGTTTGAATTTCACACTGAGGAACCAGAAGAAACCTTAGATTTGGAGTGAGACACAAACACAGGGGGACAGCTAATGTTGTGATACAATGTTTAATTCATTTGATCACATGCCAGTGTTAAAATGTCTAGTTATTGATGTAAGATGTGTCATGTTTCAGCTGTGTTCAGGCAGGAGAGGACCCAAACACAAACTCACGGGGACACGGGAAATAAACTCAAAAGCACCGCTTTATTTCAGACTCGAGGAAAGGATACAAAACTAAACTTCACAGTGAGGCACACAAGTAACACACAGCATGAGGGACGACACGACACTGACTCAGAGAAACACAGGGCTTAAATACACTGTGAAGTAACGAGGGGAATGAGACAGAAGGAGGGCACAGCTGGGAGAAATCAGAACTGACGAGACAAGGAAGCAAAGCAGGATGCACGCACATGAGACAGACCTTCAAAGTAAAACAGGAAGTACAACACTGAGACGTGAACTTGACACCGTGGAGACAGAGCAACTAAGAAACACAGAGATATAAACCATAAGGCAGAGCACTCTAAGGACCAAAATACACAGACGGAAATACTAGGCATGGAGCACAAGAAAACTAAATTTAAGGGAGTAACTAAAGACCAACAATGAGGACATAACTTACAACACAAAGTGACAAAAAACACAGGAAACTCAAAACACTTCATCAAAAAAACCCAGGACCCTGACAAGATGCATCAGTTGCCCGTGTTTTTTTAGTTACCAGTGTTCATGATGTGGAATTAATATTGTTGAAGAGTTAAGCACTGAAGTAGGCAAGCAGGGACACGGACTCGAACATGCATGCAAGGTAGTGGTGAGCAATCAGGGCTAAATTGTGTGGATTTTGATACCCAAGTGGGAGGTTATTAATTTTATTTTATTTCTTATTTGACTGATAGAATATTTGATTACTAAAATAATCGATACCTGCAGCACAGATTATTATTATTACATAACAGGTTTATAATTTTATAACCTCCACTTTTTCCTCTTCCTCTGATTCACAGACTCCTGGACTGTGTTACTTTGTATCCCTCTGTGTGCACCTGAGCGCCAGGTAAACTAAACTACTGCTGGATTTAAAGTCCATCAGGTGGACAATTTGTGATAAATGACCGATTATTTATCAAAGGTTTGGCAGACTGACCTCATGTTGGAGCACACAGAGACCTCCTCCTCCTCAGACTCAGCAAAGTGATGACTGAACACAAAGAGTGCGTGGACCGATCTGTGAAGCTGTCACCTCAGTTACACAAACCACACACCCCTTCTCCTGCTGCCTTCAGGGCCCCGCTGAAAACAAGTAAAAGTGAGAATCCATCTGCTCGTGTCTCTCCTCTCCTCTCCTCTCGTGAATTTAATGGCCATAAATATAAAGGATGTTAGGAGACGGGAGTCACACATTTGAGACAGGAGGAAAGCGTACCGACGAGAAGGCTGGGCTTTCTGTTTTACATCACCTCAGGAGGGGTCTTTGAAGGCACCACGAGGGAACGTTAGGTTTCGTTTCTGCATCTCAGCTGAGAGCGTCACCAAAGATCACTGATCAGCCATTGGTCTGTAAATAAGCGATTTATCTGTATTTTTTCTGAGGAAGAGAGGAGCTGTTTCTTGTAGCATGACGTGAGTCCACATTAGCTTCACAGCAACTTTCTAGTTCCTGAAAACCACCACAAATAATACAGACACTAACGGAGGTGGCAAAAGTACAGACAATCTGTAGTTCAGCAGTAAAAATACTCAAGTAAAAGCTGAAGTACAGATTCAACTTCTTTGCTCAAGTAAAAAATAAGTTTTTTTAAAAGGTAGAAAAAGAGGGCCAGGAGTTTCAAAATGAATGAATAAAATATGATAATAATTAACTGAAACTGGAATTAATTAATAAATAGATAAACAATTAAATGTCTATTTATTTTATTGAAAACATGCAATAAAGTATTTATTTCCAGTTTTAATAAATTACATCAACATTTAATTATTTTTTCTTCTCATTTTTTCCACAAGTGGTCCTTTTGCTATACTTGTCCACTTGATTGTCATAGTTTATTCAAGCTTTATTATTTATTCTTATTTCAAGTTATTACAATCAGAACGGACGGACTCGGGGAGAGGAAAGAGAAATAAGAAGAAAAGTTGGGAGTAAAGTAAACAGAAGGAGAGAGAAAGAACAAGAGGGGAGAAGAGGGATAGAGAGAAAATCACTAAAAATCTGCTTCGCCAACAGCTGAAAAACAAACAAGCAAAATGAAAAGAGCACAGTAGGAAAACTACAGCAACAAACAACATAAGCACAGGTAACAGTAAACCCACCCAGTCTACCCATCACTGGGCAGAGTCACCACACCCCCTCGTTTGTGGCACCTGCAATCAGCTGGCCGACTCTTAAGACCATTCCGGCGAACGTTGCTCGCCGGAATGTCAGCTAACCCACGTTAGTGAGAGTCATAGCTCAGTAAATACTCTTTCAGTGTTTTTTCTTTCTTTCTTTTCAATCCGATCCTGTCTAGTCTCCACTGCAGCTTCTCTGAGGGTTGGATCTTGTTGTCAGTAACCATAACAATTTCCTGTCGCTGGTTTGTTTTCTGTTCTTGGCGCTATACGACTGCCTGCCTCCCTGCCCAACACTTCACAGTGAGTGTACGCGAACTGGCTAAGCCTCACCTAGACCTCTACTCACCTCCAAGACTCGCCTTCCTATGGGGATAGTTATAAAGCTTTCTTCGTTATGAATGAGCATTTTAGTTAGCATCTCCAAAAGTTGATTCTGTTCATCTGGGCATAGCATTTTGTGGGACAAACGTTTCATCACTCATCCAAGTGACTTCTTTAGTCTCAGCTGACTGCAGGTTTCCCCAAATCTTATAAACAGTACATTTGCATAATGACTGAAACCAGCCCACTGAAGGAACAATGGGCTGGGAGGTCAGTTCCTTAATCATAACGATGCAAATTCTCATGACCATTGATCAACAACCACTGACCAAAACCCACTGATCAATGGCCATGAGTACCATTCACAGAGAGGTGGGGAATGGCTGCAATCACAGCATTGTCAGATGGCGAAAGATGTACCCTTAGGCCCCCTCCTCGATTCAGTGATGGTTTTTTCCTTTTCATGTAAATAGCCTCTTTGACTCCGCGCTCAAACCAGCGTTCCTCCCTGTCCAGGATGTGTACATCCTCATCATAGAAAGAGTGTCCACTGGCCTGTAGGTGTAAACAGACTGCAGAGTCCTGGCCTGACGAGGTAGCTCTTCTGTGTTGTGCCATCTGCTTCGCCAGAGGTTGTTTGGTTTCCCCGATGTACAGTGGGGCAAAAAAGTATTTAGTCAGCCACCGATTGTGCAAGTTCCCCCACTTAAAATGATGACAGAGGTCAGTAATTTGCACCAGAGGTACACTTCAACTGTGAGAGACAGAATGTGAAAAAAAAATCCATGAATCCACATGGTAGGATTTGTAAAGAATTTATTCGTAAATCAGGGTGGAAAATAAGTATTTGGTCACCTCAAACAAGGAAAATCTCTGGCTCTCACAGACCTGTAACGTCTTCTGTAAGAAGCTTTTCTGTCCCCCACTCGTTACCTGTATGAATGGCACCTGTTTGAACTCATCATCTGTATAAAAGACACCTGTCCACAGCCTCAAACAGTCAGACTCCAAACTCCGCCATGGCCAAGACCAAAGAGCTTTCGAAGGACACCAGGAAAAGTATTGTAGACCTGCACCAGACTGGGAAGAGTGAATCTACAATAGGCAAGCAGCTTGGTGTGAAAAATCAACTGTGGGAGCAATCATCAGAAATTGTGGAATCAGACTGACTAAGAAATGGTTGAACTGCATTCCAGACATGATGAGACAGGACATACTGTGTGTGTCTGTGTGTGTGTGTAGCAGTGCTGATGAATGCTGAGAGATGTGCCTCCTCTGATTCACCACTCTGTTTTTATTAAATATGATTGAAGAGCGTTTCTCACATAAATAGTAGAAGTCCATAAATAAACATCTCTCCTCTTCAAAAGAGAGCTAGAGATAACTTACAATCACCAATCCCCTCAATCTGAAACAGCCTCAGTTAAACTTCTTTGGTTTATTTGCTCTGACTGTGCAGAGCCATCACACAAAGGAGAGAGTACACAGATAAGATGAGAGATAACAGCAGAGGAAAAACTTTGTTTGCACATTTGAAATTCAAATCAGGCCACAGTACAGGGTCTGTTTTAATCAGAGATCTGTGGTTCTGATCCACTGCCTGCTGAGTCCACTCTCCTCATACACTTAGCCTCCGAGTATTTAAGATCATAATATTTATATGGTTTTTTTTAATGGCAACAGCAGATCTCTGTTGTTTACTGTCCTGTCCTGCTGAATGGTAGGAGCAAACAGTTTTAAGTTTGAAAGAAGTATAATTTGAAACAATTTCATGGCATGAAACAGCAGTAAAACACAGCAGGAGACGCTGATGACAAGACACAGAGACCAGAGTAAGAAAAGACTGAACACAAAACAAACATAATAAAACAAAAAACAGGAACTAGAAATAACAAACTCAGACTAAACTAAACTCAAGAACTGCATCAAAGACCCTGACAAGGAGACCAGATGTGGGGAAATAACGAGATACAAATACTCCATTACTGTACTTAAGTAGAACTTCAAGTATGGTAAATTATGTTGCACGTTTCTACTCTATCTGAGCACTCAAAGCACTTTATAACCAATTCATTCACCCAAGCACTTTTGCTAAGCTGTTAGTGCCTATCTAACATTCACACACAGATGGATGTATTGGGAATCGAACCACCAACCTTACAATCAGTCGATGAGCTGCTCTACCGCCTGAGCTACAGCCATGCTGAAATCAAATTCAGGTATCTGAATTTGAGTTGACTAGTTTTTGTTTTTTTTGTTCTGCTTGATTTTTACTTTTCCTCCCTACATTTTAAAACCAATATCGGTTCTCTCCACTCAAACAGACTCATTACTTTTGCTTTCACTTGTGTTGGTCGAGTTATTATTTCAGCTGCCAAAAATCAAACTGATTTCAGAAAAATGGAGGAAGAAGAAAGGTTAGATTTAAAGGTAAGAACTCCTAGTGGTGTTCATCTGATGAATAAACAAAGTTGAAGATAACAGCCAGCTTGTTATCTTCAATTTTGTTTAAAATTTTATCAGACAAATACTGTATTTTATGCCTATGTGGATTGCAGCATTTTGTCATGTCATTCAGAAACAAAGTGACAGCAGTTTCAATATGAGTCTGCTCGCAGGGCAGCTGTGTCATTATGAAGACTGAAGACTCCAGATTATATGCAAAAATATGTGAATGTGTTTGTACAAACACAGGGAGGACGTATACATAGAGATCTGATGTAGGTTGAATGGAAGTGAAGCTTTAACCAGTCTATTCCATGAAACACTGATCGTGATCATTCTCTTCACACAGCAGCTGAACTGCATTCCAGTCAAGTACAGATGTGTTTACTGTGTGCGTATCAGGACTATGAACAAATGTTTGCGTGTTTCTCCTTACTCTCCACACCGTGTGTTTTTAAGAGATTAGGAATCTGGAGAACTGGTGCCAGAGGAACAACCTCCTTCTAAACGTCAGTAAGACAAAGGAGCTGATAGTGGACTTCAGCACTAAGCAGGAGAGAAACTACCAGACCCCCGTCATCAACGAGTGCCCAGTGGAGAGAGTGGACAGCTTCAAATACCTCGGAGTTCACATCACGCAGGACCTGTCATGGTCCTGTCACATCAACTCCGTGGTGAAAAAGGCCCGACAGCGTCTCTACCACCTCAGACGCTTGAGAGACTTCCAACTGCCCTCCAAGGTGCTCAGGAACTTTTACTCGTGCACCATAGAGAGCATCCTGGCGGGAAACATCTTAACCTGGTTCGGGAACAGCACCATGCAGGACAGACGAGCTCTACAGAGGGTTGTGCGATCAGCTGAGCGCACCATCCGCTCCGAGCTCCCTGACCTGCACTCAATCTACAGCAGGCGGTGCTGGACCAAGGCCAGGAAGATCGTGAAGGACCTCAGCCATCCCAACAACGACTGTTCTCTCTGTTGAGGTCAGGAAAGCGATTCCGCTCCCTGAAGACCAACACAGAGAGACTGAGGAGGAGCTTCTTCCCGCAGGCGATACGGTCTCTCAATCACACCACCACACAGTACTGACCCACACATATGGTTCTTACACACACACTGGACATTCTGGACTTTGTTTTCACTTCATCACTTAAATCACTGCTGCTGTTATTGTGTATATATTTATTTATACTTCTTGTGTATTTTGTTCATACATTCTTATATAGTTCTATATTGTGTATTTTGTTGTACAGTTATTTCATTTTTAACCTTAATTTATATTTTATTCCTTCCTAGTTAAATTTACCCTTTTTAATTTTTCATATTTATTTCCTATCTTATTCATAGCCTTTTCTTTTTTTGTTTTCTTTAGGTCACGAGCAGTTGTCCAAGCATTTCACTACATATCGTACTGTGTATGACTGTGTACGTGACAAATAAAAATTTGAATTTGAATTTGAGATGGATGAGGATACTGTAAGAGAGCGTGGTTAAGAGAGGGAAAATGAATGAGTAAATAATAAGCTAGGCTTGGCTTCAAATAACATCAGTCTAAATATTGTTTTCCCTGAGACACGCTGGCTCAATTAAATTAGCAAATAAATAAAAAAGAAAAAAAATCATTTCAATTCAATGTTATTTATATAGCACCAAATCAAAACAGCAGCTGCCTCAAGGTGCTTTATATTGTAAGGTAAAGACTGCACAACAATACTGGGAAAACAGAGAAAACTCCAACTATCATATGATCCCCTATGAGCAAGCACTTTGGCAAGAGTGGGAAGGAAAAACTCCCTTTTAACAGGAAGAAACCTCCAGCGTAACCAGGCTCATGGAGGGAAAACCATCTAACAGTCAAATGTTTGATCATTTCTGAGACAGTCCTACACTTGTACGGACAAATTCAGGTATGAAAGTATGAATGTTTTGTGTGTGAAATTCACTGTTCATGAACGAGGCACTTAGACTGTAAACAGCATTTTAATGTCACAGCTATTTGAGCTGAGGGTAACTCTATCAGATGGAAGCAAATACTATTTTTATAATGGGTCTATGTGATGATTATTTATTAATCTTTCAACAGTCCAATACTAGAAAACATTAAAACTATTACAAATACACAACGAAAATGGTGATCACAGTTGTGGAGATAGAATCGTGTGAATGGGGGAAATTTTGGTTGTGTTGTTATGGATGTTCTTCAGTTTATTTCATATAAAGGATGAATAATGAAGAAAAACATTCTAGATTTTTGCATTTTTATTGTTAAAAACTGCTCAAGATGTTGCTCAGTCACATTTCCATAGCAGATGGTGTAAGATCTTTATGCAGTGTCGGTGAGACGATCTTGCAGCAGATCAGTCAGGCAAAACACTCCTGCGGACACTCCTCTGTAGAAGGAAAAATGGAAAGTGTACGGTAATCAGTGCACATCAATTTGTATTTCAGGCTATTTTTATATAGAACTTCACCACCAATGTAAAAGTACCGGTTTTAGGAAGATGAACAATATTTTCAGGAAGGATGCCGGACTGCAAGCAGAGCTGGTTGAACTTCTCCTTCACCTCAGCGCTGAGGTCCAGACTACGTCCTGTGAAACCACGTGATGTAAATCTGCTGCAGTGGCTGCAACTTTACTTAACAGTTTACTGAACACAGCTAAATGCAACTTTACCATATAATTTGTTTTCAACATAGGTTCCATTCCGTCCGGTGTTGATGTAATGATTCAAGGAGTACTCGTCAGGCTTCCCATCGACCACACGCATTTCAATCGCTAACCCCTTGACTGACAAAAAGGGAAACAGCAGAAGAAAAGATGTTGGAAAAAAAGTAATACTCAATGATGATGATGATGGAGCATTAACCGTGGTGGTTAAAATGTTTCCTGGCTTTGTGGGCGTACTCACAGGGAATACTGTATGTGAATTTTCCAGGCACGTCAGTCTTGGATGCCACCACGTCTATTTTCCAACAGTTATCGCTACGGGTGCAAAGACATAACATTAATCATCAGTGTAAATATTTTAATGCTATCCAAATGGTATTTGCTTTGTCTGTCCTCTCGCACTCACGTAGGAAATGAGAAAGCCGCCTTAAAACCCCCATCTTCAGTTGGCTCAAGCGTGACCGTGCCAGACTTTATACTGGCTTTGCGACAGACGAACCACTTGGAATTAGAGCACATTCCAGTCAAGTACCACTTACCTGTACCCTGTGGACACACAAATGGAAAGCATTGAGAATTATAGAGAAGCACAAGAGCTGTTTATTGTAACACTGTGTGCGTGTGTGTGTGTGTGTGTGTGTGTGTGTGCGTGTGTGTGTGTGTGTGTGCGCATTTGTAATACACTGATGTATATTAGCTTTATTCATGCTATATCTTGAGAAAACATTTGCAGAATTTTACATCAAAGTTTGCAATGCTTATATTTTGTTGTTCACACTCTGTTTTATATTTATATAGTTTTTTTGTTTGTTTGTTTTTAAAGCAATGGACAAAATAAATATTATCACGCAAAATCCAGGGTGAAAAATAACCAATTAACTTAAATGGTGAAGTCATTATAGAAGTAAATTTTGCAAAGGTCAGCCTCCTGTAAAGACTGCTAAACTGTCTGGGGGGTGCCCTGCCTATCCTTGTTGGATAAGGTCCAGCACCCCTTCTTTCCATAAGACGGAGATATTTGTATGAAAACAGATGGGCGGTGAAATAAAAAATAAAAAGTATTATGGATGACTCTTACCGCCTGTAAATCAAAGTCCGCCTGAGGTAGGATTTCAGAAGCAGAAACCATGAGGGAGCACAGTACCACTCCCAGAAGGGCACGAAGTGAAGCCATAGCTGCTGAAGAGTGAAGAAATGATGATGATGGGTGAAGGAAACGGTTTCCAAGGCCTAATCCGTGGATCGACTTCCTTCGAGGCGTGGACGTCTATCAGCAGAGAATGTCCCTTCACCTATCAGCAGAGAATGTCCCTTAGTCTGTAACACAGTCAAATATATTCTCAAGTAATATTCAAGCATGCCATTCAGCGTGTTAGTACGAGCTCGGGAGCAGCTTGGGAGAACAAGAAAACAGAGACTGCTTTAGATTGTCTTCCCAAAGTGACTCAACTTTATTCACAAGTACAACAGTTTATATAGAGGGTAAAATTCATGAGACAGCAGATTTATCAGTTTAAACCAGTACAGAACAAGATAAGGCAGCGTCTTCCTGCTCTTGGGTGAAGAAGCATCCTTTGTGTAGTGTATCAGTTCAGCTACAATTGTGATTATCTCAGCGACATATTTTCAAGGCACAAAACAAAGAGTTCTTACATTAGTGAAATCTGAAACAAACCATTTGGCCTTCAACAGGCGTCTAAAAGATTAAGAAACTAATGTAGCTGAGGGAGTGATCTCTGTGGTATTTCAACCTTGTACCAGCCTGTGATTCTCACACATCAATTCTTGGGTCAAAGAGAAAAATAACTAAAACAAAGGGGCCTTATTGAATGACAGAGTTTTCCTGCATAATGTCACTATAAAACAATATCCAGTAAATGCTCCCATGGTACTAAAATACCTAACAATGGGGGAGTTCACAAATGAAGATCTGGAAGTTGCTGCCTGGTGACTCTTTATATAGAAGAGTGAGATTATCTCCCCACCAACCGGTTCACACAGTTTTTTTCTAAAGCTGACTGATTAGGAATCTCAAAGTTGGCTTTCCTTATAAGTAATACATGGTCTCAGTCAGACTGGACATGATCACTCCTACAGGAAGCAAAGTAAATGTACTATGATTTTATTTCACCTGTGAAATGATGAAAAACAGCAGAGTAGCTAACGCTAACAAAAGCGTGTTGAAATGTTTCATTTTCTGCTGTTTCATAGGTCAAAAGGGCGTTGAACCAAACTGAACCTGAACTGCTGCTACTGTTGTAGTGCAGCATCTGCTGTGTGGTTAATCATATAACATTTTGTACACAGCAGACAGAGGCTACTGGCACTTAAGTCCATCTGCTAGATAGCTTTTAAAATTGGTTAGGGAAGTGGCTTTGATAATACTGATACACGTTCTTTGCTACTGTGACAGGACAGGGATCCACCAGGGAATAGTTGTGAGGATAAAGAGCCTTCAGTTCTCTAAATATAAACTGGGTACTTGTAGGAAACTTTGGGAAGCGGCATTTTTCCTCATATCGTCTAAATTTAAGTTAGCTCAGGTACTTCTTACATACTTGCTCTACAGAAAGCCCAAATAAAGCCAAGGAGATATGTGAAAATAGGAATAGTAAAATATGCATCATAATCAGTTGTATGTGTCAACTATGTGGGCACCTCAGTCTTGTTGGCATGAAGAAAAGTTGTGTAATGTGTGCCATAAGAGCTGCAAAGGCATCATTTAAACAGTAGTCGTCTATTAGTCATAACGTATCTCCTGTTAAATAGTTAAATGTCCGTTCTCCATCTCTGTCCTCTCACAGCTCGGCGTATACCAACTCCAGGTCCCCACCAGCAGCTGTGGTAACAATGGCTGTGCCCATCAACACACTGAAGCTGAGAAGCCACCGGTTACTATTGGCGGCTCCAATAGGGTTACCTGTCAACTGTGGACACATGAAAGGACACCAGCAGAAGTTAAACAGAAACACAAGACAAGTTTACTGGAACATTTCCTATTGATAGCTTTATGGAAAAGTGTGTTTAAACAATTTTCTATTTTTTATTTTGTTTATGATTAGATTTATTGTGAAAGGAATTTCAAACTTTTACATTTAATTTGACCTTTCCCCTGTTTTTCATACAGAGTGAAGACGAATGGATGGTGCTTTCTTTGTTTGTTTAAAGATAATGAATATAACTCTAAAGACGTCTTAAACCACCCCTCGTTTCTATATATTTTGTTATATAAATGGAAATACAGTATACAAGACAAAAACTGAGCTTATATGATACTAAGGACCCTGTAAGTCAGTCCACCTTTATTATTCAGCACAGCCTTAAGTCTCTTAGTCAAGCTTTTTTGTATTTTCTGTAAAGAAGTATTCAGGAGCAGTTCTTTTCTTGGATGTTGGTTCCCTTTTATTCCATTCTCTGTTAAGACGTTTCAGTAATGTTGAGGTCTGGGGAGGCTAATCCATGACTGAAGTCCTGTGATGCTTCATACTGCATTAGCAGTTTGTTGTCATAGTGAAAAATGAAGCCACTGCCAATCAGACATTTGCATAGTGGATCAACTTCTGATGGTACTTTCCTGAATTCCATACCTATAATATGTTTGCACATGCTGATGAATATTTTCAACTGATTTTCCGTCCAGTTCCTGTGTAATGTGACATACGCCAGTCTTTCTCCCTGTGTCCCTTCCTTAAGAATAGAGCCATCCTTCCATTGAGACTGTTTCTGATGAGGCTTCATTGAGCAGTAGATGGATCCCTCAGCTCATCTAATCGTCCTATTTCTTAACACGTGACTTTCAGAAACTGTTAATCTGCAGTAGCTCGTTAACTCTTGCACTTCTTTTTTTTTTTGTAATCTCTTAGTTTCCTCATTTTGTTAAGGTGGCACTGCACACCAAATCCAAAGTCAACATACTTTTATATAATGGAGTTGAACCTGTAACTGAGTTTGATTTAAACCAACCTAAGCGATTAAGTGAATGATGATGAGTAAAGGCGGAGGTCGTGGATGAAGACAGCTGTTGGCTTCTCATATATTGCAGAGTGAGGTTGTGTTTGCGCATTATTATAAAACCATGTTCACTATATATTTTAGCTGCAGACAATAACATTATTTGTTCTGCTGTGCTGATGTTATTCCACTTTTTATTCCAAGACCCTCAACACAAGCCTTGTAGTCCAACCATATACAGACAAATAAATGGTTGTGGTTGTAACAGCTCATGAACATGAATCATTCCACATTACTTTAAAAATCATTGTAAACTAAAATGGAATAAATGAGTGTTTATATATAGTTTTGTCTCAGCTGTTTACACACAGTGTTTCAGTTCTTATCAGAGAGTCCCACCGTCTCACATGTGATGAACCTTTAGCTCTGTTGTAAGCGTTTTGTTAGACCAGGTTTCCCTCATTTAAAAAATAATCTCTCATTAGAAATGGATATGATGTCTAAGACATAGAAATGCTTATTATGGGTTCACTTGATGCCATTGAAAAGAGAGATGCACATAGGTAACGCGCAGGCCATCCGAGGTTTATCTTCTCACCTCGAGTTTGCGACACTCTCAGATAAGGGCGTGCACGTTTCTGCGTGATCTTCTAAATTAGAAAAAACATTTCACAAAACAGAAGCTGACCATCACAAAACACTCATCACAAACCAAAAATGGCTCCACTGAGTGTCAAATTATCACCAGAATTTACTGATAATCTAAAGACTCACAGAACTAATTTTGTCTCATTTTGTCTTAGTTTGAGACATAAGTGCATGATTATAATACTGTGTAGTTAGATGAGACAGAACTGATGGTTCCTCTTAATTATCCTCTTCATTTTTCCTGAGCCTCAGTAGTGGTAGCTACCATGGATAGAAAAACAATGACTCATCTTAAATCTACCCAACCACAGTGTTAGGTGTGGCTGTGTGCAGGCAGGAATAGGACCCAAGGTGCAGACTCCGGAGACGGACGTGAACTCAAAAAGGCTTTAATTAGGTACTCAAAAATATAACATAACTGAAAAAACTCAAAACAAACTTAAACTGGCGAAATGACAGAACACACAGCTAAGAAAACGGTAGATCACGACACAGACACTAAGAAACACAGGGCTTAAATACACAGAGGGAGCAATCAGGAAATGAGTAACAGAAGGGAAACACAGCTGGGGCAAATCAGAACTGACGAGACCAAAGAAGCGTAAACTGCACACACTGAGAAAAGACGGAGACCTTCAAAGTAAAACAGGAAACACATAACACAGACTGAACAAAGACACAGACTCACATGCAGGCACTACAAAGGGAACAGAGACGTGGGACCAGGGCAGACACAAACACTGACTGAACACGGGGATATAGGAACTTAAGATACACATAGACGCGAACTAGACAAGGGGATGCAGGTGATAGAGGAGACAGAGCAACTAAAGAAGACAGAGACCTAAGCCATAAGACAGAACTCAAAGAAACCAAAAACTAGACAGTATAAATAATATCATAAACTCAAAAACCCTGGGTCGACGACCCAGGCATCCTAACAGTACCCCCCCCTTAAGGGCTGGCTTCCAGACAGCCCAAACCAAAACATCAAAATCAAAAAAACAAAAACAACCCAACCAGGGTGGGCGGCGGGGGAAACAGGATGGAGGGCTCAAAACAAAACAAGGAGCCAAAACAAAAAAAAAAAAAAAGAACAAACAACAGAGCCTGGAAAGCAACAGAAGAAAACACAGGAACAAAGTCCAAAACAACAGCACCAAGGCCCAGGCATAGTCCAAAAGCAAACAAACAAAAGAGCTCACGAAAATCTGTTTACATAACAGATTTTAATGTCTTCAGCAGCTGGACACTCATCTGAGGAAGGAACATTGGAAAGGTGGTCAGTGCACAACTGCATTACAAATTTTATGTACGACCCTGTATTTTATTGTATTTATATATTTTTAACATTTTACTTAATAGCTAACCTAGTATTGTGGATAGATGATCTCAGTTGTTCTCCTGACTGAAGTTTAGTCCGTTTACAGCATCCTGCCATGAAATTGCATTGCATTACATTACAGTACCACTTTTGGGAAGGATGAAAATATTTTCAGGAAGGAAGTCAGTCTGCAAGGAGAACTGCCTGAACTTCTCCTGCACGTCAGCACTGAGGTCCACACTGCACCCTGTGAAAACATTAGGTGTTTCAGCTAGACGTTTTAATAATAATAATGGATTGGATTCATATAGCACTTTTCTAGGCACCCAAAGCGCTTCACAATACCACTATTCATTCACTCTCACATTCACACACTGGTGGAGGCAGCTACAGGTGTAGCCACAGCTGCCCTGGGGCAGACTGACAGAAGCGAGGCTGCCATATTGCGCCATCGGCCCCTCTGGCCAACACCCGTAGGCGGTAGGTGAAGTGTCTTGCCCAAGGACACAACGACCAGGACACAGAGAGCAGGGGGATCAAACCGGCAACCTTCCTCCCCTGAGCCACGGTCGCCCGAACCCTTAAAAAAAAGGATTCGTCAGAGTGTGAAATTATGCCTAAATACTGTTACTGTCTAGTTTGTTAGCAGATAGGTTTCATTCCCCTTGGTGTTGATGGAGTAAGTCAGGGTGTATTCATCATACTTCACATCAACAATGAGCAACTCGCTCAAATGTCCAAAGCCTGACAAAAGAATATAACTGAAATAATGAAAATTCTAAAAGGTGAAACTATTAATATCTTTCTCCCAGTGTGGGCGCACCCACTCTGACTTATGTGTCTCAACTTTCCAGGCACGTCGGTCTTATTGGCCACTTTTTCCATTTTCCGACATGTGCCATTATAGCTGAAAAGACATCATTGAAACCTGATTAATCTTCATTTTAAATTATTTATTTATATTTATATTTATTTATATGTAAAAGACTACAAGTTTAACTTCACATAATTATATGTTAATTGTTACCCTGAAAAAATGCTGTAGCTGGCATTTGTAACCAGTTCTGTTTAGAAACTCGTGGGTTTGCAGTGTGCTATGGGTCACTATTCATTTGAAATGGGAAGTGCTGTTCAGTTTTGTGATGGCTGCTGAAGGTGGCTGCTGTAAAGGCCTAGCAGAGCATCTCAAGGGCGGAAACACAGCATTTGGTAGTGATGTGACGTTCTGTATCGAGGCTTCGAAGCGATGCGCGTTTCGAGGCATGCTTCATTTATGGGAGGAGCTGAAAATGATGACGTCCGAAGCCTCGCTGCCCGGCTGTACCACGTGACTGGTTCATGAAGTGGTTCGAACTTAGCCGCGAGCTATGACAGCGATATAAACCCCTCAGACTTCATTCAAAATGTGGGTGTTTGATGGAGAGTTGCGGTTAGTGAGAGTTTGGAGGTTTAGGAAAGTGAGGAGAGAAAGTCAGGAGAGAATGGAGCCAGCTAAGAAGAGGAGGATGTCCTCCCCTGTGTGGGAACATTTTGATTTTATTCCTCCCAACAAGGTATGGAAATTTCTACAGAAGATGTATTTTCATAATACTGATGGTGCAATACAATTTATGTTAAGCTGTCTGTACTTTTGTAAGGTGAAGTGTTTGCTATGTGCCAGGGAGCTGGGATATAACAACAACACCTCATCTATGCTTAGGCACTACAGAGCTTTGCATGAGAATAAGGGGAACACCGATTGTGGAGCAAGACCAGGTGAGCCATCAAATGCCATGATAATATAGCATGCAGTAATGTTACTAAATGATATAACAATATTATACAGCTGTTATAAGTGACGTGTGTGATATTTATATTTGTGCTTTGTCTTTATTGTCTTTCCTCAGGAGAACAATCTCAAATAGCTGAAGACCTGGTTAGCATGGTGATTGAGGACTCCCAGCCAGTTAGCATTGTGGAGGACAAAGGATTCAAAAGATGAGATCATAATCATAGCCTTTTCCTTTTTTGTTTTCGTTAGGTCACGAGCAGTTGTCCAAGCATTTCACTGCATATCGTACTGTGTATGACTGTGTATGTGACAAATAAAATTTGAATTTGAAATTTGAAACCCACCGTGTCCTGTTTATACAGTGTGAGGGTTTTAAACAGACCTTTGACCTTCGTCCAAAGTTCGAGCCTTTTCTCTGCATTTAATTTAAGCGTTAATATCACAGAATAACTGTTGTTGCCGCTGATCAACAAACTGCTTGCTGGGCGGGACTTTCTCAGTCCTTGCTTTGTAAAACATTCAAAATGAAACTCACTCAGTGACCTCAGTGTGATGTTAATATTTTGTTTTATGCTCATAGAAAAGGAAAACTTGGTTTTATTTTAAAGACTTATTTCAACAAATCTGTCATATTGAGCTCATAATCTACACCTGTGGTTGTTGTTTTATGTGCTCTGCTTAGACGCTTCGTTTCAGGAAGCCTGGGTGTGACAGCGGGAACCACTCCTCCAGAACATATAAGCTGTAACACAGCTATTGCTTTCACTTTGGGGACTTTCCGCAGTGGCTCAATAAGCACCCTCGGTGCTTTTTCATACCTTTAGATTTGAAGATTATATTTAAGTTATCAGATATATTTGAAACATACTGAAGACCTTTAAATGGAGCTAAAGGAGACAGTGGAACAACTGCGTCCCTCCACGGACAATGGAAGGAGAGTAATGGTGAGGTCGTGTTTAAATTGTTTTCATTGTCACTGTTTTCCTTTTATTTTGACCTGCTTAGTTCACAGTGCGAGCTTCACAGCTAATGTGAGGCAAACAGGGACGCCTGGTTAAAGCTGGTAAACCTGAACGTTGAACCTTCAACTGTGCTCTGCTGTGAATTTAGCTGGGACCTGACAGTCACAGGTAGTAGCTACTGACCTACTATGTCATCTAAAGACAATCAGCAAATAACAAAACAACAACTTCATAGATCAATATTTAGGAAAAGCCGAGGCAGAAGCTGCAGTGGACGCTTCATTGTTTCTAAGACTCAGTTTCTCTTCACTGCTCTGTGTTACTTTACTTCAACTTCCCTCTTCTCCATGGCTGCTTACAGAGGAACAACAGGACAAACTCGACCGACCGGTGGTTTAGGCATATGTGACAAAGAGTGTGACAGCATAGAGTCTGTCGTGGGCAGTCCCTAACTGCTCACGACAGATGGGGAGTCCCTATAAGTGAAAACAATGGGCCAATCCAATTGCTCCTGATCTAGGCTACATATATCACACGAGGCCCGTTTAGTTTGTAAACAGTGGTTTGTGAGCTGTCCACATTAAGGACAATTTTGGCTTTACGGACAACACGGATTGTCACTCTCCGTGATACACAGATCTTTGATGGTTTATCGAAGCAGAGAAAGTATGATGAATTTTCTTCGTATTGAACTGCTCTGGGCTCTGCTGTTTGTTGGAGTACTGCAGGCGTCCGTCCATAAAGGTAAACTGAGCACTTTGCGTGTTTAACCAGTGATGATTTGTCATAACTGTATACATACTTCTAGGGTTAGTGTTTCAAAATAGATGGTGGTTATCATCATCATCATCATTATTATTATTGCTGTTGTTAATGTTAACAACAATTTTATTTATATATATATATATATATATATATATATATATATATATATATATATATATATATATATAGTCTCGAGACCGAGACTGCAAGACCAGACTGACCAACCTGTGCATTGCCTGGATTGATTACAAGAAGGCCTATGACTCAATGCCCCACAGCTGGATACTGGAATGCCTAGAATTGTACAAGATCAATGGGACCCTAAGAGCCTTCATCAGGAACTCAATGGGGATGTGGCGTACAACACTAGAGGCCAACTCCAAGCCCATAGCACAAGTTACCATCAAGTGCGGGATCTACCAAGGAGATGCTCTGTCCCCACTGCTGTTCTGCATAGGCCTGAACCCCCTCAGTGAGATCATTAACAAGACTGGCTACGGATACCGACTACGGAACGGAGCAGTTGTCAGCCACCTCCTGTACATGGATGACATCAAGCTGTATGCCAAGAGTGAACGAGACATCGATTCACTGATCCACACTACCAGGCTATACAGCAATGACATTGGAATGTCGTTCGGACTGGAGAAGTGTAGTCGGATGGTAACAAAGAGAGGGAAGGTAGTCAGAACTGAGGGGATTGAACTACCAGAAGGCAACATTGCAGACATAGAGGACAGTTACAAGTACCTGGGGATCCCGCAGGCAAATGGGAACCATGAAGAGGCCGCTAGAAAGGCTGCAACCACCAAGTACCTGCAGAGGGTCAGGCAAGTCCTGAGGAGTCAGCTGAATGGTAAGAACAAGATCCGGGCCATCAACACATACGCCCTGCCCGTGATCAGGTACCCTGCTGGGGTAATAGGCTGGCCAAAGGAGGAGATAGAAGCCACTGACATAAAGACAAGAAAGCTCCTGACCATGCATGGAGGGTTTCACCCCAAGTCCAGCACCCTGAGGCTGTACGCTAAGCGGAAGGAAGGGGGCCGGGGACTGGTGAGTGTCAGCACCACAGTCCAGGATGAGACAAGGAACATCCAAGAATACATTGGGAAGATGGCCCCAACTGACCGAGTGCTCAGTGAATACCTCAGGCAGCAGAAACCCAAGAAAGAGGAGGGAGACGAGGAACCATCATGGAAAGACAGGCCCCTGCACGGTATGTACCACCGGCAGATAGAGGAGGTGGCTGATATCCAGAAATCCTACCAGTGGCTGGACAAAGCTGGACTGAAAGACAGCACAGAGGCACTAATCATGGCAGCACAAGAACAAGCTCTGAGTACAAGATCCATAGAGGCTGGGGTCTATCACACCAGGCAAGACCCCAGGTGCAGGCTGTGTAAAGATGCCCCAGAGACAATCCAGCACATAACAGCAGGGTGCAAGATGCTAGCAGGCAAGGCATACATGGAACGCCATAACCAAGTGGCCGGCATAGTGTACAGGAACATCTGTGCCGAGTATAACCTAGAAGTCCCGAGGTCAAAATGGGAGATGCCCCCAAGGGTGGTGGAGAATGACCGAGCTAAGATCCTGTGGGACTTCCAGATACAGACGGACAAAATGGTGGTGGCTAACCAACCGGACATAGTGGTGGTAGACAAACAGAAGAAGACGGCCGTAGTGATCGATGTAGCGGTTCCGAATGACAGCAATATCAGGAAGAAGGAACACGAGAAGCTGGAGAAATACCAAGGGCTCAGAGAAGAGCTCGAGAGGATGTGGAGGGTGAAGGTAACGGTGGTCCCCGTGGTAATCGGAGCACTAGGTGCGGTGACTCCCAAGCTAGGCGAGTGGCTCCAGCAGATCCCGGGAATAACATCGGAGATCTCTGTCCAGAAGAGCGCAGTCCTGGGAACAGCTAAGATACTGCGCAGGACCCTCAAGCTCCCAGGCCTCTGGTAGAGGACCCGAGCTTGAAGGATAAACCGCCCGCAGGGGCGTGCTGGGTGTTTTTTATATATATATATATATATATATATATATATATATATATTCTCTTCAATATAATGATCATAGTGCAGATATAAACTTTGCACGAACACCATCACGTATATACGACTATTAGCATGTATTTTTTTTAAAAACATCATAAACCTCAATTGTATTGATTTTCCTGATTTCAGTTTGAGTTTGTCATGCCCAGTGCAATATTATGCTCTCTGTTTAACAGTTCATGTTGCGTGTCCACGGCTGAAGTTTGTTTAAGTCAGCACTATATCTGAAATGAACACTGATATAGAGCCGCGGGTGCTGGTATAAAATTGTTGTATTACCTTGAAATATTTATAACCCAAAAATAATGAAGTGGAGGCACAGAAAGTGTCCTGTTTATTAAAAAAAATATCTCTTTAAGAGGGATCTGAAAGACCGTAATGATTATTCAAACTGATATTCTCGGGAAGAGAGAGTTAGCTCAGTACTACAGCTTACAAGATCTGAGATAGCACGATATATCTAGTCCAGAGGAGGCAGTAAAACTCAATACTAAAGTCCTAAACTCAATATTGAGATTAATACAAAAATAGAAAAGAAAGAATGTTTCAAGCACTGCAGATTTTCTGTTGTTGTTGTTTAAAGAGGAAAAAAGAGAGACTGTGACACCATCTTACATTACTTGTAAGATGTTGGTCATGTGACACATTTCAAGTAATTTGAGACGGTGCCGTTTCGCTCTTTCCTTATCAAGAGCAGGTTGAAGTTGTGTAATCTGTGAACTGTTGTATTTCTATATGATTTTCTTGCACTGTAGTTTGTGTGAACGTTGTTGTTGTAAAGCATGTGAATAATGAGTTACAGTGATCTAATCTAGAGAAGATGAAAGCAGATTACTAGATTTGTTCATGTTTACTTAATCAGAAATGACTGTGAGGATTTTAAATTATTGGTCCAGTTTTATAGATCAGGAGCTCAGGTGTGTTTGTGAGTGCGCTACATACACAGCGGCCAATGACAACTACCTCAGTCTTATCCGTATTTGGCTGCAGGAAGTTTGTACCATCCAGCATTTACTGTCTTTGATGTGTAGCAAAGGCCATGTTATCTTATTGGAACTTCATTACCCAGCAGACCGATGTAGTTATCTCCCGAGCTGACAGCAAAGCAGAGAGGAGCCCATCCTTTATTTGTTAAAACAGGAGTTTGACTGTGCTATGTTTACAACACTTCTATTTTGTGTTATTTTTGTTGTAGTTACTTCTACTTTACTTATTAACTACTAATTAGTAAAAGTGTGAACAAGTGGTCACTTTAGTTTTAAACCTAATTGTTTCTATGAGTGTGATTTCAAAGCTCCAGAAGTTAGTAATTGTACTTTGATCCCTTTAACCTCTCTGCTTTGTGTCACTTTCTCTCTTTTAGACCAGAAAAACATCACAGCTGGACAGAACGTCACTCTGCCGTGTCGAGGTCAAGACAACAACATCCCCATCACAGTGGTAGAGTGGAGCAGAGCTGACCTGGGATCAGAATATGTCCTTTTGTACAGGGATGATCTGTTTGTTCCAGACAACCAGCATCCATCTTTTAAGAACCGGGTGGATCTGCAGGACAGACAGATGAAGGATGGAGACGTGTCTCTGATTCTGAAGGATGTGACGATTAATGACACTGGAACATACGAGTGTCGTGTCTTCAGGAGAAGAACAAACCGCAGGAAGAGAGCTCATCTGAAGACTGACCCCATCAGCATCATCAACCTTCATGTTGTTGATCCTCCAGGTGAGTGAGTAGAGTTGAGTGTGTGTGTGATCAGAGGTGAAGCTGCTTCCTG
The DNA here is from genome assembly GCF_057381845.1 of Rhamphochromis longiceps. Taxonomy (NCBI): domain Eukaryota; kingdom Metazoa; phylum Chordata; class Actinopteri; order Cichliformes; family Cichlidae; genus Rhamphochromis; species Rhamphochromis longiceps. The sequence goes on along the minus strand of NC_140559.1, from coordinate 23,212,919 downwards.
GTTGTTGATGTTTGTTTCTAAAGATGTTGTTGATGAGACTTTGTAGAAAGCAGCTGGTCTGAGTGATGTGATCAGAGTGCAGTAGATAATGTCTGACAGCAGTTTGAAGAGGAAATGGATTCTGTTCTGTTCTTCACTCATCACCTACCTGACAGCTGACACCTCACACCTGTTTCTCACCTGCAGGTCAACAAGGAGGACACACAGAGGATGGAGGGAAGGAGGCTGGATCTGTTGGACTCGTCATTGGTCTTTCAGTTGTTGCTGTTGTTCTTTTTTTGATCTATAGAAAACATAAAAAATGTAATCAGGACTCACACCATCCTCCCGCTGAACCACAGACTGAAATGTCTGAAAGTTTTCTAAACTCTGAATCTCCTGCTGCTGAATACAATGACAGAAATGACCTGGAAGCAAACAACTGTCACGGACACTCCACAAGGATCCCTGATGTCACTCTGACACTTGCTGACTCCTCAGGAAACAGCAGGACTGCTTCCACAGAGAAACATCAGAGTGCAGTAGATAATGTCTGACAGCAGTTTGAAGAGGAAATGGATTCTGTTCTGTTCTTCACTCATCACCTACCTGACAGCTGACACCTCACACCTGTTTCTCACCTGCAGATCAGACAGGAGGAGACCCTGGGCTGGAAGCTGGTCTGTCAGTTTTTGGTGTGACTTATTTTTAAACCTGAAACAATTTTTTCACCTTCTCTTTGTACCGAACAAAAGCTGGTCTTAAGCTATATTTATATTATAAGCTAATGAAATGTTTCATAACTAAAATCTGACAGTTGAGCTTTCAGATTACTGCAGTACTATTTTATCTACCTCATGCTTTATAACCTATTTATTTGCCTCATTACAAAATGTCCAACTAATGTTCCTTCTGCTATCGGTTAATGAAGCTTCAGTAGAAAATTGAATCAGTCTATTTCAGCTTTAGCACTGGATACATGAAAATCTATTTACTGTCATTTCATTGTTTTTATAGAAAACAGATCAACTAGTCTGACAGGTGCCTCTTCATCACAGAGGTAACACTGTGATCAGTAACATTAGACATTCATTGTTATTAAATGTTCTCATTAGTTTGTTTCTGTTTCTTTATTGTATTGATACATTATTACACATAATTCTCAGAAATTATAAGAGCAGAATACAAACAGACCATGACACATTTTTCAGGGATTCTCAGCTGCCAGAAGCAGATCAGAAAAGATCATAATGTTTTATATTCTGTAAATGCTCAAATAATGAAGAAATAAATGATGTCAACGTTAATTCTCAGTGTGTCATGTGTGTTATTAACAATGTCCAGGTGTTGAAACTTTGTAAGCTCTGCTTTTCAAATCTTTCATGTTCTTTAAAGAAAAGTAAAGATCTTTTGATCTAAAGTGACTGAATTTTTATTTCAGCTCAGCCCCAACAAAATGGTTTCTACAGAGAAAGAGGATCGTACTCAGTGTGCACACTACACAGGAGTGACAGCTGTGCCCACACAGTTTAATTATACCTGCAACAACATCAGTGATCACACTAGTCAAACTTGCTCAACAATGGCAAGGACAAACATTTTCTTAATACGATGAATATAACATTTTTAGACTGTCATATTATAACTATCTGGTGAGAATAAATTATGTATTAATAATATATTTGAGATCTCATGCAGGTTAGACGTGTAGGCTAAGTGAAGCCGTAACTTTACATCATGATTCAATCCATTCAAAGCTGCTAATAAACCTGAATATTGACCTTTAACCACGATACAAAGAAAATGCAATTAAAATGTAACCTGCACAACTCCTAACAAGCCAGTGTTGTGGTTTGTGTTCAGGTTCATTAAAACCACTGTTCAGTTTGAGGAAGCAGTTTTAAGACACAACAGACATACATGCAAGTGTAATCGTTTTTGTTTGTTTGTTTTAAAACAAGCTCATTATTCAAGTCTTTAAGAATCCAAAGAACATTTAACAGCCTGAAGGAAAACTGTGGATGTTAAAAATGTGGTCAGGTCAGTTTTAACAATGGTTTGCGTTACCAGTTTGTACCGGTTCTTTTGTTTTCCTGTAATTTGTTTTACAAGCAGCAACTCATGAACTCAGTAACTCGATAAAATGGTTTAAAAAACTAAATGTGGGATCAGGGCTGTGAGTCAGTCAGTCTTATTTGAATGTTCTTTGATAGCATGTGTACCGTTTCCTCATCAGGCTGACTAGATACAGTTTTGAAGTTCATTGACAGCATCAGGGTGAGTAAATCTGCCTCATCAAGTTTAGGTGTGACCTACATGAGTGTGTGCTCGAGTTAGTATAGTTCAATGATAACTAGGTAAATAACCACAATGACATCATCTTCTCAAAATGTTAGTTTGTCCTGTTTATAAGAAACGTCTCCTAGTGTTTAAATCTGACCTTGGACTTCCAGCTTTTTCGTTTGTTATGAGCTCACTTGTTTATTTATTTTTTCTTTTGTGAACTGAAAAAAAAAAGTGAATCAATTCTGATAAATTGCTACAGAGTAGGTGGAGCCCAACCCTCCCTCATTTCTTGTAAAACGAAACTAACTTTCTCCATTTTTGTCCTTTCTTTATCAACTTATGTGTGACTTTCTTTTTTTTTTCTTTGTAAATAATTATATTTAAGGTAGGAACATTAAATCAGGCTGTTGTTGGTCCTGTTTGTGACGGCTATGCTGATTTATATTGGATGATGAACTGTGACATGGGATCCATGGTAAGCAATAAATGCTTGAGCTCATAAGATCAGTATGGCTGGACTTTCCCCATACAACAACTTTCATTCACAACAATAACATCGCGTCAGCCCATCAAACACCTCACTGACTTCAAACCCAGGCTTAGCCTCTACATTACAGCTTTACTTTATTTTTCTCTCTTAGAGCCTTTTTCAGAATGACTTATAATAACTCCTGTATCCCAAATATGAATTAATAATACTACAAATTCAGTGATTCAGCAAGAGATGCCTGAACATTCAAACATTGTAAATAAATAAACCTTCATGACACTGCTGCATCACACCTGCTTATGAAGCATATGAAGTGGATCAGAGTACAGTTGTTCATGGGCTTGTTTGTTTTCTTGTATTACGAGGTTTCCTCCGTGATTTATGACTTATTAAAGCATTTTAACCTTTGACACTGTTTCACCTGATTTCAATGTTGAACCTGAACTAAATACATAAATACATGAAAATTTGCGCATAGGAACCATACCTAGTATGGTTTAATTGTTTAATTATGCAGTTAGACATTTTTCTGAGAACAATAATTGTCGGCAGTGCGTCTAAATAAACACAGCATCATGCTGAAACCTCAGCGCTGGTTCAGCTGCTTGTTATCACCAACTTTGTTTAAAATGTTATCAGCCAAATAATGTAGTTTTGTAATGACTGAGAATAAAACACAAACACCAACACAAATGCAGCATGTTTTTCATTCAGAAACAAAGTGACGGCAGTTTGAATGTGAGTCTGTTTGCACGGCAGCTGTGTTATTAGGAAGACTGGATTTCCATTTCTTATCCATTAACTAAATGAAAGTTTTCCTTTGTCGAGACAATAGAGAAGTGAATGAACTGAACAAGGGAAGAAATTGTACTGCACATGTTCTAGTTGTTTTTTAACGTAAACTAAGAAACAGTGTAGAAGGGAAACTCCCTGCAGGAAAGCAGTCAATGCATTACAGTGTGTGTGTAATGCTGTTGCTGTTGTTTGTAATAATGTGGTGTTGATATCAAGTGAATGTGTCATTTGCATGATGAACACTGCATACCTGTAGCACATGTCAGGCTAAAAATAATGATGAGGCCAAATAAGCACTATGACTGATGCTCAAGAGGATATGCAACGCAGAAAGAGGAAAACCCAGAGACATGTTGATTAATGATATTCATGGATACAGAACTGACCTTATATTAGTTTAAAACCAATAAATATATTATTCCTGCTCTGAGGCCTTGTGGTATTTGCTTCCGGAAGTGTGCACCTCCTTGAAAACATAAACCCAGGGAGACAGAGAGGCCGACGGAGAGATGAAAACACGCACAGACACAAAAAGAGCGGCAAGGAGTGTCAACCCGTGACTACCAAACATCATGTAGTCATTTTTATTATGAAACATCATGAAGTCTCAAGGGTTTGTAAGAAATGGTTGAACGGCATTCCAGACATGATGAGACGGGATTAAATAGTCTGCTGTGTGTGTGTGTGTAGCAGTACTGATGAATGCTGAGAGACGCTCCTCCTCTGATTCACCACTCTGTTTTTATTAAATATGATTGAAGAGCGTTTCTCACATAAATAGTAGAAGTCCATAAATAAACATCTCCCCTCTTCAAAAGAGAGCTAGAGATAACTTACAATCACCAATCCCCTCAATCTGAAACAGCCTCAGTTAAACTTCTTTGGTTTATTTGCTCTGACTGCGCAGAGCCATCACACAAAGGAGAGAGTACACAGATAAGATGAGAGATAACAGCAGAGGAGAAACTTTGTTTGCACATTTGAAATTCAAATCAGGCCACAGTACAGGGTCTGTTTTAATCAGAGATCTGTGGTTCTGATCCACTGCCTGCTGAGTCCACTCTCCTCTTACACTTAGCCTCCGAGTATTTGAGATCATAATATTTAAGTGAGTTATCTAGGTTTTTTTTAATGGCAACAGCAGATCTCCCTTCTCTTGTTTACCTCCCGCTCCTGCTGAATGGCAGGAGCAAACAGTTTTAAGTTTGAATAACAAAAAATGCAATTAAATACTGATTGCTGAGAGACACTCCTCTGATTCACAACTCTGGTTTATTAATGTCATTAGCGTCACAAGAGCTCCCCCTAGTGGCGAAACACCAGCATTTCAACAGCTGTTACAAGTCCCCTTACAGTTTTCTTCAATCAATCAGTCTTTATTTATAAAGCACTTTTCATACAAAAAATGTAGCACAAAGTGCTTTACATAGTTAAAAGCAGCCCACCCCACCCTCCAACTCACTCCCCACACTCTCATTAACATAAATGATGTGAATACACACATATCCCCCCCCCCCCCCCCCCCCACCCCCACCCCCACCCACACACACATACACACACGCGCACACTTAAGGAGTAAAAATTGGGCTGGGTTCGCATGAGCCAAGTGAGGAAACACTATAACAGGGAGCCGTCTGCACCGGGAGCCGGTCACAGACCGCAGCGTCCAGGCTGGTCACACAGCAGGAGGGAGGCAAAGGAGCCCCCAGCCAGGCTGAGAGGACCCCAGAGACCCAGCAGCCACGGTCGATCACAGCCCCGGTGCAGAGAGCGTCCTCCGAGGAAACACTGGAGATATGACCCAATAGGATATATACAGCGTAAAATGATAAAATAAATGAGAACAGGATACAATATAAATATAAATATAAATAGAGCAAGAAGATTAAAAAATGAATAAGAATAAAATAAATAAATGCTATGACCATGGATTCATACTGGAGGCCAAACCTGCACAAGCATAGCAGTGTAGAATGTAACACATCATTTCATTTCAAGTGGCTTCTAAGGTGGATTTACTTGTGCAAGTTTAGATTTTTTGTTTGGTATTGTTGAGTGGCAGTATGGGTTTACTAAGTTTAATTTTGTTTATTTAACTATTAGTTTCTGTGTGTGAATGACAGAAAGACCACATACTGTTGAGGGAAAACAAAGGAATCTCTTTTCCTCTGGCTGAGTAGCATGAACAAATGCAGCAGATGGCCCCATGAATGGAAATCTGCCCTCACGATAATGTGTGTTACATTACAACTTCTTATTATTCCTTCAGATACACACATACATTGTGTGGTTCAGATGGATTACATTATTAAATCATCATCAAATCTTCATTATGAGTAATTAATTTATCTTCAGTGATTACAATCACAAATATTTATAATTTATGCATAAATAACGGACTATAAAGCACCAACAACCGGTATGACGAACGCGGCCGTGACTCTGGCAGACGAGCTGAACACTTTCTATGCTCGCTTCGAGGCTGCAGCTAAGGACTAGTGTTGCCAACTTAGCGACTTTGTCGCTATATTTAGCAAGTTTTCAGACCCCCTTAGCGAATTTTTTTCTAAAAATAGACTAGCGACAAATCTGGCGACTTTTTCGGGTGTTATTGGAGACTTATTTATGACGACTTTTTGACGTGAAAACGCGGATCGCTCTTACTCTCAACCAGAGATGGGCAGTAACGCGTTACTTGCCAGCGATCATATAACAGCATCTGTCCTATTTCACAGTAACATGATGGCACTGAGAGGGTATGTATGGTAGATTGGAGAGTGATGCTAACAGTAGAGCAGTGCAAACTCTGTGTTAAAGTAATAAAGAATTATGCGCATGCGGTGATCTGTTAACACCGTGTCCATCGTGTGTGTGTGTGTGTGTGTGTGTGTGTGTGAAAGAGAGAGCGATATAACAGACCATATTGTGGCGAGCTCAGACAAGGAGGAGACGGAGGTGTCGTTTGGTCTTGCTTCCTGTGAGCTAGCCAGGGAGCACAGCCGTTTATTAACAATTCTAGAAAAACACTGCCGCTAGCTAACTGCTCAGCGCGGCAACAACAACAACAACACAGGGCGCCCTCTGACCCCGGAAGGACACACGTCGCAGCGAGAGGGCGTCACCCGTCACCATGGCAACATAAACAAAACACAACTGTACAAACAGAACCCCGAACAGCCCTGACCAGAGATGGGCAGTAACGCGTTACTGTAATCTGATTACTTTTTTCAAGTAACGAGTAAAGTAAGGGATTACTATTGCAAAAATAAGATTACCGTTACCTTCCTGTAGTAACGCTGCGTTACTGCGTTACTAAAACCGTGATTTTTTGCGAGAATGTCTCACGACATTCTCGCAAAATGTCGTGTGGGTAAGCGAGTGCGTTGTTAGTGACAACAGCTGCGTGCAGATCAACAATGGATCACATATGGATTGTGGGAGAGAGTGTGAGCGTGCAGCGTTTAAAGCGTGGAAGTACTGACCTTACTTTGAGTTTGATTCCATAAAAAGTGACAAAAACATTAGCGTCCGTTGTGCGTGGGAAGAAAACTTTTTACAGCGAAAAAACCCCTAAACTTCCAAGCAAGCACCGAGTAGCTATGACGTAATGGGAAACTCACAGAGAAACTCGCGGATTCTTCAACTGACCGCGGCACACCTGCACCAGGGTAAACCTCCGCCTACCGTAGTCCTGCTTTACAGGTGAAAATAGAGCAACAGGACCGCTGAGTCTTTGACTTTATTTATTTTCTGCTGTGTTTTACTTGCATCTATTTGAAAGACTGAGTGTAAACACAAAAAATATTTTATTTTATGTGCTGGAATGTGTTTAAATGTTAAACTAATTTATTCAAGTCAGAGAATGTTGCATATAATTAAATTTTTGCTTGATGCATAAAGTTAAAAGATTAAAACTGATAAAACAAGTAAAAAAAAAGACTTTTCCATTTGATTACATTTTGTATGATGGATTATGTAGAAAAAGTAGAATTGGGGTGAGAGATCTATCGCTTTATCACCTATTCAGGTTGTAAATCGTGTTTTTAAAAAGTAACTAAGTAACTAAGTAATTAATTACTTTTGAAAATAAGTAATCAGTAAAGTAACGGGATTACTTTTTTGAGGAAGTAATCAGTAATTAGTTACTGATTACTTTTTTCAAGTAACTTGACCAACACTGCTCTCAACAAGCAGCGGTGCTGCCTTGGGCACCTCACCCGTGCCAAAGCGCTCACGGGCGGAGGATAGTCCTCTCCCAGAGCTGCTATCGGAGCAGGTGACCCACGTTGTGGGTGGCTGTAGCTCAGGTGGCAGAGCAGGTCAGCCACTAATCAGAAGGTCGGTGGTTCGATTCCAGGCTGCATCCTGGCTGCATGCCAAATATCCTTGGGCAAGACACTAACCCCATGTTTGCCTACTGGTGGTGGTCAGAGGGCCTGGTGGTGCCTGTGTCCGACAGCCTCGCCACTGTCAGTGCGCCCCAGGGCAGCTGTGGCTACAATGTAGCTGCCATCGCCAGTGTGTGAATGGGTGAATGACTGAATGTAGTGTAAAGCGCTTTGGGGTCCTATGGACTAGAAAAGCGCAAATGCAGGCCATTACCATTTACACCTGTGCGTCCAAACGGCAAATGAATCGCGCATGAGCGAAGCCGCTGCTCCCGCACTGACTGTAACGCAGTCAGTTCTTCTTTTACTGTTATGATGTTTTGTGGATCACGAGGTTTAAAACTACTTATAAGAACACACTCTCACACACAAAGTAACTCCACCAGAGTGCCAATTTCAGGTCACTTTTGCTGGTCCAAGCCCGGGTAAAGGAGCAGGGTTGGAATTGTGACAAAAAACAATAATTGCTAAAAGAAATTTAATTTGTAGTTCTAAATAAATTCTAAATGCATTTAGGACGTTTTTTACTCACTTTATGTCTCTTCCACGATGTTATTTCTCTCTAAAACAGCATAGGTTACAATTACATTAGCATGAACAATTGTGCAAATTAGGCGATGACGTCATTTGGCGACTTCTAGCGACTTTTAGGACAACCAATAGCGATTTTCCTTACTGAGGAGTTGGTAAGTTGGTAACACTGCTAAGGACTCCAACGATGCTAGTGCTAGCGGCGCTAACGGCTGCAGACAGGAAGATACTGCCAGCACCGGAAACGTGCTCGTCATCTCCGAGCATGAAGTAAGGAGAGCCTACCTGAAGGAGATTAGGAATCTGGAGAACTGGTGCCAGAGGAACAACCTCCTTCTAAACGTCAGTAAGACAAAGGAGCTGATAGTGGACTTCAGCACTAAGCAGGAGAGGAACTACCAGACCCCCGTCATCAACGAGTGCCCAGTGGAGAGAGTGGACAGCTTCAAATACCTCGGAGTTCACATCACGCAGGACCTGTCATGGTCCTGTCACATCAACTCCGTGGTGAAAAAGGCCTGACAGCGTCTCTACCACCTCAGATGCTTGAGAGACTTCCAACTGCCCTCCAAGGTGCTCAGGAACTTTTACTCGTGCACCATAGAAAGCATCCTGACGGGAAACATCTTAACCTGGTTCGGGAACAGCACCATGCAGGACAGACGAGCTCTACAGAGGGTTGTGCGATCAGCTGAGCGCACCATCCGCTCCGAGCTCCCTGACCTGCACTCAATCTACAGCAGGCGGTGCTGGACCAAGGCCAGGAAGATGGTGAAGGACCTCAGCCATCCCAACAACAGACTGTTCTCTCTGTTGAGGTCAGGAAAGTTCTTCTTCTTGCGCCTGGTGGCGCCAGTGTCCGGCAGCCTCGCCTCTGTCAGTGCACCCCAGGGTGGCTGTGGCTACAATGTAGCTTGCCATCACCAGTGTGTGAATGTGTGTGTGAATGGGTGAATGACTGAATGTAGTGTGAAGCGCTTTGGGATTCTTAGGGACTAGAAAAGCGCTATACAAATGCAGGCCATACTTACTTCTATTGATGTTATTCTGTGTGTCTGTATCACAACCTGGTATGCCAAGACCACAAAGCTCTATGGAGGAGGGTCAGATCACAACGTATGACCTGTATGAACTGTCAGTCACCAATCAAAGTTAGAGGGCGTGGATTTTTTTCTCTCCTTTTTTCCACAAGTGGATCTTTTGCTATACTGGTCCACTTAATTGTCATAGTTTATTCAAGCTTTATTATTTATTTTTATTTCAAGTTATTACAATCAGAACGGACAGGACTCGGGGACGGGAAAGAGAAATAAGAAGAAAAGAGAAGTTGGGAGTAAAGAACGAGAGAGAAAGAACAACAGAGGTATGAGAAGAGGGATAGTGAGAAAATCAGTAAAAATCTGCTTCGCCAACTGCTGAAAAAACAAACAAACTGTAGTGGCCTCCTATAACCACTTTCTACTATCCAGGAGTTAAACACCTCAACACAAAAGTCACTGACGCCAGAGTGGGTTTAGACTTTGCTTTATATGGCTGGTGTGAAACTGTAACAACAAAATACAGTGTATATGACAAACTAAAATAATTACTTGAGGAGCTGCGTAACCAAGTGCTAATGCTAACATCAAATAACAGTCTACAAACCATAAACAAACAATAAAAGTGCCGAACAATAATGCATACTCACAGGGAATGCCTTTTTATGAACCTTTCACAGCGTAGATCACAATAATCAGTCGATTGTCTGAGTCTTTCTGACACTTCTCCTGTCCGCACACGGACTTTCTCTTAAAGGGCCAGTGCACTAACTAAACAAAAAAAAACGTACAAATTTGACAATAGTCAAAACAAAAAGAAAAGAGCACAGCAGGAAAACTACAGCAACAAACAACATAAGCACAGGTAACAGTAAATAATAAATACGGAATCTCACTGAGCAGCACACAAGACCAACAACACACAATATGTTTAGAGGCAGCAGCCAAACAATGTGCGTGTCTGTGAGTATCTGCTTTTACACCTGTCTGTTTGCCAGTGCCGATATTCATAAGGTTCCCTTTCAGTCAATTCACTTGGTACAACACATAAGACACAATATCATGTGTCCTGGCTGAAGAAACCTTTATTCATACCCTTAAGGCAGATGGCGTGTGATGACATGTGCACGTTCCTCTCCTTCAGGGAACAGAAGTTATAGACATAACTTTTTGTTTCTCCATATAAGTGTTTAATAGTAGGTATGGGGAGCCATAGCCCTGCCCCCCAGGGGCATGAAGCATGAAGTTTTTCGGTTGGCAGCAAACATTTTTACACCTTTTTATTGTTGTTTATTAAGTATTAATATCTTACCCTAAAACAGGACATCTATATTTGCTGATTTCATACCAAATTTGTACCTTGAATCTTTATTCTCAAACATTTAAACAGCTGAAATAATAAAAAATAAAACTGTCAGGAGCCGGTTAAGCCTGACTTTACTAAATATACTGAATGAAGCACAAACTGTGTGGTAATGTCACAGGAGTGTGCGTGTATTCATTTGGTGATTTATAAAATGTATAAATGTTTTTGCACCTAATTCTACTCTGTAATCTGGCTAATGTATGGCTCAACAGGCTGCACATAAAACATGTTCCCCGAGCAGAGAATCTATATTGTGCTTTAACATGCCATAAATAAAAGAATCATGTGGCACTTCCAGATGATTTGAAACTGAAACTCAGAACATAACATCTTCCTGTTCATTCTTTGAGCTACAGACACCGTGTGGTTTAACGGTTTGAGAGTAAAGATTGACTATAAAAAAGAATTCAAATAAGCTCAGCCTACATGCAAATCTGAGATGATGTCAACAAATACAGAGTAGGTCTACTGTTTTTGGATCAGATGCTTATAGAATAATAAAACTGTGGGGAAACTGTTTCACAAGAGGAAATAAAATATAAGAATAAAGTTGTGTCCTATGTAATCTATGTTTATTACTAACGCTCATAAGGGAAACACAAACACTTAAGACCCTCCCACTCTCACTGCAGAGGGTCTGAGGATCCTTCAGGAATGGTGAAGCTGTTTTCTGGAGAATTGAAAGGTCAGTAGGCTGTGATTTTATATCTGTCAATCTCTAATCTGGAACCCAATCTGCTAGCTTCACAGCATAGGTTATGATGATGATTTACCCTGTAAGTAATGAACCACCTTCATAATATAGAAAACCACGGGATAATTCTTAAGTTACGCGGATAAGGCAAAATCCTGCTTCAAAGGACAAGCAGGTCAAGCTCCTCACCTCGTGCAAAGAAAAATTGGTTCAAGACTCAACATGAACATATGAAACTTAGCAGTGGACATTGTCATATCAGAAAAAGAAAACAATTCCACACAGAGAAATAGTCCCTTAATTTTTTTTCTATATATGCTTAGATGTTAAGGTTCTGTTTTATATGTCTATTTTTTTTTTCAATAAAGCCATTCTTGTGTTCTTTTGCCTTTGTTACGGGCCTTCCATTAGGTCTGTTTTATAAATTTAGCTCTAATCAGCTAAATTTAAGTTACCATGATAAACAGCTGCTGCTTAACCAGCAGGACAAAATAAAATTTAATGAGGAGGAGAGCAATCCCAACCAACATTAACAGGTAGAGCACTAGAAGATGGAGGATGAAGGAACTTTATAATCCTGTCAGAAACAGGTCTCTTGTAAATGAGAATATGTTCATATAGGTAATTTCACTGAGACCCAAAGGTCAAGTAAAAATAATCAACTATAGACTATGTTGAGAATAAAGTCTAAAGGGGTCCCAGTAGTATTGGGAGCATTAGAAGCTGAAACATCCAAAGTGGAAGTGTGGTTGCAATCTCAAATCTCTCTGTGCAGAGTAGACGCTTGTTAAAGAAATTATATCTAGAGGGGTATTCACACAGGATATTGGGCAGGACTTAGAGAACAACCCCAACTCATCTAAGCTCAAATTGGGATGTATGTGGGGCGACATTAACTAAAATGAGGTTGTTCTAATAAACTTTTGCTCCACTGACAGGAAATTAAATTGAACTCATGAGTAAAAATGAGAAAAGAAGACAATAGATAAAAATAAATAAAATAAATAAATAAATAAAAATAAAAACAATAGAGCTTTAATTTTATTAATGCATTTTTACATCAGACAACATTTGACATGACACATATACATAGTCCAGGTATGACATTGCCAAACATTGCTCAACCAGATTAAACAGCAGCATCATATAGCAGTTTTGTGGTGTTGTGCTGGTTCCAGGTTTTTGGCACAAAGATCCAAAATACAAATTTTTAATAAAATACTGCCTTTGTGTATATATAAATGACAAAAGGTAACCGTCTTATTCTAAGTAATAAATAGTATAATGTCATCTTTTGGTTTTCTAATAAAAAATAATTACTGAATTGTACAGTGGCTTTAAATCAAAGGCTATTTATTTCTGAAGGTTTGTTCACAACAGTCTGCCATCCTTTTCCTCTCCTCCCCATCTTTGATTTCCGGTGCAACTTAAGTCTCACTCACTCACACACACACACACACACACACACACACACACCTGAGGGGGCGACCAAGGGGGCTCTCTTGGCTCTCTATGGATTGTTTAAAATAAACTGGCACTTCTGAAAAGGCTAAGATGATTTTATGTTTTCTGAAGATGATTTTACTCCTGTCCTGTTCTTCTTTGTATTCGCCTTTGAAAATTAATTTGTGACAGGTAGATAAAAGAAGAGTTGGAAGATAATAATTTGGCTCATAGTCTTCTCCCTTGTTATCATTCGAGAGTTTACTTTGATTCTAGCTCAGATTATTCAGTTCCAGTTTTATTCATAAAGCACCATGAAACATTATTCTCAACACACTTTATCTTTAGTAAAATCAATAATAAAAAAAACCTCCCAGAAATATCACAATACTTTAATAATCTCTTTCAAAATTGTTGATGAGCCGCCTGGTTCTTTTTTCTTCATTTATAGAGGAATAAGGGGAATCTCACCCATTTCTGTGTGGCAGTGGTCGCACAGAAATAAACAAAAGCTCCACATTGCAACTTCGATTTGTTGATTTCATTTGCAACTTTGCATATTAAAAATGTCTGAGAGAGGCATTAGCTTAGCAGGAGGCAACAGTCATGAACTAGCTAGCTAGTCTCAGTTCAGTACATACAGAGGCCATGTTTGTTTCATCTTTACAAGTTCCCCTTAAAAAAAAACAATAAGATGACTTCCAGCTGGTGTTCGTGGAGGTCATTGAGCAGACAGTGAGAAACTAAAGGCACAACTTTCACTTTAGATTGTTTTTCAGACACTGAAATAAATTCCAAAATTTGTGAATTTACAAACATTCCCCCCAAAAATTTTTGCTAGGCTAATTTTCGATGTTTTGCAAGTTTTCTTTTGGGATAAAGAAATGTTTAGTTTAATTTCTTTAATGAGTCAAAAGATATTGAAGTATTTCACAAACACCGTAAAAACCAAATTTTGAATGGCATGGACATTCACTTCAGTACATTGTCATCTGTTTTAACTCTGAATGCTCAGTGTCCACTATGAGAAATTGGAACAGCAGCAAGAAACTAAGATCAGGTGGAAAAAGCTGAAACGTGTTAACTAGGCTCAAGTCTAACTGGGGGCTGGTATGAACCCAGAAACAGGGTTCCGTTTTCTGTAGATCAAAAAACCACCACCAACAACAACAAGCACAACAGGAACTACCAGACCAACTATCAGTCCAACAGATCCATCCTCCTTCCTTCCTTCCTCTGTGCCTCCTCCTGTCTGAGCTGCAGGTGAGAAACAGGTGTGAGGTGTCAGCTGTCAGGTAGGTGATGAGTGAAGAACAGAACAGAATCCATTTCCTCTTCAAACTGCTGTCAGACATTATCTACTGCACTCTGATCACATCACTCAGACCAGCTGCTTTCTACAAAGTCTCATCAACAACATCTTTAGAAACAAACATCAACAACCAGGAAGCAGCTTCACCTCTGATCACACACACACTCAACTCTACTCACTCACCTGGAGGATCAACAACATGAAGGTAGATGATGCTGAAGGGGGGGGGTCTTCAGATTTGCTCTCTTCCTGCGGTTTGTTCTTTGTACAACACGACACTCGTATGTTCCAGTGTCATTAATCGTCACGTTCTTCAGAATCAGAGACACGTCTCCATCCTTCATCTGTCTGTCCTGCAGATCCACCCGGTTCTTAAAAGATGGATGCTGGTGATCTGGATCCAGCTGCTTATCCCGGTACATTAGGACACTTTCTTTGCCCAGGTCAGCTCTGCTCCACTCTACCACTATGATGGGGATGTTGTTGTCTCGAGCTCGACACGGCAGAGTGACGTTCTGTCCAGCTGTGATGTTTTTCTGGTCTGAAAGTGACACAAAGCAGAGAGGTTAAAGGGATCAAAGTACAATTACTAACTTCTGGAGCTTTGAAATCACAATCATAGAAACAATTAGGTTCAAAACTAAAGTGACCACTTTGCTTTTTTTTGGTGGGGGGGTGAAAAAAAAAAACCCACTTGTTCACACTTTTACTAAATAGCAGTTGGTAAGTAAACTAGAAGTAACTACAACACAAATATCACAAAATAGAAGTGTTGTAAACATACCACAGTCAAACTCCTGCTTTAACAAATAAAGGATGGGCTGTTCGCTTTAGTTCCTAGCACCTCTCTGCTTTGCTGTCACCCTGGGAGATAACTACATCAGTCAGCTATGTGCAAGGTCTGCTGGGTAATGTAGTTCCAATAAGATATAGGGCCTTTGCTACACAACAAACATAATAACTGTTCGATGGCACAAACCTTCTGCAGCCAAATATGAATAAGACTGAGGTAGTTGTCATTGGCCGCTGTGTATGCAGCGCACTCACAAACACACCTGAGCTCCTGATCTATAAAACTGGACCAATAATGTAAAATCCTCACAGTCATTTCTGATAACAACCTCGACTTAAGTAAGCATGAACAAATCTAGTAATCTGCTTTCATCTTCTCTAGATTAGATCACTGTAATGGCTGAGTGCATAGCAAAGTCAGCGGCCCCATGTGAGGGGGAAGGTTCGAAGGTATAGTGTCACGGCCAGGAGGGTCACCTGAACGCTGATCAGCGGTTTCTATCTTTCTCTCTCTGCTCCTTTCTGTCACCGGGGCAGAACTCATTGTGGGTTCACGCCCTCGGCCCTTGGAGAAAGGAAACACCTGAGCCTCATCAAGGTGATCAGCATATAAGCCAGAAGATGACTGCTGTTCTTTGCTGGATCGTTGTCTGCTACGCGTTAGTGAACGTCAAGCCACAGCAAGTTAAGTGGAGTGTTTCTTTGTACTTTGTATTTACCAACGTCTCCCTGTCTACAGACTTCCTGGATTCTTCCCAGTGTCATTCCCGAGTGGCGAGTGTTGGAGAGAGAGCCTGCCGTCATGTGTGTGTGGATTGTTTGGATTGCGCGTGCCTCCCCCTGGATTTCCCTGAAGCCTCGTCCCCACCCCGTTGTACATAACACTTCCCCTGCACCTTCTGTACACCTGGTGGACTTGTAAATAAAACTTTCTTGCGTGCAAATGATCCTGGAGTTCTGCGATTGAGTCCTCCACGTCAAAACCGTAAAATACTGTATAGGCTCATGTGATGTGTTGAGGAATTTTCTTTGTGAGTTTGGTCAAGGTATAAAAGGATCAGGGCGGTTGCCCATCAGGGAAAGAAACCTTCTCTTCCCTCAGCCTGATTTGTATAAATCCTTTTTCTGTCACCTCTCTTCGTTCGTCTCTCCTCCGACGCCTTTCACTTTCTCGCATAAATAAATAAATAAAAGCTGCACAGAAAAGGAACTGATGTGTTTCTGTAACTCATCATACACATGCTTTTCAACAACAATCTTCACACAAACTACGGTGCAAGAAAATCATACAGAAACATAAAAGTCCACAGATTACACAACTCCAACTTTGTGTTTCATCGCACCTAGTGTTGTGTGACGTTTCATATCGACACTGCTCTTGATAAACCACAGAATACGGCGCCATCTTAAATCACTCGAAATGTGTCACATGACAACAGGTGGTTTAAGATGGCGCCGTCTTAAACCACCTGTGTTTGTCTTTTTTTCCTCTTTATAAGGGAACAAAAACAACAACAAGTGTAAACAAATCAACTTAATGCTGGGTTCTATGACAGAAAATATAAAAGGAAAACTAATGAATAATTAAAAACATGACTATGTAAGAATTATCACTGATTTGCATGAAATTGTTCAAAAGCTGTTTGGCTGCTTTTTAATTTTCCAGTTCTTTGATTGTGGTGCTGTATGGTAAAAGTTGTTGACATAAGTGGTTGTTAATCTCTCTTTAACGAATAATGTGGGCACAGTTAACGTCACCCGTGTCCACGTTGTGGTAGCGTACGACAAACTCAAATCAGCAACAGAATTGAGGTTTATGATTTTTTTTTCACATAATTGTTAATATGCATGATGGTGTTTATATCTGCTCTATGACCATTTGAATTGCTTTTAATTTTATTCTATATTTTAAAACCTTTGACAGCTGGTGTGATATTAAAACCGAACGATGAACCCTCGATTGTAATATAAAATGTATATCAACATAATAATTTAATCAATTTAAATTAATCAATTTACCTAAGTGACCTTTTTTCTACATGATGTTTTTCCGTTATCACTGCTTAGATGTTTGAGTTTATGTGTGGTTGCTTCTCTGTTTTGTGAAATGTTTTGCTTTTGAACAACGATGTAGTTAATAATGATATTATTAATATGAGTAACTGTATTCCGTTACAGTTACCGTTTAAAAAGGTGGTATTCAGAATACAGTTACTTTGTTGAAATAAATGGATTACACTGCGGTACTTTCCTGTTTCATATTGTCGCGGGTCAGGACTGTTTGGGTTTTGTTTGACAGCTACGTTCTGTTGTTCCAGGCGGCAGCGTTACGGTTGCCATGGTTACAGGGCGACGCTCTCTCTCTCTCTGCGACTGTGTGTTTCCTGGGTGAGAGAGCGCCTTTTCGTTGTTGTTGTTGTTGTTGTGCAAAGCTAACAGGCAGAAGGCTACAAGCATAGCTCTAAAGAATGTAGCATCATGGGCAGTGTAGTCCGTGTTGCAGGGAGAATGGACTGCAACACATACATACACGTTATGTATCTGTGAGCGCGAGGAGGGAGAAAAAGGGGAGTGGAAAGGTAGGAGTTTTTAAACGGGAGCTGGAAGCATGTAAATATAATAATAACCACTGCAGCCAAGAAGAGTGCCTGACGAGCCCAGTTGTAAGTAAGCTATTAAGACTCGACTGTACACCGTGTTCGTGTTTTCCTCCGAAAACAATAAGTTCCGTTGGAGCAGCCTTTCAACGCCTCTCTCTGTCTCTCGCAAGAAAAGTTGACCCACACAACAAAGTAAAGCTATTTTTCGGCTACGAGCCGACAGGGACCCCGCCGTATTAGTCAGAGGTCCCTTTACTACAGTTCGGAGTCGCGGACCTTCAGTAATAGTAATAAATCACACAGCAATAGTACATTCACGTTGTTGTAAAAAGCATGATTTTGGGGCATGTATTCTGTATTCTGTAGTGGAATACATTTTAAAAGTAACCTTCCCAACACTGCAAATGCTCAACCAGACCGCCGACAGGTCTCGCACGCGACAGCCGCTCTGTGATGCATAGGACGTGCTAAGGTTATGAGCTGAGTTACGCCATGTCGCAAGTTTTCTGAGGTGCTTTTGTGATATTTAATGGATAGGATTACATTTTTTATTTCTCTACGATATATCAGATCCAGTAATTTAGGTCAGTATCGGACCAATACCAATAGTAATATCGTATTGGTCCAGCTCTAGTGGAAACCTAAACAAAACATGCATTAAGAGGCTTTAATGCCCGTGTCTAATAACTTTAATGTCAGCCAAACCGACTCACTCGCAATCCGCTGAAAAAGAACAAACAATAACATTTTTAGGTTATCAAAGTGATCTATCATGTTTATGTTTAGCCAAAGACCGCTGGGTTTTGAAAACGATGTGCCGGAGTTTGCTGTTCTCGCCGGCTCAGATATTTAGTGCGATTCGTTTACATATTCTCATCCACAAATGTTGCGCTCTGAAGGAGCTGTTGCGCCTTTCATTTACAAATTACTGTCTAAATCCTGACATGAAGTACTTCGAGACCCTTATATTGTTTTGCTCAGCCGCGGAATGTTAGTAAATATGACTCAAATAGGTCGTAGATAACAACTAGGCGATTCTGAAGACGCGCACTTTGTAGTCCGCCTACTGGGCAGTGTAATTACAATACGTCAGACATACTGCGTCATATTGTTAAGACGTTTAGTGCAAGTCCTTATCACTTTTCCTACACACCTTTCCTTTGAACTTATGACATTTTCCACCTTTATCAAGCAATAGTGTTCAGGAAAAGGACACAGGAGGTAACTAGCTAAAATACTTTTCAGGTGTCGCTACATAGGGAACGGGGAAATGAACAGAGGCAGCCACACCGATGCCTGATCAAAAAACTGCAAAAGTTAAACTTGATGGTTTTAATACTTACACACTGTTGTGTGACTCGAAGGATAACCGCCTTACAGACTCGTGCGTTTTTCCACAGCACTAATGGACAAGCTTCCCCTCAGTCTGAGCGTAAATTTCAGCTATAGTTAAATTAGGGTGACCATATTTTGATTTCCTTCTCTGTGCAGTTAATGAATTCTGAAAGAAAATATATCAGGCTTTTACAAGTCAACAAGTGCAAAAAACAAACAAACAAACAAAACCCTTAAAAGCCTCTGGAATTAAATAATGGTACAGAAATAATACCTCATCTGCATAAGAATAGTTACCAGTACTGGGCCGTACGAAGGAATCTTTTTTTCTTTTGCAGTTCGTCTGAAAAGATGCACTTGCGCTTTGGTATCTTTTAAACATCATTAGGCGTGTTGCCGCGCACGATCTGTCCCGTCTGTGAGCGCAGAACAAGCAGCGTTGCCAACTCCTCAGTGAGGAAAATCGGTATTCGCTGTCCTAAAAGTCGCTCGAACTCGCTAAGAGACGTCATCGCCTAATTTGCATAATTGGTCATGCCCACGGGCGAGAGAGATAAACATTGTGGAAGAGACCTAAAGTGAGTACAAAAAACAAACAAAACAAAAGAAACCACTCAAAAGTATTTAGAATATGTTTAGAACCACAAATTAATTTTTAGCGATTCCAACTCCCCCCCCCTTTATCTGGACTTGGGACCGGCGAAAGTGACCCGAAATAGGCTCTCTGGCGGGGTTACTTTGTGTGTCTGTGTTTAAGTAGTTTTCAACCTTGTGATCCATAAAAAGTAACAATATAAGAAGAACATTTTTAACCATTAACAAACAAAAAGGACAGCAAGCCTCACCAGACAGCTTCAGTCGAAATCGGATGTACAAGGTATTTATTTTAGACAAAGAAAATGTACATTTACTGCTGTGACTCATTTGCAGTTTGTATGCATTGGGGTGAATATCTCCTGCTCTGACATCAACTAGGACTGCTCCGTGAAGACTACCCGCTGCCTGTGAGCGCTTTGCCCGCTGCTTGTTGAGTGTAAGAGCGATAGGTGCTTTCACGTCAGAAAGTTGTCATAAGTCTCCGATAACGCCAGAAAAAAGTTGCCAGATTTGTTGCTAGTTGTTGGGTTTTTTTTTTTTTTTTTTTTTTTTTTTTTTAGAAAAACGGTCGCTAAGGGGGAAAACTCGCTAAATATAACTAAGTTGGCAACACTGAACAAACGCTCACAAAGCAGCAGTTCGGGGATGAGGTCACACATATGGGTCCTCTGTCGGACATTTTTTAATCAATCTCAAGAACCCCCCCGGACAGAACGTGAAAAGTGGACATGTCCAGGGCAAAGAGGATGGTTGTCACCCTAGTTAAATGTAGTGCAAACAGTCCTTCAATGACATAATAGAGAGAGATAAAGAGATTATGTAAGGTACATCTACCATTCTCTCAGTTTATTTACTTTTCGGATATTAACAGGTATTGGTGCAAATTAGTGTAGTCTCCTATATATTGTCGGTTGCCGCCGTAGAGGCGGTCTCAGTTAAACTCGAAAGGTTTCTGTAGTCAGCAGGAGTGCGACAGCCGACTGTCATGTTAAAAAAATAGATAGCGAAATATTATTTAAAAGGGGGAAACAGGACATACGTGAATAGTTTAAATACGAAATATTCCGAGTATATTTTCTAGTTTGTCGGCAGACGGGTCCTAAAAAGCCACGCCCACGCCATATTCGTTTCCGCGTCTCAGGTAATCTAAATGTCGTTTAATTTTAGGAGCAGCATCTAACGCTGACAACAATTGGTTGTTAGCGTTAGGTACACCGACTGACGTGGCTGCATGCAGATTTAATAAAGAAGACTAAAAAATGTCGCGATTTCATGTACTCACGTAACCGTTTCACTTCCTCCTAATCCGCAGTTTATCTCTCGCCAGACACTCTCTGAAGCCCTTCGTGTCGTCACTTCTGCGCCTCACACTTGGGTATCTTCTCACAAGATTTCACCCTGGATTCGCTCAGATTCGTTTAATCTGCTCTGGTCTCCTGTCCATAACAGTTTCTTTGTTAAGGCTCCTGGCTGCATGTGCAGGTTCTCAATCATTCAGGTCATGGTAGTCTAACAGAAAGAAAGTGACTGGACTTGTTTAAGCTTCAAGAAACGTAAAGTCCAGTCACTTCCTGGACTACATGTTTTCAGTTAATTCAATATTATCCTACACTGCTATAAACATACCCATTTATCTTTCCTTTATCTGGAGTCACTTTCTCTAACATCAATCAGGATAAGCTGTCACACAAACCTGGATTTCAAAACCATTAGTTAGCCCAGGGGCATACTTGCCAACCTCAAGACCTCAGAATTAGGGAGACATCCAAAAGGGCTGTGTTACTGTGTTCATTTACTGGACAAAATAACTTAAATGTTACAGATTGTCTGTCTGGAAAGCAGCCCAGTTGAGGATGATTTAGCAATGTTGTTGTCTGGGTGGAAATCGGGACAACAAATGATAGCTTTGGGAAATTTCAGGGAGGGTCACTGAAAAACGGAAAAAATCGTGAGGGTTGGCATGTATCCCCAGGGGTTTCCCTGTGTGCCTGTCTAATCACAAACTTAAATACATGTGCTTACAGAGTGGCTGAATTTAAAATAGAAAAGAATAAACTACACAAAGACAAAAAAAATGAAACTGTGGGAAACAATTTAACACAAAAATACAGTTAAAGCAACAGCTGCTGCACACAAAGTGTGTGTGAGGAAAATTGCTGTACAATATTTTATTAAAACTGCTGTAGAAATGCATGTGAGCTCTGGTCAGTATGAAAGAGAATACCTATTAGAAGTAATAGTAAAGTGTAGCCTATTTGAACCCAGAAAAATGCAGATTGTTTATTATTTAATGTAATGTTTAAATTACATTTTATCCTTTCAGCTGCAGCCTTGGTGGTCTTTAAGATTCTGAGAATAACAAATAAATATAGAAACAATTCAAACATAGGCTTAGTCAATGTAAAAATTACACTGTGTCTTGTTTTGGAATTATATAATATTTCTTACAAAATAAATACATTGTCTTCAGCAAACAAGGGGGGATAATTAAGATAAAAACAAGAACAAGGACGAGAATGAGGACGGCTCTATTCAATCGTCTAAAAAAACAAAAAAAAACCCAAAAAAAAAACCACAAAACAATATTTGCTAGTAATGCTCGTAGAGTCTCCTTCTGAACACAGAGGTCCAAGGAAACTTTGAGCTAGTTAACTTCAGAATGAAGAATCACATTCCCAGGGTTATGAGTCTGATATTGATGACAGGGGCAATGGGTCAAAGTGTGGTTTCACAGACACTTGGTAGCCAAATTAGATGTTTCGTTTTATTTATGAGTTATTTTTTTAAGATGTAGCGTCGTTGTCTGGTCCCTTACTGCCATTTGTTTAACATTAACGTTTTAAAATTCTCTCCCCTTCCTGTCAGTTACACCTGTTGCTTAACTAACATTAGACAAGAAACAGGTGTCGCAGGAGTTGCTTGGAGAAAGGGAAGGGGAGAGAAACCGTGTACACGTGAATCTATTGTTCTATGGATATTTTAAAGAGGGCATACAGTTTGTTGATGAAGGTGGCATTTTTGCCAGCTGTGCAGATTTTTTAAGAGGTCCGTTTGTTCATTTCTGCTCGCTATGATGTCACCGGTCAGTTGGCCATTCACCAAAATAAAATGTCCTGGTGCCCCCAATGAGCAGTATGCCACTGAAAAATAAAGAAAATAAGATAATCACAAAATGCTCTCTTAAATAATGACACACACACACACACACACACATTATATGTGTAACAGTGAGGAAGCCTGCTGTCCTACTGTGTGGACAAGGGTTTGATAAGAAAAGTCTAAGTGAAAAATAAAAATAAAAACCAAACAAAAGAAAAAACACTTCAAATTTTATCTTTATATTTGTAAACTCATCTGACCTCATCTGTCTGAGGGGTCACTTACTTTAGGTCTGTGAACCTGTTACCTTAATTGCATTACGGTATTCAGTAGCACAATAATGTAGCACATTACTGTGCTAAATTGTGTACAGTTACAATTAAGTCATTACTTGTGTTTCAATGGCTCTTTGTTATCCTCCAATGGTTAATAATGGTTAATAATTTATGTAGGAAGAGAGAAAATTGAGTTAAAAGAAATTTAAGGAACATGAGCAACAGATTCAAAAAGATTGCATAGCAACCTTAGCAAAAAACAAACAAATGATGTAATGATTTTTTGAATTGAGCATTTTAAAAAAGAAAAAAAAGAAAGAAAAAGAAACCGCTTTTAATTTGTAGAGGCTTTCTTAATGTTAGCTACCTGCCACAAAAACAGGGCTCTGGACATTTTCACCAGATTGTTTTAAATAATCTTGGAGAGGATGCCTGAGACACCAAGGATACTGGTGTCAATTTGTGTGATGTGCTGAGCTGTATAAACTACAGAGAGGTGTTAATACAGTGGGTCTCTTTGCTCTCCAGTTCAGTGCTTTTACAGTTCCTCATAAAATCCCTACTTAAATTTTTACCATTTATCATATTATCACTTTTAAGGTAAGACATGCGTTTGTTTTTTTGGGGGGGAGGGGGATTGTTGGTTTGTTTTTGCTAAGGTTGCTATGCATTTCAGCTGGAGTTTACCTAGCTAGTGTAACTAGCATTTTGAATCTGTTCCTTAAGATTCTTTTAAATCAATTTAATATCTTTCTACATAAATTATATACCAAAACAGATTTTTTATTTTTGGATTCAGAACTGTCATTGATGTGGTGGTTACAAATTTCTGGCAAATCGCCTTAAGGCTTAGACTCATGACTGAATACAAGACAGAAATTGATTTGGACTGCTTGATTGGCATAGAAACAGAGGTCAACCTCTCACAATTGGGGGTGGGTTTAAAAAAAATACATAAAAAATTCCTTATTCAAATAGATTTGAATAACGTGATATCAATATATTACTATATTACTGCCTGATTTTGTTTAAACCATTATTGCACACTTTCTGTAAAACCAATAACCTTCATTTCACTTCTCAAATATCACTGTGTATGTCTCCTATATGATACATTTCACTGACATTTTTTTTATTGTAATAACCAACGATTTATACAGGAAAATAACGACTATTAACAAGATTGCAAATTACTTTTGCATCCCACTGTATATACCAGCTAGCTTAACTTCAGTAACCCTACAAACGTCACAGCTGTTTAGCTTTCGGTCTTCATTTATGTCGGAAATGATAGCAGAGTTCTACGTTTTATTTTTTTCAGAAATCTCTCAGTCAGAACATGGTATATTATATTTAGATGGAAGCTAGCGAGCTAACTTCTAACTCCATTAAACGTAATAATGCGCGTTCATGTGTGCTCGGGAGTATGCGAGTTCATGTGTGGAAACACACAGGGCGTCAGAGGGGTTTTATGAGTTCATGTGTTTTTAACTGGGTTTTAATTTAATCAAACCATACGGTTTTTAATTAAACCATTTTTTTTATCACTCAACATTCAGTTATGCAGACCAGACATATGTGTTCTTAAAAGCAATTCTTTGTTTTTGCATGGAGGGGTGAAAGACGTTTTGGTTCGAAGTGCACCTTAACAAAGCTGGAATGCTTTTTATTCACATCTAGTCAAAAGTGTTGGTAATAGTGTTTTAATCACACAAATTTTGTGGTTCTGACAATATCTCAACTTGCAGTGATGCAAGCATTTTATTTTAAAAACGGCACAAGTGGGAATTTCTTCTGAATGGGCAATGTCAGCCTGTTCACAAGAGTTTCATTTAATCAAACCACTTTAATCTAACTGGTCATTTACGCATCTACTGGGGTTTCTTTCACGGGTTGATGCGATCATTTTATTTAAAAATCGGGATTTCGTCATGTTGATAAGAGGAGACAGAGCCGGCTAGTTTTTCAACACAACAGGTCGCAAACAACTCATTTTGTGATTCTGATGTCACAGCATGCATTTTATTTATTTAAAAATGGCTCAAACACGAATTTCTTCTGTACGGTTTCAGAGGCTACTAGTTTTAACGGAATAGGTGGTCACAAATAACATTCACCACCTCTTTAGAAATAAATGCTGCAGTGATACTTCTAAAACCAGTCGCCCAGATCCTTCTCCGTCTTTTCAACAGCTGGCTAATTGTTTGAATTTGTTCAGGAACGCAAAAGCCCACCGTGGGTATTTAATTATTGGAAAAAAAACAAACATTTTTCCTTAGGAAAAGGTAAAAGCCGACAGGTGCACCAGTTGAGCGGGGACCGGACCTACTGTTTAAAGTGGCCGGTATCGGCTCTTTTTGTAATTCCTCGACAAGGGAAAAGCCCCACACCAGTCGAGCAAGGTCTCGTCTATTTTCTGAAGTAGCCAGCAACAGCGGACCCTTAGGCCTATCTTGGCCAGTTACACCGGAGCTCAGTAACTGCGTGCCCCACCCTCATTGTTTCAAACTTGCACAGCAAGATGATGCCCTGCAGGTGTATCGCCCCCCCAGACTTATCGGCACCCCATCTATTGTTTTTGGAAGCACCCAGTCCTATATGAAGCGTTCCTCAGAGTGTGAGACTCGCCATTTCGCGTCAGGACCAGCGCCGGTGCAGACCATTTTCTACCCACACAGAGCGTATCTGACCAGCCGGTGTTGCTTATGCATAAGAGAAAAGCAACAATACAACGTGGTTCTCTGCTCCAAGACATCCGCGGTCCTTTCACATGGTAAGGATGTGTGTTATAGCTGGCGCTTCATAAATGTCTGTCTGGCAGCGCAGATTATTCAAACTGTTTTAAAAACGTGACTCATTTGTTGTCCAAAAAATATTTCCTCTAAATTTGCAAAGTTACTGATTTAAAAATATATATTTTCGAGTTTTTAGCTGGATGTCAAACATATGATAGACTCTTGAGCATATTTATATAGCAAAATTCACAGTGGTATAACCATAAATGATGCCCAACTGTGCACCAATGCACTCTAATGCAAGCCTTTAAACTGTATGTTCATAAGTGCATGAAGTATACATTTACCTCTATAGCTGAAAAGAGTCTGTATCCATAATTTGTGGATCTATTGATTTGTTTTTAATGTGGCGCTTCCCCCCACCCCTCACTAACTGCAGATGATGAATTCCTCTTTATTTGAGAAAGTGTCCCTGCTACTGCGGCTCATACTTAGTGAGTTCCCTACTTCTTTACTATGTCAGTAAACTTTTTGAACAAGAAAGGTATAGTAGATTTAAAGACACATCTTAATCACTATGTGAAGCAAAGGCAAAAAATCTGAATGAATTTTATGTAGCTGTTCATATTAAATCCATCAAAGAGTGAAAATCCAAAAGCTGCTGCAATCCTTTGTAATAATGTTCTCTGTCTCTCTCTCTGTGTGTGTGTGTGTGTGTGTGTGTTTTTTCTTTCTTTTTTTTTTAATTCCTGCTGTCCGCCTTGGGAATAAACTTTTCCTGATTATACCTGTTGTATCTCTGTGTCATTTGTTTCTGATTTACTTAATCCCTTCTTGTATTTAAAAGAACCACCCCTAGTATGATATTCTGGCGCATCAGCTGTAGTCTGTTATGTTGAAGTTGCCTCTTCTAATGTTTTCTCTGAGGCTGCTGTAAATGCGAATGTATTTACTGTGGGTTTTGCTTGAAAAAGCTTTACGTTGTGAAAAACTGAAATCTTGAAATTAAAATTGTTGTGCCTTATTTTGTGGATCTTTTTACATATATTCCTTTTGAAAATACTATTTGTATATTTATTTTTGTTTGTCTGATAGCATTTATTTATAAAATAAATCGGTCATTTCAAACAGTTACTCACTACTGGAGTAGCCTTTTCACCAAGTACTTTTTTACTCTTACTCGAGTAACTTTTTTGATGATTACTTTTCACTTTTACTTGAGCAATACTATTTTAAAGTAATGATACTCTTTGAGTACAATTTTTGGATACTCGACCCACCTCTGCTAAATCGCAATTAATTTTCATGACCTTAAGTGTTTTTTTTTTTTTGTTTTTTTTTTTTTTTTCCTTTTGTATTATTAATTAACCCAGGAGAAATAATTTATTTATAATTAAATAAAAAATGCTTTATTATTGTGGCGGGTTGTGGTCTGCGATGCTGCTGCAGGTGAGATGGAGTCACCTTCACTGCATTTACAATCATGCCTCACCGGCTTAAAACCTGTGCGCTGGTTGTGCTGTTGTTGTTTTTGGTGTTGATGTGTACAGCTGGCAGCAGGAGGGCTGCAGCCGTTGAATATAGGCTACTGTTACAGCAAACGGTTGGACAGCGCGCGGCTCGGGGTGAGCCGGAGGCTGGCGCGCCAGCGGGACCTGCCAAGCTGGCGATGGAGGTCGAGGTGCGCGGGGGTCCTGCCTGAGGGCGGCATGCTGTCCGCTTCGGCACGCAGGCTGCATGGTCCTGCGTGCCGGCCATCTGCCCAGCTGCCTCTGAGCCCCGGCTCACTTCCACTCCTGCTCCGCCGCCTCTGCTTGCCATCAGGCCAGCTCCAGGGCTTCCGCTGGAGGCCCGGGCGACCGCCAGAGTGGACACTTCCCCGTCGCTGGGCTGGGGCATGGGGCGCCGATGGTCCAGACCAATTTCCTCGCCTGCTCGCGGGGTGAAGCGGGCGATGGGGGTATGTGGCAGGGCGTGTTCTGCGATGCCGCTGCAGGTTTGGTGGTTGTAACGTCGGGTTGCGTTTAGTGGTTGAGAGGAGGCGGCAAAACACTTAGCAGGGTGGCCAAAAGAATACACACTCACGCTGGCGTTGGGAATTCCACAGTGTGTTCTTTAATATACCTTCTCTTCATCAACCATATAAGTATGACACATATACTGCACACATATACTGTCGCTCTCTATACACAGTTCCCACGATTGCAAAGTGTAAGCAAAAAAACAAGCGCAAATTCAAACGCGATTTCAATATGTCACATATTGACAGTGGCTCACCGATGCCAATGACATAATTACCCAGCTCCGAAAGAATGCAAAAGCATTGACATATATTTTTCCTTCCTACAATAGCCCGACGGGCAGGGCAGAGATAGATTTTGGTAGCCCGACTGGGTAAATCGCTAGCCCCAGGATATCGGGCTAGCGATATTGCGAGCCCTGTATCTAATTGAGGAATCACTCATCTTTGGAAAAGAGAGTTTATTACAGAGAAATGTCTCTTTCCAAAATAAAAGCTGTACTATACGCTTCTTCTGGGCTATATTCTCAGCAGCATATTAAACATATCAGGTCCCCATAAGGAGAATCATGTGCTAACGGCTGTCTAAATGACTCTGGTAAAGTTTGTAGCATGCATGCTTGTTGTTTTTGTCTGCTTCCACTTGTCTTTGCACTAGGATGATGTCGGAGTAAATGTGCAGTCATATTCGTTGTGTTCCCACTAGTGCTTTCAGGTTAATCTTGTTGAAATGACCTTAACGCCACAACATGGCAAATCTCCGTTAACGAGCTACCCCTGATCGCCCCGTGCATGGAGCTAGACGGCCAACACGTTAACGAGCTAACTGCGCTAACACACTAGTTCCCACCCATGCAATTGAGCATTGCGTGGCACATCCAACATACTGTTTTACTTTTGTCCATGACGTGCTTACCTTCAGGGTCATACATCACATGAAAACCAAAATAGTTCCAAACGCCAGATCTGAATGAGGGTGGGGGAGGTTCAATTTGCCATGTTACAATGAGAGCTTAACTTCTGTCTCGCTAGCTTGCCCTGCGCTCTTCATTCTGACGATGCTGTCTGTGTTGAGCGCTCAGTGGATCTGCGCTCGACACAGACAGCATCGTCAGAAGGAAAGTTGATAAAATAAATTACAAATTTTGTATTGTTTGATACATATGCGTACCGAACTGAAAGCACTGTATCGAACGGTTCAATATCGATACGAATATCGTTGCACCCTGTAGGTTTTGCTTATAATAATCAGTCCGCTGTAACTGTATGCCAGGTGTTTATTAGCAGCCAACATGAACGTCTGTACACTCGTAACAGGAAGTACACAATAACCTCCAGAGAGAACCACAGCGACACCTGCTGGAACTCTCCGTAACGGCAGCAACAGGAGGCAGTATGGACAAACATAACATTGCTGTTATCTACATCCCCTTTTTCAGTTTTTTTTTTCT
Source organism: Rhamphochromis longiceps (assembly GCF_057381845.1). NCBI lineage: Eukaryota > Metazoa > Chordata > Actinopteri > Cichliformes > Cichlidae > Rhamphochromis > Rhamphochromis longiceps. The sequence goes on along the minus strand of NC_140559.1, from coordinate 23,183,694 downwards.
TCTTCTTTATTTTGCACTTTTCAGGCAAACCCAAATCAAACAACACCACCGTGATGGAAGAACTTATCAGGTTATGGATTACACAACAAAATGAGGCTTCAAATATCAAATGAAATTCACAGTAATCATTGTCATAACTGCGACAAGTATGCAATAACATAACACAAGATAAAACACATTTCAAAACAGAAAATACAGCACCAGTGTGCTTTTAATCCACGTATTTACTATTCGGTTTAGACACTCTACCAGATCTGGTTCGGTACAAGTTGTCATCAGAGCGTACTTGGCATTTTGTAGGTGTTATCACCTGTTCCTGCTGTTTTGTGCCATGTTGTGGTGGGTCGAGTTGAACTTGAACTGTTTCATGTTTGTTGGTTTGTGTTTTATTAGGTTCAGTTTCATCCGCTCGTCGAGGTGAGTCCAGTTCATCTTGTGTTGTAGCGAGCTTTTCGGGTTGAGGCTCGCTCACAGGCAGAAGATGTTGTCTGTTGCGCCTGTATTCTTTTCCACCCGACTCAACGACATATGAGCGAGGTTCAGCACATACTTTACTTACAACTCCAATCTTGTCATGTCCTCTCTGTGTTTGTAATCTCACCACCTCGTTTGGTGTTAATGGACTGAGCAGCTTGCTGGACTTGTCACTTTTGCTGTTGGTGTTAGCAGTTTTTTGCACACAGGAAGGGTTGACCGCGTTCGTCTTGATAGCAGCCTCTGTGCTGGTGAGCCAAGAATGTTGTCTCGTGGCGTGTTGCGTAGATGTAACAGGTTCAAATAGAAATCAGTTCCATCTCTTTTTGATGTTTCAAGGAGTCTTTTAGCACTCCGGACAGCTCTTTCACTGAGTCCATTTGACTGAGGGAACTCAGGGCTGCTTGTGACATGTATGAACTCCCAGTGTGCGGCAAACTCACGTAAGGTCTGGCTGGTAAACTGGGTGCTATTGTCTGAGTACAGTTTCTGTGGTATCCCATGCACTGAGAAGTGGTGTTTGAGTTTGTTAACGACTGAGGCAGATGTTAGGTTTTCAAGTTTATCTATTTCAAACCATCCAGAATATGAATCCACGAGCACGAGGTAGTGGCGATTGTCCCATTCGAATATGTCTGTGGCTGTGATGGACCAGGGAAGATCAGGTATTTGGTGTAGTTTCAGGGGTTGTTTTTGTTGGTGAGGCTTTAGACTGTTGCAAATGCTGCATGATTTGACTTTGTTCTCAATGTCAGAGTTTATTGTCAGCCAGAATACGCTGTCCCTTGCTCTCCTTTTTGTAGACTCCATGCCTGGATGTCCCTTGTGTAGTTCCTGCAGATAGGTATCATGTAGTGATGCTGGCACGATGGCTATGTTGCCTTTCATAATGACATTGTTCTCGACGAGTAGTTCATCGTGGTAGCTGAAGAATGGTTTTATTTCTATAGGCACACTACTTGCTTGTTTTGGCCACCCCTGCTGGATGTAGCGAGCAAGTGTCTGTAGGGTAGCGTCCTTCGAGGTGTGTTCGGTGAGCTCTTGTAGGCGTTTTGGTGAGATGAGCTGAAGTGACATCACCTCGAAGTCGCGCCCCTCTTCCTGTAGAGGTTGCTCATCCAGCGTTGGTGTGCGAGAGAGTGTGTCTGCGATGTAAAGGTGTTTGCCTTTCTTGTACACCAGAGTCAAGTTGAACTTTTGTAATCGTAGCATCATGCGCTGTAGCCGTGCCGGGACCGTGTGGAAAGGTTTGTTTTGGATTGTGACCAAAGGCTGGTGGTCAGTTTCAATCACCACTGGCTTTCCGTAGATGTAGTCGTAAAACCTGTAACATGCGAACACTACAGCTAGTAACTCCTTCTCTATCTGAGCGTACCTTCTCTCCATTGGAGTTAGAGTTCTTGATGCATATGCCACAGGTTTGTCGTCCTGAAGGCATGCAGCCCCTAGACCATGCTGGGAAGCGTCACATGTGAGAGTCACTGGCTTGTGCATGTCATAGTATTGAAGTACTGGTGGGCTAGTGAGGCATGTTTTAAGTTTGTTGAAAGCATCCTGCTGATGTTGAGTCCAGCTCCACACCACATCCTTGTGAAGCAACTGACGAAGTGGTGCTGACAGTTCACTTAAGTTTGGGATGAACTTGCCCAGGTAGTTGATCATTCCCAGGAAACGTTGGAGAGACGTCTTGTCCTCTGGTGGTGGCATTTCATTGATCGCGGAGATTTTAGTTGGATCTACTTTTAGTCCTTCGTCAGTGAATATGTGTCCCACGTAGCTCACTTCTTTAAGTCTGAACTTGCACTTTTTTGGATTCAGTTTGAGTTTTACTTGTCTGGCCCGCTCCAGAACCTTTTTCAAATTTTTGAAATGCTCCTCTATTCCTTTGCCTCCCACTATGATGTCGTCCACTATCACTGCGCATGGATATCCCATGAATATTTGTTCCATGGCTCTCTGGAAGACTTCAGAAGTGGTGTTGATGCCAAAGGGCATCCTCAGGAATTTGAATCTGCCGAAAGGTGTTGCAAATGTAGTGAGAAGAGATGAGGCAGGATCTAGTTTGATTTGCCAGAAGGAGCTCTTTGCATCCAGAACTGAGAAGATGGTTGCTCCCGACATCTGAGCAGCTACTTCCTCCACAGTTCGCATGGGATGGTGAGGTCGCATTAGTGCCTTGTTCAGATCCCTTGGATCAATGCAGATACGAACATCATCTGTATTCTTTTTGTGTGTTGCGACCATGTTAGATACCCATTCCGTGGGCTCCTCCACTGGTTCAATTACTCCCAGGTAAACGGTATAGAACAACATACACAAGGACTAACAGACTCAAACTGTCATGGTCCTGAGTCTGAGGACTCAGTGTTTTGTGTTTCTTTATGCTTTTGTTCATTCCAAGTGTGTATTCTGTTGTGATTTTGCCATTTGTTAGGTTTCTGTTCTTTGCCTTCCTGCTCCCACTTCTCTGTGTTCCCTCTGTCTGTCCATGGTGTTATTGTGTCTGCTCATGAGTCTGCCTGTCAAGTTCAGTGTCCTGTCTGGTTCTCTGTGTCTGTTAGTTTCCTGTTTTATTCTGAAGGTTCATGTCTGATGTGAGTGTGTTCAGTTTGCATTTCCCCTGTCCCGTCAGCTCTGATTTCTCCCAGCTGTGTTGCCCTCCTGTTTCTCATCCCCTGATTACTGGTGTGTGTATTTAAGCCCTGTGTGTTCTCCTGCCTGTTGCCGGTTCGTCTGTATTACTCCATGTAAGTCCGCGCTTTTCTGCATTATCTGTGTCTCTCTGCGTTTTTTTGTATCCTCCGTCAGTCTGCGTCTCTCTGCCTTTCACCCCGTGTCCTGTGGATTTCTAGTTGCTCTTTAGTTTTCCCCAGTGTAGGTTTCCGTTAGTTTGTCTCATTATTCGTTTTCTGTTCCTGCCACTGACACCTTGTAAATAAACTCCACTAATCTTTTCATACACTGCTTGCTCTTGGGTCCTTTTTCCAACTCCACACGGCTCGCCTCGGCAGCCGTGACAGTACGAACCGGCCACTATGGACCCAGCAGCAGTCAACCCGCCCGAGGAGCTCCGGGAGGACATTATGTACTCAGTGGACAAATTGATTAACCTATGGCTGGAGCATGAGGGGAGAGAATTCCGCCAAAGCATAGCTGTTCGGCTACAGCGCTTACTTTCTGGTCTCCCCTGGTTGCTCAGCTCACTTCACCCGCTCACACAGAATTTTGTTCTGAACGAGCTTCATCTTCTCCCCCTTGCTACCACCCACCCTGCAACTCATGCTTCACTCCCCGACCCGACGGAGAGCGTCCTGCCCGGCCCGTCGGTCCAGCCTTCAAATGGGGAACAGCACTCACGCCGTCGACGCCCCTCGCCACAGTCGGACCCCAGGATATCAGAGCGGCCGACTGTGGTGAGTAGGAAGGATAACAGTTCCAATTCGAACCTTGAGACTTTTTCTTCCGGGATTGTTCGGGGTATGTCAGTGGGAGCTAATTCGCTAAGCCTACCTACCTTCGTGGTAACCGATCTCTCCCAGGTTGGCATTTTTAAGACTTCAGTGAAAGCAAAGGGCTGTTGTTCTTCTGAAACTGTTAAACCCGTGTCAGCCAACCCAGGGTCTGCTAAAACTGTGACATATAACCCAGAGACCATTAACACCAGCTCTGATAATACAAGGACTGTTTATTCATTTGAACCACGGCCTCAAGCTCAGTTAGCCGCACGGCCTCAAGCTCAGTTAGCCGCCCGGCCTCAAGCTCAGTTAGCCGCCCGGCCTCAAGCTCAGTCTCTAATTCCACCACCGTTGTCATCACAACCACTATGTCAGTCACCCTCAGTTCAGCCTCCTGTTCAGCAGCCACCAGCCCTGCATCCTGTGTCAGTTGTTCCACCTGTAAAACAATACAAGTCAATTCTACCCGAAAGACACTGCTCCTCGCCCATCCACTCCAAGCAGAGAGACAAATCTAACAATACTGTCAACAGTCCTCAAAAGCTGGCCAGTTCTGAGACTGCGACACACTCCAGGGCCTCCCCAGAGGCCGGGGTTCAGCCCCCAGCTGACTCTGGATCCCTGGAGGTCAAGAAGCCAGCTGAGGACTGCACCCAGCTGTCACTGCCTGAGCAGAGTCAACGCTCTGGGCAGCTGAAGTCTGCTATGTGTTTGCCAGGGGCCACTGTGCCTGCTGGTTCTGTTCTGTTTCTGCCAGAGGTCCCCGCGCCTGCTGGTTCTGTTCTGTCTCTGCCAGAGGTCTCCGCACCTGCTGGTCCTGTCCTGTGCCTGCCAGAGGCCCGTGTGCCTGCTGGTCCTGTCCTGTGCCTGCCAGAGGCCCGTGTGCCCGCTGGTCCTGTCCTGTGCCTGCCAGAGGCCCCTGTGCCCACTGGTCCTGTCCTGCGTGTTCCAGGGGCCCCTGTGCCCACTGGTCCTGTCCTGCGTGTTCCAGGGGCCCCTGTGCCCACTGGTCCTGAGACTGTTCTCGCTAGGGGGTCCGAGGAGCCCGTCCAGCCACCAGCTGTTCCATCAGCAGCTTCATCCACGCTTGCAGCAGCAGTTTCATCCACGCTGTCGCCTGGTCCAGCTTCTGCTTCAGCGTCCTCATCAGCTTCGCCTGGTCCAGCTTCTGCTTCTGCTTCAGCATCCTCATCAGCTTTGCCTGGTCCAGCTTCTGCTTCAGCTTCGCCTGGTCCAGCTTCTGCTTCAGCTTCGCCTGGTCCAGCTTCTGCTTCAGCATCGCCTGGTCCAGCTTCGCCTGGTCCAGCTTCTGCTTCAGCATCGCCTGGTCCAGCTTCTGCTTCAGCTTCGCCTGGTCCAGCTTCTGCTTCAGCGTCCTCATCAGCTTCGCCTGGTCCAGCCTCCGCTTCAGCGTCCTCATCAGCTTCGCCTGGTCCAGCATCCGCTTCAGCGACCTCATCAGCTTCGCCTGGTCCAGCATCCGCTTCAGCGACCTCATCAGCTTCGCCTGGTCCAGCCTCCGCTTCAGCGTCCTCATCAGCTTCGCCTGGTCCAGCATCCGCTTCAGCGACCTCATCAGCTTCGCCTGGTCCAGCATCCGCTTCAGCGACCTCATCAGCTTCGCCTGGTCCAGCTACTGCTTCACCTACGCCGTCGCCTGGTCCAGCTACTGTTTCACTCACGCCTGGTCCAGCCTCTCCTTCAGCCTCGCCTGGTCCAGCCTCTCCTTCAGCCTCGTCTGGTCCAGCCTCTCCTTCAGCCTCGTCTGGTCCAACCTCCGCTTCGCCTGGTGCTGCAGGGGCCACGCAGCCTTCGGGTCCCCTACTACCACCTCCACATCGTCGGTCATCTGCCAGGCCGCTTGTTGGACATCATCACCACCGTGGCCGCCCTCCGGACTTTTGTTGCCACCCCCGCCTTCTGCGTGGACGACCTCCAACACGCCGCCGTTGCCGTCCGCACGGTCGGCCCCCGGGCCTGCATTCGCGCCGCCGTTGCCGTCCGCACGGTCGACCCCCGGAGCTGTTTCCACGCCACTGCCTACTACGTGGCTGGCCTCCGGACCTGCCCCACTGCCGTTGCCATTCGCATGGTCGGCCTCCGGAACTGTACTGTTTTGGCCTCCTGCGCTGTTGGTCCCCTGAACTTGGCCATCTGGGCCTTTTTGGACTCTGTCCCTCCGTCCTGGGCCCCCTCCGCCCGCCCTGGTCGGGTCGTTTTCTGTTTTGGTTTTGGTCTGTTTTTGTGTTTCTGCTGGGCTGTCTGGAGCCAGCCCTTGAGGGGGGGGTACTGTCATGGTCCTGAGTCTGAGGACTCAGTGTTTTGTGTTTCTTTATGCTTTTGTTCATTCCGAGTGTGTATTCTGTTGTGATTTTGCCATTTGTTAGGTTTCTGTTCTTTGCCTTCCTGCTCCCACTTCTCTGTGTTCCCTCTGTCTGTCCATGGTGTTATTGTGTCTGCTCATGAGTCTGCCTGTCAAGTTCAGTGTCCTGTCTGGTTCTCTGTGTCTGTTAGTTTCCTGTTTTATTCTGAAGGTTCATGTCTGATGTGAGTGTGTTCAGTTTACATTTCCCCTGTCCCATCAGCTCTGATTTCTCCCAGCTGTGTTGCCCTCCTGTTTCTCATCCCCTGATTACTGGTGTGTGTATTTAAGCCCTGTGTGTTCTCCTGCCTGTTGCCGGTTCGTCTGTATTACTCCATGTAAGTCCGCGCTTTTCTGCATTATCTGTGTCTCTCTGCGTTTTTTTGTATCCTCCGTCAGTCTGCGTCTCTCTGCCTTTCACCCCGTGTCCTGTGGATTTCTAGTTGCTCTTTAGTTTTCCCCAGTGTAGGTTTCCGTTAGTTTGTCTCATTATTCGTTTTCTGTTCCTGCCACTGACACCTTGTAAATAAACTCCACTAATCTTTTCATACACTGCTTGCTCTTGGGTCCTTTTTCCAACTCCACACGGCTCGCCTCGGCAGCCGTGACACAAACACAGTTTCTACCCAATTGCAATATCATGTCTCAATGCTACTAAAAGTAGATGACTTTCATTGCCCCTGTTGTCATTTGTGCCCTTGATGTTGGAATGCTTTCAAACATGTTTTGTTGGATGCGCTAACAAATTGACTGAGTGATTGATTGTTTGAATGATATATCAACTAGGTCGTATGTTGAGTGTCTGTATGGGGCCTTAGGCCTGGATTGCTTGTGTATTTATGAGAATACTGTATTTTATATGTATTTTTATCTTTTATATCCTATCTATTATAGTTTTTAAGTATTTATCTTTCGTGATGTTGCATTGACCAGAGACATCTTTCAATTTCACTTGTGACAATGACAATAAAGAATATTCATATTCATTCATTCAGGGCCTGCATTCTTTGGAGTTCCTCTTTAACTCTTTTCTGCATAGGAACAGGAACGCGTCTTGGAGGGTTGACGACAGGTGACACGTTTGGAGTGAGTTTCATTGAGTAAGTTACAGGTAAGTCACCGACTTCATCTTTAAACAGGTCTGTGTATTCATGAAACACTTTCTGTGTGTTTCATCCTGATCTGTGTCAACCTGGTAGACTTCCTTGCTGAAACTAACCAGTTTCATTCGCACGCTGTCCTTTAATCCGATGATGGGTTGCACATCGTGTTTTACAACTTGGAATTGCAGGTCATATAACTGTCCAGCTAGCTTGCACTTGAGAGTAACTGTGCCTGTGGTCTTGATCTTCGTGCCTCCGAAAGCAACGAGATTTACCTGTTTTTGTGACTTGAGTAGGGTTTCGTTGTTGCCGATCTTTCTGTAAGTGTCTAGTGAGATTACGTTGCACTTTGCCCCAGTGTCTACTTTTAGTTTGAGGGCCTTATCAAAAACTTTGACTGTGCAGTATCCGTCTTTGTTGTTATTGTTCTCGCCCTCCATTGTTAGGTGCTCAATGCAAAATGTCTCATCACTGTCTGGATCAGCATCCTCTGAAATTTGGTTCACTTGTTTGCCTCTGTGATGCGGTTTTGCTGATCTGCATTGTTTTTTGTAATGATTGTATTTTTTGCAGACGTGACACTGTTGTCCGAAAGCAGGACATTGCTCCCTTTTGGCTGGATGCGAACCGCCACAGTTTCTGCAATTTTGAATGTTCGTTAGAAGCTTATTTGTTTTCCTTTTGAACTTGCCATGTTTAATCTGTACAGTGTCCACACTAGCAGATGTAATATGCTTTGGTGTAGAGAGGGCTTTGCTATGTTGATCCATGAGCTCGCTTATTTGGCATATACGCACTGCCTTGGCAAGAGTGAGTTCCGTCTCTTTAAGCAGGGAACGTCTGACGCTGTCACTGGTGATACCACATACTAATCTGTCTCTGATTAGCTCGTCTTGTAGTGCACCAAAACTGCAGGTTCTGGCCATGTTCTTTAACGTGCTCACGTATGCTTCAATGGTTTCACCGGGTTTCTGTTGTCTTTTGTTAAAGTTATGCCTCTCCATTATGACATTGGTCTCTGGGTTGCAGATTTCCCTGAACATTCTCTTTAGACATGCGGGATCTTCCCTTGATTCCGCGGCGACTTCTTCTATGCCTTCAGCTGATATTACTGCGGGGGCATACGTGAATGATCGCTCTCTTTCAATGACCTCTGGTCCCGCCAGATTGAGGAGTATATAGGCCTTAGTCTTAGCATTTTTGTCACTATGGGCAGCGGCGATAAAGATGTCATATTCGCGCTCGAACTTACGCCAGTTTTCAGCGACGTTGCCGTCAAAGATGAGAGGATCAGGGCGCCGGAATCCGTCCGCCATGTTGTGCGGTGATTGCTTTTTTCGTCGTCCTTACCGGCTCCGCTTTTCTTCTTGGACTGTGCAGGCTTTCTAGGATATCCCACTTCTGACACCATGTAGGTTTTGCTTATAATAATCAGTCCGCTGTAACTGTATGCCAGGCGTTTATTAGCAGCCAACATGAACGTCCGTACACTCGTAACAGGAAGTACACAATAACCTCCAGAGAGAACCACAGCGACACCTGCTGGAACTCTCCGTAACGGCAGCAACAGGAGGCAGTATGGACAAACATAACATTGCTGTTATCTACACACCCCTAGTAAGTATATTACAGAAATGGGTCTAACTACAGCTCATTCAGAACTCTGCTGCTCGAGTCCTCAATAAGACCAAAAAAGTGGACCACATCAGTCCAGCTCTGAGGTCTTTACACTGGCTGCCTGTCCATCAGAGGATAGACTTTAAAGTTCTGATGCTGGTCTATAAAGCTCTGAATGGTTTAGGACCAAAATACATCAGTGACCTCCTGACCCAGTATGAACCTTCCAGATCCCTCAGGTCATCTGGATCCGGTCTTCTATCAGTTCCCAGAGTCAGAACCAGACACGGAGAAGCTGCATTCAGCTTTTATGCTCCTTATATCTGGAAAAAACTCCCAGAAAGCCTCAGATCAGCTGAAACACTCAGTTTATTTAAATCCAGGTTGAAGACTCACCTGTTCTCAGCTGCATTTGAATAAAGCACCAAATCCACACATTTAAGCTTAAATTTCAAAACTTACATTTTAACTACTGATTTTATCTATTGTTCTGATTTTATCTGTTTTGATTTTATATACTGTTTTATTTGTTTGTTAATTAGTTTGTTTGTTTGTTTGCTTGTTTTAATCAATTTTAAATCATGCTTTTTATTTGTTTTTGTTTCTAATGTCTCTGTAAAGCACTTTGAATCACCTTGTTGTTGAATTGTGCTATACAAATAAACTTGCCTTGCCTTGCCTATTGTTGTAGAGACCTTTGGCACATCCCAGCCCTATTCCTGATCCTGGTTGTTGTAAAGACCCACCTTTTAGCACATCCTAGCACACCCACTCACTTCACCAGATGCACCTTGTTTAGTTCTCTCACCTTTGATTGGGTGTGGTGCTTGTCCTCGATTGCACTCACCTGTCACACATTATATAAGGACTGCATTCACTTTTGGCTCACTCTTTCTTCACTTCCACACAGGGCGGCAGCTGAGCTGTGGCAGTCCATGTGTGTCTTTGTTTCCTTCCTTCTTTGCCTTATTTATTTGAGATTAAAAGGAGAACCTGAGAATAATTCTGAATTAGATGGCTGCTTATTCTTATTCTAACCGGATGAGCCCATGATGCTGATTGCTTAAGCCCTGAACCTTCCTTCCTTCAAAACACCTATTATGGTACGTTATAATGTACATGGTATGAAGTATGTTATGAATATTCTATAACTATAAGTATGTACAGGCTGTAGTGAGTACAAACTATGTACAGGCTATGAACAGGATATAAATGTGAAATAAAAGAACTATACAGAAATCTGAGATATACAGTTATACAGAAATGTGAACTATGCAAGTTATAAACAGTTGTAGGATTAAAAATTATCATATGTACAGAATGATTATTTACACAGAACTATACAGTAGTGCAGTTAAGTAATAGCTATAAGCTATAGTAATAGCTTTAAGTCCTGTAGAAAGTTAAATATATGTTGTGCTCTCTGGTTACTCTGGTATGAATGACTCTGAATTACTTTATGATAAATAACACTATTGTCAAAAAACAATGAAAGAATTCCAGATCACAAGTTTTTAGTTCAAATACAAATAACAACCTTTGACTTTAATCAGGTTTTATTTAATTGTGTCAGAGAAAACATCATGTGCTCTTCATGTAGCTGAGTACATTCAGTGTTTAAAACAGAAGTTGTACAGGTCTGAGATCAGCAGTTTTCTGAAACACCAAACTGAGGTACTGTTAATGCTGATGTACAGTGACACAGTTACAGGGGTGATTAATCCTTTTGACTTTAATTCTTTTGACAATAAAACAGCTGCAGCTTTCACTGGCAGCACATGTGGTGCTTTAACCTTTGTACTGTTTTCTTCAGTTAATTTTGGAGTTACTACAAAGATTGAAGATATAGGATGATCTGTCTGCTGTCACTGGGTGGTGCTGAGGTCTGAATCTGAGGACAGCTCCTGTAATCACAAACAGAACAGAATCATCACAAACTGAAATATAAAGTTTATCTCTCAAATCTGAAATAGAGCTGATCCTTCTCCGTCCTCACACACTCGGGATCTGAAGTTGTTCAGTTCTACAGTTCTGCGGACAGCTGTTTATTTTTATTTGTTTTAAAGGCCTTACTAACACATTTTCTAATATCATGTTTACCTTTGAGTTGTTGATGCTTTATAAATGGACATCTGCAAAGATGAGATGATGGAGCAGGTTTCAGTCGAGGTTCAGTCTGCTGCTGCATCCTGGTCACAACATACAGAGGTGTTATCAGCTCAATATTGAACAAGAAATATTAATGCTTCAAATTATTTGTCCGAAAGCAGCGGACCGGTACCGGTCCGTGAGTCGTTTGGTACCGGGCCGCGAGAGTTGAGGCTCAGGTGTGAAATGTATAGTTTTCAGGGTTTTTATCGGTTTTTAGCATTATTTTGTTATCGTTTTTTTTCGTTAACTCTGTTTTCCTGGGTCTTTTCACGTGTGTTATGAATAAATTTTCTTTTTTTCGGTACCGGTACTAGTTTTATTTTGTTGTATTTATCTGCGACACCTTAAAGGCTGGTCCATGAAAATATTGTCGGGCATAAACCAGTCCGTGGCGCAAAAAAGGTTGGGGACCGCTGTCCTTACAGAGTACTGCACATGTGACTTTGTGAACATAACTCAAACAAAAAAATTACAGTTTCAATTAATTGTTTTTCACTATCATTTTTTTTTCGGTTTCAATACAAGATTTTTCAGTACATTTATTTCAGTTACAATATTTTTTTTCGGTTTCGTTTCAAGGTGGCATCGTTCTGATCCCATAGAAGACGCCCTCAGCTGAGATGAAGAAACGAAACTTAACGTCCCCTCGTGGTGCCTTCATGGACCCCTCATGTGAAAAAGAAAGCTCACCCCTCAACTTTCCTTGTGGCTCAAATGTGTGCCTCCGGTCTACTACCGTCGTTTATATTTATTCCAATTAAATTTACGAGAGGAGAGGAAAGGGCAGGATAGAAAAGGATGGGCGATCTGAGCCATAAGCAGATGAATTCGCCTTTTTACCTGTTTTAAGCGGGGCAATGAAGGCACCACGAAAAAGGGTGTGTGTGTGTGGTTTGCGTGACAAAGGTGAGAGCGTCACAGATCGGTACACGCAGTCTTCGTGTTCAGTCATCAGTTTGCTGTGTCTGAGGAGGAGGAGGTCTCTGTTTGCTCCAACATGAGGTTAGTTTGCCAAACCTTTGATAAAAAATCGGTCATTTATCACAAAGTGAACCACCTGGTGGACTTTAAATCCAGTATTAGTTTAGCTTGCCTAAACTACTACCTAACTATTAATACTATTACCTAACCTGTTATGTAATAATAATAACTTGTGCTGCAGTAATCAATTATTTTAGCAATCAAATATTCTATCAGTTATTTAATGGATAAATCAAAAAACAAATACTTTTGTCTTATTAAGGAGTAATAATAAATATTTAAAAGAGAAAAACAAAAATGTGTTTTTAAATGAGCTGCTTGTTGGTTTCATATTCTTGAAATGTTAATGTTTGATTAGTTAAACTGGATACTGGAAATGGCATCACTGTTTTTACAGCCACATTAATTAATATTGTAGCGGGTCAGGGCCAGTGTTGGTCAAGTTACTTGAAAAAAGTAATCAGTAACTAATTACTGATTACTTCCCCCCAAAAAGTAATCCCATTACTTTACTGATTACTTATTTTCAAAAGTAATTAATTATTTAATTACTTAGTTACTTTTTAAAAACACGATTTACAACCTGAAGAGGTGATAAAGTGATAGATCTTTCAGCCCAATTCTACTTTTTCTACATAATCCATCATACAGAATGTAATCAAATGGAAAAGTCTCTTTTTTTAACTTGTTTTTATCAGTTTTAATCTTTTAACTTTATGCATCAAGCAAAAATTTAATTATATGAAACATTCCTTGACTTTAACAAATTAGTTTAACATTTAAACCTATTTTCTACACATTCCAGCACATAAAATAAAATATTTTTTGTGTTTACACTCAGTCTTTACACTCGGTGCTTGCTTGGAAGTTTAGGGTTTTTTTTCACTGTAAAAAGTTTTCTTCCCATGCATGATGGACGCTAATGTTTTTGTCACTTTTTATGGAATCAAACTCAAAGTAAGGTCAGTACTTCCACGCTTTAAACGCTGCACGCTCACACTCTCTCCCACAATCGATATATGATTCACTGTTTATCTGCACACAGCTGTTGTCACTAACGGCGCACTCGCTTACGTCACTGTGTGAGACGTTCTCGCAAAAAATCAAGGTTTTAGTAAGGCAGTAACGCAGCGTTCCTACGGGAAAGTAACGGTAATCTAATTACCGTGTTTGCAATAGTAATCCCTTACTTTACTCGTTACTTGAAAAAAGTAATCAGATTACAGTAACGCATTACAAGTAACGCGTTACTGCCCATCTCTGGTCAGGGCTGTTCGGGGTTCTGTTTGTACAGTTGTGTTTTGTTTATGTTGCCATGGTGACGGGTGACGCCCTCTCGCTGCGACGGTGTGTCCTTCCGGGGTCAGAGGGCGCCCTGTGTTGTTGTTGTTGTTGCCGCGCTGAGCAGTTAGCTAGCGGCAGTGTTTTTCTAGAATTGTTAATAAACGGCTGTGCTCCCTGGCTAGCTCACGGGAAGCAAGACCAAACGATACCTCCGTCTCCTCCTTGTCTGAGCTCGCCACAATATGGTCTGTTATATCGCTCTCTCTCTCTTTCACACACACACACACACACACACACACACACACACACAATGGACACGGTGTTAACAGATCACCGCATGCGCATAATTCTTTATTACTTTAACACAGAGTTTGCACTGCTCTACTGTTAGCATCACTCTCCATCTACCATACATACCCTCTCAGTGCCATCATGTTACTGTGAAATAGGACAGATGCTGTTATATGATCGCTGGCAGCTGCTCCACCCCAACCCCACTTCAGCTCTGTTTTCAGTCTTCACTGTACAGGGCCCTATTTCAGGAAGCCGGTTTAGAAAACTCAGAGTGAAAAACGATACTCAGGGTTGAGTAACCCCGAACTGTCCAACTCGGAATATTCGGTTTCAGAAAGGCTGATAACAATTAGTTCAATCAACGCGGAGTTGCTTTAACCCCAAGTTAAGCGCGCGCACGAGGATACATAAAGCCCTGATTAGTGGAGCACAGATTAAGCGAGTCACCATGGAGACGGAGGGAAAGAAGGCGCGGTCAATGTATTTTACAGCGCTTGAGGCCGAAATTCTGATGGCAGCATATGCCGATAGCATGCAAATTTTGCAGAAAAAAAGTAACACAGCCACAGCTGCAAAAGAAAGGGAGCATGCATGGCAAAACATAGCCGACAGAGTCAATGCGTGAGTGTTAATTTAAACATTGATCTAGGGATTTCCACCCATTTAACACGTTATTTTATTATATTTTATTTTTTATTTTATACATTTTATTTTGTGACGTGATGTGAGCGCAGGTGCAACCCAACAGGCCCCAAACGTTCCTGGCAGCAAGTAAAAATGAAATATAAAAATATAGTCCAAACAGGTAAGGTGTAATTGTATTATGAGCCATAGTGCTTGGTCTGTTTGTCCTGTGTAAATCAATTGCAGTTAGAGGCTACATTAATTTTCTTTCTGTAAGCACTTATTGAAATTATCTGAGCACATTACAAGTACATATTTGCTTACTCTGTATGCTCAAATGTGACACGTTATGGCCACTAGAAAAAAAGCGGAGGCCCAAAAAACAGGTGGGGGTCCTCCACCACCACCACTCACAGAGCCTGGCCACTTGGCTTCCACATTTGTGATAATGTTGGCAGCATCACATATGATCTTCACAGTGCAGAGAACACAAATTAGCATCCATTACTATAATGAAATAATTTGTTAGTTTGAAATGCTACAGGGAACTATGTACCTGCACATTAATGCTGTGGAAAGACTTCCTGTTCACATAGTCTCCTTCATTTACTGAAGGAGCAATGATTGGAATGTGAGTGCCATCTGTACAGCCAATCACGCCTGGGAACCGTGAAAATAAATGTAAAATTTAAGTAGTAGTTCAAGTATCACCACATCATGAATTAAGTTTCGTTCATCCTGATACCTGCAATTTTGTGGAATCCCTCTTTGATAAATCTTGTGGGTCTGTGACCGGGGAACACAAACGAGTACAGGAGACGTTTCAGTGCAACTGTAACATTCCTGACTGCCCGACAGACGGTAGCCTTGGAAACGTGCTCAGCGTCACCAATATTATACAGAAAGCTCCCGTTTGCAAAAAAACGAAGTGCAATACAAATAATATGTACAGAACTGAGAGAATGTCCGCGATGTGTCACATGAGCAATATTAGGCCTGAAGATGTTATTCAAATAAATTATAGATTGTGCTGAAAAACGGTAACGTTCACACAGAAAATCATCAGGAAATGATAAAATGTCCAAACGCGCTCTAATCACTCTCTCCCGGCGGAGAGCTCTGCGGAGAATTTGGGCTTCAACATCTACTGGCTCTTCAAGGAAGGGGCACGCCATGTCTGACACTTCCTACAGTCAGGTTTCCGCCAAAGAGGCGGAGAAAGTCAGGGTTAGCTGGAGTAAACCTGCTAGGGGGCATTCTTCACGGAGTGTGTCGTCATAGTAACTCACTCAGGATTAATCTAAACTCGCTTTGTGAAACCGAAAACCCAGAGTTTTCGTTAACTCAGGGTATACTTACTCAGAGTTTGCACTAAACCGGCTTCTTGAAATAGGGCCCCGATGAAGGTGGAAAGTGTGAGTGTATCTAGGACACTGTAAACAGAGTAGCTCATTGGATATGAATGTTTGCATTGTGCATGTTTTAAAGCAAACAGTGTGACCAGAATAAAATATGAACCAGTCCAACCAGTTTGAAACATACAAAGTAATGAGACATAAGAAGTTTCAGTCAGATAAAGATTAAATAAAAAGCACAAAGATCTGTTTCTACACATTCAAAAAAAAGTCTGTACAGTGATCAGGATCGATTAAAATGTTGGACTGGTTCATTTTGTCTTGATTAAAGGAACATTTTTTTGTTTGTGTAAATCTATTAACAAAGATTTGATTACGAATTTGGTATTTTTTATATCAGCTTATAAGAAAGTAAAAATTACTTCTGGTAATCACATTCTTTATTCATACTTTGTTTTTGTGTGAGCAGGAAAATAATGCCTTTATTTGTCTTTAAGTCAAATGAAGTTTAGTATTGATGTTAATCTGGATGACATATGCATCATAAAATGAGGTCTGTAGTAGACTTGAACATTCAAAAAATTGTCAGACACATCTAAACAGGGACAGGGAAATAAAATGCAAATTTAATGCAAGTGAAACAGGAAAGAGAGGAGAGAGTTCAAGTGTCCAGTCACAGAGGAAAATCAAAGAAGGCTTTAAAAGAGAAAAGATGGGTAAAGATGAGGGTGAAGTTATTTTCAAATCAAAGTTTGTCATTCAGTAAACTGAAGGCTGTTGTTGAACTTGAGTGCTGCTTAGGGGTGGGTTTTTATAATCAATTTATCGATTAAAATCGATTCTGGCTTGGATAACGTGAAATCCATCCATCCATTCGCTTCCGCTTCTCCTTTTCAGGGTTGCGGGGGGCGCTGGAGCCTATCCCAGCTGTCATGGGCCAGAGGCGGGGTACACCCTGGACAGGTCGCCAGTCTGTCGCAGGGCCTAACGTGAAATCGATTCATTAAAATCCTGAATCGATTTTTTAATATAATTCTTTTTTGCCCGAAATGCCAGAATATCTGGTGAAATCTCACAAAATTTCAACAACCACCAAACAGCTAAGACAGTAAATGAGAGCAGGAACACGGAGTTTGCACAAAGATTTAAACACACACCTGCTGTGACGCTCACACCTTTGATAAAGTCTTGCGTGTGTCAGCTTCCTTTTTATAGATACAAAAATATGTAAATGTACTGATCTGAATTATAATATTTCTGACTGTCAAAATTTCCCAGATTCAAATCGAATTAAATTGAATCGTGAATCGAATCGATTCGGGACCTTATGAATCGGAATTGAATCGATTCTAGAAATCAGTGACGATACCCAGCCCTAGTGCTGCTCCTGCTGAGCCCCTCCCACCTGTCCTGTTTCAGGTGGAGTCCCGCCTCCTTCCAGGTAGCAGCTCACCTGTGTGTCTGTGTTTAGTGTTCTGGGGCCCGTTCTTCGTACGTCGCTTACTACATCCAAGATCAAATGACACATCCAAGACCAAATCATCGCGCTAACCGTGAGCTCGCTAATCCGGTTCTCCGAACAAACCTGCTGTTGAGGATTAGTACAGCTGGATGAAGTAATGTGAGATCACTGGGTGTCGTAAAAGGGCTACGCATCGATAGTAGAAACATTGATCGGCAACCCTCTGATTGGTCGGCGAAAATGTCGAAGGAGCGCGCTCGGTATTTTTCGGCAGCAGAGCAAGAACTCTTGATTGAGGGATTTCAGGAATTTCAGAGTTTAATTAAAACGCAAGGGAACACTGCAAAGGCTGCAAAAGCAAGGAGAGAGGGCTGGCAGAAAGTTGCTGACAAATTAAACTCGTAAGTAATTTAATAATAACAATAATAATGGAGTGGATTGATATAGCGCTGTTCAAGGCACCCAAAGCGCATGACAATGCCACTATTCAGTCACTCTCACATTCACACACTGGTGGAGGCAGCTACGGTTGTAGCCACAGCTGCCCTGGGGCAGACTGACAGAAGCCAGGCTGCCATATTGCGCCATCGGCCCCTCTGGCCAACACCAGTAGGCGGTAGGGTAGATTTATCATATCACACTATTTTATCCAATATTATATTACATTATATTATATTGTTATATTATATCCTCTTTCACATTAGAGCCACAACAGGACCCACTAGAACATGGGAACAAGTAAAAGTGAAATATAAGAATATTCTACTGAATGGTAATATTTATCACTTATATTGCTTTTAGTCTCTTGGAAAGAGACCCTGAAATAATCTGTTTGTTTATAACAGCAACCAAGAAAAGGGCAGAGGAAAAAAAGACAGGTGGTGGTCCTGCACCCCCTCGTCAACAAGTTGGTTAAGTGAATAATACCCTCACGGGAAAATCGATATCTCTCTATGAGCACACTGTCGCGCTGAGCTAAAGGATCCTGTCTGTCCCGCAATATACGCTGAATTCTGAGGACTCTCCTTATCAATCTTGCACCTTCCGCAATGGGTTGCTCGCGTATACGGACAGGACATGGCTGCGACAGACTTCCCAAATCCACCTTGGCTTTTATAGCCGTGGTCTCTCATCTTGATTACACGAAGTAATTTACAATTACTACTCTAACATATGAATTACATCTGAAATAATCAAATACATGTAATAGAATGTTAATAGTACATTTCCCTTTTTTAGGAAATGACCTGTAGGTATCTGTGTGACATCAATAACAGGATCAGGTGCTGCATTATCTTTGGTTACATTGATAATATTTATTTATGGTGAAACAGTGGTGGAATATCGCTGTTGCTTTCCTATAAATGAAGCGGACATACCTGCGTGGCCGCGATCTAATCCTGTTTACATAAAGTGAACCTGCTCCCGAGCAGGTTTACGCTTACGGATCTGTTGCTATGACAGCAAGTCCCGGATGAGCTTCGGAGAACCGAACGATCCAAGATCACGCGAAATCGTCAACAATCTAATCCAGCTAACCTACTTAGCGAGGTACGAAGAACAGGCCCCAGGAAGCAGCTTCCCCTCTGATCACACACACACTCCCGAGCAGCTTTACATTCAAGACTGGATGATTTGATAAACATGGAGTTTCTACAGCTTCTGATAAACAGAATCCATTAATTGACTTTATCCTCCTTCTAACCAGTTACACACAAACTGAAGGGGTATTTATGGAGTTAAAATAAAACACGGAAAAACACATCCATTAATAAAGGTGATTGATGTTTTTTTAACAAGTCGAGTCCCCCCCTGCTTTCGTTTTCATAGCCTCTTTGCGTGGAGTGTCAGTGGCAGTCTTCTAAACAGGACAAAGGCATGTGGGTTCATGTTAGAGTCTATAAGTCAAACATTAGAATATGACATCTAGAGCTACACAGGCTGAACAACAAGGGACTTTTCTAAAACTAATAGCTAATAACCCTGCTAGGATTGTGCAAGGCTCATCTGCGTCATCTGTATTATCAATATGTGCCAGGCACTGCTTAGACGGATGTCAGGTTGTTATAATTCAGACACACACATTTCACTGTTTCACAAGCCCTTGCTCGGTTTTCTTTCAATTTGGTTAAAGACTAAAATGTTTTTTAAAAAAAAGAACATTATAAACAGATGGATAGAAATTGTGAAATCCCCGTTTATGATGATACATTTTATATGCAGGGATGACTGTCGTGTGATTCCCCTCCCCCACACATCTCATGTGAAACCGGTTGTTCTCTCACTTTCGTTACAGATGGAGTTTCTTGGTGTTGTTATGCTTTTGAGCGTAATTCCTCCGCAGGCAGGTGAGTAAGAAAGAGCTCGTTTTACACGAACCAACAAATAAATTATTAAAAATCATTAGTAAACATGTTTACAGTCGAGTGTTGGCAGTGGCGTGTCTAGAAAATTTTTGTTGGGGGGGCCAGGTAGGGGCACAGATTTGGAGAAGGGTGGCAGATGTAATTGGCAGATAATGTTTAAAAAAAAATTCTACCAACCGTTAACCATAATTCAATAATCCTGTAAACCTAATAACCAAATGCACTTTTAACTCTTATTAGAATGAGATTTTAACCACTACGATGCAAAGTTTTTAGATACTGCGTTGATAAAGTACAAGAGATACAATCAGTGCTTTGTCAGTGTTTACTCAGCATTCAAGGACAGCAATATTTGCATAGTATTTTTACTGACATATAGTGCACATATGTTTTGGGCAAAAACATTTTTGAATATTACAATACGAACATTTGTAACAAACAATTGACAAATTAGCCAGTTCCAATGTAAAACTTTATCTGCCTGTTAAAAAAAGAAGATAATCTTCTCACAAACTGGTGTTTGATTTTGAAACAGGAAAAAAGTGGGGAAACAACTGAAAAGACTAACATTTGAATAAAACCTGAAAGCAAGTAAATACTTTCTATGCTGCCTTATGGTAAACTTTGGTAACATTGATAAAGAACAACACTGGCTGATGATGAAATACAGTCAGCTGGCATGGTGACACTGCCAGTATTAACCTGCAGGGCAGGACTGGGACAGAAAATCGGGCATTTTGACTACAGACCGGCCCACCAGGTATTAAAGCCATAAAGACTTTGAATGAAAACAAATGCTGTTGTGACAGTGATGTACAGTCTTTTTGGTATATGTATGATTTATGATGATACCACTTTAAATTCTCACTGCACACGTTTGTTTTTGCACAACTGTAAATATGAGATTTAAAAAGGGTTGAAAACGAGAGCTGAGGACGGTGACTGTTGTAAGTGCTCGTTAAACTTCGTGTAGTGAGAAAGAGTTCCTGAATAACGATTGTTTTTGTTTGTTTGGGGTTTTTTCCCCCGTCTCTTTATCAATTATATCTGAGCAAAATAAACAAGTTTTCTGATACAAAGAACGAAACTCAGTGTTACCGGACTTCGGCTCGGTTTGCCACTTAACTTAGCTACCATAACATCTGTTTGAGGCTGATGGAACTTTGTGGCCGTTAAGAGACTATGCTGCTTTATTATATGTAACCTGAGATCTATGTGTAACAGCTTCTGAAGATCTGAATGTAGGACAACACACGAATCATGACTTTTGATCTTGAATCGACCGTACCTGTTTTCATCAAGTTACTGTGCCAGGTGCATGAATGCGGCTTTTGGTTAACGGCAAACTAGTGTGGGTAGGGCTTCCTGCTCAGCGTTTACTTTCGTTTTCCTGAACTTCGTGGTTGCTGTTTGTCTTCGTGTGAAGCTCCGTGTTAAGGTAACAGAAGCTGTCCGTAATGGTTCTTTTCTCTCTCGTTAAGATCAGCTGTTTGTAGATTTGTTCCAGCATAAATGTGCTCCATAGTTCGCGGTCACGAACTCACAGCTCGTGTGACAAGGGGACAAACAAGGGCGAGTACACTTTTGCGTGTATATATGTGCACGCGTACATGTACTTAGAATATGGCAACGAGAGGAGCCGAGTTAGTTGATGGTCAGCAGTCGTTGTTACCATGGATCCACTTTATAATGACTGAAGGCAGCTTTTCTTGTCTCAATCAGTCTGTGGAGGAGGCGGAGAGGGGCCGTTGCTCTCCCGCTCACTGACACACTAAATGCTGCCTGAGCTCGAGCAGAGAGCCGCTGGAGAGCGTCTGAGTTCCGAGTGTTATTAACTTTGCGGGCAGAGAGTGTAGAGGGAGACACAGCGGAATCTATATAGTCATTATTTACTGGATATATGGCTCGGATACAGATTAAACATCTAGACTTACGTTTAAAAATACTGCGTCACAAACTGTTGGCTCTGCTCCAACAGGAAGCCATTTTGAGTTCACCCGAACAGAGGAGACATTTTACACAACTTCAATCTGTCTTAGGAGCTCAGAGCAGTTAAATACAGTCACACTTTTGATTTAAAGAAAAGTCACACGATGAAACAGTTAAAACAATAAATATCATTTTATTTACCCCTCCCCATGAGTATTAAAATACTTAAAAAATATAATTACTTTTACAATAGTAAAGTTATTGTACAATACTGCCATATTTATATATACAGAAATAGTCTGTTCACAGTAATTGTCTTGTATCCATACACCACAGACAAAATTTGAGTCAAAGTGCAGATGTTACAAAAGTTTCTTCGTATTTCTGTCTTAAATGGAAATGGAACAGTTTATACCAAATAATGTTTTTTTTTAACGTGTAGATATGGTACAAACAGTACAATTTTAATTTTAATCTCACTACAGTAAATGTGTGCAATTTGTTTTGTGTAACTAATAAACATGAGTGAAACAAAGCTAATACATTTTTTGAAAATCTTCAAGCTATTTAAGAAGAGAGTTGAGAATTTCCGAGGTGCACCTGAATGCAGCACATTGTCCACTTTATCACCGGTACTGTCTGAACTTGCAGCTCTCTGAAGTGTTGATGTGGTGAGCAGGGTCCGCAGCAGACCATGTGGAAACTAGCTTTGAAAAGACATTTAACTATTCAAATAAATAATAATGGTGATGCGTATGTGCCATATAACCATATACGCACAGTAGCTTACAGTAATGGAGAAATATAACCGCACCTATAAAAGTGCAAAAACATGGAATCTAAGTTAAACTGACAAAAAATGTCTTTAGCTGAAGAAGACACTAGGCTGTGAGCACACTATCGTCTCACAGCACGTTTCCATTTGTGTTACGATTTTTGAGCAGGTGATGCTTTAAAACAGCTGCACGAGCTGACAAATGACCTGTTTTTAGTTTCAAAGAGAGATCAGGGTACTTACCAAAGTCCGATCTGCTCCCATCCACTCAGTGTCATCCTCGAGTTGATGGTCAGCAGCTGAACTCAGGTCCTCTTTACTGTGGAGACGCTTCTTAATGAATGAAGGCAGCTTTTCCTGCTTCCATCAGTGTCGGGAGGGGGGCGGAGAGGAGCCGCTGCTCTGTCAGTCACTGATGCACTAAATGCAGCTGCTAGAGAGACTCTGAGCTCCAGTTGTTAATAACACTGCGGGCAGAGAGCGTACACAGGTTATATTAAACTTTATAAAGTCATTATTCATTATATATATCTCTTAGACAAAGATTCAACATGTAGACCTTTGGTTAAAAATACTGCGTCACAAATTGTTGGCTCTGCTCCAACAGGAAGTCATATGGACTACACCCACAAAGAGGTGTCATGTTACACAATGTATCATGTATCAGTTACTGTGTAAGGGTGCCCCGAGGTCCTGCCAGCCACGGTAGAAAAATAAAATGCAGCAACGTTTTCACTCCTGTGTCCTCAAGTTTTGTTATGGTCAGTTTTCTAAATGTAAACATATTTGACCCTCAAGTTATACATTCCCTCACATTCTTTATAATGTTGAATTTCACACTCAAGTAGTTTGCTGATATGTGTTCTTCTCTCACTGATGTGAATGTGTTCGGGGGACGCGGTTACCACGTACCTATGACATAGTATTTCAGGTGTCCATCCCCAGTAGAACCAACTGGAGTTGTTACATTTACAGCTGTTTGAAGAGGTCAAACAATTTAGGTACCGTAATATACCAGTCACACGTTTAATTTAAATAGAGATCAATAGAAGTCACATGTTAGAAAGTTACTTTTATTATTATTTCTGGGTGTTTTTTCCTTTTAATGAGTAAAGTATTTAAAATATTATTAATATTACAATCGTAAACACAATAATAATTTGTATAATGATTTTATTATATTTTATATTTATATAGTTGTGCTTTCCAAATAATAGATACTGGCTTGTGTCTAAGCACATATACAATTGCAGCTGTTACAAGTGTTATTCTATCTTTCTGTATTTCTGAGACCAAGTTACTTTAAGTCTGTCAAATTAGAGAAAATCAAAAACAAAGAAATGACAAAACTCTTATTGTGAAAATCTGTCTCCTCCCCTCTCTTTCGTGTCTCTCTGGAAACCATGACTAATTCCAGGAAACCGATCCCTGTGACAAGGCTGTTCTGTATCGGGGTTTGGAGCTTCTTGTTGGTGTATCTCTGTGAAGTAAGTTTAAGATGTAAGTTTCCTTTGCTTCCTTCTTTAACAGTTTGTCTTTAGGAACTTTACTGTTTGTTCAGTTCAGTAATGTTTGGACTCAACATGTTTAGCTCTTATTTTAGGACAAACTTTGGATCACTTGTGTTTGAAGAGAAATCTACATGATTATAGACAGGGCTGGACTGGGACAAAAAACATTTTGACTAGAGCCCGGCCGACCAGGTATTATAGGAAAAACCATAAAGCCTTTGAATGAAAACAAACGTTGTTGTGACAGTGATGTACACTGTCTCTTTGGCATATTTTTATACCGTTTATATCACATGACCACTTAAGGACATTTCCTGGTTTCATCTTCATGTTTCTCTCTCACCACATATACAAACTGACATCATGACCAGCAGCTTTACAGCTGTGGCTCCAGCAAACATCAGCTGATACTAGAAATTAATATTAAATAAATTCTAACAACAGCTGATCAAGCTTAAACGTGCTGCTGTTGTTTAACGCGACATCTGCTGGTTTCCTCTTTCTGGTGCAAAGTGGGCGATAAACAAACAAGAGAGAAAAGCCGATCAGCTGATCATTGATCAGTTTCATGATTGAAGTAGAAACAGGAGAGGGAGGGGGAGAGAATGAGAGAAGAAGAGGCAGCTGACAGCGTAAAGACAGAATAACTCCAGCTTTGTGTCTTTTTTTCATTGTAGCTAAAGTCCGGGACAAATCGCTTCCTTTTCACCTCAATACAGATGTATTGTAATTGGTCCAGCCCAGAGTCATGACAGAATCATGACCAAATGGCCAATACACCACTTTTCATTGTTTATACTTTTTCAAAAACAAACATAAAAACGAAAAATCTCCATCGGGCATACCAGGCATTTGCCCACACTTCTGACACCCTTCATTCTGGAGCTTCCAAAAGTTATTTGATAGGAAAAAAAATGGTTTGAAGTCTTCTCTCACCCCCATTCTCTGCGGCCTGCTGGAGCGGGGGGGGGGGGGGGGGGGGGCTAGGAGGAGGAGTTGGCTGTCCGACTGCGGTCTGGAGTTTGGGGCAAAATATGCAAACTCAGCAGCAACAAGTGCTTTAAGCTGATACTGTGATACTGTCAAAGGAGGTAACACCTCAAATCCGATGAAACACCTGGCGATGCATAGCGTTTTTTTTTTAAAAGCCGAGAAATGCGCCGTATTTGATGGCAGCAGCAGCCGTTCTTCTCTGCGTGAGTAGCTTAATGTTGTTCGTGTGTAATTTACGTTGAGTAGGCTAACCACGTTATTACATTAATGCATGTAAGGTGAACTAGCAAACATCATCATAGCTACATGCGGCTGTCCTCTTGTTTGATGGCAGATACTCCCTTCACCCTGGCCAAAAAGGCTAAAATGACCAAAGAAAAAGTGGAAAACAGCTAAACTGAGAGGTTTTTGGACAAAGTTTGTGTTTTTTCCATTGTTTAAGCACTGCTTCCAGCCAAGAGTGATACCATATATGCCCCATAGCTGCAGAAAAGGCTAACATTGTTATCTTTTTACAAAAAAACAGCTGAACATGAGAGGTTTTTGGACAAATTTTGTGTTCTCCATTCTTTAAGCACCGGTTTGAGCACCGGCACCGTTTCAAAAGTACCGATTTGGCACCGGTATCGGATAAAACCTAAACGATACCCATCCCTACCCCTGAGTAAGATAGCCTGACTTGTTCCTGGGCTGATGAGAGAGGAGAAGAGAGCTGCTGGGAAGAAAAACGAATAGCCCACCCCGTGGTTGTTGTGAATGGTGTGTGAGTTAGCATTCCATGTTTAAGATGCTCTACTCTATTACTTGTGCGCATTGGTTTTATCTACCTTTGGCATATGTGCTAGTTAATGATAGCTATGGTGGCTCAGTTATTTGATAGTTTCTGGCCTTGTTCCAGCTTTATTTGTTCCCTTTACCAATTCACATAACTTTGTGTGCTGTAATATTATTGTATTACGTAGTCGTTAACTAGAGGGCTGACTGCTAACTGCCTTAATATGAATATTTGTCCCTTGTATTGGAGTGCCATCTTGTGGCTCAATTTAGGTAGTGCTTTAATAAATGTATACACTGTCAAACTGATGCTCAACCGTAGCATAGTTGTTGTAGAGAAATTCATGGCTAGCTCTCTTACCCTTTAATCTGTATTCATGTTCCAATGCTTTTCCTGTTCTTGATCGCAGAAACCACCCCACATCACCCTCTACATCCTCCTACACTATGCGACATCTCCTTGTACCACCAATCTGAATGCAAATAAATTCCACCTGTTACAATCTACTCCCTGGATGTCAGCTTCTCCTTCTGACCGAGGATAACTATTACAGCACAACCCAGCATTAAACTGATCTGCGCCCTTCTATACGCCAGTGCTGTGCCCCTAATGCCCACCCATTGCTGAAAACAAGTGAGTGAAATGGCATGATGCACTGTATCAAACACATCTGTCAAATCTAAAGACACAAGAACAACACAGTCCTCAGAGTCAGTATGTAATTAAAAACCTTTAAAAGGGCCTTGGGCTGGGGCCCTGGCCGGGCCTCGGGGCCTTGGGTCCTGGTTGGTGTGTTGCCGGGGTTGTGGGCGGGTGGGTGCATGGGGGCCCATCCCTGGCGCATGATGCCGCCGGTGCGTCGAGCCACCTGGGGGGCTCTTCAACTGGTGGGGGAGATTGTCACACCTTGCAGGAGCTTTCCTCTCCTCAGGAACTCTCTGCAGGAGGGGGAGATACAGGAGAGGTGGAGGAAGATCTCAGCCTGGGCGTCTATCGTCTCATGTAATCTGGAAGATGAGTGGATGGGGGGGTGGGTGCAGTTTCTCTGTGGTGGGGTTGGGTGGACTGTCCCGGGCTCTGTGGGGCCGGGGGGCGCTGCTGCGCTGGGCCCCGGTCTGGATGGGCCTGGGCCCCCTTTCCCTGGCGGGTCGCGGAGTATGGGGGTGCCTACTGGGGTCAGTGGGGGAGCTGGCCCCAGGGAGGGGTCACCTGCCCCTCCCTTCCTTCCCTCCCCATCTCCAGCTGCTTCCCTCTTCCCGCTCCACCACAACCACCCACACATGCAGGGCCTTGGAGTAGGGGTATGTCACCAGGGTGCAGAGGAGGCTACCCCCCCCCCCCCCCCCCCCCCCCCCCCCCCTCTGTCCCCTTCTGGCTGCCTCTGCCTCAATTTTATCTCACAACTTAGACATTCACATTACTCACACTCTCATTACACATACATATAGGATCTTGGGGGTGGGCACGATACACGGAGTCCAAGTTACCATCAGGGTGTACACCTCACCCCTGGCGTCGTTGCCCACCTCTCAATTTTAAATACACGTAGACATTGAGGGCTATCAGGAGGGGCTATGCGCTTACCTGCTGCTCTCTGGCAGGTAGCTCCATGCCCTCCTGGGTTTTAGTTGCACCTTAGAACACACATGCATCAACACTACAATGAGCGGGTGGAGGGAGGTTTGGAGTCTTCTCTCACCCCCGTTCTCTGCGGCCTGCTGAAGCGGGGGAGCTAGGAGGAGGAGTTGGCCGTCCGACTGCGGTCTGGAGTGTGGGGCCTCCCTGCTGCTGCGAAGTCGGGGCGGTCTGCCTCTCCCCACCGCAGGGAAAAGGGTAACACCACCTCGGTCTGGGTGCAGTTCCCCCCTCCAGGGGCAAGGGTACCTAGACCCGGTTCGTAGAGTACGCTTGGGGAGTGTGATCGTGTATACAGCGTCTCTTTATGTCTGTCTCCACATTGGTTGAGTGTGGAGTAAGTGCATATGAGAAATAGAAAAAAAAGACAAAAATTAGACTCGCCATTTACTTATTTAAGTATTTTTTGCCTATTAAACAACATTCAACTGAAGACTCATTCCACGCACTTATATAAAAACAAATTAAGGTGCAATATGGACATTATGGACGTTATAGACCATGCTGGGCATCCTCTGCATCCTCTGCACACGGCCATAAACAACCAGAGGAGTCTGTTCAGTTACAGGTTGCTTCTCCCAAAGTCAAGGACCAGCAGACTTGAAAAGTCCTTTTTACCACACGCCATCAAACTGTTTAACTCCTCGCTGGATGGGAGAGGGAGGGGGAACGGGGACAAAGGAGGGGGGAACAAGTAAGCTGTAGCGCCTTTTCACTGTACAATAGTTTTTGTTAATATCCAACGGTGTAAGAGACTCACAATACTTGAAATGTGCCGTTCCCTTGTATTCTTATTCCTATTTATTCTATTTATCCCTTTTGTAGTCTCTGTATTTATATATGTGTATATATGGTATATTTCTGCTCACATTCTGCAACTTCTGTTGGTGCTGTGCTACTGGAAACTGAATTTCCCGGAGGAACCCACCCGACGGATAAATAAAGTTTCATCTAATCTAATGTAATCTATAGGGCAGTACAGGGCTTTGTATCTACCACTCCGCTGTGATATAACGAGCGGCCACGGTCACGTGGCTTTCCGTTGCCTTGGAGATCCACCCATTTGTAGTTTGAGCAACAGAAGATGCCTGGGACAGTTCAGCCATAACTTTAAACTTCTCCTGCTCATACACGTTTGGAACGATCTTGTCACACTGAAGTGGACGCGCAACGTAGCGTGGCTCAAAGCATGTTCATCACAGTTTAAACCCCTTGTTTTGCACAACGTGCACACATGATGGAAAGGAGGATTTCAGTTGATGTGCACATGAATGATTTGTGTTTCCTCTGCAGGTGAAGGTAGAAAGTGTGTGTGAGCTGATGTGAATTCAGCAGCATGGATCAGTATGAGGGCAGAGAGGAGGGAGTCCCTCCCTCTAAAACCACTCTGTTTGGGGAATATGAGAGCCAGACCAAAGCTCAGAGGTGAGATGACCATCTCTAACTGTCCATGACTCTTCTCCATGTCACAGCTCAACACTCACATCAACCACTCAACCAAACAACAAATACAGAATTAAACAAAAAGAAAATTAAAAATCAAAAGGTGTGTTCTAGTGAACATAAAAAAATAAATCTCAGATGTAATGTTAAAATCTTTCGTGTGATTTGGAGCATTTCAAACAAATAAATGTATAATCCAAAAAGTGGCTATCTTAATACTGAAACAAACAAGAAAAGAAAGAAAAATCTTCCCTTTAAACAAAACTTATACATTCTTTGACAGGAAAACAAGTATGTTTACCTTATCACATTTTAGCAGTGTGCGTAGGTGGTTAACAATATAACCACCTACGCACATGTTCTGAAGGTGTTCTTGTGGCTGATATACACAAATATTTCCATGCCATGTCTGACATCAATGGGAAACATTTTTCATGCATTTTCCTTGAAGCCCTTAGTTCAGGGTCAAAGTTTCAAGAAATTCAATCTATCTATCCATTTTCTATCTCTTATCTGAGGCTAGGCCATAGGAGCAGGAGCCTTAGCAAAGAACTCCCTCACCTCAGCCACATAACAACACCGAGGTATTCTCAGGCCAGGTGCGAGTCTGGTCTCACCAGCGGGGTGGGAGTGAGGAGGTTCTCAAAGTATTCCTTCCACCTCCCTACTAAACTCAACTAAGACAAACTAATAATAATAGAACTTAACATTATCCCAATATATCATGAGCAATCAAAAAACAAAATAAACTCAAAATGCCGGGTCACAGACCTGACAACTGTAGACTCAGTTGAAGTCAGCAGCACCCCCAGAGCATCACGTTCCTCCTGAGTCACCTGACATCTTTCCTGAATTGCAATTCAAGGCAGTTTGAAAGTCTTGTTACATGGCCTCACTGAACTCAAGCGACAAAAAGTCCTACAAATGTAGAGGAGATGGGTATTAAATTTGCTTAACATAGAGCGAGTATGAAGGAGTGCTTAGTCTGGTGCTTAGTCTATTTTGGAGGAAAAATTGTCAGTTAAAAGGTTTGTGATTTAGATTCTTTGTTAATTCCGCAATTTCCACATCTGAATAATTTTGTTTTTAAGCTTTTCTTCCAGCTTTTACAACACTTTCAATCCTTTTCAGCAAAACAACATTTTTTTTTCTTAATTGTCAGGACTTGTCATAACTGGTGGTTTCCTCCTTCATTACACACCCATGCGTACTTCCCACCCATAGTTTCAGCGCCTATGGAGCTTGGTATTAAGAAAAAACGGCATTCACCTACAAGGAGGTAATCTGTGTCTAAATGTTATTCCCGACTCAGCGTTTCTGAAAAAATTCTCATAACATGTATATAGGACTGCTCTTTTTTTCCCCATTTCTGTATGTGTGTGTTTGTATATACACGTTATACAATTGTTTTAAATTATATATATATATATATATATATATATATATATAATTTCTTTTTTTTTCTTCTCAGCATCCAACAAAGAAACCATTGTGCTAAAATTTCAGCCAGTTGTTTGCCCAACAAGTCCCACAATGAAGCAGGGATGCGTAATGATTTACAAAAAATCTTGAAATCTTTAGAATCTTTTGAAGAAGCCATGCCCGACACAGAGTATTGTGGAGAGCTTAAACACAAAATAGTTTTATTTTGTTAGGTTGTTGTGTTTCTTTTGTGTAATGTAAACAAAATTGGACTGAGTATAGGATTGATAAATTCAGGAATAATGATAGGCAGCCATACAAGCCATAGACTTCTTTTTGAACTTGGTTTATTGGACATTGGACATGCTCCAGGTAGGGCTGCTCCATCAATCGAATTTTAACCACGATTACGATCTGGGCTTTCAACAATCATTAAAAATGACTGAGCCGATTATTAGCCCCTCCCTCGTGCTTTACTCTCGCGCTGCTCCGTGTGGCAAATCGAGCGCACCTTTCTGTGTTTCGAACACGCGTCACAACAATTAAGAGGACCCGAGGGAAGCTCGGAAAGCTAAGCAGAAGTTATTTGGAGAGGAGAGTGACTGCCGTTGGTTGAAAAGAGAGGTAAAAAAAAACTTCAGTGGTGTGGAAACATTATGGGTTCACGGAGTCAGACGTGGATCAAGTAGACACAGTGTGTAAACTTTGCTACGGTGTCGTAGCTGCACCACAGAGCAACACTGCAAAGTTCACTAAACATAGATGTTTACATTTTTCATTTATTTCTTATATTGCAAACATTTGCACTGTTATCAGTATTTGCACACTATTTTATATTATCTTTTGACAATCTTTAAAGCCATTATTCAATACATTGTTAAATAAATATCGTCAAATAATCGAGATCTCAATTTCAGTGAAAATAATCGTGATTATCATTTTTGCCATAATCGAGCAGCCCTAGCTCCAGTGATATTGGTAAAAATACACCTTTTTAGTATGTAATGCTTAAAGGTGAAAGGTCAGAAATAGGTATGTTGTTATACAAACATCATAAAATATACAATATTTAGTCTCCCTCGGACAGAGTTTTGCTGTCTGAGTGTCTTCTTTTTTAAAAAACGTAGTTTTTATACTTTCAATGTTTACATTTTAAAACACATTTTATGCCGACTAAAAAAAATGCATTATTGTTTTTTCTTTTAGGAAGGACTTCGGTGAAAATTCTGATATTCTGGAATGTCTACGTTCTTTAGCTACACAGAGGTAATCTGTGTCTAAATGCTGTCCCTCTCTGTGTTTTTGAAAAAGTCTCTAACATGTTGTCTGCTCAGATTTTTTTCCACACATATATCAAAGGTCATATGTGGAATAAGCAATGTTTTTGTGTGTGTGGTGTGATATCCATCAGACAGACAGGTTTATAGGACAGAAAATAAATTTAATAAGGGCTTGATTTTTTTTTTTATATATATTTTATATTTCAAATTTATATTTTATTATTATCAGACGAATTGCTTATGATTTGGATAGTTTATTTGAATGTAATTTATGCATCATGTCGCTGATTATTGTTGTTGTTTTTGAGCAATTGTCTATTTTTAATGACCTTTTTATATTTGAAAACACATTTCAAAAAGAAAATGCATTTGTTTTTCTCTCTAAATATTGTATCTGAGCATTATCTGATTGTATTTTTCATAATGTTTAGTATAATCTCAGGGAATTTGATTTTTTAAAAATAATCTATAGATTTTACATAAAAATGTGCATTTTTACAATTGTTTTAAATTTTCTTTCAGGGATTTTGCTTCAGGAGACCTTACGGAATTTGGACAGAGCTATGGGTGCTCACAGACAGACAATACAAGGCATATGGACAATATTGTTGATGAAACATTTTATAACAGAGAGTGAGTATTATGGAGGGTGTAATCAGGGTTTGATCATATTTTACAGGTTAGAGTGATGTCAGTTTAAAAGTTTGAGTTAATTGTGATGTAATTGCAAAATCTCTGACTTTTGCAATTCTGTATTATTATTGTTATTATTATTAATAGTATTACTTTTTTATGTTCACTTTTTAAAATAAATTTTACAAAAGTTTTAGATTTAATAACAGATTTTTTAAAAATATTTTGAAACCATAAACTGGATCCATTCATAGCCTAAAGCCTACTTTACCTACAAACTGACAAAGGAAACACGGAAATCACTTTAGTTTTTCACAGATCAAAGTAAAAGAAGTTTTGATTGATTGAACGCGTGTTCCTAGTGTTTGTTCTGTGTTCTACCACCTCTGCAATTCCAATAGTGTAACGGAATCTTAGGAGCAGGTCACAATCAAGTGTAACAACATTTATACATTTTCTCCATCACTAAATTAGTATGTGCACATTGCTGTGACAATTTGAAGCAACAGGGACTCTATAATGCACTTAAAAGTCAAACTACTGCCAGCTTGTAGGCCTGTGGTACATAGCCGATAAATAGAGAAAGGTTGATGATATTTAAGATTGAAACATGAATTAACGATCTGACTTCTTTGAGTAGTCCTATGGGTATGAGGTCCAAAAGACACTTTGATGGTTTTGAGTAATTTAAGTAATTAATCAAGCCAATTCAGAAAGATCAATTGCTGAAATGAGT
The DNA here is from genome assembly GCF_057381845.1 of Rhamphochromis longiceps. Taxonomy (NCBI): domain Eukaryota; kingdom Metazoa; phylum Chordata; class Actinopteri; order Cichliformes; family Cichlidae; genus Rhamphochromis; species Rhamphochromis longiceps. The sequence continues at coordinate 23,151,034 of NC_140559.1, read as the reverse complement.
CTTAATAAATATCAGTTATATTCTAGCACCCAAAGGACACACACTATCTTTCAAGGACAATAGATTGATGTGAAGGTCAAAGTGATAATAACGCATGTTATTATTATTATACAGTTTCTTGCGATAATAACGCAAGAAACTGTATTTAAAACAGTTTCTTGCTGCTATTGTTTGCATTGATGACATATAGTCATGTAGTATATGGTATATGTGTGTTCTAAATATCAGGTTGATGTAGACTGAAGCCACAATTAATGGCAGGATTTCTTTCACCAGTTTTGTAGGAATAAAGTCTAAAATACATCTTGATAGTATGGCGGCAGTAATAACTGGACTTAACTAATAAAAATCAATTGGGAAAAAAGTGACTCTAAAAAAATATCAATGGTATTGAAAGTAGCTGTAGATAATGATACAGCTGTGAGATGGTTATGAATAATTTTTATCTGTAGTGGTAAATTGTTTTGTTTATTTTGTGTTTTAAATGAGTCAAGGTCTATCTTAATTTTCATTTCAAGAAACCAAATCAAGTGTGGGCAAAAAATACCTTCTTGTATTTTAGGTTTACTATTAAGTTGATGTTTGATTTCTAATTTTCTAATTATAGATGTCTGTGGTTTGCATATTTGACAACTTCAGGATTAATAATAGGCACATTCTAGTTATGTAGCAGGGAAGCAAGGGGGCTTTTTGAGTTGAGAGGCATGGCCTGAAATGTGAGTCTCACAGTTTTCTGATTATGTACATGAGATAGTCCTTTATAATGCCTTATTTTAAACATTGACGCTTGCCCTTTGAGCATGTTGACACGGTGGTTCGCACTGTTGCCGCACAGCAAGAAGGTCCTGAGTTCAATTCCACCATCAGGCCGGGGTCTTTCTGTGTTCTCTCCGTGTTTGCGTGGGTTCCCGCCGGGTACTCCGGCTTCCTCCCACAGTACAAAGACATGCAGTTTTTAGGGATAGGTTAATTGATCAATCCAAATTGCCCATAGGTGTGAATGCGAGTGCGAATGTTTGTCTGTCTCTGTGTGTTAGCCCTGTGGCAGACAGGCGACCTGTCTAGGATGTACCCCGCCTTTCGCCCTATGCCCACGACCCTGAAAAGGATAAGCGGAAGCGAATGGATGGATGGATGTTTGTGCCACTTCCCTTTATGGATGGATGCTTGCCTTTTGAAGGAATTCATTGTTACCTTGTTTAGTTAGTAATGGTAAATGGCCTGTATTTATATAGCGCTTTACTAGTCCCTAAGGACCCCAAAGCGCTTTATATATCCAGTCATCCACCCATTCACACACTGGTGATGGCAGCTACATTGTAGCCACAGCCACCCTGGGGCGCACTGACAGAGGCGAGGCTGCCGGACACTGGCGCCACCGGGCCCTCTGACCACCACCAGTAGGCAACTGGTGAAGTGTCTTGCCCAAGGACACAACGACCGAGACTGTCCAAGCCGGGGCTCGAACTGGCAACCTTCCGATTACAAGGCGAACTCCCAACTCTTGAGCCACGATCGATGTTATACAAGCCTTGAAGTATAACATTTAGCATGGAGAGATGTACAGCACAGTTTTTATATTTTCAGAACAATGTCACAACAATACCATACATTTTTACAAAATTTCACACTGCATTAACAATGATATAATAAAAGCTTAGAATTATATTTCTCTTAAATAATGTAAAATTGTGAAACAGAATCTTTACATCTAGCATTTTTTTTTTTTTTTCAGGATTCTACAAGGCTTTACTGGCACTGTGCCCAATTATGCGTCCGTACAAAGTGATTTTTCAAAGGATATGGGAATTGATTTTAAGGAAAGACAGCATTTTGCCACGGAGAGGTAATCTGTGTTCCTGATTCTGTGTTTCTAAATAAATTTTCCAACATGTTTAATGTCAGCTAGCTTTTTTGGCCAGACATTTCTACATTAATATATGGGTGATAGTATGTTTTGTTTTCTTTTTTTCTTTGTCAGGACCCTTTATATGCAGAATTTGAATGGGTCTGTAGTCAGCCGCCTGTCCTTACAGAGTGATTTTTCAAAGGATATGGGAATTAATTTTAAGGAAAGACAGCATCGTGGCAGGAAGAGGTAATCTGTCTATCAACCTTGTTACTGACTCAGTGAATGCATTTTCCATCAAATTTAATTTCAACTTTTTCCCTTTTTCCCCCACACACATTTCCATGTTCATATGTGAACTGGTCTGTTTACCACAAACACAGATTTCAAAAGTACATGAAAGAATAGATGTTGTAGTTTTTACTGAAAATGGATGATAAATTGTCAGTTAAATAGTCCATTCCACCTCTTCCATTTCATGGTCGTGGGCGGCCATCCCACCTGTCTTAGGGCGAGAGGCAAGCAGTTAAATAGTATTTCAATAATAATAACTTAAGTTGACTCATGTCCATATTTTTTGTTTTTTTGTTGGGTTTTTATGTTGTCATTTTTAATTAAAATAATTTAATTTCACAACAAATTTTCCTCAAAAAAATTAAAACAAAAAAATCTATTTCAAATAGAGCATTTGGGGTTTTTTTCTGGATAGATTCTCCAACACTTTTAATGTTATCTTGAAGCTAATATGATAACCTTATCCCACCAGCGCTGTGGAGGTCCAGCTTTTCAGATCCAATTAAAATCAAATCACTCATAATGATTCTCTGGAAAACCGTAGAATTCTTAGAACAGAGTTTATTAAGCATTGTCATATGAACAGCAGAACAGTACATTTAAAAGCGCAAATATCACATAGAAAGCAAGCAAAACAAACGAAAAGCAAAGCAACCCTGGGGTGTAGAGCCTTTATGCACAGACAGAAACACACACAAAACAGACAGGAAATAAGCAGCAGAGAAAAGCTACTCAATGCATTTTGGACACTTATATAGGGACGAAGAGCTATATGCTTCTGTTGTACAGCCATTTAAAGGGCTGTACCTGCTTTGAAGCAGTCCAGTTAACCACAGTTGCTGTACAGTTAAAGGCAGCTCCCCTAAGGTATGGAGGCCTGTCTCCCCCCACCACTCCCCCTACCAGTGGCAGACGCCCTCAGTGCATCGGTGGTTCTTTGTGTCTGGGGATGGGCGTCCAGGTACACACCGGCTCACTCAGGCACAGCTGGCTGCTGGCGGAGCTCACAGGCACGTCACTGCAACCCCCCTGGCTTCTTCTCCGCGGCTGCTGAGTGACCCCTCCTCTGGGACTCTCCTCAGCTCTTTCTGGGATAGTAGCGGGGTTGCCCCTCCGTTGGTCTTCCTTGGTCTCTTGTGTTCTGAGGGCCTCTGGATGTCTGGAGCCTTGATCTCCTCCATACCTGCTTCATGCCCTGGTGAATGGGGCTGTGGCTCCCCACACCCTCTAGCAGATCATTACATGAAAGAACCTTTTGAATACAAGCGTGCTCATGCTCACAGGTGTACACACGGGTGCTCACACACACAAGCTACACCCTTTTTGGCTCCTACCTCAAAGAACACGGTGCGCTGTAAATCTTATGTGCTGCATAATAATATTTAATATTTATTGCTATATACACATAGAGTATTGCGATGGTGTTTATTATATTGCTGTTTTTGTTTGCTTGTTTTCTCTTTTTTCTCTCAACAGCTGATCCAGGTGATATAAAAATATGTATTTTTTTGTATATGTATTTTTTTTGCCCCCCCCCCCCCCTTTTTTTTTCTTTTCCCTTTCTTGCCCTTCATCTCTATTCTTCTTCCCCGCTGTCTTTGTTTCCCTCCCTCTCCCCGGTCATGTCTGTCCCGTCTGTAACAACTGAAAATAAACTAAAATAAATAAATAATAACAACAAAGGTCAATCAAATGGACCAATACGGCAAGGCAGGGATGGTCCACTTGGTAAAGTAATTCCGTTGGGCTTCTCTCTTTGCCTTCAGACAATAATTCTAATGACAAAAGAACCAAACGGGACAGGCGGCAAAAAAACCAAACACAAAAACCCAACAAAACAGTTAAAGGCAGCTGCATGCCGAGAAGGGTCCTATGCACATACTTTAGCAGTGCCAAGCTGAATTAACCCTTTGTTGGACTAGTCACAGTTGGCCAAAGGTTTCTTTCTGATCCTTATTGTTACATATTCAAAAAGTATTGATCAACATATGTTCATGCAACAAGTGGCACAACTTTTTCATTATTTTAGTGGGAGATATATATCACCTAAATATATGGGCTGTGTGATTTGAACATGCAGGGTAAATGCTTAACACAGTGACTTCACTATAAAAACACTTCATTGTGAGTATGCACGATACCACTTTTTTATGTCCGATATCATAAATTTGGATATCTGCCGATACCGATATGAATCCGATATAGTGTTTTTTAATCAGTAAAACTGTTTTTTTTAAATATCTTGCTGCATTTTGCCTAAGTTCATACTCAACTTTAAAAAACAACACTAAAGCTATTCTGTTATACCTGTATACAAAAGAAATATTTCATAGTTCAGAAATACCGATCAATCTAATAAACTTAAACCTACTCCATCCTCCCTATTCTGGTATTTTAAAGAGTACTTAGGTCAAATATTAAGCAACCTAACTAATAGGGTTTCAAATCCCAGCAACAAAAACAAAAAATAGGGAACCACCCCTCACGCTCCAACTCATGATGCTTAATCGGCGTAATCAACCTTAATTTGATGCAGTGTGAAAAAAAATGCACAGAAAAATTTTTTTTCAAGAAATTTTAAATAGATTCAACATCTTTCTTTAACAGAACGGCAGACTGCACAGCCTTCCCAAAGGGAAAAGTACTATAGCTTACTAGGGTATATTAGACTTAATAGTTACTATGTACAGTAATGGACTTCTATTCATTTTACATCAAATTAAAACTTTGGGTGTAAGATTCAGATAATTATTTAATAAAAGCTAGACATTTTAAATGAGAATAAGAAAGAAAACTATGTCTTTGTGCCCTTTTTCCCAGTTAATGCCCTATCGGCCCCCCTGGCTAAACCGTGCTAGATCCGCCCCTGCACAGTTACAAGCCGTCAGCTACGTAGAAAAAGATCCTGGTGTAGAAAGTAATATTAAATAAATTCTAACAACAGCTTATCAAGGTTAAACGTGCTGCTGTTGTTCAGCCTCTGGTTTCCTCTTTCTGGCGCGAAGTGGGCCAAAAACAAACAAGAGAGACGAACTCGCGGCAGAAAAGCCGATCAGCTGATCATTGATCAGTTTCACGATTGAAGTAGCAGCAGGAGAGGGAGGGGGAGAGAAGAGACAGTCGCTCCATATATCGGTTGTTACAGAAGTGAGGTGAGACGCCTGGCCACGTGGTGTGCTGACAACAATCTCTCTCTGAATGTGGAGAAGACGAAGGAGATTGTTGTGGACTTCAGGAGAATGCACACCCAACATGCTCCTCTGACCATTGACGGAGCGTCTGTGGAGAGAGTGAGCAGCACCAAGTTCTTGGGTGTGCACATCACAGAGGATCTCTCCTGGACGTACAACACCACAGCACTGGCCAAGAAATCACAGCAGCGTCTCTTCTTTCTCCGCAAACTAAGAAGAGCAGGAGCACCAGCCCCCATCATGCACACTTTCTACAGAGGCACCATCGAGAGCATCCTGTCGAGCTGTATCACTGTGTGGTTTGGAGCCTGCAATGCCTCCTGTCATAGAACCCTCCAACGCATAGTGAGAGCTGCAGAGAGGATCATTGGTGTCTCTCTCCCCTCCCTCCAGGACATTTACAGCACCCGTCTCACTAAAAAAGCCCTTTGCATAGCGGCTGATCCCACGCACCCAATGCAAAGCTTCTTCAAGCTGCTGCCGTCGGGGAGGAGACTGCGGAGTCTCCAGGCCAGGACCAGCAGGCTGAAGGACAGCTTCATCCATCAGGCTGTCAGGAAGCTTAACTCCCTCCCGATTCTGCCCCCTCTCCCCTCTCTCCTCCACGGTCTCACTGAACTCTGTCACACACACACACACACACACACACACACTCTCTGACTCACTCACTGGCCTGCACCAGTTACCAGTCACTTTGTGGAGCATTGGACTGCCATTACCTCATAAGACTTTGTGTTACACTATCTCATACCGTACATTACCAAATCTCCATTTGCACTATTTGCCTATTTGCACTACTCTGCCTGGTTTGCACTCAATGTCATTTACCCATTATATTGTATATTGTATAGCTTTCTTGTTATATGTAAAATTGTATTATATTTATTTAATTTTTTTACTTTAAAATATTTTACTTGCATTTTTAATCACTCTTATATTTAAATGTTCATTTTCTATTTTATCTAGGGATTGAGAGTAACGAAGTTTCTATTCTCTGTATGTCCTGTACATGTGGCAGAATTGACAATAAAGTTGACTTTGACTTTGACTTTGACTTGTTAAGCTTAACGTGGGAATGCTTTACAAACATTCAGAGATGACTTTAAACACTTGCTTTACTTCTCTTGGGGATAACTTTCTCGGAGATGAAATGCCGGATTGGTAGCAAGGCTCTAAATGCTCAACCAGACCGCCGACAAGTCTCGCACGCCACAGCTGCTTTATCACGTGACGCATACTGCTCCAGCGTGCTAAGGTTAGAGGCGAGTTACGGCGTGTCGCAAGTTTTGTGAGGTGCTTTCATGACATATAATGGATTGGATTACATTTTTTATTTCTCTCCGATATCCAATCCAGTAATTTAGGTCAGTATCGGACCGATACGTAATATTGGATCGGTCCATCTCTAGTGTATACAGTTATATATGTCATAATAAAATCCACAACATTATCACTTTTAACAAAGCTATAAGTATAAATGATTTTACAGAAAATTTGTAAAAGTTAAGTTGTTTTTTTTTCTTTTTTTTTCCCCCTTTAGGATTTCTTCTTCCAATCCAAAAGACATGAATATTAATCCTAAGAACAGACGACGTCCTGCCAGGAAGAGGTAATCTGTGTCTAAATGTTGTCTCACACTCATTTTTATGTGCATATAAGCTTTTTCTTTTATTCCCTAGTTCACTCTAATTTGTTCTCTCCAGTTCCCTGTTAATAAGCCAACTGTCGAGAACAGCCTTATTCTTCTCAGAATATTTCTGACCAGCATTTCAATGGGATGTTTTTATAGTGACAATTCAGTGTGAACTTTACCTTCTTTGGGAATAACTTGTTGGTGACACAGTTCTGTTCAGATTCAAAGAACTAATGTTGAACTTATGCCTGTATAAACTTCTTGATGTTTTTTTTTATTTTTTTTATTCAATTGTAATAATTCATATATTTTTTCCTTTATTTTTGAAGAAGGTTCTAGGAAAATTTGCTTAATTTGGAAATAATGGGATAATATTAAATGGTCTTTTTAATTTAACCACAATCCAGTTTTATTTTCATAGCACCGAATCTCAACAGCTGCCTGAAGGTGCTGAAATAAATGTTTTTAACCAGACTCAGGACTTGTACGCTCACAAATATTTGATTGTAAAAGAATTTGCTTAGAGTTGGACTTAAATCAGCACTGTGTATATTTTTAATTTATTCAGTGTGTGAGCTTTCACTGAATTTAATAGTCTGGCCCTGTGGGGAAAAATAATAATGCAGCCCATCCCTACACTGGAGCATGAAATGTAAACAGTCTGTAGTTGAAAAAAGATAATTTCCTCCTCTTAGAGTAATGCTTTGGAAAATTTGCAGCGTCCAGCTGTTTGGGGGAATTACAGACTGTAACCACAAATCTGAGTCTGTAGTAAGGCCGAGTGTTTTTCCAGTCTCCTCAGGCAGCCTGTAGTGGCAGATTGCTCTTTGCTGCCAGCCTTGGCTTGTTAAACGTGTGCTAATTTTGATAAGGAGCCATTGGTCCAATACCTAGCATTTTTCTCTGTCTGATCTCATTAAAGAGTACAAAGAAAGAATGTAATACTCTTACTAAGAAAAGTGCCCCCTGTGCAAATAGTTGAGATAGCTGGTTTGCACTATGTTAGCACTAGACACGCTCTTTCCTGGTGTGATAGACACCAGCCTTATATATCAGGGCTCTAGAATAGCTTTTTGACATGGACGCACTCAAATTTTTCAACCACATCGCTTAACACCGCAGTTTTGCATGTGCACTTTCTTTGGGGGGGAAGTCCATACAGACAATATTCATTTCTAAATTATTAACTAACAAACTTGTGCTTAAAGTGCTTTGTCAATATTGAGAAATTTGTTAAACTTAATCATCATCTTGGCCTCCTCTGATGACCTGTTTGCTGCTGTCTGTTGCTGAAAGGCAGTGGGGAGAGGGGACACTTAGGCAGTGCATTTATTGCAGCATATAATATGTTTTCTGGATACACTTTTTCATTCGATTCCGGTTCTCAAAGCCCTGATTCGATTAAATTTTGCCTCAGACAGTCATTTATCAGTACTGATACATGTGAGACTTCATCAGAATTGTGAACATCACAGCAGATGCCTTTGTGTGAAAGTAACTGAGAATAAAACACAGAAAACCATGAAGGAGATTTTCCTGGTCTGGCTTTTTATAGCAGATAACCTTAAAAATATTCTGCAATTTTGCATAATTTTAAGAAGTTTAAATTTCTTCAGTATTGAAAAGCAGAAATTAGGGTTTCTTGTCCGAGGTCATTTAAGTGAAAAAAGAAAAAGACAGCGCTGTAAACAACGGTAGACTGGTGGGTAATAAGCGAATGAACAATGCAGAAAAGAGATTTGAGATGGGAAACTGTTCCTGAAGTACACAGAGAGAGAGAGCTGTGCATGAAGTGTGATTTTTATCGTGGTGGAAACAAAAGAGCAAAAGTCAGAGGGAATTCATGACGACATTTATCAAATGTGAAGCGCAGTTTGCTGCTTCTTTATCTGCTGGCTTGGCGAATTTTGGTTGGAGAGAGACAAAACCTGCAGTTCAGAATCTAGTGCAAAAAAGACGTAAACACAGCGCGGACCGGACGCATCAGAATCACTAAGCTCCGAAAGCGTGTCCGTCTACGGGCCGTCGGGTGAGAAAGCCGAGAAAGACAAAGTTGATTCTGATGCGTCAGGTCCGTTCTGTGTTTACGTCTTTGTGTGGAATCCGTGTGCCTGCTCTCATCTGCTGTTTGGTTGTTGTTGAAATGGTTTTGTGAGCTTTAATCTGAGAATATGACGTTTCTGCCAAAACACAGTTATATTTAAAAGTCGATTCAAGATCCTACCAGTGGCTGGACAAAGCTGGACTGAAAGACAGTATATATATATATATATATATATATATATATATTGCTAGGTTTCACAGAAAACAGGAATGATCAACAATAGCATTTCAGCCTTCATATTGTGCCAGTTAGGTTAATGTACTTCATGATGACTGAGCTTAGCTGAGTTTTTTTGACGTAAAGGGCAGAAAGGAAAAAGAAAGTCAATTTCAAACCATTAACGTACCTTTTAACTATTAGACATAATTAAACATTAAAGTACTTTTTCTCACATTTGAGTTGGCTTCACATGTCATTTACATTTTATGTGCCTGTCTGTTTCTTCTTTCATTTTTGCTGTTAATTATAAATTACAACATCACTTAATCACATTAAAGTGTAGCAGCTGAAGTATTTTTATACCGACCATCCATTTTTTCCTGGGGTCTACTCCCAATTAGACATACCCTGCCATTTATTTCATGACAATGATGTTGAAATGTCACAAAACTTGAAATACACATTTTTGTTTTTATGACATTTAGAGTGGTTTGAAAATTGGTTTGGTTGCAAGCACTTGTTGAATCTTTGCTATGAGTTTAAACTGATTCTTTGATTCCATCACAGAGTGAACCAGGAGAGCTCAGAGGTTCCCACTGGTCAGTCTGCCCAGCAGCATCAAGCACAACTGAACTCAATATTTATGGTCTGTACATGTACAACAACTACTCTAACATTATTCTTTGTAGACCAGTAGATTGTCAGTGTGTCCAACATGGATCTGATGTTTGTCTCCATGATTTCAGTCTGATTGGCTCATTCATAAAGTATTCTGTTCCAGGTGCTGGAGGAAAAAATCATCTCTTTTGTGAAGGAGGAGCTGAGGAAGATCCAGAAGGTTCTGAGTCCAGATTACCCAGAATGCTTAGAGAGTCGGAGGGAGGAAGATGATGAGGTGTTGGGGGGCAAAGATGAAGAGCAAAGGAGCAGTAGAGAGGCATTTATAAAGATCACACTAAACTTCCTGAGGAGAATGAAACAAGAGAAGCTGGCTGACTGTCTGGAGAACAGTAAGATTTCTATAAAAGAAGAACTTTAAGAACAAAACAAAACATAAAACATTATGTAATGCCTTTAAAACCATGTCTACATATTCCATATCTTATTCAAAAGCATGATTTGAAAAAAAAAAATGTCCTCAATTTAATGCCAGTAACAAATTAGTTCTGTAGTGTGGCGAGTTTTGCTTTTTAAAACACACAGGAGCATGCGGTTCAAATTGTTTCAAAAGAATCTTTCAATAAAGGCAGGTAATAACACTAATACTTTTTTAAGCCGTGACTCTTAATCGTGCTGGTGTCAAGCTCCAGTCCTCGAAGGCCGGTGTCCTGAAATCTTTACATGTGTCCCTGCTGCAACACACCTGGAAAAAAAAGGTCATTAGTAACACTCTGTATAACTTGATTGCATGCTGAGGTGGCAATTCAGCCATTTGATTCATGTTACAGCAGCTCATTGTTGAATGAGCATGGTGCAATAAGAGTACTTTTAGAAGTACATTTTTCCAAACACTTACATTTATTTTAATTTACTTGAGTAGAATTAGGGGTTGCCACATGAGAATACAGTCAAATTTGATAGTCTAGTTAATGACCAACTAATTTTGTGCAGTTGTGTTGCAGCAAGGACACGTGCAAAAGTTTCAGGACACCGGCCCTCGAGGACTGGAGTTTAACACCCCTGCTTTAGAGCATGGACAAAGCCTAGCTGAATTGAAATGCAGTTGTGTAAAGATCTAGAGTGCATTTTCAGTTTCAGACAGAAAATAGTTAATATGTAAAGTGAAAATAAGGACCTGTACAAAGAGAATTTGCAAGAAGAAGACATAACTTGGGAATATCACCCATCTACCAGCAAAACAGACTTCAGGTTGATGTGCAATAAAATAAAAGAGTTGAGTATAAAAATGTCGGTGTGTGTGTGCCCACGCACATGTCTTTGTATCATTCAGAAACCGTTGCTGCAGCTTGTCAACGTAACCTTAAATCTGCACTCAAGAAGAAGTTCCAGTGTGTTTTTGAGGGGATCGCTAAAGCAGGAAATCCAACCCTTCTGAATCAGATCTATACAGAGCTCTACATCACAGAGGGAGTGAGTGCAGTGGTCAATGATGAACATGAGGTCAGACAGATTGAAAGAGCATCCAGGAAACCCGACAGACCAGAAATAACAATCAGACAAGAAGACATCTTTAAAGCCTCACCTGGAAGAGATGAACCAATCAGAACAGTGCTGACAAAGGGAGTTGCTGGCATTGGAAAAACAGTCTTAACACAGAAATACACCTTGGACTGGGCTGAAGACAAAGCCAACCAGAACATCCAGTTCATATTGCCATTCACTTTTAGAGAGCTGAATGTGCTGAAAGAGGAAACGTTCAGCATGGTGGAACTTGTTCATCACTTCTTTACTGAAACCAGAGAAGCAGGAATCTGCAGATTTGAAGACTTCCAGGTTCTGTTCATCTTTGATGGTCTGGATGAGTGTCGACTTCCTCTGGACTTCCACAAAACCAAGATCCTGACTGACCCTAGAAAGTCCACCTCAGTGGATGTGCTGCTGACAAACCTCATTAGGGGGAATCTGCTTCCTTCTGCTCACCTCTGGATAACCACACGACCTGCAGCAGCCAATCAGATTCCTCCTGCATGCGTTGACATGGTGACAGAGGTCAGAGGTTTCACTGACCCACAGAAGGAGGAGTACTTCAGGAAGAGATTCAGAGATGAGGAGCTGGCCAGCAGGATCATCTCCCACATCAAGGCATCACAAAGCCTCCACATTATGTGCCACATCCCAGTCTTCTGCTGGATCACTGCTACAGTTCTGGAAGATGGGCTGAAAACCAGAGAGGGAGGACAGCTGCCCAAGACCCTGACTGAGATGTACATCCACTTCCTGGTGGTTCAAGCTAAAGTGAAGAAGGTCAAGTATGATGGAGGAGCTGAGACAGATCCACACTGGAGTCCAGAGAGCAGGAAGATGATTGAGTCTCTGGGAAAATTGGCTTTTGATCAGCTGCAGAAAGGAAACCTGATCTTCTATGAATCAGACCTGACAGAGTGTGGCATCGATATCAGAGCAGCCTCAGTGTACTCAGGAATGTTCACACAGATCTTTAAAGAGGAGAGAGGACTGTATCAGGACAAGGTGTACTGCTTCATCCATCTGAGTGTTCAGGAGTTTCTGGCTGCTCTTCATGTCCATCTGACCTTCATCAACTCTGGCATCAATCTGCTGGAAGAAGAACAAACAACCTCCAAGAAGTCAAAAACAGGACAATCTACATTTAAACACTTCCACCAGAGTGCTGTGAACAATGCTTTACAGAGTCCAAATGGACACCTGGACTTGTTCCTCCGTTTCCTCCTGGGTCTTTGTCTTCGGACCAATCAGACCCTCCTACGAGGTCTGCTGACACAGAGAGAAAGTAGCTCACAAATTAAAAAGAATACAGTCCAGTACATCAAGGAGAAGCTCAGTGAGAACCTGAGTGCAGATAAGAGCATCAATCTGTTCCACTGTCTGAATGAACTGAATGATCGTTCTCTAGTGGAGGAGATCCAACAGTCCCTGAGATCAGGAAGTCTCTCCACTGATAAACTATCCCCTGCTCAGTGGTCAGCTATGGTCTTCATCTTACTGTCATCAGAAAAAGATCTGGATGTGTTTGACCTGAAGAAATACTCTGCTTCAGAGGAGGCTCTTCTGAGGCTGCTGCCAGTGGTCAAAGCCTCCAGCAAATCTCTGTGAGTACAAACGCAGATTCATGGTTGTATATAATATAATTTAAGTACTCTACACATTTCCAAATTAATCTTCAACCGGTCTTTTACTCAGCCTCCCTGGGAAAGTCTATGCCAGGGTGCTGGAAAGGAGAGTTCGTCCGCTAGTCGAACCTCGGATACAGGAGGAACAATGCGGTTTTCGTCCTGGTCGCGGAACACTGGACCAGCTCTTTATCCTCTCGAGGATACTTGAGGGTGCATGGGAGTTTGCCCAACCAGTCTACATGTGTTTTGTGGACTTGGAGAAGGCATTCGACCGTGTCCCTCGGGGTGTCCTGTGGGAGGTGTTGCGGGAATATGGGGTGTCTGGCCCATTGCTACGGGCCATTCGATCCCTATACAACCGTTGCAAGAGCTTGGTTCGCATTGCCGGCAATAAGTCGGACTCGTTCCTGGTGGGTGATGGGCTCCGCCAGGGCTGCCCTTTGTCTCCGGTTCTGTTCATAATTTTTATGGACAGGATTTCTAGGCGCAGCCAAGTGGCGGAGGGCTTTCGCTTTGGTGGCCTCAGAATCTCATCTCTGATTTTTGCAGATGATGTGGTTCTGTTGGCTTCATCGGGTGAGGGCCTCCAGCTCACACTGGAACGGTTCGCAGTCGAGTGTGAAGCAGCGGGAATGAGGATCAGCACCTCCAAATCTGAGGCCATGGTTCTCAGCCGGAAAAGGGTGGAGTGCCCACTCCGGGTCGGGGATGAGTTCCTGCCCCAAGTGGAGGAGTTCAAGTATCTCGGGGTCTTGTTCGCGAGTGATGGGAGAAGGGAGCCGGAGATCGACAGACGGATTGGGGCTGCAGCTGCAGTAATGCGGACGCTGCACCGGTCCGTCGTGGTGAAGAGGGAGCTGAGTGTAAAAGCGAAGCTCTCAATTTACCGGTCGATCTACGTCCCTACCCTCACCTATGGCCACGAGCTGTGTGTAGTGACCGAAAGAACGAGATTGCGGATACAAGCGGCAGAAATGAGCTTCCTCCGAAGGGTGGCTGGCCTCTCCCTTAGAGATAGGGTGAGAAGTTCGGCCATCCGGGAGGGGCTCAGAGTAGAGCAGCTGCTGCTCCACATCGAAAGGAGCCAGCTGAGGTGGTTCGGGCATCTGACAAGGATGCCCCCTGGGCGCCTCCTGGGTGAGGTGTTCCAGGCATGTCCCACCGGGAGGAGGCCCCGGGGCAGACCCAGGACACGCTGGAGAGATTATATCTCTCGGCTGGCCTGGGAACGCCTTGGTATTCCCCCGGATAAGCTGGAGGAGGTGGCTGGGGAGAGGGAGGTCTGGGCCTCTTTGCTTAGGCTGCTGCCCCCGCGACCCGGCCTCGGATAAAGCGGATGAAGATGGATGGATGGATGGATGGATGGACGGTCTTTTACTCGCTAACGAGGGAAGCTTGGTCAGAACCAGGCTGTGGAGCTAAACACTCCTCACCTGTTTCTAAACCCAAGTCCTTCAAAGAGCAGCCCTACTCATAGCCTTTTTATTTAAAAACTGTTACAATACACAAGACAAGCACCTCCCACCGTAAAACCCCCTTGGTTACAAAATACAAGGCACTATGTGTGTGCACGTGTATGCATGTGCAAGAACGTGTGTGTGTGTGTGTGCATGCATGCATGTGAGTGTGTGTGTGCATTTGTAAAGGATCATAAAAGCAGGAAACTTACAACACAAGAAACAGATCTTCCAGATACCTACAATAAAACCCACATCAGCCTCCCCCAGCATCAAATTGGCTGGAGAGGTGGCCCGAGACAAAGGAATGTCTTTGATCCTATAGTTTGAACTAAGACTTACAAATTTAAGAAACACAATGACAACATTTAACAATTTGACTTTAACAGGGGTGGGTGTAGGTCTTCTCAGTGTACATGCATATGTGTGTGTGTGCTCCGTGTTCAACCGAGTGAAAGTGTCCCTTCACTCGGTTGGGCAAAAGTCAACAATCTTCAGTCGACGCGGGTGGCCTTGAAAGAGGGGACAGAGAGTCACAATAAACAGTCTTGTTATCTAAGGGAGAATTGTTATTCCCATCAGCTTTTGCCTTGAGCATCCAACTGACGCCAGGGGGCCGCATGAGATGAAGATGGTATTTCCAAACATTTCTTTAGTATCCCTGTCCCCACAAAACAGAGTCTTGACAGGTGATATCATATATGATATATTCCACTCCTAATCACTCATCTGTGCCACAACTCCGTGGAAAATGATTCAGTGCTTGAGTTGTACATGCCTGTGTTCATTAAAAAAAACTATTTGTTTTTTTTTTCTTTTCTTCAGATTGAGTGGCTGCAACCTCTCAGAAAGAAGCTGTAAAGCTCTGTCCTCAGTTCTCAGCTCCCACTCGTCTAGTCTGAGAGAGCTGGATCTGAGTAACAACATCCTACAGGATTTGGGAGTGAAATATCTGTCATTTGGACTGCAGAGTCCAAACTGTACTCTGGAAACGCTCAGGTTAGAATAATTTACGCTGGTTCTAATACCTAAATGTAATATGTAACAAATTCATTTCTAAACAAAGTTTAATTCATAAGATTATATCACATTCAAATAAATGTGGCTCCATAATGTAGTGGTTAACACTATTATTTAGCAACAAAATATCACTGGTTTAATTCCAGGTGTATTAGTCAAGATAAAATGAAGGTAGCTATCAAGGGAATGAAGTGTGGAGAGATGGACAGGAGAGGGACATTTTGACCAGACTTTCTAATACAATCTTGGAGAGTCAGATAAGGCCTTATAAAATGAGAAGTGTTGCTAATTATCAAGAATAATTGTGATAAACTATACCATGAAGCCATGGCAAAGAGTTATTCAAGATAGGTTAAGAAGAGTGGTGAAGATTAATGAGTAGTATGAAGATTTCACTACAGATGCAGTGTTTGCTTTCAGTGTTAATGAAGAAGTAAAGAGAAGGTCAGAAAGAGATGTACTGTGTCTTTGAGGATTAAGTGAAAAATATGATAGGTTGGATAAACTCATTAGGAAGGAACTGTGGTAATACATCATAAGTTTGCAGTGAAGATGGACAGGTTTACACATAAATGGTAAATGGCCTGTATTTGTATAGCGCTTTACTAGTCCCTAGGGACCCCAAAGCGCTTTTACACATTCAGTCATTCACCCATACATTCACACACTGGTGATGGCAAGCTACATTGTAGCCACAGCGCTATACATATACAGGCCATTTACCATTATTCCTAGTCTCACCTGTCAGAATGTTTGTGATCCACTGACATATGGAGGCTAAAACAGTGTGCATGGTATCATCCATATGGTTTGGATACAAACAGACAAGAGGCCAAACTGGAGGTGGCAAAGCTAAAGATGTTAAGATTTTTTTTGGGGGGGGGGGGGAGCAACCAAAACTGATCAGTAAATCAGATAGACAGTTCATGTAGAGTGGATTAGCGAGTTAGAGAGGCAGGAATAAGATGATTTGGACATGTGCAGAGGAAGGATTATGAATGTTATTGATATATTTTTACTTTTTACTTTTTTTATTTATTTGTTTTGTTTCTTACCTTTTCAGTTTAAGGGGCTGCAACCTGTCAAAGAGAAGCTGTGAAACACTGTCTTCAGTTCTCGGCTCCAAGTCATGTAGCCTTGAAGAGCTGGACCTGAGTAACAATGATCTGCAAGATTCAGGCATGAAGTTTCTGTCTGTTGGACTGAAGAGTCCACACTGTACTCTGGAAACTCTCAGGTTAGGATAATGTTATGTAGTTTAATTGTTAAGATAAAAAAATGACTTTATGATTGAAGTTTCAGATATGAATTAGTGAGATTAATTAGTGAGGGAAGTTTTCAGGTGGACCGGAGAGTTCACACTGCAAACTGAAAATTTTCAGATCCGAATAAATTTATTTGATGTCACTGATGTGTTATTCTCATCAACATTTTATCAATAGATAGACAAAATGATAAATATAACAAGGATTATGCACTTGAATCAGGTACGGGGTTGGGGGGTGAGGGGTGGAGAAAAAAGAATTCAGTCGACTACAATTTCTTTTGTACACACTATATTTTAAACAAATACTTTAAACCAAAAGGAACCATAAAAAAACACCCTCCGTCAGTGTTATGTGTGATTCTTCTTAGTACGTCATGATCTAAAAAAGACCTTTTATCTTTCAACAGTCTCTCAGGTTGTCTGATCACAGAAGAAGGTTTCACTTCTCTCCTGTCATCTGTAAACTCTAATCGCTCCTGTCTGAGAGATCTTGACCTGACGTACAATCATCCAAGCGAAACATTGTTGAAGCAGCTTTTTTTTAGACCGGAGGATATGCACTGTGCACTTGACACGCTCAGGTATGGAGAAACCTACTGCAACAATAAACGGTGTCTAAGGAGTGAGAACAGAAAGATTTTCTCTGTCATAATGTTAGCATGCCTCATATGAACCTTTGCACACAAAACTGATTCCAAACAAGCTCTTCCTACACCTGATCTATTTTTAATCATACCAAGCCAAGACCACAAAATGGTTTACACTATTAGAATAGAATAGAATAGAATAGAATAGAATAATCCTTTAATTGTCCCGCAAGGGGAAATTTGGGTGTAACAGCAGCAAGAAAACACATATACAAACAAACAGTACACAAGACACAAAACAGAAACTTACACAATTTTTACATATTTACATGAAGGACAATGGTTACCAAAAACTGAGTACCATACTGTTGTTAAATTAAATACAATAAAATACAGATAAGAGGCAACCCTGGTTATAGTGTGAATCGGTTGATAAAATAGTGCAAGATACAGCATAGATGTAAGCATCTATGTTTGTTGGGAGCAGTTCTGATTGTACAGTCTGGCAGCTGCAGGGAGGAAGGACCTGCGGAAACGCTCCTTCATGCATCTAGGATGCAGCAGTCTGTCACTGAAGGAGCTCTGCAGTTCAGCAACATTTACATGCATGGGGGTGGGCGACTCTGTCCATCAGAGATGTTATTTTGGCCTTCTGTCTCCCACCACCCACACTGCACAGGGTGCATCCCAGAACAGAGCTGGCCTTCCTAATGAGTTTATCCAACCTCTTCCTCTCAGCTGCTGATAAACTGCTGCTCCAACATACAACACTGTAAAACATGACAGATGCCACCACAGAGTCATAGAAGGTCTTTAAAAGCGCTCCCTGTACTCCAAATGACCTCAGCCGCCTCAGCAGGTAGAGGCTGGTCTGACCCTTCCTGTAATGAGCATCAGTGTTGTGGCTCCAGTCCAGTTTATTATTCAGGTGAACACCCAGGTACCTATAAGAGTCCACTATCTCAATGTCCACTCCCTGGATGTTCACCGGTGTCATTGTGGTATCTTGATGCATGCTCAATCATCCAGGTAAGGAAATCCCAAAATTATGGGAAAAACGTTTCGTCATGAAACATTTCTACCACTGTGGTAGTTTAGAATATTTCTAATGAATAAACACTAAAAACCACACCAATAATCACGCAAATGCAATGGTATCAGACTGTGCATCTCTAATCGAAAACTATCCTGTAGGTGATGCAGATATTTTAGCAGACATTGGATAATGCATCAAATGTAGTACACTAAAATATTTTTTCTTGGATGATATTGTAAAGTCACTTGTGCTCATCCTATCTGCAAATCTGGTACTGGGTATAATATTTAAGCTCTCTTTCAACCTGAATAGTCTGAAAGCTGTCAAACCAGCTTTTCCACTGCATTAACCATGTATGTTGTTATTGTTGCCTTCTCTGTTTTATGAGAAAATGTCTTTTTGGTAATCGTGCTGTCTTTCAATGTTTCATCCATGCATATGGAAGGGCAGAGTGTCAAAAGAGCATATGACACCTGTGATAGAGCTGGGGCTGGTTTTTGTTTTAATTAATAAGTACAGTGATGAAATGTGTATATCTAGCAAGAAATGACTTTACTATCAGATCAAATTGCAAAAAACAAAACTTGAATTTTTCTGTTAAGAAAGTGTAACTATTACATTTGGAACTCTAAGTACATATGTACAGATTATCTGTAATGTCCGCACATGTGTGTAATGTCCATGTGTGCATGCTGAAAGACACTGTGCTGGTCTGACCCCCCTCTTCCTTTCAGTGTGGAGCCTGCTGGAGTCCAATGGTTAAGACCAGGTCTGAGGAAGTGTAAGTGTGTTTTTAATGTGATTCATGAATAAACAAAGCAGCACACATTCAGCCATCTTCAAACTGTCACATCACTCATTCACATCTTAGGCTGCGTTCACACTGCAGATCTTAATGCTCAATTCCGATTTTTTGATCAAATCCGATTTTTTTGTCTGCTTGTTCACACTACAAATAAAATGCGACAGCAAACGCGCTCTAGTGTGAACGCTCAAAGCGGCCCGCATGCGCAAAAGAAGACGTCACACACAACGCACTCTGTTTAGACCCAGAGCAAAGAGTATTGTTTGACTGATGGCCGTTAATATAAATTTCAATTTCAATTTTATTTCTATAGCACATTTAAAAGTCACAGGTACAACAAAGACTTCAGACTTCACGTTTCCCAATTTTTGCCTTACGTTATTTTGTTATTTACATAATAATGTAGATAACCTAATAATGATCCTTATTGCTGTTTTAGAGAGGAGCGGTGCTTCAAAGGATAGCTGCAGATTTCTGTCAGAATCTGCAGATTATACAGTACAAATAAAATGTTCACGTTTCTCCAACATTGTCTTCCAAACAGTTTCACTGACAAATACATGGGATGGCCAGGAAGCGTTCGCGATGTCTTCTCGGGCGCTTCTCCGGCGCTGATAATTGGCTTCTGTTTTGTGTCAGTGACGTAAAAGATGGATTTAATGCGACCTGACCTTTCAAACAGCAGTCGCTTTCTAAAACATCGGATATGTATCGGATTCAGTACCACATACGAAAGTGACCCAGATCGGATTTGAAAATATGGGATTTGCGGCGTTCACACTGTCATACCATGATTGGGTATGGGTCGCATAGGGTCAAAAAAATCGGATTTGACGCGCTTTCGCCTGCAGTGTGAACGTAGCCTTAGATATCAGGTGTCATCATCAAAATGTGAATCAATGAACAGATGATGGAACAATAACTGCAGCTGGATTGTGTTTGTTCTCTCCATCAGATTCCTGTCAACTTACATTTGATGTAAACACAGCACACAGGAAGCTCAAACTGTCTGACAACAACAAGAAGGTGACATGTGTGAAGGAGGATCAGTCATATCCTGATCATCCAGACAGATTTGACTTCTGGAAGCAGCTGCTGTGTAGAAAAGGTCTGACTGGTCGCTGTTACTGGGAGGTTGAATGGCGAGGAAAGGTTGAGATATCAGTGAGTTCCAGACAAATCAAAAGGAAAGGCGAGAGTGCAGACTGCAGGTTTGGATGGAATGATCAGTCCTGGAGTCTGATCTGCTCTGATGGATGTTACGCTGTCTCACACAATAACATAAAAACATCCATCTCCTCCTCTGTCTCTAACACAGTAGCAGTGTATGTGGACTGTCCTGCTGGCACTGTGTCCTTCTACAGAGTCTCCTCTGACACTCTGATCCACCTCCACACCTTCAACAACATATTCACTCAAACTCTTTATCCTGGTTTTGGAGTCTGGGCTGATTGGTGTGATTCCTCTGTGTATCTTTGCAAAGAAACTCCTTTTGGAGAAACATTCACTGTTGATGAAATGGTTCTCTCTGTGCAGGATTGAACACAGCAACATTGAATATTAAGACCATGATCCATATCTCTTTTTATCACAATATACAGGGAGTGCAGTTAATGTTTGATTAAAGTATTTTAATATGATTTTTTTCAATAGAATAGAATAGCTCACAAAGAGCTCGCGCATTTTTTGCGATCCGGAGCTGTAGGAGAAACACAAGTTAACTCAGAGACACAGACTGATGCGACAAAACCAGTAAGTAGGTGTACAGCGCACACTGTAGTGTGTAGCACCCAGGAGTATTAGCTTATTACGTACACGTTGGTAAGCTGTGTTGTTGCAACTGACGAACTGAAACAAACGAGCGTGCTGTGTGTGCAACAGCGCGACAAACATTACCTGTCCTTTTATTAACTGCACGTGTAGTGCTGGTCACAGCTGCTGGCTACCTGTGTAAGGCTGTCATGGGTCTGTAGCTCTGTCACCGTTTTAGGGAACATATTTAGTTTTAAAGTAAGTTTCCGGGCTTTTCCTGCCTTTCTGGAGGGATTATATTTCACTAAAAACGATCTAATATGCATGTCCACATAATAATTATTATAATTATAATATATTAAAAAACACACGTTGTATTTTAAAGAACATACATTAAGAAGCAGATTATATTAGATTTATATTTTAAATAAGACAAAATTTGGATTTTCCAGCAGTAAAATGATTGTATCTGTTAGAGTTTGTATTGTTGATTGTCATTTATGCTTAGAAATATTTAACCATGTATGCTTAGAGGTGTATAATTAACTGTGTAGTGATAGTCTGCAAACTTTGTGTGCATTAGAGAGCACTCTGGGAGCACGAGAGAGGCCGTACCTTGTCTTATTGTTTTATGGTAGGATTAACGTAGCTACGTCTGTTCTAGTCTAAGTGCTTTAACTGCAGGACTTCCTCACCGTGTTATCTAGGGTGAGGCTACCCTCTTCCTGACCAAGGATGTTGCTTGTGTGCTTTTATGGCATATGACCCTTTGATCAGCAGTCCACACACACACACACACACGCGGTACTCTTTGTGTGTATGTAGACGTCATATGTTAATGAACCTATGCATATTCATGTGCATAGGTGCATAATTTGCCCTGGTTAAACAAAGAGTGCAAGAATTTAATGAAAACAAGAGATCAATTACTAAAGCAGTTCCTGAAAACAGGTCTAACTCTGGATAGACAGAGATTTACTTCAATGCGGAATAAAGTAACAAGAAGTTTGAGACAGGCCAAAGCAAAAAATTTTATAAATATAATTGAAAGAGCCAAAGGTAATGGTAAAATTATCTGGCAACACTTAAATAAATTACTTGGCCGTCATTCAAACAAAAGTAAAAACACAATTGAACTTTATGTAAATAACTCTATTGTTAGAGAGCCTCTATCTATTGCCAGTAACTTAAACACTTTCTTTATTTCATCTGTTAAGGAGATCAGTCAGAGCTTTGACTCAGTCGTATGCTCTGATAATGTGAATGATGCTGGTCAAAATTTGTTCACCATCACTCATATTTCAGACACTGAAGTTGCTAAACTAATTACAGGTTTAAAACAATCAAAAGCACTTGATGTATATGGTATTAACACAAACTTCCTAAAGGAACATATGGATTTGCTTGTACGTCCAACAACTCATGTTTTGAATATGTCTTTCAAACACTCCATTGTTCCAACAGATTGGAAAATTGCTGTAGTTACACCAATTTTCAAAGCAGGTGTGAAGACTGACATGGCTAATTATCGCCCCATAAGCATACTTCCGGTCGTATCTAAAATAGCTGAGAAGTGGGTGGTTAAACTCCTCACTGCTCACCTAGAAAACACCCAACCCTCATTACATCCATTGCAGTTTGGCTTTCGGGCACATCACTCCACAGATACTGCCCTGTGTATGTTAGTGGAGAACTTGAAGAGCTTGCTGGACAAGAGTCCCTGTGTTGGAGCTGTATTTTTAGATCTGAGGAAGGCTTTTGACTCTGTAAACCATCAGATATTGTTGTCCAGATTGACTCGGTTTAATATCTCCAGTCAGGCTCTTCAGTGGTTTGCCTCATATCTCTCACACAGGAAACAGTGTGTGGTGTTGGATGGGGTTAAATCTCCATATTTAGACTGTGATACAGGGGTTCCTCAAGGATCTGTTCTTGGGCCCTTATTGTTCTCTCTTTTTATCAATAACTTACCCGAAGTCTGTCCAAATATATTTACTCAAATGTATGCAGATGATGCAGTTATATATACGCAAGCAAATAGTGTCCAGCAGGTGGCAAAAGATCTTACAGCTGCTTTAGCATTAATGCATAGCTGGCTGGAGGACTCATGCCTAATGTTGAACACCTCAAAAACTGTCTGTATGTATTTTTCAAAACGCCCCTTAAACTTGAAGCAGTCAAACATATTCCTGGATGGAGTAGAGCTTGAATTAGCTCCAGAATTTAAATATCTTGGGGTCATTCTAGACCCAACATTATCCTTCAAGAGTCACATAAATAAAGTGTCCCAGGTACTTAAATTTAATAATCGAAATTTTAATCATATACGTAATAATTTAAATATGAATGTTGCAAAAACTTATTTTTACTCAATGATCATCTCTCATATGGACTATTGTTTGACGTCCTGGTCACTTGCTTGTCCAACAACACTTATAACTATTGAAAACATTTATAAAAGAAGTTTAAAACTACTTGACAAAAAACCGACTTCCCACTACCACTGTCATGTGTTAAAAAAACATAAATTACTGAACTTCAATAATTTAGTGAAATTTAAAAGAGTGTGTTTAATATATAAAGTCTTACACTCCCTTGCTCCACCACCACTAAAGCAGTTCATTAGGCATAAAGAAAGCTCAGACAGGACCACTCGAGCTACAATCCGAGGAGACTTGTTTATACCCCACAGACGGACAGCATTTGGGCAGAACGTCCTCTCTGTCAAGGGAGGCCATCTGTGGAACAGTCTTCCTCAACCCATAAGAGAATGCTCGACATTCAACTTGTTTAAGGCAAAGGTTAAAAACTGGTTATGGACAAATCAAGTGTGTGATCATGTATGAGTTGTATAGTTTTAATGTTTTATTTGGGAACAGAATGGTGTGTATGTGTAAGTTTGGTGATGGAGTTTTTATTATGAATGAACGATGAATTTTTATGAATTATTATGTCTATTTTTATGCTTAAGGACAACAGATGGAAATTAGCCCTTGGCTATAATCTGGTATGTTTACATTCATGTAATTTTTTCTTTACATTTATGTTCATTAACATGCACTGTCCTAAATAAATAAATAAATAAATGTAACCTCAATAAAAGAACAGTGGTGTGGGAGAACGGAGAGAGCAATTGGGGTCAGGCGAAGGAACGGCGCCTGTCCGGTTTTCTCCCGTGCACGAGAAACATGAAGAACGTTGCCTACTTGTGTCTTGCTTTGCAGTGTAATTATATTGTCGTCAACGTTCCAGCGGATAGGTTCAAGCTACAAACCTATCATTATCTCTACAGTTTAAAAATGTAATAAGCTTTGGCCCTGCACAGAGTGGATAGTGAAACAAATGGAATCATCATAAATACATTATTTCATATTTATTACTCCTCTTTGCTTTATTATTGTAGCTCTAGTAATAAATAATAATGTAAGGATTCTGGATCAGCACCATGATGCCCATAGTATATACAGTATTCTGAAGAAGGTCTAAAATGTCACTGTGTGTGCGTGCATGTGTGTGTTTTATGTATATGGATTATTTTAAATTATTACTCATGATATAACATTGTCCAGACATGGCTGGTAAGGACATGAGGAGGAAACAGTAGGAGCTGTGTGAGGCTACTAAAGGCAGTGCTATAACATTTTTCTGTCATCATTTTATTATAGATTAAGTGCAAGAGTTGTTAGGTGTGGATAATTAGATTATAGTTTATTGCAATAACAAGTTGTGCCTTGTTCTCACATAGACAGCAAGTGGAGAGTGATATGAAATGATGGGATGGAAGGAAGAAGAGAAGCAAAGAGTGATTCACAGGCAGAGCCTAAATTATTTCTCACAGTTTTTTGTGTCCTTATGGTTGCAAGTGCTGTCACCAATCTTTGCATTTTGTTATTATCTCATGACACTTGTTTAATCAGCTACCATCTCTCCTATGGACTTTTTATTGTTTACAGTCTCAGACCAACACAGCCCTGCCCTTCCCATATTAGATTCTTGATGAATGTGTGTTGTTGTTATTCAGCCTGGTTCAATGTGCCGCTTTAAACCTCTCTGCACGGCCCTGCTCCACACACTCAGCTTACCAGTGACTGTCAGGTTAACCATGTTACTGATGGGACCCTCTCTGGACTCACACCAGTAAACTCCACTGTCGAGTGGGATGATGTGACTGATAGGGCAGGAAGAACCAGATGAGCTCCCCCAGTCAGCTCCACACTCAGCTCTGATTTCTTTGCTTGTGTTTCTCCTCAGAGTCCATCCAGCAGAGCTGTCGTCCTCCTCACAGCTCAGAGACACAAAGTCTCCTTTAAAGACCTGAGAGCTGCTGGGACTCACAGTCAGACGAGCTGTGAGGAGGATATATTATGTAAATGTAATTATTATTTTAGTAATAACTTTATTTGTGTCAAAGTTTCATAAAAAAATCTTAAAGAGACATACAAAACCCAGCACACAGTATATTCAAACACAAGTTCTTTAATTCATTAATTCTTTCACAAGCAATTTTGTGAATCACAGCCAAACATTAGGGGTGAATCTTCAAGGAAATCCAAACCAAACTAAAACATTTCCAGCAGTTCTTTAAAAGATAAATGTTCAGTCTGCTCGGGATTTAAACTAAGGTTGTGATGCAGTTAGAAGGCTTTGATGAGATCAGATAGACTGCTAGAATAATGTCTCTGCAGGAGCCTGATCATCTTCAGCTTTGTTTATGATTAAAATCAAGAGACGCAAGAATTTGGTGATAAGTAATTACTGACGTGTCATATTAGCCTAACAGCAACATTTAAAATGAATAAAAATATAAACATCTCTGAGAAATACACAGGACATAATTCACTAATACGGCATAAAACTCAGTCAGTTTTATTTAAGTGAAGCTCTTACTGTGAGGTTACTGACCTGGGTTTGTTGTGTGCAACAGAGATCAGAACTAAAGAGAAATCTTCAGGTTAGTTTAAATTTATGTAAAACAATAAATAAAACTCTGCCGTCCACAGATATGATCAGTTTGGTTTAAATAATGCTTTCTACTTCTACTCCGTTATTTTTGGATGCAAATAATCCCTTAATATTCTGCACCATTGATTTTAAACTTTCTGCAGGCTATGATTACCACGTTACTGTGAATCATTTTCTGTGTGGACACAGCAAAGGTAGCAGCCAGGTGATCAAATGCACTTGACAGACAAACTGATATTTTGGCAGTTTGTTGGTCATTCAGCATTCAGGTGTGTTTTAACACAGTGCCACAATCTTTCCAGGAGTGAATGTCCCAGCAAATTTACATCAAGGTCAGACTCTGCAGCGCTCAGAGAAACTGTAAGAGCTACATGTCAGACTCCACAGGCCTCAGTTAGCATGTTAGATAATAAAGAGCATGACAGTGCAAGAACCAAAGAGATGAGAGATGATTGGCTATAATGCTCACAAACCTCAATGAAGTGAAAAGACACTGTGAAGAAGAGTTGGCCGATATTCCCCCATAATGATGTTAGAGACTGATGACGTCATACAGAAAAACTAAAGAGGGCTTCAGTAGCTAATGAATGATGGGGTGTACTTAGTTTTTCACATAACATTAAAGTGACACATTAACACATCATTAAGTGTGACTCATTAACGTAATGGATGTGGTTCTGAATATTGCATTTTAACTATTGTAAGTATGCTTTCACTCTATAACTGTTCCTAAAGAGTCTTATTTTCACCACTCTCATGCAACAAAGTTTCATGCCACACATCTGTATGAAGACTGCACATTAACCTATAAATCAAGTATCTACACTGACTTTACTTATTATGAATTTTTCAGATTTCCTCTTTAACCTTCTTCCTTCTACTTGGCCTCCTCTGTGTCGCCTCATCTATATAAAACTCCTTTGTTTCTACACAAAAATGTATGTTTGTGATGGAGACACATCAGAGAGCTTTTTTACAGCTACATAATCATTGCGATGTACTTACAGAGCAGCGTTAGCAGAGGTGTTTTCTCCATCGAGCCTCTTGGTGAAATCAGACCAGCAGTTTACAGTCACTCAAAGTCAAACCCTCCTCCTCTTCCTCTGTCACAGGATGACATGTTGCGTTTTGAAAAAGAAGGGCTTTCTGTTCGATGGCAACAAAGCAGATAAATAAAGTTTTAATATGGTCAAACTAAATGATAAATTAAACTGGAAACTAAATTGGAACAAAATCAGTTGATCCTACATGGAAGAAAAGGTCCCTCCTCATCAGACTAACTCTGAAGACTTTTGAGATCTGAGGCAAAACTCGAAGCAACTATTTTGATTAGAGAATATCTTAAAAGTGAAAAACAAAAGAAACCAAATGGCTGAGTTATCTTAAACACTGGGAGGAAAAAGCAGCTTCTTCCTGTGGCTGTGGTTTTGCTGAGCAACTGAAAGGAAGTGAGCTACAGGAGGCATTATTACTGCTCGCCCGACACCTTCTCTCTGCTTTAGCGAGAGTCTTGTCATCAGAAAGTGAAAGTATCCAGATCTCCAGGTTTTCGAAAGTTATATAATTCTTTTTTCTTTCAGTATTGTCTGTTTTTCTCTCATTTTCAATCCAGGCCTTTGCCTGATCATTTTCAGAGAAATGTTTTCTTTTCTGTTTTGTTTAACATTAAAAAGTCGGATAACGTAATGATTATTAATAATAATAATAATAATAAAATTCAGTTTCAGTTTCGACAGCAGTTAGTTGATGGCGTCCTCACAACATTAAATATGCAATATACATCTTCATGGCCCTTACAAAGGGGCTCATTCCATATATTTTTTGCATTAGATGGTGCATTTCCATTCATGACTGGATGCTTTGGTAAACATGGAGGTTTTACAGCTGCTTATAAACAGGTCCCATTAATTGTCTTTATCCTCCCTCTAACCACTACACACCAACTGAAGGGGTAGTCAAGCTGATATTCTTTACATTCTTTACAAATCCTACCATGTGAATTCATGGATTTTTATTTCACATTCTGTCTCTCACAGTTGAAGTGTACCTCTGGTGCAAATTACTGACCTCTGTCATCATTTTAGGTGGGGGAACTTGCACAATCGGTGGCTGACTAAATACTTTTTTGCCCCACTGTATAGAGAGGAGGAGAGATGCAGTGAAAGGAGAGATTAGATCTAAACAGGACAATCAAACTACAAGTCAGTCATTGCCAACATGTTTTGTTATGAAACATCATGAACTCTCAAGGGTTTCTAAGAAATGGTTGAACTGCATTCCAGTCACATGAACAAATGCAGCAGATTCCCCCATGAATAGAAATCTGCCTTCACGACACACGTGTGTGTTACATTACAACTTGGTATTATTCCTTCAGATACACACATACATTGTGTACATTGTGTGGTTCAGATGGATTACATTATTAAATCATCATTAAATCTTCATTATAAGTAATTAATTTATCTTCAGTTACAATCACAAATATTTTCCCAACTGAAAGCACCCCCTGCACACACACACACATGAACTTTGTTCTTATAAAACAAAACTTAATGTTTTACTTTCTATTTCTTGCATTTTTCTTTTTTCAAAAATTCATTTGAACTTATAATAACCAATAAAAACTTCTGAATCCCAAACAGCTTAATTTATAATTGTTTACAGAGACTAAATTAAACAGGAAACACGGAGAAAGTGTACACAAGTAACAAGAGAGCAGAAACTATGCATCCATATTTGAAAGTCAAGTGAGGTAGAAGAACAGGCCCTTTACTCAGATCTGAGGTACTGATTTGACAAGTAATTTATTTATAGTGTTTAAATGTAAATTAACCCTTGTCCACTCCTCAAATTTACACATAGATGTGATCACAAAAACAACAAGACAGCAGCTCGTCTTTCTGCAGCAGCTGAGGTGGTTTGGTATACTCACTTCTATTGATGTTATTCTGTGTGTCTGTATCACAACCTGCCAAGACCACAAAGCTCTATGGAGGAGGATCAGATCACAACGTATCACCTGTCTGAACTGCCAGTCATTCGGGACAGCAGTGGAGGCATGGCGGGGGTATGGACTGATTTTACCCATGTGTGGCTGATGCCATCACACCCATCCTCATGCACTCATATGCAGTTACACTTGCCCAACATGGAGACAAACAGAAATAAACACTGTACACACACTAACACTCCCAAAACATACTCTATACCCCCAGGCCAGGAACCATCACCCCCAGAGGGGCAATCTGCCCCAGACCCAGGAGATGGTGCCCTTTGCCCTGCGATGGAGACAAGCAGGTTTCCCCCAGTCCCGCAGTAGCAGAGAGGCCCAGCATCCCAGACCTCGACCAGACGGCCAACTCCTTCTCCCGGCCCCCCACCCCCAATGGCGAGCAGAGAACCTATACCCTATACCTCCCTCCGCCCGCTCATATGTGGTGTTGCTGCGTGCTGTTCGGATGGGGCATGGTGCTTTCTGCCAGAGTGCAGCGGGTTCAGCACAGTCCCTCCTGAGAACCCTTAATGTCCACCCAGGGGGCCGGCTGCTTGAGCAGAAACCATTGCTGTGGCCTGGCACTGACACTAACATGTCCACACGTTGCTAACTTTTGTGTTCTTTAGTTTTCACAGTGTCTGAAGAGTGACACAGAGAGAGTGAATACAAGTACGAGTATGATGTGTAGCCATTGTTTTGTTAGTATAGCCTGTATAATGACATCAGCACAGAAAAACAAAAAGAGAAAGAGGAGCATTGTGTAGAGTCACTTTACAGCTGTGAGTGAAAAGTAAAAGTCTCAGTAATTTTGTGGTTATTTGAATGTCGTTCTTGCTTGTGTTCAGTGTTGTATATGGATTCCTGTTTGTGTACAATAACACAATAACGATGTGTTGCAGGTTTCTCTGTGTTTTTATGCCTAATATCTTTACTTACTAGTCGTTCCATTTATCTTTATGACTGTGTGTCACTGTACACACTCTGTCCTCTACATTATAATCAATTGTCCTTGTAGACTGAGATAAGAGCAGTGGCACATGTAGTAGAGTAGAAAGTGAGGATAAAGGATGTGCTGCCACCTCCTGGCTGCAGTTGAAAGGTGGACATTTTATTCTCTTATTCTCATAAATTAATCATCATTAATTATGTTCTACAGAAAAAAAAACATGTTTAGAATAAAAAAAGAAAGTGTTGTCTATAAATTTCTTCACTTAAACTTTAATTTGAGTTCTCCTAACTTTCTTTTTATCATAAAGGTTAGTTTTCTTATGTGCATCCTCTTGAACTTTGACAGTAAATTATCAGCAGCTGTTTTTACCCTCTGATGTCTCCAGTCCTAAACCTGTGATGTCGTTCTTGTTTTTTAAATACAATTCTCTTAAAAACTGTGCAACATTTGACAATGTTTCTCCAAGATATATAACCAAAAATAAAAAATTACATATGCATTATCTTTTACTGCATATAGAGATGATGGCAAGCACAAGTGAAGTGAGGCACTGTTCCTGTTGTTCAGTAAACAGTCAGCAGCTGCATTATATGGAGTTCACCTTGATTCTCTTCATAACACG
Organism: Rhamphochromis longiceps; assembly: GCF_057381845.1. Lineage (NCBI taxonomy): Eukaryota > Metazoa > Chordata > Actinopteri > Cichliformes > Cichlidae > Rhamphochromis > Rhamphochromis longiceps. The sequence continues at coordinate 23,120,576 of NC_140559.1, read as the reverse complement.
TTAAGTCTTCTTAAAGAGGAAATTCTTTGTTTGCTGTAACAGAACCACAAATGTTTCACTCCATATTTAATTTCTTCCATTTTATTGTCTTTCCTGTCTTATCTGTGTTTCCACATTCCACTGAAAGTGGCTAACCTCTGACTGAAAGTGAGGGAGTCATTCAACACTTTTCCTCCGGATAAAAACCAGGCACGGATAAAAGTTTGGCAGTCAGCACTTTGAATGGAAATCTGTGCCAACCACAAATTTATCCAGATGATACATGGACACAGCAACAGGGTCAAAGTGGTTCAGCTCAAACTGAAGAGCAGAAAAACAACAAAGTCTGAAGTAGAAATGTTGAAGTTCAACCCGCCCCTAACAGCACACTCAATGAGCACCAGCTGATCATGTTTTAGCTAGCATGAACTTTATTTTAAATTATTTAAATCTAACATCAGTTATAAGGTTCATACAGACAACTCACTGTCTGTTATACTGACATGTTTTCAATTAAATCTGTAGCTCAAAATTACAGTAGAATCCGCAACTTTACAGCTCCACACATCATCCAAAACTCCCCAGAAATGTTTTGTTCTGTGATCATATAAACACATCAAAGTTGCCCCACGTGAAAATACAGATTGCTGCCATTTTTAATCAGTAGGAGGAAAACTGTGTGAGAGAGTATGGAAGTACTCATGTTACTGTTTAATATGCATAAACACTGTTACACTAAGTATTTCTACATCATTACTTCCAATGTCTTGCATTTATTGAAGTGAGAAATCATCAGAAATTATGTCAAGTAAACTCAAAATATCTGTACTCCTTTGTCACTTTAAGGGAAAATATCTTAAAACAAGAGCAACTGAGCAAGAATTTTATTAAAGGACCAAGACAAAGCATTTACACCACACACGATCACATGAAACTGCAAAAGGAGAAAGAAATACTAATTTAAATGTGTACTAATGTCCCTCCATCCTCTGCTTTTCCAGTTCAGGGTTTATCACAGCTGCCATAAGGCGAGAGGCACGGTGCTACACAGAGGGACTGACAAGCATTCACAAGTGCCTTGGTGATATCGATTAACCTAATATGCAATTAAATAACTCATTTTAGGATTTAAAAGCTAAGAGATAAAATACATATTGTAAAAGATGAATTCCATCCTGCTCTCTCTGAGTGTCTCGCTCTCAAAACAAGATCACAAATACCTTTTGGCTCCTTGTAAGATTGTAAGTTAGTTATAGCCAGTTTTTGCAGTGATCCTGATTAATCAGAGGATGATCCCTGCAGCTCCAGGCGCAGCTCGCACAGAGCAGACAGGTACTCTTCATTGTCCTTGTCACAGTTCAGAGCTTTCTCATAAAACTCAGCAGCTCTCTTCCTGTCGCCCTCAGCTCTGGCCACCTGACCCAGCAGAGCGAGAGCTTCACCATCACCTGGATTCTTTTTCAGACGTCTGTCAGCGATCTGCTTCAGTTCCTGCAGGAAAAACAGAGGAACAATGAAAGATTAATTTATGTTCCAAAGAAGTAGATTCTGTTCATCTGGATGTAACGTTTTCAGTGGGAGAAAACATTACAGTCATTATGCTTTAATTTAAAAAAAACAATGTTTTACAATTTTACAAGATTTTTAGAAATGACAGGTGCACCATCCAAAGTGGGACTGATGCCACATCTCCTCACATGACCTAGTGAAAGACAGAACAGCTGGCAGTCACCAGTAGTTTTCAAGTTGAAGTTGAAAACAGTGAAAACAGTCCTCAGGTGCACAAGTAGGTGGTATTGAACAAAACATTTAAATCAAGCGAGGTTTGATATGAGGTTTTGCTCACACCGCATGAGTTAGCAACAACACCGAGTTTATATAACACGTAACCTTTGTTATGTCTCTAGTGCTCACCTTAGCACACTGTCTCCACTCATATTTTTTCAGTGGTATCAGCAGCCCCTGCAGAGAGAAAACAGCAGAAGACTATGGTGAAGATAAACCCATCCATACTAAGGTCATGTGGTGGATGTGAGCGGTAACATGTTTCACATTACTGCCCCGACACCTCCACCCTCCAAACAAGGCCTGTTAGTTTTTCTTCTTTCGTTGTTCTTCTTGGGTTGAAACTAGAGATGATGATGGCACGATACCTCTTGTTTTAAGTCCGATACCGATATAAATTTGAAAATCTGCTGAAACCGATATGAATCCGATATTGTCTATTTTAAAATCAATAAAATTGTTTTGTTTTTTTAATATTTGCTACATTTTGTATAAGTTCATACTCATGTTTAAAAAGCCAAAACACTAAAGCTATTCTATTGTACTTGGATGCAAAAAACACTGCACCCAAAATACTTCAGTTCAGCAATACTGATCTTTTTACTTAAACTTTTAGCAGAACTTTAAAGTATTTAAAGTAATATTGAAAAGTAATTTAAATGCAATTTTATGTAGATTTCAACAACTCTTTGGTTCTGAAAAAAAAAGAAGTGCAATATCTGAACAAAATAATTCAACAACTTAAAAAAATAAAACAGGTTGTAGAATGGACCCTTTTGTACTTAAAGCTGAACATACATAGACATCCAGAGTGGAAAGCAGTGCAAATCAATGCAAACACGGCTTCATGACACTGATCTTTTATCAAGATGGATGTCAGTGTGAGCGGTTTCTGTCACATTTACCTGAGATTGAATTTTGTGCAATTTCTATACAAAACTTAACACGTATGAAAAAAAGTGTTTTCATTGTTTTGTTTTTGTTGTTTTTCTTTCGAACCACAGAACTGTTTAGCCTGCAACACAGTTCTTTTCAAACTAAAACTCGAGTCTATCCATTGTACGGTCAGACTTAGCAATGACAGATGTCCCAGCTTCATATATCGGTTGTTAAGCTTAACGTGGGAATGCTTTACAAACATTCAGAGATGAACTTAGACACTTGCTTTACTTTTCTGGGATAGCTTGCTTGGAGATGAAATGCTGGTTTGTCAGCACGTAACGAGGCTCCAAATGCTTTCAGTGTGAAGTGACTCCAGACCGCCGACAGGTCTTGTACACAACAGTCACTCTATCACGTGACACAAACTGCTCCAACATGATAAGGGGACCACCTGGGTTACACCATGTCACAAGTTTTGTGAGGTGCTTTTGTGATATTTAATGGATCAGGCTACATTTTTAATTTCTACCCAATATCCGGTCCAGTAATTTAGTGTGGGGTGATGGAGCACCTCTTCAACCTGAGCCTGAGGTTGGGAAGAGTCCCACAGCTCTGGAAAACCTCCTGTGTTGTCCCAGTGCCAAAGACTTCACGCCCCAAGGACCTCAACAGCTACAGGCCGGTGGCTCTGACATCCCACCTGATGAAGACCCTGGAGCGGTTGGTCCTGGCTCAGCTTCGGCGCCTAACAAGCTCATCACTGGACCCACTTCAGTTTGCCTACCAGCCTGGCATCGGAGCGGATGATGCCGTCATTCACCTCCTACATCGTTCCCTCGCTCACCTGGAGACCGCTGGAAGCACTGTGAGAATCATGTTCTTTGATTTCTCCAGTGCCTTCAACACTATTCTTCCCTCGGTTCTGAAGGACAAGCTGGAGAACTCTGGAGTGGACCATCACCTCACTACCTGGATTTTGGACTACCTCACCGACCGACCACAGTATGTGAGGACTCAGAGCTGTGTGTCGGACAGGGTCGTCTGCAGTACGGGGGCCCCACAGGGAACGGTTCTGGCTCCGTTCCTCTTCACCATCTACACTGCAGACTTCTCCCACAATTCCACCCAGTGCTTCCTGCAGAAGTTCTCTGATGACTCTGCAATAGTCGGCCTCATCACTGATGGGGACGACAAGGAGTACAGAGGTCTGACCCAAGACTTTGTGGACTGGTGCCAGCTGAACTACCTCCAGATCAACGCCAGTAAAACCAAGGAGCTGGTGGTAGACTTCCGCAGGCACAAGCATTCTCCACTGCAACCACTGAACATCCAGGGTATGGACATTGAGGCTGTGGACAGCTACAGGTACCTTGGTGTTCATCTGAACAATAGACTGGACTGGACTCATAACTCAGACGCCCTCTACAGGAAAGGGCAGAGCAGGCTGTACCTGCTGCGGAGACTCAGGTCGTTTGGAGTGGAGGGCCCACTCCTGAAGACCTTCTATGACTCTGTGGTGGCTTCTGCTATCTTTTATGGTGTGGTCTGCTGGGGCGGCAGCATCTCTGCTGGGGACAGGAAGAGACTGAACAGGGTGATCCGAAGGGCCAGCTCTGTTCTAGGATGCCCTCTGGACCCAGTGGAGGTGGTGAGTGACAGGAGAATGGCGGCTAAGCTGTCATCCCTGATGGACAACATCTCCCACCCCATGCAGCAGACTCTGACAGCACTGAGCAGCTCCTTCAGTGGGAGACTGCGGCACCCACGGTGTGGGACGGAGAGATTTCGCAGGTCTTTCCTCCCCACTGCTGTCAGACTCCACAACAAAGACTTTAACTGATCAAGCACACACATCCACACATGTGCAATAAGACTAAGTGCAATAATCCTTTCTGTCATCGTTGTATTTTTACTCAGTTGTATTTTGTATTTGTATTCTATTTTTATCTTATTGTATATTTTTATTCTATTTTATTCTACTGTATATAGTATATTATTTTATTCTATTCTGTACAGCTGTGTACTGTATTTATTCTTATCGTATTCTAATTTTTGCTTCATAACTTTTGCACTGTCCACTTCCTGCTGTGACAAAACAAATTTCCCACGTGTGGGACTAATAAAGGTTATCTTATCTTATCTTATCTTAGGTCAGCATCAGCATCGCACTGATACCAATACTGTATTTTGGATCGGTCCATCCTTAGATGAACCATGGAACATTAAGAGGCAGCTGCATGTCTAACACTGTACATGCAGCTGGCATGTCTGGCACCTAGAAACTTACCTCTTTATAGTGAGCGATGGCTTGAGCCTCATTTTTTGTGTGATAATGATGAAAGTCACCGTAGTACTGATGGATAATCAGACAAACCCTTTTCTCCTTCAACTCTGGTAACTTCTCCAAGCAGTGCTTGAAAGTCTCCTCAGCCCTGAGAAACAACGAGATGTTTAGGAATTTACACCCAGAGGAAATAAAGGAGGAAATCGTGCAGCTTTGTTTAGACAAGCACCTGCTCAAATCCCCTTCCTCTGCGTACAACAGTGCCAGTTCAGCCAATGCCCGGACAAAGGATGGTTTCATCTCCACAGCTTCTTCAAGGTGACTAATACAGCAACGCCTCCACTTACCCTCCTCTTCTGTGGAGCATTAAAGGATGATTTGAGTTGTGTTGATTAAAGGATAACATGTTGTATATTTCTGTGTACCTGTGTTGCTGAAGGGCCCGCGGCGCTGTTCAGCAATTTTCTTCTGCTTGTAGCACAGAGCCAGCTGGTAGGTGAAGGAAGGTAATTGATCGCCCCTTCTCAGGCCTCGCTCAAACACAACAATAGCCTCATCCAGTCGATTCTGGAACAGATTTAAAAACACCAGTCAAATACAAATATATAAGGAGAGAGGCTAAGCCTACGCTTGAAGTCACTGAGGTGTTTGTTGGTGGGGTGATGTGATGTCACTGGTATAAATGAACTTGTTAAACTTGCTACAGTCCAATAACTCCATCTTGTCCTTTAGAATCTTTGTTCCAAAGCCATACTTGTCCCAAAATTTCATCTTGAAAATTGATGACTATGTCAAGGTTAAAAACTTGGGCGTGTGGTTCGACATGGTGCTCTCCTTCGAGTCCCATGTAAAAGAGACAACAAAGACTGCCTTTTATCATTTAAGGAACATACCCAAATTCAGACAACATTTATCAAGCAACACTGCAGAGGTCCGTCTCCAAGCATTTGTGTCTTCACGTATCGATTATTGTAACGCTCTCCTTTCTGGGCTACCAAAGAAAGGTTTTAGAGGTTTACAGATGGTGCAAAATGCAGCTCGGGTCCTCTACCAGAGGCCTGGGAGCTTGAGGGTCCTGCGCAGTATCTTAGCTGTTCCCAGGACTGCGCTCTTCTGGACAGAGATCTCCGATGTTATTCCCGGTATCTGCTGGAGCCACTCGCCTAGCTTGGGAGTCACCGCACCTAGTGCTCCGATTACCACGGGGACCACCGTTACCGTCACCCTCCACATCCTCTCGAGCTCTTCTCTGAGCCCTTGGTATTTCTCCAGCTTCTCGTGTTCCTTTTTCCTGATGTTGCTGTCATTGGGAACCGCTACATCGATCACTACGGCCGTGTTCTTCTGTTTGTCTACCACCACTATGTCCAGTTGGTTTGCCACACACCATTTTGTTTGTCTGTCTATGGAAGTCCCACAGGATCTTAGCTCGGTCATTCTCCACCACGCTAGGGGATGTCTCCCATTTGATATCAGGACTTCCAGGGCATATTCAGCACAGATGTTCCTGTATACTATGCCGGCCACTTGGTTATGGCGGTCCATGTATGCCTTGCCTGCTAGCATCTTGCACCCTGCTGTTATGTGCTGGATTGTCTCTGGAGCATCTTTACACAGCCTGCACCTGGGGTCTTGCCTTTTGTGATAGACCCCAGCTCACTAAAACCCTTTAAATTAGGGGCAAATTTTCTTGTGTGATTAAATGTGATTAATCAAGCTTAATTAAGCACAAAACCTCTAATTAGTTAGATTAATTTTTTTAATTGAGTCCCACTCTGCCCGTCAGACTACTCAAAATGGAAAGCAGTGCTCTACCTGCACTGTGTATAGTGTAGTAGAGCACTGCTGGCTTCGACTGAGGATATTGTTGGGTGGTGGAAGTAATACTTTGAGGAGCTCCTTAATCCAACTGACACACCTTCAGTACAGGAAACAGAGTCTGGGGACGAAGGGAACAATTTGTCCATCACCGGGCGTGAGGTTATTGAGGCAGTAAATAATAAGGGCCTCAATAAGGCAGTTATTGAGGCCCTTACTGGGCCCAAGACCCAGTGAGCAGAAGTAAGAATTAATAAGACCAAAGTTGCAGACTTACCTGATTGAGTAAGTAATTTCCTGAGTGGCGAATGACATGAGGGTTATCAGGATCATTTTCTAGTGCTTTCTTCACCAGATCATCAGCCTCTTCGTATTTCTTATAGGCCACCAGCTTCACGGCCAGCATGCACTGCAGAGCAGCGTTATTTGGGTTGATCTCCAATGCAAAGCGAAGCTGTTTGGTGGCTTTGGATTCCTCCCCGTCCTGTTTATTTTCTGCAAACCACTGCAGATGAGAATCTGGTTAGTCTACAGTTTATTTCACTTGAATAAAAAAATTAGTCATTGAAACTTCTAAAAATCATACTGACGCTGAAGCAACCGATGCCACTGAAGGAGCCTTAAGTTTATCATTTGGTGCTGTCTAGAGAAATATCCAAATACTCTTCATTCTTATCATAAAACTGACCTGTTCTCTGCAAAAGAGGGCGATGGCGTAGCCGGCGTTCCACTCGGTGTCATGAGGCTGTACCTCAAGTGCTTTATGAAAACAGTCGATGGCGTCTGAGAGAGAAGACCTCGACACCTTGAAATAGGTCCAGGCTTGTTCCCCATACACCTCTGGAAGGAAACTTCCTGATGAACCAGTGGGATACTTCACCTGCAGAGGGAGAAGGAAGCGTCAGAGGTTCAACAGCAGTGATCATCATGTTTGATCTGATTGGTTTACATACCAGTATGTCCTCGACTCTCTGACAGTAGCTTTGTGACTGTGCAAAGTCTCCATCGTGATATTTCAGCCAGGCCATGTCTCCATACGTCACAATCAGCCGCTTCTCACTCTCATCACCGTATCTCTCCCTGATGGTCTTCTCTGATTGGTTTAAAAGTGACAGCGCTTCCTCTCGTTGATTCTGAAGATGCCTGAGGACCAACAGGTCATCAACAGCTGTTCTACAACTGGGGTTTAACTACGAGGCATTTACAACACCTGACAAGAAACTTACTTGAGACTAACACTTGTTGATGATTCATTTAGGTTTTTATCTGAGGTTCATGACTCCAGGGTTAGATAATTACTGCATTTCCACCAGAAAAACAAGAGTCCAAACAAGCTTCAGGAAACAGATTTATATCAAGATTCTTAAAGAATCAGAAACTTCAGTCCAATACTCCAATAATGTTTCTCTTCATATTACATGTTTGTATTAAGGTTGAAATAATGAGGTAAACTTAAAGCAAGCTGACGTTTTTCTTCTAGCTGTAGCTTTGCTATGCTGGTAGGTAACATTAGCAGAAGAAACACAGCTCAGGGTTGGATCTGATCCTGAAAACAAAACTATCTCTCTATCATTCAAATATAGATCCTGCTGATGCTGACCACTGTTTCCTTTGACGGTCAAATTTCTCTTTGGTCAGACGGACTTCAGTGAGAAAAACTGTCTTTCTTCTGGCTAATGTTAGTTCTTCTCTTTTTCTAGCAGAGTCCCAGAAATAAAAGCGTTGAGATTTGAATGAGCAGAATAAATCCACTTTAGCTTTTCCTTCATCAGACAGCTACAGAAACTGTACCTGAAATAAGCCAAGAGGCTGTAGGTGCAACTCTCTCCCTCATGCTGACTCTGATGAAAATCTATGTCGATCTGTAGTCGAGTGCTCAGGGTTTCCAGGTCCACGTCCAGGTCCAGATCCCAGGTGAAGTGACACTGCAACTGCTGCAGCCTGCTGAGCAGAGCGCTGCTATCTTCACTGTAAGAGAGTCACAAAGAAAACGCTGTGAGGAGCATCAGAGGGAGAGCATCAAACCAGGACTGGCTGAACCGAGGCTCACTCAGTGCTCTGACACACCTGAGGATCCTGTTTCTACAACCAGCACATGTCAGCTCACCCAGACCTCCCAGCTCCTCTCCTTGAGAAAATTCACTTTGTGTGATCAATCAATCAGTGAAATCAGTGATGTGAAGTAGAGCTGTGGTTTGAATCTCACACTGAGGAACCAGAAGAAACCTTAGATGTGGAGTGAGACACAAACACAGAGTTTGTGTTAGGGGACAGCTATTGTTGTGATACACAGGTTTGTACTTGTGGAATATTTTTGATATTGTTCTGTAAAATATTTTTGGATATGAGACCACACAATTTGTTCTCGTTTAACTCATTTGAGCACATTCCAGTGTTAAGATGTCTAGTTAGTGATGTTAGATGCATCAGTTGCCCGTGTTTTTCCAGTTACCAGTGTTCATGGTCTGGAATTAATATTGTTGAAGAGGTGAGCACTGAAGAAGGTAAACAGAAACATGGACTTGTGTGTACATGCTAGGTAGTTGTGAGCAAACAGGGCTTAAGTGTGTGGATTTTGGGAAGTTTAGGCTGGTAGTAGAATGAATGAAGTGCATTCCAAGCAGCACTAAGTGTGCAGCACTCTGTGCACTCCTCAGTGTAGTGCCATGCATTGCTCTCCAGAAACTGAGACTGTTTGCTTGACACTGTTCAGCCACTGTACAAAGACTCTATGCATGATCATGAAACAACAAATAAAAGGTTGACTGCACAAGAACTGAAGGGTCAGAGTCCTGAGGTTAAAGTGCAACCTGTGACAAGTAACAAGGGAGTCACCTCAAGATGATCCATCATCAACCTTTTTATTCATGTCTGAGTTTGAGAAGATAACGATGGGCGTCTCTAACTCGTCATTGTACTTTTGAACAATAATAAAATTCTGATTCATGTGTGAATTTACTGGATAGTTAAATATGCTCAATAATGATCAGAACATTATCTTTAAACACATATAATGTGAATGTCTGTGTGTGTGTGTGTGTGTGTGTGTGTGTGTGTGTGTGTGTGTGTGTGTGTGTGTGTGTGTGTGTGTGTGTGTGTGTGTGTGATAACAGACCATATTATTGTGGCTGTAAAAACAGTGATGTCATATCCAGTATCCGTTAATCAAACATTAACATTTCAAAAATATGAAACCAACGAGCAGCTCATCATAAAAACACATTTTTGTTTTTCTCGTTTAAATATTTATTATTACTCATTAATAAGACAAAAGTATTTCTTATTTGATTTATCAATTAAATAACTGATAGAATATTTGATTAATAAAATAATTGATTACTGCAGCACCAGTTATTATTTTCACATACAAGGTTTATAATTTGTTAATGTCCACTTTCTCCTCTTCCTCTGATATCAGTCCCCTGTTACATGCACAGGTAGACAGACAGTGTTACTTTGTATCTCTCAGCGTGCACCTGAGCGCCAGGTAAGCTAAACTACTGCTGCATTTAACGTCCACTCAGGTGGTTCAATTTGTGATAAATGATCGATTATTGATCAGAGGTTTGGCAAACTGACCTCATGTTGGAGCAAACAGAGACCTCCTCCTCTTTAGACACAGCAAACTGATGACTGAACACGAAGAGTTCGTGGACCGATCTGTGAAGCTCTCACCTTTGTCACACAAACCACACACACTTCTCGTGGTGCCTTCAGGGCCTCGCTGAAAACAGGTAAAAGGCTGACGGCTCAGATCGCTCATCCTCTCCTCTCCTGTCCTCTCGAGAACTTAATGGCCACAAATATAAACTATGTTAGGAGACGGAAGGCGCATATTTTAGAAAGGAGGAAAGCTTTCCGACGAGAAGACTGGGCTTTCTGTTTTATATGAGAGGTACATGAAGGCACCACAAGGGGACGTTAGGTTTCGTTTCTGCATCTCAGCTGAGAGCGTCTCCAAAGATCACTGATCAGCCATTGATCTGTAAATGATTGATCTGAGGTCAGCGTTTCTCACTGAACGACCACTCAGTGACCGATCAGTCGGCGCATAATCGTTTCTTCATCTTCATCGGTGTGTACTCTGAGGAAGAGGAGGACTGTTTCCTGTAACATGACGTGAGTTCGCATTAGCTTCACAGCTGATTTCCGACTTTCGAAAACTACCCTAAATACTACACATATTGGCACTACTTCTACTAGGCGAGGTGGTAGAAGTACTAGTGTTAAAAATACTCCAGTAAAAGCTGCAGTACGGATTAAAGTAAAAACAAACAAAGGGCAGTCTCTGACATGCAAAGGTAACTTAGTTTGTTTTTCTGTGTGATCCTCTTAAAGTGAAGGTAGCAGCGCTCTGCTCAGGAGGCTGCAGCAGCTGCAGTGTCACTTCACCTGGGATCTGAAGAAGGACGTGGACCTGAAGAACCTCAGCACTCGACTACAGGACCACATAAAACTGCAGCTCGGCCAGCGCGGGGCAGTGGCTCGATCATACAGCTTCTTGGCTTATGTCAGGTACAGTTTCCACAGCAGTGGGAAAAATTACTTTTGGGTAATTTAACTAATTTAACTACTGGCGAGATGCAACTGCCAGCAACATAGCAACAGGCTGATCTTGTCGGTGGGTAGGTGGGTGGGTAGGTAGGTAGGTAGGTAGGTAGATAGATAGATAGATAGATAGATAGATAGATAGATAGATAGATAGATAGATAGAGTGGTTGTCCATGATGGAGAGCAGTTTGTTCAGTGACCTGTGACCCTCCATGTGTCAAACACCTCCAGATTCTAACCAATGATATTTCCACTCTTACGGATTAGTTTGTTGATCCTGCTCCATCTCTGGCACTGATGATCCTGTGGATGAACCTAGTCACAGTTTTTTTTCCTCTGGAGGTCAACCACAATCTGTTTTGTCTTGCTGACATTCAAAGAGAGGAGATTTATTTTGGAGCGCTTTACAAAGTTCCTCACAAGCTCCCTGTACTCCATAATACACCCAACCCCTGTAGTGTCATCAGAGAACTTCTGCAGGTGGCATGTTTAACTGTTACACTGGACGTCTGAGGAGCACAAGGTAAACAGAAATGGTGATAGGACTGCCCCCTCTGGTGCCCCAGTATTACTAATCACCACAACAGACAAACTGAGACGTCTCTGACAGATAGTCAGCACTCCAGGAGACAGTAGAAGTGGTGATCCATGATATGAACTGATCTCAAACAGTATGGATTGTATCAGTCAGTTGTTGTGGCTGAATTTCCTGACAGTACCCACCTATCCTGTATGTGGGTACGATCTTAATATAAATCTGCCTCCTAAAACTTGTTTGCATGATTATTTTGGTGGAAATGCAGGTAGAGTATTTATCTTAACAGCCATGGGGTCTAGAACCTTAGCTAAATGTCAACAAATAAAGACCTGCTGCAGGGCTGTTATTGAAGACCAGGCCAGGTGTAGACATCTGAAGTATGATTCCAGAAAAACATGATTTAATTATAAGCATGTGTTGATGGTCCTCAGGTATCTTCAGAATCAACGAGAGGAAGCGCTGTCACTTTTAAACCAATCAGAGGAGACCATCAGGGAGCGTCATGGGGATGAGAGTGAGAGGCGGCTCATTGTGACGTATGGAGACATGGCCTGGCTGAAATATCATGCTGGAGACTTTGCACAGTCACAAAGCTACTGTAAGAAAGTCGAGGACATACTGGTATGTACACCAATCAGATCAAATGTTATAGATCACATGCTTCTGAACCTCTGACTGCAGCTGAACCTTCTCCCTCTGCAGGTGAAGTATCCCACTGGTTCATCAGGAAGTCTCCTTCCAGAGGTCTACGGAGAACAAGCCTGGACCTACCTCAAGTTGTCAAAATCTTACTACTTACAAGCCGTTGACAGTTTTCGTAAAGCACTTGAGATACAGACTGATGACATTGAGTGGAATGCTGGCTACGCCATCGCCCTCTTTCGCACAGAAGAGGTCAGTTTTATAAGTTTGATATCAGTTAATAAATTTATTATGTTTATATTGTTCTAAAAAACAGCCAATTTATCAGTTTCTAAAAAAAAACCCCAGCAATTCATTGGGGTGTGGTTCTCAGCAGTTCACAGTAGACTAACCAGTTTCTCATCTGCAGTGGGTTTTAGAAAATTTACAGGAAACTGAGGAGCCTCCATCCATCAAACAGCTTCACTTTGCCCTGGAGCTCAACCCCGATGATGCTGTTCTGCAGTCCATGCTGGCCGTGAAGCTTGGAGCCTATAAGAAATACAAAGAGGCTGAGGGTCTGCTGAAGAAAGCACTGAAAACTGATCCTGATAACCCTCATGTCAGCCGCTACGTAGGAAAATACTTTCGTAATCATGTAAGTCTGAATGTAGGATATTGTAAATGCTTACTACTCATGCAACCACAGACAATGTGATTCTTCCAGGGTCATGTAATATAAGAATCAGTGCACAGGTCCATGAAGATCTTTTATTTAAAGATGGTAAAGCATGCACCCTGACCCTACATCAGCTCCAAAGAAGGCTGTCAAAGATGTGCAGCTCTGTACATTTTAGCTTCCACGGAGATTTTAGATTATCTGTGATCGTTGTTAAAGACTAACTTGGCCTTTTCTTAAATGAGCCATGCTGGTTGGGCTGGGTTTCCCATTCTCTAATTCTGATCTGTTTCTGTCCTTTTATCTCTACTTTCACCTTCCTGAATTCTCCTGATTCAGAAATAGTAAAATCTTTATTATTTTATTCTGACCAGTGACCTGAATCAGGCTTGAGACTGAAAAGACAGATTACTAAAGTTTGTTATGCTTAATTTAGTGGTTCTGAGTTCCTTCCTTCAGTGAAGACAGAGGAAGTTAATCTTTCCACTAAATTGTTAGATTAGATTAGATTAGATCAGATCAGATCAGATGAAACTTTATTAATCCCTCGGCTGGGTTCCTCCGGGAGATTCAGTAATTGTTGAGGTGCTTCTTCCAGGATTGAGGCATTCTTCTTTAGTTTTTTTTACTAATTTTTGTGAAAATGACCATTAAATGTTGTTTCAGCATCAACTGGACGAGTCTATTGATATGTTGGAGCGAGCGTTGAAGAGGACCACCCAGTCATCTTTCATCCACCACCAGCTGGCGCTGTGCTACAAGAGGAAGAAGATTGCTGAGCAGAGCCACAAGCCCTTCAGCAACCAAAGTACGCTGAAACATACTGCATGTCTAAAGGTCCAGTTATCCCCAAACTCAGAGATAAACCATGATTTCTGGCTCCACAGGAGAGGTGCGGTGCTGGAGGCGCTGTTGTATTCGTGAATTTGAAATGGCTGTTAAGATAAAGCCGTCCTTTCATCTTGCGTGGGCTGACCTGGCACTGCTGTATGCAGAGGAAAGGAATTTCAGAAGGTACTCCTCTGTGGAAAGCAGCAGTGACTCCTGTCTTTTTGCTCGGCGCATGTTTGTCATCATCACGATCATCTCTTTGTTTCTCAGGGCAGAGGAGATTTTCCAGCAGTGCTTGGTGAAGTTACCAGAGTGTGATGAAAGCCTTTCTCAAGCTATCCATCAGCGCTTTGGTGACTTTCATTACCATCACAAAAGAAATGAAGCTCAAGCCATCGTTCACTACACCAAGGTTGGTTAAGAGGTGCTTGTACAGTACAGGAACATAAGTGTTTTTGGCCATTTCATTGTGGACGCGCAACCCTGTGAAAACGACAGTGTGGACGCAGAGCGTTTTCAGAAGAAAACGCCATTTCAAATCTATCCAGGCCAGTGTGGACGTTGCCTAAATGAGTCTCACAGGCCTGAATGTGCGCTTGACGCCATTTATAATTCTTAACTTGTTTGATCTGCCGATCACCACAAACAAGCACAAGCAGAAATTTTGGACTTTTAACTGTGTTTTCAGTGTTACAGTTTTTACTGCTGATAAAAACCTCCCTTATGGCCATTCACACAAAGCAATTAGGTACTAAACAATGAAATGATCCTATTACAGATTTGCCTCTTTGTCACAGGTCCCTTTCTTTCATCATGTAGGAAACAGTTAAATATGTTTCACTGATCCGGCCCACTTACAATTAAAGTGGGCTGCATCTGGCCCACTGTTACGTCCCCACATAAAAGTCTAGGCGATGAGGGTGGGGGACAGTAACAGTTAGATCCAGGTGGAATGAAAAGAACGCCAGGCAGAGGTATTTAACATAAAATAGGTCTTTATTGTAGGCAAACACCTCAATAATCATATAAATGGCAACAACAAAAGGAGACAGCACCGCTGCTATAATAAGAAATCAGGGAGGTCAACCCAAAGTGGTAATGACCACTCAACAAAGAAAGCAACAATAAGGTTTCAACAGAAAGAGACAGCAACGCTGCTAACAAACAATATCCAGGCAGGCCACACAAACTAATGAAGGCCGCCGTCACTCATGGGCAATCACTGCTCAGTTAAACACTACTCACAAAGAGCCACACACCAGAAGGCTGGTCACACGCAGCAGGCTGTTCCACACCTAAGTCAGTAGCACACTCTGACCAGCACAGAGGAAAACCACCAGAAACCTCTCCCTCCTCCTCCACACTGCTCTTCTCCAGCTTATATCACCCCTGAGGGTAATTGGTTGTAACGAGAGCAGATGAGCAGCAGGTGTGACCTAAAGGAGAGGGCAGGGGCAGAGAGAGACAAGGGGAGGGGCCAGAACGAAGGAGGAGGAGAGAGAGAAGACAACACCACGCCCACACACTCCCACAGCCTCCCAGGATGTAACACCCACCATGTAAAATGAGTTTGACACCCCTGCTCTAAAATAGGAATTCAGGCTAAATGAGCCCAAATCCAGAGGGCCACATGGCAGTAAACAATCAGAACATACACACTCACACTTGAATGTTATTAATGACCAATCAGTTATATCTGTGTTATTAATCTGCCTCCTGCTGTGTCCTGCCTGCAGGGTCTCCTGATACCACTGAAGAAATATGAGAAGAAAGTCTGTGCTAAGGTGAGCGCTAAAGGTTATGTGATTAAAGTCTAATCAGTGGCTTATGGTCAAAATGTACTGAGACCAAGTCTCCTGTCTGCTGCACCTCTGGACCATTTTCATTAGCAGGATGTGAAGTCAGAGGGAGGCTAATCTGTCAGGTGGAAGCTTTCAGCTTCCAGGTGGTGGAAGATGATTTTAGACTCCTTCCTTTGCAGAAAACTTTGTATGTGATATTTGATTTGTCCATCAAAGGATTACTCCTTTATCTCTGTGTAGGGCCAAAATTCACTAACACAAACAAGGTGTTTGCGAGTATTTTGAGAAACCTCCCACCTGCTGAACAGGGACTGGCTCTCCTGCACCTTCATATAGACCCTGGCTGTAATCTGATAAAGCACACTCAGTGTACCTGTTTCCACACATCGTCTCAACACAGTACTGAGGGAGTGGAGTCTGGATTGTTTCCACAGCTGTCCTTTCTCTCACCTGCCAACCAGCATGAATCAGTCCTGTTCTGTGGTTTAAGGCTGGGAGCTGCTGTACTCATATGTCTTCAGTTAGACATTAAATATTTTTTTAATCCTGGTCTGAGAAAGTCACTGAAAATAAAAGTCAGTTTCTCTAAATCCACAGAAATTCATCTGTCTTTGTTCCTCCATCTTTCCTGCAGAAACTCAAGAAGATCGCTGAGAGACGTCTGTCAAGGAATCCGGGTGATGGCGAAGCTCTCGCTCTGCTGGGTCAGGTGGCCAGAGCTGAGGGCAACAGGAAGGAAGCTGCTGAGTTTTATGAGAAAGCTCTGAACTGTGACAAGGACAATGAAGAGTACCTGTCTGCTCTGTGCGAGCTGCGCCTGGAACTGCAGTGATCATCCTCTGATTAATCAGGATCAATGCACCGCTGTTACATCATACTTCAGCCCGCTGAATGTGGACTTGATCCATGTGCTTTCAGAACTGCACAACCTTAACAAATGGGCCCTTCATACCTTTCTGTTAGGTATTAAATTATAAACCATGAAGAAGTTTATGTCCAGGTCTCTGCTCAGATACACTTTTACATATTAATTTAAACTGTTACAGAGAAAACCATTTCTGTTGATTTTAATAAAAATGAAGCTAGCAGGGTTCAAATTTGAGTAAGCGGGTCAAAGATTGTAGATTAACACATAAAATCTCAGATCACTTTTCAGGTTCACATATTTTCTGTGTTTTTACATGTCTGTAATGTTTGTTATATACTTGTAACAGCAGGTTAGTGCTAGCATCACAAGCAGCTGTGGGATGTGATGTCATCATAAAAAAAGAGATTTCAGGGTCATGAGAGTCATTTTCTATTTTAAATAATATTTTCATCTTTTACCTTTAACAAAAAATGTGTACAGGCAGAGGTCACTGTGACTCTGGATCTACAGCTGATGCTCGGCATCTTCCAGATGTTCCAGCTGTGCTTCACATTAAGAAATGAAACCTTTTCTAACTTTATTTAAACACGTCCATGTGAACAAGGCTCTGCAGCTTACCTGTGAGCCACCTTCTCACAGGGGTTACACTCACACATCATCACATCATTTAGGACACTTAAAGCTGCAGTTCACCTGAACCTTACCTGGACAACTGAGTATGTGTGAACACAGGATACATGAGTGTTACAGTATTATAACGTTTCAGTCAGAATATTCTGAAAATTATAGAGGAATCTTACCACACACTCACACAGGTTACCTTGTAATATTGATCCAACCGAGAATATCAGGCAACCATCAACATCATAGTGGTGAAAGAAGAAGTTTGTGAAAGAGCAAACAAGCTTGTGGCTTTACAGCGCTTTAAAGTGCTGTTAGCTGTTTTAGTGTTGCTGACAGTGAAGACAGCAAGGTAGGTGAGTGCTGTGTTAGGAGGGGAGGCTGGGTGCCTATATTAGGGTTAGAGTCAGGGTAGAGAGGGACTGGGATTAGTAACTGTGTCCCTGTTGCTGTCCCCTATCATAACCTCCAATGAATTACAGTAGTCCAGCCTAGAAGTAATAAATGCATGAACTAGTTTTTCAGCGTCACTCTGAGACAGGATGTTTCTAATTTTAGAGATGTTGCACAAATGGAAGAAAGCAGTCTTACATATTTGTTTAATGTGTGCATTGAAGGACATGTCCTGGTCAAAAATGACTCCAAGGTTCCTCACAGTGTTACTGGAGGCCAAGGTAATGCCATCCAGAGTAAGAATCTGGTTAGATACCATAGTTCTAAGATTTTCAGGGCTGAGTACTAGGGGTGCAACAATACTCGTATCGATATTGAACTGTTCGATACAGTGCTTTCGGTTCGGTACGCATATGTATGAACAATACAAAATTTTTAATTTATTTTATCAACTTTTCTTCTGACGATGCTGTCTGTGTTGAGCGCTCAGTGAATCTGCGTTCGACTACTCCGCCTAGGCTGCACTGTCGAGTGCAGATCCACTGAGCGCAGCGCAAGCTAGCAAGACAGAAGCTAAGCTCTCATTGCAACATGGCAAATTGAACCTCCCCCACCCTCATTCAGATCTGGCGTTTGGAACTATTTTGGTTCAATTGGTGGGAACTACTGCGTTAGCGCAGCTAGCTTATTAACGTGTTGACGCCCCCCAGCCCCACGCATGGGGCGATCCGCGGTAACTCGTTAACGGAGATTTGCCGCGTTGTGGCTTTAACGTCATTTTAACGAGATTAATGCTGGCAGCACTAGTGGGAACACAACAAATATGACTGCACATTTACACTGGCATCATCCTAGTGCAAAGACAAGTGGAAGCAGACAAAAGCAACAAGCATGCATGCTACAAACTTTACCTGAGTCATTTAGACAGCCGTTAGCACACAATTCTCCTTATGGGGACCTGACATGTTTAATATGCTGCTGAGAATATAGCCCAGAAGAAGCGTATAGTATAGCTTTTATTTTGGAAAGAGCCATTTCTCTGTAATAAACTCTCTTTTCCAAAGATGAGTGATTTCTCTATCAGACAGATTTTTTTATTTTTATTTTGTTGTTTCAGCAACATTAAATTTAAAAAATTGTACTTTTGAGTTAAAATATATATTTATAATTTTAATAAATGACAAATTAAAAAGGCATGAACATTTTTTGTATCGAAAAAATATTGAACCGTTACACCAAAGCATCGAACCGAACCGTGAATTTTGTGTATTGTTGCACCCCTACTGAGTACAATTACCTCAGTTTTGTCTGAATTAAGAAGCAGAGAGTTATATTTTTAAAAACCTGAATAATCTTTATTTTCATAATTTCAGACCAGACCAGTTTAACAAAGATGTGGCAGTGGCACACATTCAAAAGACAAATTAAATTAACAACCAAAGAAAACTCAAGTTTTGTCAAAATACACATTTTGTAACACTTTTTGAAAAAATTAGCAAAATGAAATATTGAAAAAAACAAAAAAACAAAACCACTTTGCTAACACAAAGGTAGACAGCCACTCATGGATTTGGACTCTGAGAGCATTGCCCTTTGCTGTCAGCAGTTACATTACTCAAAGTGTTCACTGACAGATCGATTAATATGAGTGTCCCAGCACTGCAGTGAAAATGAAACAACCTCATTTTTACTACATAAAAGAGAAAGCCATCATGAAATTTGCAGATGACACCACCATCATCGGCTGCATTTCTGATGGAGATGAGGCCGCATACAGTGCAGAGGTGAGAGCCCCGACATCAACTTGCTGCTTAACATCAGCAAAACCAAGGAGCTCATTGTGGATTACAGGAGACTGCAGAGAGGAGGCCACACCTCCATCCACATCGAAGGAGCAGAGGTGGAGAGACTCAGCTGCTTCAGATTCCTGGGCATCAACATCAGCGAGGATCTGAGCTGGTCACACCATGTTGGTGTGATCACAAAAGCAGCGAGACAGGAGCTCTTCTGCCTACAGCGCCTGAGAAGATTCGGCATGAACCCCAGAATACTTACAAACTTCTACAGAGCCACCATTGAAAGTATTCTGACTGGCTGCATCACCACCTGCTACGGCAGCTGTAATGCTCTGAATCTCTGCAGAGGGTGGTGAGATAAGCACAGCGCATCACCAGGACTGAACTGCCAGCCATGCAGGATCTTTACAGACAGCGCTGCGTGAGGAAGACGCAGCAGATCCTCTTTGATCCCAGCCACAGACTTTTCACACTCCTGCCGTCTGGAAGGTGATACAGAAGCATTCAGGCCCGCACTACCAGACACAGAGACAGTTTTTACCCACAAGCCATCAGACTTTTGAACTGCTGACATTCTATACACACCATTACACACTCACTGCAACTACTGGACTCTATACACTGTCACTTTAAACCACTTTAAACTCTCACTGCACAAGTTTGTTTTTGCACAACTGTAAATACGAAACTGTGAATACCAAACAATTGTCTCAAATTCTCTTAATATTAATACTTTAGTGTTTTTGTGATGGCCAAACCCATAGTTGCCACACTGTAAAGTCGGTAACTCTTGTATTTTCAATCCTTTGTTAGAACACAATAAGTTATTGTGTTGTCAATAACACACTTTAGTTTCCAATAAGTTTATTGATTGGTTTGGATACATTTGTTCTATTTGTAAGCGTGCACATTTAGTTTACTTAGGTATTCATACCAGTTCATTACTTTGATTTTTGACTAACCTTTGTTTCTTTTACTACTTATCTGCCATGATATAACGAGTTGCCAGACAAAAGGTGGTGGCCAGGGTTTGAAACTATTAAATGCAAAGAGGGATAAGTGGATCGCACCACCATTTCCTGTTGAAATGTAGAATGCGTGTTTTCTTTCATTAAAAACAAAGTATTTGTATTTAATTAAATATTGAGTTTGCCCATATGGAAAAGAAATAGTAAAAACATATATGATTTACTCATGAAAGTGGCCACTTTCTCATTACTTTCATACATTGTTTTAGTAAGTATCCAAAACATACAAGTTTCATTATATAATTTTTCAAGGGATCTTATATCTGTTTTCACTTTTGTATGCGTTTCATACAAGTTTCATACAAGACAGATACAAACTTTATAAGATTTATATATATCTTTTCCATATGGGTGGGGTTTAGTAGTTTTGATTTTCTTCTTTGATGTTTAGTTTATTAATAAACCAGACTGTAGTGTTTGTATTGTTTGTTTACAATTGTGTTTTGTTTAGTTATCCCTCCTGTGTTATAGTGGTCTGATCAGCCATTATATATATATACCAGGGATCCCCAATTCCAGGCCTCCAGGGCCGGTGTCCTGCAGGTTCTAGATCTCACCCTGGGTCAACACACCTGAATCAAATGATTAGTTCATTACCAGGCCTCTGGAGAACTTCAAGACATGTTGAGGGGGTAATTTAGCCATTTAAATCAGCTGTGATGGATCAAGGACACATGTAAAGCCTGCAGGACACTGGCCTTCAAGGCCTGGGTTTGGGGACCCCTGATATATACCCTTGTGTGTCAGTTCATGTTTAGATCATTTATGTTTGTTAGGGCAGTCATTTGGTTTTGGAGTTCAGTTTTGTTTCTTTGACCTCTTTTATGAGCTCAAATGTATTACTTTTGCAAATATAATTTTTGGGTTAAATAAATGGCAACCCTATTTTTCCAACAATTCCTGTGACTCTTCCTACTTTTTCAACTCGGTCCATCACAGTTTTGTTAGTTATTTTTAGTTTTATTATTATTATGGTTATTTTCTTCTTTAATACAACTACACACTCATATATATTTTCATGTAAAGCTGATGAGCACGAGCAAAGGAATTTCATTACAGGTAAATGTGGCTGCACTGTTTATCTGTGCATGACAATAACAACGTGATTTGACAGGAAAGTGTAGTCCAAAGAAACACATTAGATTTCCACTATCACTATAGGGTCTGTGTTCTCCACTTGCTGTTGCTGAAGAAAAAACCAAGAGGGTTTGTTGTGTGTTTGTTTGCACTGACGCAACAGGATTTCAATCACTTGAAGTCAACAAGTACTTATACCTTGTAACTGAGTGGTGTGTAAAGTTACAAGACTGCAAAAAGGCTCAATAATGATGGTATATAAAAACTCAAGCTGAATCATATCTGCTTTTTTCCACGTCGGTTCAGCTGTTTCCCCTAATGGAGTGTTATAGCCACAAAAAGAAAAAAAAATTGTTTAATTGAAAAGTTTGAGGTTAACCTAAAAAAATACTGTTTTGAGAATAAAGTCAAAAACAAGAAAAACTGTCACAATGCTACACCCTCTATGAGTTACTGAAAATTACTTCAGAATGAGTTTTAATAACAGTAAAAAAAAATATTTTTTTTCTGGTGATGAGTGTACTTTTTATCATGTTGCCTCATATGATGCCCTAATACTCTTTGTTACACTGACAGAAAAGAAACCAGTTTGAAGTAGTGATGGGATTTCTGGCTCTTTTTAGAGATCCGGCTCTTTCGGTTCGGCTCACTAAAAAGAGCCGGCTCTTTCGGCTCTGAACCGGCTCTTCAGGTTGTTTTGTTGCTTTAATTAATTTATTATTAACAATAATATAAAATTATGCACAAAAGAAATTACTAATGTAAAAAAAAAAAAAAAAGCGGTTTTATTTATATATGTTTATATATAAATATATGCGGTGGCCCCTAGAGACAAAACATGTACAAACTCCAAAACACATTTCTAGCATGAACTGAACTTCCAAAACAGAGCTACTAGATCACTTAAATTACACAGTTGAAAGCATGTGTGTATTGTTTGTGTATTTATACACAAGCATTCATATATAGTCAAATAATTTAAAAAAACAACGTTCATTTACCTGTTATTACCACACACCAAATTCGGTCGTTGGTACTTGCTGGCTTGTGTAGCCACTAGGTAACAAAAGCTCAACACTGCGCCCAGCATCCTGGAGCACTTCTGTTGTCTTTTGTACGTGTTTTGAGTTTCTATGTGCTTCTGAGTTTTTACGTGTTTTGGAGTTTGTACGTGCTTCAGGGTTTGTACGTGTTTTTATGTGTTTTGGAGTTTTTACGTGTTTTACATGTTTTTACGTGTTTTGGAGTTTGTACGTGCTTCAGGGTTTGTATGTGCTTCAGAGTTCGTACGTGATTTGAAGTTTGTATGTGCTTTGTCTCTAGGGGCCACCGTAAATATACTTTTATTTATTCACTCCACATAAAATGTAATAAATAAATCATATAATACAAAAAACAACTATTCACATTTCAACTTTTAACTATTTAAATTTTCAGCTTTTTCCTTTTACAAATTTAAAGTGAAACAACACAAAACACTGCAAACCACAACACAATTAAATATAAATTATAATATGAAAACAAAAAGAAGATGCATATTCTCTGTCATATGGGCCTGCATGAATAAACTTTCTGAATCCTTTATCATCTGCAACTGAAAATAGTTGTGGATGATTACTATACCTTTCTAATGTGACGTTGTTGTCCCTGGCTCTCTTTCTCTCTCTTTTCCTCCTGCTCTGTTCCTGTGCAACTGAGTGTAACTACTATGGAATCAGAACGATGCCACCGACAAAAATATTGAAACCGAAAAAAAATATTGTAACTGAAATAAATGTACTGAAAAATCTTGTATTGAAACCGAAAAAAAAATTGATAGTGAAAAAAAATTAATTGAAACTGTAATTTTTTTGTTTTCGCTTACAATTTTTTTTTTCGGTTTCAATCCATTTTTTTCCGGTTTCAAACCATTTTTCAGTTTCACTCTGCTGGCACTGTTTTGGCGTCGGGGGGCGCGCTGAGGGGGGGGGGATTCCGACCCGCATGTATTTGCATATATTATAATAATGCTGACCAATGACTGGAGAAAACACTGACGACGCGGCTGCGGTCACGGACAAACTCGCACGTGTCTGTTAAGGAATGGCAGATGCCGAGAGGTCCAGTGTTTACATTACCGACTATTTCAAAGTGACAGCCTGAGGTGTTCTTCAGTAAATTGGACTACCGGACAGGAGGACCTGAGGCCCCACCGCATTATTTTTGGTAAGTTAAATGTGTTTGTAAGCTAATCCATAATTTAGGTCCTTAGCTAGCTACCTAAGCTAGCTACCTAAGGACCTAGCTAGCTAAAATGAGCACTCGGCTGTCGGGGAAACTTGTTTTGTAAAGTTCGTTTAGCTAACCCGTGCAGGTGAATGAATTTACCCTGACTAAAGAAATCAAGAGAAACGCACCGGGCTGTTCAGTGACTAACCACGTGTAACAAGTGTCACCTGGCAGTTTGTTGCTTTCTGCCAGGTGATTGGCTGAAGAGCTGTGAAAAGGTAGTGGGTGTGTGGGGTAGTGATGGGCAGATGAAGCTTCATGAAGCACTGAAGCTTTTCATCCAATTGGTTCACCCCAGCGCAAAACTTCTTGAAGCTTCATTTGCTCTAGTAGGACATCTACTGGACGTAAAAATATTAGTTGGCATGAATTTGAAGAGTGTGGCCTTTTGCACACAGCCTGTAAATGTCAACAACAAAAGGAGTGTGTAAAACATGTATATTGTATTGATGGCAGTATACTGTGTATATTTATACTGCCAGTATGGAAAATGATCATTTGGAAATGCTTAAAATGGAAATGATCATTTACTGTGAGGTGAGGTGTGGTTGGGGTGTGGACAGTAGTTGTGCTTTTGTAACGTTGAGGTATGGACAGCTACACACTGAGGCGTCAGTCCTGCCTGTTCACATTTTATTCTGTAAAAACTAAATTTTCACTGCTTTTATGACCTTTTTAGTGGGGAGAACATAGCTAGGATTTAATGATTTAACAAATCTTTTGAATCCTTTGTCCTCCACAATGCTAAATGGCTGGGAGTCCTCAATCACCATGCTAACCAGGTTTTCATCTATTTGAGATTGTTCTCCTGAGGAAAGACAATAAAGACAAAGCACAGATATAAATAACCACACACGTAACTTATTACAGTTGTATAATATTGTTTCATTTAGTAACATTACTGCATGCTATATTATCATGGCATTTGATGGCTCAGCTGGTCTTGCTCCACAATCGGTGTTCCCCTTATTCTCATGCAAAGCTCTGTAGTGCCTAAGCATGGATGAGGTGTTGTTGTTGTTATATCCCAGCTCCCTGGCACATAGCAAACACTTCACCTTGTACAAAAGTAACGACAGCTTAACATAAATTGTATCGCACCATCAGTATTATGAAAATACATCTTCTGTAGAAATTTACATACCTTGTTGGGAGGAATAAGATCAAAATGTTCCCACACAGGGGAGGACATCCTCCTCTTCTTAGCTGCCTCCATTCTCTCCTGACTTTCTCTCCTCACTCTCATAAACCTCCAAACTGTCTCCAAACTCTCACTAACCGCAACTCTCCATCAAACACCTACATTTTTGAATGAAGTCTGAGGGGTTTGTATCGCTGTCATATCTCGCGGCAAAGTTCGAACCACTTCATGAACCAGTCACGTGGTACAGCCGGGCAGCGAGGCTTCGGACGTCATCATTTTCAGCTCCTCCCATAAATGAAGCAAGCCTCGATACGCGCATCGCGGAAACGCCCCCTCCATTACTCGACACACGCTCCGAAGCCTCGATACAGAACGTCACATCACTAGTGTGGGGTGAAGTCAGCGCTCTTCTGTGGAAAAAACCAGAGGCAATTAATTCACTCAGGTGCGAGTGGGTATACTGTCGTGTGACCACGAATTTTAATAGAAGAATTGATCAAGCCCTAGATCGACTGCGCGCAGGGAAACTGATCAATATTCTGTGCTGTTTCTGCTGTCCTTTTTTCGTTCTTTTGATTGATTTGTAATTTTGTTTTGGTTAGTCCGTCCAGCCGTAAAGGCGGTTATTGATTGAGAGTAAGTTGTGTAAGGGCGGACTAACCTCCTTTTTGTTTGTTTTTTTGTTTAATTGTTTGTGCCACTTCCCTTTTTCTCCCAGATCACAGGCCATACATAGCACTGATTCCCAGCTGCGCTGAGACCCGAATTGTTTGCAGTGTGTGCCACGATTGCAGTGTCGCTAAGCGGGGTGTGACGGGTTGCAGTGTTGTTATTTTCGCACAGTTTGTGTGGTAAGTCTCATGTGCAGCTGGGATATCAGCAGGATGTGTTGTAAGTCCTGTCTGGAAATGACTGGGAATTATTATGTCTAACTTATGTAATAAATAAACGATTAATTTATTTCTTTGCCCGGTTTACTCATCCCTTGTCCTCGGTTACATTTTGGCGTTGTTACGAACAGGATTCAAGGGAGTGGCCATTTTGTTTTGTTATTTTGTAAGGACAGCAGGGACAGGTTTGTAAGATTGGAGAGAAGGAGCAGCCAGGTCTCGATCGCCATCATGGAGGGAAGTGTTAGGTGTGGCTGTGTGCAGACAGGAATAGGACCCAAGGTGCAGACTCCGGAGACAGTCGTGAACTCAAAAAGGCTTTAATTTGGTACTCAAAATATAACATAACTGAAAAAACTCAAAACAAACTTAAACTGGAGGAATGACAGAACACACAGTGATAGAGTTGTATTGTTGATTGTCATTTATGCTTAGAAACATTTACTCATTTATGCTTAGAAATATTTAACCATAGATGCTTAGAAGTGTATAATCCATTGGCCTGGTGTGCATTCCACACTGGGAGCATGGGAAAGTTCGTACCTTGTTTAATTGTTATGGTAGGATTAACGTAGTTACATCTGTTCTAGTCTAAGTGCTTTTTTGTTTAGATAAATCTGTTAGACTTCTAGGTGCCAGCCTTGGGGAGGCTTCACAGGGTCACATCTTGACCTCACACACACACACACACACACACACACACACACACACACACACACACACACACACACACAGGCAAGGTACTCTTTGTGTATGTAGACGTCACATGTTAGTGAACCTATGCATATTCATGTAACCTCAATAAAAGGACAGTGTACGGGAGGACGGACGAGAGCAACTGGGGCCAAGCGAAGGAACGGCGTTTGTCCGGTTCTCTCCCGTGCACGAGTACCATGAAGAAGTTTGCCTACTTGCGTCTTGCTTGCAGTGTAATTATATTGTCTTAACGTTCCAGCGAATAGGTTTATGCTACAAACCTAACACACAGCTAGGAAAACGGTAGATCGCGACACGGACACAGAGAAACACAGGGCTTAAATACACAGAGGGAGCAATCAGGGAATGGGTAACAGGAGGGAAACACAGCTGGGGCAAATCAGGCCTAACGAGACAAGGGGAAGCAAAACCAGACACATTAACATCAGACATGGACTTTCAAAGTAAAACAGGAAACACATAACACAAACTGAACAAAGACACAGACTCGCACGCACTGCAACAGAGGGAACAGAGACGTGGGACCAGGGCAGACACAGACACTGACTGGACACGGGGATATAGCCACTAAGGACACACAGAGACGCGAACTAGACAAGGGGATACAGCTGACAGGGGAGACAGAGCAGCTAGAGAAGACAGAGACATAAACTATAAGACAGAACTCAAAGAAACCAAAGACTAGAAAGTATAAATAATATAATAAACTCAAAACCCCTGGGTCAACGACCCAGGCATCCTAACAGTACCCCCCCCCCCCCCCCCCTTAAGGGCTGGCTTCCAGACAGCCCAAACCAAAACATCAAAACAAAAAAAAACAAAAACAACCCAACCAGGGTGGGCGGCGGTCGAAACAGGATGGAGGGCTCGAAACAAACCAAACAAGGAGCCAGAAACAAAAAAAAGAACAAACAACGGAGCCTGGAAAGCAACAGAACAAAACACAGGAACAAAGTCCAAAACAACAGCACCAAGGCCCAGGCATAGTCCAAAAGCAAACAAACAAAAGAGCTCACGAAAGGCGCAGAGGCCCAGGCAATAGTCTCAAAAAAGTTCAGGGGGGCCGGCCCGGAGGCTAACGGCACAACAGTCCAAACCCGGGCAGGTCAGGGGGGCGGCCCGGAGGCTGATGGTCCAAGAGCCCAGAAAACAGGTCAGGAGGCCAGCCAGGCGGGAGGCACCGGTGGCGACGGAGCAGATCAGGAGGCCGGCCGGGCGGGAGGCACCGACGGCGACCGAGCAGATCAGGAGGCCGGCCGGGCGGGAGGCACCGACGGTGACCGAGCAGATCAGGAGGCCGGCCGGGCGGGAGGCACCGACGGCGACGTAGTTCAGGGGGCCGTCCATGACGGCAATGACGTCCAGTCATCGGCCGGACAGGACGTGCAGGCCGGACAAGATGTGCAGGACGTGCAGGCCGGACAGGACGAGCAGGACGTGCAGGACGTGCAGGCCGGACAAGATGTGCAGGACGTGCAGGCCGGACAGGACGTGCAGGAACAGACAGCATGGAGACCTCAGGAGCAGACGAAGCTGAACACTCGGAGGCCGGTGGTGGTGGATGAGCACTAAGCTGAGCTATGTCTTCAGAGCCTACGGAAAACTGCTGGACGGGCTCACCCGAGCCTCCAGCGAGGACAGAAACCGGTGCAGTGGCCTGCTGTGCAGTAGTCGCTCCCACCCGCGGAATAGACACGGGCGCAGAGACTAGCGGAGCCTCAGCTGGCCTGGAAACTGGAGCAGGGACAAACTGGGCCCTAGCCCCCCTCACCTGAGGAACTGATACAGGTGCAGGAGATGGCTGGACCACAGTTGCCCTGGGCGACGGAGCACCGGAAGGCAAAGGAGCAGGCTCACTGAAAACTGGCTCATGTGGAGTTTGGAAAGTGTAGTCCTTTTGACTCACCACCGGAGGTTGCTCAAACGTGTCCATATGACGGCGACGTGAGCGCCGTTTCCTTCGGGCAGAGGTAGCTGGCAGCGTGAGCAACTGAGCCTCCGGTGCACAGAATGGTGACGCTGAGGCCGCAGCGTGAGTGCCTGAAGCCACGCGGAGGACTCCCAACTGAAACGGCCGCATCTTGCGTGCTAGCGGAGCAACAGGTGGAGACTTCTGGCAGCTCCGGGGACCGCCGAGAGCCAGCCGAGTGCCATGGAAAATGCGCCCGACGTCAGGGGTGAGCCATGGCTTCCAGCGGAGTTCCTCCTCCAGCTGGGCAAAGGCTGCTCGGCGTCGCTCCTGGAGTTCAAAGTCTGCTGGGTCCATAGTATGGTCGCGATCTTCTGTTAGGTGTGGCTGTGTGCAGGCAGGAATAGGACCCAAGGTGCAGACTCCGGAAACAGATGTGAACTCAAAACAACTTTAATGTTAAACTCAAATATAAAAATCAAAATAAACTTACACCGGAGGAATGACAAAACACACAGCTAAGAAAACGGTAGATCGCGACACGGACACAGAGAAACACAGGGCTTAACCCTTTAAGACCTACCATAGAACCAAGTCCGCCAGAGCTTATATTATATTTTTACATGCTGTGGAGCCATTTTTGGGAGCATTTCAAATTGCTATACATCAATACAACCATTATAGCCCAGATTTTAATAATATGTATTCATTAAGTGCATAGTAATTACATAAATTGCAAAAAAGTGCAATAAACTACAAAAAAATTGAAAATCGTTTTTGATTTTTTAACATATATTTGTAGTTAGAGAAATTTAAGAGGCTTATCCCTCAAAACTGTAAATACAAAAAAGTTGCACAAAATAGTTTCCCACCACAGGAAATTTATTTTGAGTGTCTTCATAGTTTTATTTTTGAAATACACCAATTTTTATACACTGCAGGAAAAACGAAAATAAATATTATACTGCAAATTTGCAAAAAAGCAGCATATGCATCAAAATAAACTATTTCCAGCAGTGCAATATGAGTCCTAAGCATCCCAGAAACGACACAGAAAGTCATAAAGTCACAGATAACTTTTAAAAAGAGCAGTATAGGCCCTGAGGCCCTGATCGCAAAAAAGACTACATTTCCGCAAAAATGACGTCACTTCCGGTTTCGGCCAGGTAATGGCGGAAATGCAAAAGTTCGCGCTGACGTCTATTCCAACGTAGGAAGTGTTTTGAACAGCTGATCGGACCGGCAAAGCGTGTTTCTGGAATATTATGTTTTTGTTCCTGCAAGCGCTTTTTATGCAGTTTTTGCAAAGCTTTATGTGAAAGGAAACCGTGACCTAGGACAAGCTGATGGCACAATATGTAAGTACAACTCCTCCGGTTTCATATGCAAAAAAAATTTTTGCGCTAGCTTACGTGGTTGCAGTGCTACCGGGATTTAAAAATAGTTACGCATAACAGAGCGTTCCCGCTCCGATCGGCTGTAAAGGGTTAAATACACAGAGGGAGCAATCAGGGAATGGGTAACAGGAGGGAAACACAGCTGGGGCAAATCAGGCCTAACGAGACAAGGGGAAGCAAAACCAGACACATTAACATCAGACATGGACTTTCAAAGTAAAACAGGAAACACATAACACAAACTGAACAAAGACACAGACTCGCACGCACTGCAACAGAGGGAACAGAGACGTGGGACCAGGGCAGACACAAACACTGACTGGACACGGGGATATAGCCACTAAGGACACACAGAGACGCGAACTAGACAAGGGGATACAGCTGACAGGGGAGACAGAGCAGCTAGAGAAGACAGAGACATAAACTATAAGACAGAACTCAAAGAAACCAAAGACTAGAAAGTATAAATAATATAATAAACTCAAAACCCCTGGGTCAACGACCCAGGCATCCTAACAGGAAGCGAGCAACAAACAATGGCCCAACGTATACAGGAGTTGGAGAATGAACTTAGAGACTTGAAAACAGCATCTGTGGATACAGAGAGACCCTCTACATCAACAGGAGCTACAGGAAGTGAATCAGAGACTGTGAGACCCAATCCTGTGGTATATGTACAACAGGATAGAAAGTTGCCAACATTTTCAGGGAAGTTGGACAATATGGGCTCACTGACTCTAGATGAGTGGATTGAGCAAATGAGAGACTTTGTGCGCACGAGAGGCAGAACAGAAAAAGAGCAAGCTCAAATTATTTTTAACCATTTAGAGGGTACTGCACGCACTGAGATAAAGTTTTTGCCAAAGGAACAGAAAGAAAATGTTGAGAAAATTTTTGATACACTGAAAGAAATGTACAGCTGCTTAGACTCCCACATTTCTTTGCAACGCAGATTTTTCAATCGTAAACAATTAGAAGGCGAGTCCTTAATTGACTTTTCTCATTCTTTGATGGCCTTAATGGACCAGATTATTAAAACGGATGAGGAAGCCGCAAGAAAAGCTTCAAAAGATCTGCGTGATCAATTTTGTGATGGTGTTAGAGATCAGACATTGAGGATCAGGCTGAGAGATTTGATTAATGCCAATCCACAGTGGACGATTCGTGAGGCGAGAGCCGAAGCGACCAGGTGGATGGCACAGTATGAGAATCAGCCTTTTAGGTCTAGATATAATCAGTCTGTTTCAGTCTCTGCAGATATGCAAGCTTCTTGTGAAAGTGTAGATTTTAGAACATCAGAATATGCTGAGTTGGTGTCCCTTTTTAAAGCCCAACAGACACAATTAGAGTTGGTCATTAAGGCATTAAACCCACAGGAGGTGGCTGCTTCTAGCAATCACACTTCTCGACGTAGAAGGACGGTGAATGGTAAACCCATTTGTTTTAGGTGTGAGCAAATTGGACATATTGCCCGATTTTGCCCGACATTACCCAATTCTGATGGAAATCAGCATGAAAGAGCAGCTAGGGCTGATGGCCAAACTACTGGGGTGGCGGAAAACTAGTACCCACCAGTGCACAGAGCCACACACTGGTGGGAGGGTTGCAAGGCTCCAGTAATGTAGAACTCAGTCATCTAGTTGGTGAATGCTTGGAAGGGGAGGTTGATTTGGGTGGGGTTATTATTTCATGTTTGCTGGACACAGGGTCCATGGTCACAACAATCACAGAAAGCTCTTTTAAAAATAACTTTTCTCATCTCAGTGATGAAAAGCTTAAAGACTGTGGTTGGTTGGGACTTAAAGCAGCTAATGGCCTACAAATTCCTTATTCTGGGTATATTGAGTTGGATGTTACAATCCTGGGAATTCACCTACCTCGTCGAGGGGTGTTGATTGTGGGAGATCCAACAGATAGCCACATGGCACAGAAAAAGACATCTGTACCTGGTGTGTTAGGAATGAATGTATTGAACCCCCTTTACTCTGAATTGTGTAAACAATATGGTTCTGACCTCTGGGAAGCTCCAGTTTTGAAGACTGCGCCACGTGGTTGGAGAAGAGTGTTGAGATACTGCCAAATGATGGAGGCCATGGCAAATTCTCCTGAACCCCATCGTGTTAGAGTACAGGGTAAGAAGTCTTTCTGTGTTCCAGCTGGAACGCAAAGTTATGTTCCTGTTACCTGTCCAAAGATGCCTGTGAATACACCTATTGACCTCTTGATTGAACCCCTCGGGCCTGATGATGGTTTTCTCCCGGAAGGCCTATTGGTGTCTCCTTCATTGGTAAAGGGAGAAGGAGGGGAGGCTTTTGTTCCAGTTACTAATGTTGGTAAAACTGATGTCTATTTGACACCTCGTCGGGTGATTGCTACAGTTCAACTGGCCAGTGTGCTAGCAGAGGGTAACTCTGAAATACAGGTCTCTGTAAATTCACAGTGTTGTACAGCTTATATTTCCAGTCATACAATGGCAGACAATGCAGCGGAATTGGATCTGCCTGAATTTGAAAGTCTTGAGGAGAGCGAGAAACGGCAAGCAAAAGTTTTATTGCAGAAGTATAGCGGTGTGTTTGCCAAGAATGAGTTGGATGTTGGTTGTAGTAAATTGATCACTCATGAAATTCCTTTGATAGATGAAACACCAGTGCGACAACCATACAGGCGAATCCCTCCGTCTCAGTATGAACTGGCAAGGGATCATATCAAACAGCTGCTGCAAGCTCGCATCATCAGAGAAAGTAGTAGTCCGTACTCATCCCCAATAGTTCTTGTTCAAAAGAAGGATGGAAGTCTACGCATGTGTGTCGATTATAGACAGTTAAACGCCAAGACCAGAAAGGATGCATTTCCTCTGCCAAGGATTGAAGAATCCTTGGATGCTTTGACTGGTGCTCAGTGGTTTTCCACTTTGGACCTGGCTAGTGGTTATAATCAGGTGGAAATGGCTGAGAAGGATAAGATTAAAACTGCATTTTGTACCCCATTTGGTTTGTTTGAGTTCAACCGCATGCCGTTTGGTTTGTGTAATGCACCCAGTACATTTCAGCGCTTGATGGAGCGTTTGTTTGGAGATTGCAGACATCAGTCGGTGCTTCTGTATTTGGATGATGTGATTGTTTTTTCATCCTCCGTGCAACAGCATTTGGAGCGGTTGGAAGAAATCTTCTCTCGTCTGGATAAAGAGGGGCTTAAAGTGAAACTCTCAAAGTGCCAGTTTTTCCAGAGGCAAGTGAAATATTTGGGGCATGTGGTGTCTGCTGAAGGAGTCTCTACTGATCCAGATAAAATAGCTGCAGTGCGGGATTGGAAAACGCCCAGCAATCTAGCAGAACTGCGTTCCTTTTTAGGATTTGCTAGTTATTATAGGAGATTCATAGCTGGTTTTTCACGCATGGCTGCTCCCTTGCATAGACTGGTCTCTGCACTCCTCCCTCCAGGTAGAAAAGGTAGGACCCCCCC
Source organism: Rhamphochromis longiceps (assembly GCF_057381845.1). NCBI lineage: Eukaryota > Metazoa > Chordata > Actinopteri > Cichliformes > Cichlidae > Rhamphochromis > Rhamphochromis longiceps. The sequence continues at coordinate 23,087,236 of NC_140559.1, read as the reverse complement.
AAAACCGTTATTGGATTCTTGGGATTTAGAGTGTGAACAAAGTTTTCATCAGCTCAAGGCTGCTCTGGTTTCTGCACCAGTGCTTGCTTTTGCTGATTTTCAGAAGCCATTTACATTGGAAGTAGATGCAAGCTATGGGGGTCTAGGGGCAGTGCTTTCCCAGGAGTATGAGGGTAAATTGCGGCCAATAGCTTTTGCCAGTCGGAGCTTAAAGCCTACAGAGAGGAATATGAGGAATTATAGTTCCATGAAGCTTGAGCTTGTAGCTCTCAAGTGGGCCGTCACTGAAAAGTTTAGGGAGTATCTTTTGGGTCATTGTTGCACTGTATTTACAGATAATAACCCACTAAGCCATCTGTCCACGGCAAAGCTAGGTGCCACAGAACAGAGGTGGGCATCAGAGCCGGCCGCTTTTGATTTGACCATAAAATACCGACCTGGGGCTCAGAATGCTAATGCAGACGCACTGTCCCGCCTACATGGAACTGTAATGGAATTGGATGGTCCGTTATCTAATGATATTGGAGTGCAGTGTGAGATGATTCCCAGTGTTCAGGCAGAGATAAGTGTTTTACCTGGTTGTTCTTTCTCTGATCTCTGTAGGTTACAGAAACAAGACCCTGTGATTGGTCCTTTCTTAAAGTATTGGGAGGTGGCCAGGTTGCCAGATTCAAAGGAAAGAGATGGTCTTGGTAAGGGTTCGAGGGAATTGGTCCGTCAATGGGGGCGGATGAAACAAAGGGAGTCTGTGTTGTATCGCTGCACTCATACTCCTGATGGAGTGAGGGAGGTTGACCAGCTGGTGCTGCCACAGTGTTTACAGAGCCGCGTCCTTCGTTTACTCCACGATGAGCATGGCCATCAAGGGGTTGAGCGTACACTGCAGTTGGTGCGCTCGCGATATTATTGGCCGCACATGTATGCAGATATTGAGAGATGGTGCAGAGATTGTGAAAGGTGTGTTCTTTCTAAGGCCGTTGTGCCAAAGATTAAAACCTTTATGGGTAGTATTTCTGCATCTCGGCCTCATGAAATTTTGGCAATTGATTTTACAGTACTTGAACCCTCAACTGATGGTAAAGAGAATATTTTGGTAATGACTGACATCTTTTCTAAATATACTCAGACTGTCCCTACAAAAGATCAGCGAGCCAGTACAGTGGCAGAGGCTTTAGTGAAGCATTGGTTTCATTTATTTGGGCCTCCAAGCCGTATACATTCTGATCAGGGGTGAAATTTTGAAAGCGCTTTGGTGCAACAGCTGTGTAAAATTTATAAGATAGAGAAGAGTCGGACGACACCCTATCATCCACAAGGTAATGGTCAATGTGAACGATTTAATCGTACACTTCATGACTTGCTGCGTGCCCTGCCTCCTGAACAAAAGCGCCGGTGGCCGCGGCATCTCTCCCAAGTCACATATGCGTATAACACCACAGTACATCAGTCAACTGGTATGACTCCATATTACTTGATGTTCGGGCGAGAGCCACGGTTGCCAGTGGATTTTTGGTTGGGTGCTGGCAGTGAAGTTGATGAGGACGTCACTCTTGAAGAGTGGGTACAGGAACACCAAAAGTCCTTGGCTGCTGCATATGATGTTGTGCAGCAACGGTTAGAAAGGAGAAGGGTTCAGAGAGATTTGAATTCCTCTAAATGTGCTAGTCCTGATTTGGAGCAGGGCGATTTGGTGTATATGAGAAACCACTCTGTAAGAGGTCGCAATAAGATTCAAGATTTTTGGGATCCCACTCCCTTTCAAGTAGTGCGACCTCCTCCTGGTCATGGCGTAGTATATTCAGTCGCTCCTGCTGGGCACACTGGTCCACTTCGACAAGTACATCGAACTGAGTTGAGAAACATTCCAATCAGGGAATTGGATGGAGACCAAGATGGTGGCCTACAAATGTCAAAACAGGATGATCTAACTGGAATGTTGGCCACAAATAACAGTATGGTTGATGAAGTGGAACAGATGTTTACAGAACAGGGAGATGGAGGCGATTCTGCAGTGTTGGAGGAAGGGACGTTGAGTCCCACACATGTGGGGGTGCCCCATTTGGATTGTTCTGGGGACCTAGAACCTGGGGAGGAAGATATTGCCAGCTTGGCGCAAGGGTCTCATAGGTCAATGAGGAAGACTGCTGGACAGCACTCAAACCCATTTAAATTGCCACAATCCATTATAAAATTAGCAAAATTTTAAGTGTGCTCTCTTTTCAGCTCATCGTCGGGTCGCCGATGCCCTTTGAAGGGGAGGGTTGTAACAAGTGTCACCTGGCAGTTTGTTGCTTTCTGCCAGGTGATTGGCTGAAGAGCTGTGAAAAGGTAGTGGGTGTGTGGGGTGAAGTCAGCGCTCTTCTGTGGAAAAAAAACAGAGGCAATTAATTCACTCAGGTGCGAGTGGGTATACTGTCGTGTGACCACGAATTTTAATAGAAGAATTGATCAAGCCCTAGATCGACTGCGCGCAGGGAAACTGATCAATATTCTGTGCTGTTTCTGCTGTCCTTTTTTCGTTCTTTGGATTGATTTGTAATTTTGTTTTGGTTAGTGTAGCATCCCCGGTTGAAAAGATGGTCTCTCAAACTGATGGTTCACAATCCTTTTATTAAACAGCCGTGTATGTGAACACACCGTAAGAGCTACAACATACAGAATAAAAGACTATTAGTAAATCAAACAGTGTGTTACCTTTAACCTTTTGACTTATTCATTAATCACAAATTAATTCTCCTTACCTTACATAACAAATAACACTAAAACTTGTAAATTATTGCATATAACAGGGAAATCGTTGCATCGCTGCCTAAACATGACGAGGTACGTTAGCGCCCTCTAGTGGGTGAAAACTTAGCCTTTATGCTTAGTAGCGGTCAGCAGCTATATGCTCCGTAAAACAACAAAATACATATCTACAGGACAAACTTTGTTACAAACCTTGTTCCCTCATCAACCAGGTGCTAAGAAACTGCTTTCGACTCAGTGTTGCACCTTAATAGCCGTTCTTTTTCCCATTCCCGTCCATTAACCATAGAGCACACCTTCTCTCTGTGCATTAAAACTCGCGCTTCTGCCATATGGTTTACGCCACTTGATTTACGGCACCTTGTCGCTCTGTGACTTTCAAAATAAAAGCATTCACTCCAACAATATAATAGCCACTCATAAGTTTACAAAACACTTTACCAAATATTAATGAGGTCATTTACACTCCCACCAAATCATTAAGAGCTTAACTGGGAATTAACTGAAGCGATAATGATTTCCTAATGAAGAAATGACCCGTAACCATTAAACTGTATGATAACACATAGTTCCATTGAACCTTAAACTTTAGAATACAGTTAAACAGTCTCTAATAGCAAAACCAGTTTCTGCACTGGGCGTTCCACTATAGAACGTTTACTTGAACATTGTCCCTTCTCAGTCTTCCTTTCTCCGAAGCAAATCCCTACTTTTCTTACAAGTCCGTCTTTGTCAGTTACTGTGTCCACTACACGTGCTAATCTCCATTCATTGCGGGGTAGATCATCCATCTTCTCCATGACAACATCTCCAACTTTCAAGTTTCTCCTTGGAGTGTGCCATTTCTGTCTTGTTGCGATGTTGGATAGATACTCCCTTTTCCAACGTGACCAAAACTGTTCTGATAAGTACTGCACCTGCCGCCACCTTTTACGTGCGTAAATATCCTCTTTGATGAATGTGCCTGGAGGGGGCAGGGATATCTTTGATTTCATAGTAAGCAGGTGATTTGGCGTCAAGGGCTCTGGGCTGCTTGGGTCACTTAGGTTGTCCACCGTTAGAGGCCTGCTGTTGACAATCGCCATTGCCTCATAAAAGAATGTCCTTAACGATGCGTCATCCATTCTGCCAGATGAAAGTGAAACTGTGAAGCGCAGAATGTTTCGAACTGTCCTGATTTGTCTTTCCCATACACCTCCTGTATGGCTTGAATGAGGAGTGTGCATTTTGAAGTCACACTGCTTCTCTGCAAGAAATGTGGTAATGCGGTTGGAGTCCACTTGTTTTAAAGCTTCTTGTAGCTCATTTTTGGCTCCGACAAAGTTGCTTCCTTGATCGCATCTAATCTCACTGACTGCTCCTCTTATGGCTATAAAACAGCGGAGCGCATTGATAAAGGCGTCTGTAGTCATGTTGTCCAACATTTCTATGTGCACTGCTCTGCAGCAAAGGCATGTAAAAAGAAGTCCATAACGCTTGTGCTCTTTGCGAGCTTGTTTGGTTAGAAAAGGACCAAAACAGTCCATTCCACAGAATGTAAAGGGTGGAGATGGATCTAAGCGCTGCGTTGGGAGATCAGACATCTTTTGTTCCTCTGTGCCTCTTCTGAGTTTGCGACACTTCACACAGTGGTGTATAAAATTTGCTACGGCCTTGTTGATGCCTGGAATCCAAAATCCATTCACTCTGATCTCATTGATTGTAAAACCTTTCCCTTGGTGCTGCACCTTACTGTGGAAATGATCTATTATTAGTTGAGTGACATGGTGACCTTTTGGAACTATCACTGGGTGTTTCAGTATTGAGGAGAATGAAGCATCTTTAAGTCTTCCTCCCACCTTAAGGAGTCCATCAGTATCAAGAAAAGTGTCCATTTGAAACAGTTTACTTTTGTGTGGAAGTGGTTTCCTGTTCTTTAGCAACCTCATCTCCTCTGCATATTCACTTGCTTGTGTGTCTCTTAGAATAACACATTGTGCATTTTGTCTTTCTTGTACTGTACTGTGGCCTGTTGTTTTGTCTCCCTTGGCACAGCGAATGAGTCGAGCTATGGCTTGGGTGGCTTTGTACCATGAGGAAAACTTTGTTAACTTGTCTGATAAACCTTTTTTCTCTGTTTTGAGCGCGTTCAGTGCCTGCACCTTCTTAACCTCTGGGTCTCCAAGTGGTATGTTCATGTCGATGTCAGCAGGTGGAGGTATTTCCTTTTCCCATAGAAGCTGTGGCCCTTTGAACCAGTTGGATATGATGAGCTCACTTGCACCTGAACCTCTAGAGGCAATGTCTGCAGGATTTTCCTCAGAAGGGACATATCTCCACTGCTGGGGAGAGCTGTTGAGCCTTATCCTCTGAACTCTATTGGAGACAAATGTGTGAAAACGTCTTGCATCATTATTAATGTAGCCTAAAACTACCTTAGAGTCCGTCCAGAAATACTCCTCTATCTGTGTCAATCCAAGCTCATCTTTTAACATGCTACTTACAGTAATGGAGACAACAGCAGCGGTCAGTTCGAGTCTTGGTATTGTTGTTACCTTGATGGGAGCAACTCTGGTCTTTGCTGTGACTAAAGCACAATGCACCTTATCATCTTTGTTTACATGTCTTAAGTACGAACACTGACCATAGCCGTATGAACTTGCATCAGAAAAGTGATGCAACTCTGTTTTTACAATTGGGCCAAAGTCTTTAGGGACATAACAGCGTGGTATTACGATTTTCTCTAAGTTCTTCAAGTCACTGTTCCAGTTATCCCACATTGGCCTTAATTCGCTTGGAAGGGGATCATCCCAGCCTGTGCCTTGTTTGCATGTCTCTTGAAGCACTCTTTTGCCTGTTAGTACAAAAGGAGAGATGAATCCTAATGGGTCATAAAGGGATGCAACCATAGATAGGATGCCACGCCTTGTAGCAGGTTGAACATTGGGGTGAAAACGAAACCTGAGTGTGTCTGAGCCAATGTGCCAGTGAATGCCTAGTGCTCTTTCAAGTTTAGAGTCATTAAACGCCAGGTCACATGCTTGCTGTGGGGAGGCACGTTCAGATGCTGGAATGCTTTCTAACACAGTTTTGTCATTACTTACAAACTTGTGTAGTCTGAGGCCACCTGAGCGAGCTGTATTGCTTCTTTGACACTTGGAGTGCTCGTCACACCATCGTCCACATAGAAATCCTTCATTATAAATTGAGATGCAAGAGGAAACTGTGTCTCGTTTTCTTTAGCAAGATACTTTAATCCATAATTTGCACACCCTGGTGAGGACGTAGCACCGAAAAGGTGCACCTTCATCCGAAACTCTTGGGGCTCAGTGTTCATTGCGCCATTTTTCCACCATAAAAATCTTAAATAGTCTCTGTCTGCTTCATACACGTGAAATTGGTGGAACATTTTTTCAATGTCACATAATAATGCAACTTGATGCCTTCTAAACCTGATGAGAACACCATTAAGGCTATTCAGCAAATCTGGGCCTGACAGCAAATGATCATTAAGACTGGTACCTCTGTATTTTGCGGAGGCGTCAAACACTACTCTGAGTTTGTCTGGTTTTTGGGGGTGATATATCCCGTGGTGAGGAATATACCATCTTTCTCCTTCTTTAGCTTCATTCTGCACTTCCTCTGCATCACCCCTTTCCAATATTTCACTCATGAACTTTATATACTGTTCCTTGTACCTTTGGTCTTTTGACAGTTTGGTTTTGAGGCTTTGAAGCCGCACAGTGGCCATTTGCTTATTGTCTGGTAGGAGGGGTCTCTCCTTAAATGGAAGTGGCATTTCATAATGTCCTTCAGTGTTTTTGTAAATGCCTTCCTTTAACATGTTGAGAAAGAGAATGTCATCTTGAGACACTGACTTGTTATCCTTGTCGTTATCCTTAAAGTCAGACTCAAGGACCTTGATTACATCAGCTGGAGTCACTAGGGGAAGCTCTTTAACTGCAACTCTGTGACACACAGTAGACATGCTAGAAGAGTCACCATAAGATGATGTCGGGCCTACAATACTCCAGCCCAATGCTGTGCGAACTGCATAGGGTTCGTTCTCGCCTCCTAAGATTACCTGCTTTGGAGCTAATGCCTTAGAGCAACTGTAGCCAATTAAAAGGCCGACTTCACATTCTAGCTGTGGAGGAATCTCGTTCCTTATTTCCTTGAGATGATTCCACCGCCTTGCCGTTTCACAGGTAGGAATGTGAGAGCGGTTAACTGGTATACATTCTTTAGTGTAAGCGGGAGGGAGTTCAATCATTTCTGAGGAGTTATAGCCTCTTACCTTGAGACCTGAGATGCGTTCGCTTGGCACAACAACATCCTTACCAAGCAGTGTAGTGAGCTTCAACCTTATTGGGGTAGCCTTAGCTTGGAGGTTATTAGACACATCTTGGTCAATGAACACGGTGTCACTTTGCGTGTCTAGGAGGGCATAAACAAGCCTTTCTGTACCTGGATGTTGCTCTGAAGAAACCCATACTGGTAGAATCATGGAGGTGCTCACGCACTGTTCACTGGCTTCTGCATTCAGAGACAGGGTGGTTGCAGCCTGTTCTGTGCTGATCTGAGTTTGTGGCTGGTTTGAGGCTGATTTATCATTGTTATAGTTGAAGTCGTGCAGACAGGTAGGATGTTTTTTCTTACACACTTCACATACAAGTCTGTAATTACAGTTCTTTGCGCTGTGTCCGGGTTTAAGACAACCATAACAGAGTTTTTTCTCCTTTATATATTTCCTTCGTTCCTCAAGCAATATTCCATTGAACTGTGGACAACTGTGAAGTTTATGTCCGTTGTTTTGACAGAACATGCATGGGGCCTTAACATTTGGACCTTTATTTTCAGTCTCAGTTATCGCCTGGGTATGGAGAACACTAGAGGTGGGCCTTTTGTCCTTTTGGCAGCCCTTACCAGTGTCTGTGGTGAAGTTTACAGAGTGGAGAGCCTGAAATGATGTAATCGGGTTGCACATGATCTCTGCTTCAGAAGACATGAACTTGGCAAAGTCCTTTAAACCTGGAAACTTCCCACTTTCTTTCATAAACTGAGTGGCCTGACGATTCCAACTTGCAGCCGCCCAGTTTGGTAACTTTTGAACGAGTTTTTGGTTCTCCTCACAATCGTTGAGAATGCTTAAGCCTTCAATGTGGGGCATGGCCTCGTGACATGTTTGAATGAAATCAGCAAATGCCCTGAATCCTGTGGAGTCATTTGTTTGGATCTTTGGCCATTTTGCCAGTCTTTCTCTGAAAGCCCTCTGTACCACAAATGGATGTCCATACCTGTGGTTGAGACGCTCCCATGCATCTCTGTATGGTTCACTGTCGTTTCTATAGAAGATGCCATCAAGCGTTTGTCGAACTGGACCTCCTATGTATTTCTTTAAGTAGTGCAGTTTGTCAGCAGGTGAGATGTTCCTTTTATCAATGAGAGCAGTAAAGGAAGCTTTCCACTCTATGAATTGTATTGGGTCACCTGTGAACGTGGAGGGCTCTGGCACTGGCAGTCTGTTCAATGCAACACTATCCAGTACTGCTTGTGCTAAGTAGAGGACATCTGTTTGTGGAAGTGAGGCAGACACTACATTGTTGTCAGGGACTTTACTGAGATTAGAAACTGTGGGGGCTTTCTGAGCAGTGTTTCTATAGTCAACATCAGAGGCACTGATTTCACTCTTTATCTCAGTGTCATAGGTCCTTAGTCTAGCTCGTGCAGCCTTTAACTCCTTTTCAGCCTTCAGTTTCTCTAGCTCACGCCTTTGAGATTCGAGCTCCTTTCTTTGCCTTTCTTCTAAAAGCTGAATCTTTTCCTTTTGTTTTTCCTCCTCTAATAACACCTCATACTCTGCTTCTTTGGCTGCTAACTCTGCTGCAGCCTCTGCTCTTTTAACAGCTACTACTGACATTGCAGAGTATGACTTACTGGCAGAAGAGTTTTTACTTGAGTGCGTGACTGAGGAACTGTAAATGGACTGAGCATAGTCTGGCTCAAGAAGCTCACGGAGACGTATCTTTACCTTGTCCCTATCATAGTCATCTATGCCTGAGAGTCTTTCATGAGCAATCTTGATAATGTCTCTGGTGACTGCTTCACATGCGTCTATGAGTCGCCTTGTGCCACTCGAGGGAGTAATGTTTTCTCTAATTTCCATATACAACTTTATGACATTCTCCTTTTCATTCTCTAACATGTCCATGAGTGAAGCAATTTGATTGTTTGTTAAGTCTCCTTTTAATTGCTCTCGTGTTTTACGTACTTGTTTTTTCCATTCATCATAAACTTTGAGAAGCCGTTTTTCTTTCTTGTGGGCCTCCTCCTCCTGATACGCTTGCATTTTTTCAGTAGGCCTCCTTCGACGAACAGAGTGTGGAGGCTCCTCTTCCTCATTGGCCTTGGGATCCTCCGCAAACTCTGTCTCTTCTTCAGATGCTTCCATGCTGAGGACGGAGCAATTTAGTTGATCATCAGATCCCAGAAGACTTTGTGTGGAGCTGTGGAACTGGGACCTCGATGCTGAGCATGGGATGGAGCTCTTCTCAGCTGGGGTCAAGCTCTTACTGTAGCATCCCCGGTTGAAAAGATGGTCTCTCAAACTGATGGTTCACAATCCTTTTATTAAACAGCCGTGTATGTGAACACACCGTAAGAGCTACAACATACAGAATAAAAGACTATTAGTAAATCAAACAGTGTGTTACCTTTAACCTTTTGACTTATTCATTAATCACAAATTAATTCTCCTTACCTTACATAACAAATAACACTAAAACTTGTAAATTATTGCATATAACAGGGAAATCGTTGCATCGCTGCCTAAACATGACGAGGTACGTTAGCGCCCTCTAGTGGGTGAAAACTTAGCCTTTATGCTTAGTAGCGGTCAGCAGCTATATGCTCCGTAAAACAACAAAATACATATCTACAGGACAAACTTTGTTACAAACCTTGTTCCCTCATCAACCAGGTGCTAAGAAACTGCTTTCGACTCAGTGTTGCACCTTAATAGCCGTTCTTTTTCCCATTCCCGTCCATTAACCATAGAGCACACCTTCTCTCTGTGCATTAAAACTCGCGCTTCTGCCATATGGTTTACGCCACTTGATTTACGGCACCTTGTCGCTCTGTGACTTTCAAAATAAAAGCATTCACTCCAACAATATAATAGCCACTCATAAGTTTACAAAACACTTTACCAAATATTAATGAGGTCATTTACAGTTAGTCCGTCCAGCCGTAAAGGCGGTTATTGATTGAGAGTAAGTTGTGTAAGGGCGGACTAACCTCCTTTTTGTTTGTTTTTTTGTTTAATTGTTTGTGCCACTTCCCTTTATCTCTCAGATCACAGGCCATACATAGCACTGATTCCCAGCTGCGCTGAGACCCGAATTGTTTGCAGTGTGTGCCACGATTGCAGTGTCGCTAAGCGGGGTGTGACGGGTTGCAGTGTTGTTATTTTCGCACAGTTTGTGTGGTAAGTCTCATGTGCAGCTGGGATATCAGCAGGATGTGTTGTAAGTCCTGTCTGGAAATGACTGGGAATTATTATGTCTAACTTATGTAATAAATAAACGATTAATTTATTTCTTTGCCCGGTTTACTCATCCCTTGTCCTCGGTTACACACGGTTAGTGTACTTTTATTATGAGTATTATACTGTAAGAGCAACAGGCTGGACTCTGCTTCTGCTCCTGTGCAGAGCTGATTATTAAATATGTGCAAACAGCAGCATGTTTTGTGTCGCTTTCCACATGTGGAAGGACATTAACGCCAACTTTTAAATTCCCCTCATTAGTCAATAGCTACGGATTAAATAGCAAAGCCCGATACTTATGTACTGAAACCAACTACTTCCGCTTGTCAGCTTAACTTAAAATGTTACATTTTTCCCCTGATTATTTTTTTAGCTTTTTTTTTTTTACTGAGTTTGTTACAAATATTCAGGTTAAAAAACTGTCCAAATTATTTTTAATGAATTATGTTCACAAAGTCACATGTGCAGTACTCTGTACAGCTTGCATCCTTTAGGACAAATAATTTGAAACATTAATATTTCTTGTTCAATACTGAGCTGATAACACCTCTGTATGTTGTGACCAGGATGCAGCAGCAGACTGAACCTCGACTGAAACCTGCTCCATCATCTCATCTTTGCAGATGTCCATTTATAAAGCATCAACAACTCAAAGGTAAACATGATATTAGAAAATGTGTTAGTAGATTACAGGAGCCATCCTCAGATTCAGACCTCAGCACCACCCAGTGACAGCACACAGATCATCCTATATCTTCAATCTTTGTAGTAACTCCAAAATTAACTGAAGAAAACAGTACAAAGGTTAAAGCACCACATGTGCTGTCAGTGAAAGCTGCAGCTATTTTATTGATAAATTTAAAGACAAAAAGTCAAAAGGATTAATCACCCCTGTAACTGTGTCACAATACATCAGCATTAACAGTACCTCAGTTTGGTGTTTCAGAAAACTGCTGATCTCAGACCTGCACAACTTCTGTTTTAAACACTGAATGTACTCAGCTACATGAAGAGCACGTGATGTTTTCTCTGACACAATTAAATAAAACCTGATTAAAGTCAAAGGTTGTTACTTGTATTTGAACTAAAAACTTGTGATCTGGAATTCTTTCACTGTTTTTTGACAATAGTGTTATTTATCATAAAGTAATTCAGAGTCATTCATACCAGAGTAACCAGAGAGCACAACATATATTTAACTTTCTACAGGACTTAAAGCTATTACTATAGCTTATAGCTATTACTTACCTGCACTACTGTATAGTTCTGTGTAAATAATCATTTTATTATTGCTAATATATATTGTAATATATCTATATCATGGCTAAAGCACTTCTGGATGGATGCAAACTGCATTTCGTTGCCCTGTACCTGTGCATGTGCAATGACAACAAAGTTGAATTCTATTCTATTATATTATGTAAAAGTCCAGACCCTCTGAGGATTATCTGAGTACTTCTAACATTACACAAAGCAAAGGTCTCCATCAGTGTTCATGAAATGCTGGGTTTATCCTTCTTGTGAGGGAGCTGCTGGTGAAGATCACGAGCCCTGCTTGATCCCGGCGACGAGTTTCAGTCTTCCTGGTGTTTCTGAAATGATGCCTCTCACTGTGGGTCAACAGAACTTCTGGCACAGGACAGCTGTAATGAAAGAAATTGAAGAAGTTTTGAAAAAAAAAATCTTGGAAATGCCCTATATGTGAGAAGCAGATTTTGTATTTACTTTTCTTTTGCCAATCAAGATAACAAAGTATAATTTTCACCATACAATTACTAACCTTGTCATGTCTGTTTTGGGCTCTGGGCTCGTCCTTCCCAGCGCTCATGAGACTGCTTTGCTGCACTGTGGTATGAGGTGCTAACCTGTTGACAGTGTTGGGAAGGTTAATTTTAAAATGTATTCCACCAAAGATTATAGAAGTAATGTATTCTGAATACTTTACAACTACATGAATGTGCTATTGCTGTGTGATTTATTACTATTACTGAAGGCTACTCGCCATACCAACACCAACTAGATGTTAAAATCTTAATATAAATGAGTAACAGTAGGTGGACATTAGGTAAGGCTGCACTTTTTGCAGCGATCTCGTGTAGAAAACTATTCAGCACGTATATAAAACAGGTCAGCGGCTCCGAACCGTAGTAAAGGGACCTCTGGCTAATACGTCCGGTTCGTGTCGGGCTCGTAGCTGAAAACTAGCTTTACTTTGTTGTCTGGGTCAAGTTTGCTAGCGAGAGACAGAGAGAGGCGTTGAAAATCTCAGTTTTCAAAAATACCTGTGTACGTGTGGACTTAGCCTTGCTTCATAGTTTACACATGTGCGTTTTTTTTTACTTATACTGCTGTGTAATATGTCATATTGACTGCCACGCACATATTTCCACTTCATATCAGAAACTACTTTGAGTAAAAAAAAGCAGGACCATTGAGTGTAGAAAACAATTAAACAGTCATTGGACTGCACCATCTTACTCTAACTCCTCCCAGTCCAGTCAAACTAGAATTTTTTTTTTATCAGTAGGGGCTTCCCTGGTAATTTTGCAGGATACGCACAATTCAAGCACTCCTTTATATTTTCAAAGTCAAAGTCAAAGTCAACTTTATTTGTCGATTCTGCCACATGTACAGGACATACAGAGAATAGAAATTGCGTTACTCTCAATCCCTAGATAAATAGCAAATGAACATTTAAATATATTTAAATATAAAAGTGATTAAAAATGCAAGTAAAATAATTAAAAAGTAAAAATTTAAATAAATACAATTTTACATATAACAAGAAAGCTATACGATATACAATATAATGGGTAAGTGACATTGAGTGTAAACCAGGCAGAGTAGTGCAAATAGGCAAATAGGCAAATTTTTAGATGTGGTTATTTGGAATATACTGAAGACCTGTAAAATGGAACAAGTGCACCACCTGTGTCCCACCACGGATGATGGAGGAGGGTTAATTTTGCGATATGTTGAGTTTAAACTATATTCAGTGTCACTTTTTATATTTTATGTTTTCCTGCTCTAGATCACAGGGCTACCTTTAAGACACGCGAAGCAAAACCTGATTAAAAAGTAAACAAGGAAGCTTTGATCGTATTTTGCCGCACATGGCTCGAGACATTACTCATTTCTGAAGTCAGACCCACCCCTTCTCGCATCCTTTACTCTCACCACTCACAATTGGCCTTTTATACGGTGCTCGTGTGTCGTTTATAATAATCTGGCAGTGCGTACTCGAGCTGTCCACAGCAAGGAATAATCTGTGGTTTAACAGCCATGCTCAGAAAGGGATTTGATGTTTTGTTGAGGCAGAGAAAGGATGACCATGAATAATGTGTTTATCATTAAACTGCTCTGGACTCTATTGTTTTCCCATCTGCTGCTGGTTTATGGCCATGAAGGTAAGAAGTGACAATATTCACATGTTTTCATATGTGATACATTCAGTGTTCCACCTTAACAGTTATAATGTTACCTGGGGATAACTGTATGGATATCAACACACATACAGCAATTATTTACATCTGTATGTTTTATAGACAACATTTTGTATGTAAATAGTATATATATACATATATGTGTGTGTGTGTGTGTGTGTGTGTGTGTGTGTGTGTGTGTGTATGTGTGTATATATATATATATATATATATATATATATATAACTAAATTCTTTAAACAACTTATACACTATATAGATAGATAGATAAAATTCAGCAACCAGTGTGGGAAGCACTTCCTCTGATTCAGCAGTCTTGTGGTCTCTATCTGTAGTACAATCTTGCTGATCAGTTGATCAGTGCTGTTGAAATTAATAATTGCATGGTGACATTTTAACTCCTCTTCTCCTGTTTTTTTTTTCTTTTTTTTCCTCTTTCAGACCATAAAATCATCACATCTTCACCTGGACAGAAAAACGTCTCTCTGACATGTCGCGCTCCTGACAACAAAAACATAGTTGTGAAGTGGACCAGAGCTGACATGAAATCAGAATATGTGCTTTTGTACCGAGATGAAGTGTTTGTGCCAGATGATCAGCATCCATCTTTTAAGGACCGGGTGGATCTGCAGGACAGACAGATGAAGGATGGAGACGTGTCTTTGATTCTGAACAATGTGACGACTGCTGATAGTGGAACATACGAGTGTTATGTCGTCCACAATCGGAGAGGCAGTTTGAAGCTCATGAACATTGTCAGCCTGAGTGTTGATCCTCCAGGTGAGTGAGTAGAGTTGAGTGTGTGTGTGATCGTGTGTGCTGTCCATGAAGCCAGATAACAGACACCAATTAGTTAAACTGCAGGAATGTCTTAAAGACATTGTTAGAGTTTGTATTGTTGATTGTCATTTATGCTTAGAAATATTTAACCATAGATGCTTAGAGGTGTATAATCAATTGTGTAGTGATAAGTTGTGTGATCTTTAACAGGCTACAGAGGCTTGGTGTGCATTCCACACTAGAATGCACACCTACATCCTGGGAGCATGGGAAAGTTCGTACCTTGTTTAATTGTTTTATGGTAGGATTAACGTAGTTGCGTCTGTTCTAGTCTAAGTGCTCTTTGTTTAGATGAACTGCAGGACTTCCTCACCGTGTTATCTAGGATGAACCATCTAGGGTGAGGGGGAGGCTACCCTCTTCCTGACCAAGGATGTTTGACCCTTTGATCAGCAGTCCACACACACACACACACACGCACACACACACACACACACACACACACACACACACACACACACAGGCAAGGTACTCTTTGTGTGTATGTAGACGTCATATGTTAATGAACTTATGCATATTCATGTAACCTCAATAAAAGAACAGTGGTACGGGAGAACGGACGAGAGCAACTGGGGTCAAGCGAAGGAACGGTGCCTGTCCGGTTCTCTCCCGTGCACGAGAAACATGAAGAAGCTTGCCTACTTGTGTCTTGCTTTGCAGTGTAATTATATTGTCTTCAACGTTCCAGCGGATAGATTCAAGCTACAAACCTATCAGACATAAAGACCTGGATGGCCGCTAACTTTCTGCTTCTTAATTCAGATAAAACTGAGGTTATTGTACTCGGCCCTGAAAATCTTAGAAATATGGTATCTAACCAGATTCTTACTCTGGATGGCATTACCTTGGCCTCCAGTAACACTGTGAGGAACCTTGGAGTCATTTTTGACCAGGACATGTCCTTCAACGCACATATTAAACAATTATGTAAGACTGCTTTCTTCCATTTGCGCAACATCTCTAAAGTTAGAAATATCCTGTCTCAGAGTGACGCTGAAAAACTAGTTCATGCATTTATTACTTCTAGGCTGTACTGTATTGGGCTACAGTGTGTCATTGTGAAACAAGTTTGGTTGGTGGTGTGCCACAGGATATTTTTAATCTATAAAATGTGTCGCGACTCGAAAAGGTTGAAAAAGACTCTTCTGTGGAACCATTTTCCAGTTTGGATTCGGGAGACAGACACTATCTCTACTTTTAAGATTAGGCTTAAAACTTTCCTTTTTGCTAAAGCATATAGTTAGGGCTGGACCAGGTGACCCTGAATCCTCCCTTAGTTATGCTGCAATAGACATAGGCTGCCAGGGGATTCCCATGATGCATTGAGTTTTTCCTTTCCAGTCACCTTTCTCACTCACTATGTATTAATAGACCTCTCTGCTGAATCATACTTGTTATTAACAGTGTTGGGAAGGTTACTTTTAAAATGTATTCCACTACAGATTACAGAATACATGCCCCAAAATGTATTTTGTAACGTATTCCTTTACGTTACTCAATGACAGTAACTTATTCTGAATACTTTGGATTACTTAATATATTATCATGCTTTTTACAACTACATGAATGTACTATTGCTGTGTGATTTATTACTATAACTGAAGGTTACTCGCCATGCCAATACTGACTAGATTTTTAAATCTTAATATAAAATGAGTACCAGTAGGGTGAACATTAGGTAAGGCTGCACTTTTTGCAGCAATCTTGCATTTAAAACGAATCCGTGCGTAAATAAAACAGGTCCGTGGCTCTGAACCGTAGTAAAGGGACCTCTGGCTAATACGCCGGGTTCCGTGTCGGGGGTCAATCTTGCTAGCGAGAGACAGAGAGAGGCGTTGAAAGGCTGCTCCAACGGAACTTATTGTTTCGGAGGAAAACACGAACACAGCGTACAGTCGAGTCTTAATAGCTTACTTACAACTGGGCTCGTCAGGCACTCTCTTTGGCTGCAGTGGTTATTATTATATTTACATGCTTCCAGCTCCCGTTTTTGCTCGATGACAGCTCGTACTTTTCCACTTTTTTTGTCCCTACTTCGCACTCACAGGCACATAATAGGTATGGCAGTCCATTCTCTCTGCAGCACGGACTACACTGCCCATCAGGCTACATTCTTTAGGACGATGCCTGTAGCACTCTGCCTATTACCTTCATATTAAATAATTTTTTCAAAATGGAAACAAAAAATAGAGAAGGCATAGCCTAACATATAAAACAGGAAAATACCGCTGTGTAATCCCTTTATTTCAACAAAGTAACTGTATTCTGAATACCACCTTTTTAAACTCCGACAAGAAAAACTCAGCTAATTTCTGCTGGTTAATGCTTCATGATTTAAGATTCTTTATTTGTTTATTTGTTTGATCAAGTCTCACAAGTGTCAGTACTAATAAATGATCAGAATTATAATATTTCTGACTGTCTTTCCCGATTCAAATCAAATCGTGGATCGAATGAAATTGGGGGTCTTGTGAAATGCAATTGAATCACAATACCCAGCCTAGTCTGAGTGTTGTGATCAGCTGACATCCACACCTGTTTCTTACCCGCAGATGAAGCTGGAGGACACACAGAGGTTGGAGAGAAGGAGGATGGAGTCAGTAGAGGACGTCCAGGACTGATAGCTGGTGTGATAGTTTTTGGTGTGATGGTTACTTTGGTGATCTTTATAACACTAAAAACCAGTCTGAAACAAAACTCTTTGCAGTGTTTTTACTGACTACAGACAAATCAGAGTTTCCTGTAGCATCATTCTGTACAGACATGTCTCAGTGTTCCTCTAAACTCTGCTGTAAACATGAATAAATTGGACAGAAACACACAGGTTTTACTCCTTTGTTGCCATGTGTTTTGTAAAAACAAAATTGCAATGTCTGCCTTTGTGAGTGTGTGGATGTGAACCTAGACCAAGAAATTATGTTCAACCATTATCACCACAGTACAAAAAGAGTAAGAAAAACTATCAAAATATCAACCTGACCAGACACAGAGAATGAGCATTTTTCCTTATTGTTTCCCTACATACACAGGATTAAAATCTTACTACTTTTAAAAACCACTTAAGCCCCATGAGTCCTGACATGTGTGGTATCCACAGAAACCTCTGAATCTCAGCTAAAATGTCATATAAACCATTTTTACAACCACCAAACACATCGAAAACAAGCCACGATTAAATGAGCAGTTACGTAAAAGCGCAGAAGTCCGCTAAACAAACAAAACCAAACAAGAAATTCTTCAAACTTCATGTAACCGGCTAAAGATATGCTGGTTATCTTCCAGAGCTATTACTGACTCCACACACCAAGTTTCACCACACTCTGACCAAAATTCACTGAATGAGCTGCAAAAGAAGACCACAAAAACACACAGCGGCGCTAATGCGCTAAGACAGAAATTGGCTTCCCGTCCCGATTTCCTCCGTTATTTTCGCCGGTAGCCACGTGATTATCAGCAGTTACCACGCCTACCTAGCCGCATCGGAGCCGTTTTCCGTCAACAACCTCCATTTTAGACCCGCCTACAGACACGTGACTAGATAGACGCCACATGCAGTAAATTTGGGCCCACGTGGGTTTTGGCATTGCAACGTCTGATTGGTTGAAGTGACGTGAACGTGGCATCGTTACTGTGATTCTATTGGCTCAAACGATGCCACGACGAGGTGTCAATCATGCAAAAGAACTGACCAAAAGAAACCAAATTACAGCCCCTCAGAGTTTAAAGGGCCAGAGGACAATTAAACGCTCCATGCGCACGGCAGAAAAGGGCCATTACCATGTAAATGTGTGGTTAATTCTTCAAAAATATATTTTAAAAAAAGCATTTTTAGGCCTGTTAATAAAATTTATTAATTTTGGCTCTTTAATACCTAAAAAAATCAACTGGCATGATGTCCAATTGTGTGCCAAAATTGGACATTTTTGTACAACGTCTGGATATTCATGTATTGACAGGGCTGTAATTTTTCACTGATTCACTTTAGAAACATAAATCTTTGCACAGATGATGCTGATATGTTGGTTACTGAATTCCTGGAATGAAATGTGAACTGAGGCATATTTTTAAAAGGGTTATATGCTAAAAATTAAAAAAAAAAAAAACTACTTACTTTTTCTGTGTTCCAGTCTCAGTAACTTTGACACAGTAATATCTGCTTCTAAATTTACACCTCTGATGAAATCTCACAAGTGTTAGCTTTATTTTGATACCAAGATTGTAAGTACAGAGTTTGGAATTGCAGAGAAATACTCAATTAAATTTGGGCATTACATTTGCGAGCAGGAAGCTCAGAAACCCCCTTGGGGCTTAAGGTTTAAGTTTTGTTTTAGTTAAGAGGAAGCTCACGAATGTGGTTTCAACAGAGTGAGTGAAGTGTGGCAGAGTTTCGAGCTTTAAACCACACACTGTGACTTGGTAACACCAGCAAGATTACAGGAAGAGACCAGGCTGAGATGTTTCATCTTTCTTTAAAGTAACAAAATATCAAGATAAAAAATTCACCTTATCCGCCAGCCGAGACAAACACAATTTTCGTTAAAATAATAACGAAAATTTGTGCCCACACTAAAAATACAAATCAGTCAGAGGTACAGGGCCTGTTGTAATCAGTGCTCTGTCGTGGTCCTTTATACTGATTTGACTTGCACTCATATTTTTAGCCATAGTAGCTGTAAACATGGTACTCACATGACTTATGCGCCTTTGACAGCTGCAGGTGGTCCTCCCCCCCTTTGGACAGAAACAAAATAAACAGTTGAAACTTACAACATGATTAGAAGTAATTTCATGATATTGAACAGACCAGAATATGAGACAATCTGCATGCTGAAAGTAGTTTATAAATTCTCTCCTCTGACTTCAGCTAAACACTTTTCAGCGTATCAATCTGCTTGATAGTTATAGATATATAATATATAATAATATATTATTATATATAATAATATAATATATATAATATATTATAGATAGATCTCTTTATGTGATGTGAAGTGGTGTTGTATGCTGTTATCTGCCGCAATATAACAACACGTCTGGACTTCTTGAAGTTTCTTGAAGACGTTTCACCTCGCTTCTTTTCAAGCTCCGTAGACTATAATGACCTGGATGACTGAGAACTTTCAGACAAATATAACAACACCAGAGCTGAGAACAGATGGAGTTACACTGCTATGCTCTCCACTTTAACCATTTTATCTCATTTAGCTCATGATCTTTGTTAAATTCACACCACAAACTGCTTCACAGAGAAAGACATTATAATATGAAGGAGATCTGAAAGTAACACTTCTGAGTTTTACAAACTTTTAAAAGTTTCCAGAATATTAACAGGTTCTGCTATAATATCCAGTATGCATGCCGAGTTGATTTGCATTGAAGCTCTGATTATGGCAATTAGAAACCTTACTGAGAAAATATCTTAATCTGCGGTTAAGTTCCACCTGCACCTGGTTGCAATGTGCTGGGCGAGTTACAAAAGTGTATGAGTTGAGCCCCAAGAGTACGCTGAAATTCACAAATGTGTGTAATGATTTGTATGCGTGAGCGATGCTTTATCTGTGCTCTGCAGAAGTGATTATGAAAGCTTACTTGACGTTAAATCCTCTTGTTACTTGTCTGGTCCCTCCTCTGGACTAGAACCATGGTCCATATATAAAGTGAGAGATCAGTATTAAGAGTTACAAATGCATATATGATCCACGAGGGTAAACTGACATTTACAAATGTTACTGATACAAACTGAGTCCTGCATAGAAACATGAAATCAGTCAGCTTCTCTCAGCCTCATATTTCTGACATGGTAATAAAACATATTCTGTGGTTTCATCTTCTCCACAATGATCTCATTTCCCTGTTTCTTTATTGGAAACATACCAGGAAACATGCCTGTGTGGGCCCACAGTGGGTAGGTGTGGGTGAACTGTGGGGCTGTGTGGGCAGGGAAAATACACATTCATCCCACAATAAGGGCAAGTGTGTGTTACCGCACATGGCCCACAGCAGTTTTTTCCTTTAGAGTTTTGAGTTGTCTGTGGGTGTCCAAAGATTTTAGTGCCACATAAAAACAAACAGCCGTACAATAACACAGACCTACAGTGTGTTTCAGATAAACAGCTTCCTTGATCACATCAGCAGATTTGTTTCTCCTCGTGTCAGAGCACCACTTTGTTTGTTCTAATGTGCGATCAGTAAAATTAATCTGTTGTTGGATGATTAGAGATGTGGACACTGCGTCTACAGCTGGGGGAATATGTTTGTGTCACCAACACTCGTGAGAGCTGACTAAATTCTTGCATTGTTTTTTCTGTGCTTTTTTGCATGAACAGCAGGAATCTCCCGAACAACCGCGAGTCTTTAAAATGTGAGCAAAACAGAAACAGACCTTAAAGTGAGGAGAGATGGTGGAGGTTTAGCTGTGAGCAAGAAGTGATCATGAGGAGAACAGTCACCAAAGCGGTGATAATAGGCATACATTAGATTTTATCTGAGCTAATAATTAATATTCTGGGCATTGTGTGAGCTCAGAGGCTGTGCTGTGTGGTGCAGATTCAGCTGGGTTTCTCTGAGAAGACACACTAATGGCCGAGCAGTGAAGGCACAGATCAAAAGCTGTTGAGCAGTCTTTGTTTTTTTTAATATATATTTCTGTTGTTGCACAGTTCTTCTTTTTTAAATTCTTTTTTTTCACAGCAGTGGATTAGTGTATGATATTTGTTTTGTTGGAAAAAGAATGAAACAAAAGAACAAACAAAAAACAACCAGGCATGACTAACTTTAAGATAACAATCCAAAACAAAATCTAACAGATGTGAGAAGCTGAGCTATGCTCCATTTCAGTCGAGCTCTGTGAGTTCAGACACCGTGGGGTTTACACAGTGAAGCAGGAAGTAACAATAATCATGAATTAAATACAAAACGCACTTACAGCAGCAATTCAGTTCAATTCTGTTTTATTTACATAACATCAAATCACAACAGCCGTTGCCTCAAGGTGCTTAATAATATTTTGTAATGTAAATATCTTACAAAAATACAGAGAAAACCCCAATAATCAAACAACCCCTTATCAGCAAGCAGTTGGCGGCAGTGGGAAGGAAAAAGTTCCAGCAGAACCAGCCTCAGTGAGGGGCGGGGCAATCTGCCATGACCAGTTGGAGATGAGGTGATGAAGATGTGATAAAAGACACACCGTGGACGAGGTGATCAGTGTATCATTCAAAGACAACAGAAATAAGTTAACAGAGAAAATAATATTTAAGAGGACCTGCTCTGTAAATGAAATCAACACATACTTAAAAAAAAAAAATCAGACAAACTTCTACTTCCTACTACACTTGGCACCTTCCTCCATGAAACTGAACTGGACTGTTTTGGCAGTTCCTTGAATGAGGTCCAGTTTGGAGGAGAGGTGACAAACAAATTACACAAATATAAATTTTAAAATTGGCGTTTTCATCAGACCCTTTGGACTCGGAGTTGGCAGCACAACACTGACACCAAATAACAAACCTTGGCTGGTGCTTTTGTAGTGAAATAAATAAATAGTTAACTTAAGTCAGAAAGAGTCATTTGATGCCAGTGTTACATTAAATTCAGTTATTACAGTATGTACAAAATAAATCATCAGCTTAGAAAATGTAAAGCTTTGTTCACTGTATAAAAACACTTCACAGATAATAGTCAGGGCACAGATTTAAAGCGGAAAATGGATCCTTCCTTTAGCACTAAACAATGCTGTGGTGTAAACACAGTCAGCCCAGTCTCACAGGAAATATGAAACAGTCACAAAACAGTGTTTGTGTTCAGTGACACAAATGTTCACTTCATCACAGCCAGCATGACTTCATAATCATGTATTTCGTGAGTGTAGCACATCTGTTTGTCAAACTCTTTACTGAGAATAAAGACTCTTTTTTTAAAAACTCTGACTTTGAAAGAATGCCAACTGGCATCTCCATCCAACCCCAACCCAGCAGTTTCAGCCCCTCCAACATCAGGATGTGGACTTTAAAAGGGGAAAATATTAATTTAGGGTTCAGGGACATGAAGCACAATTAGAAGTTGTGACTGCTTCATAAAGTGCTGTGAGACTGTTTGGACTGTTTGAGGTAACATGTTCATGCATAAGAGTTCACATCCTTTGATCAATGAACACACCAATCGTGTCAAAAAGCTTGTAATGCTCTGAGTTTAGGAAAGAGAAATCCCACATTCAGCACCACCAAATCTGTGGATCAGATTTAAATGTTTTACGCAGCATGGGAACAAACAGGAAACAATTACCAGGAACCTGTTTATCAGCAACTCAAAGCTCCCACATTTTTAGAGCCCATAGCAGTGGATGATGCTGCAATTATACTCTGGTTTTGTGCTTGTTTCAGCCACCTGTTGGTCAGATTTTCAAATTCTAGAAAAGTTTTATGGTAATGATATGAAGTAACATTTATTTCTGTACGTCGTGAGATAATGTCTTGAGCCATGCTGAGTGAAAATATCAAGCTTGGAATAACAGAATTTCAAACTTGCTGCTGTTCAACAGGAGGCTGGTATGAATTCTGAATATGAGGAGTATTACATTTTTTGTAGATCACAAAACCACCAAACACAAGAACCAAAGCAGAAAGTGACAGACCAGCGATGAGCCCAACAGATCCATCCTCCTTCCTTACACCCTCCCTCCCTCCATCCTCCTTCCCTCCATCCTCTGTGTCTCCTCCTGTCTGACCTGCAGGTGAGAAACAGGTGTGAGGTGTCAGCTGTCAGGTAGGTGATGAGTGAAGAACAGAACAGAATCCATTTCCTCTTCAAACTGCTGTCAGACATTATCTACTGCACTCTGATCACATCACTCAGACCAACTGCTTTCTGCAAAGTCTGGAATATTATTGGATGTATTTTAGCTTCCATCCTTTTGAAAGTTTAAGTTGAGTCTGGTGTCTGGTACATAGAAAGATTCCCAGCTTCCTGCTCACAGTGAGG
Organism: Rhamphochromis longiceps; assembly: GCF_057381845.1. Taxonomy (NCBI): domain Eukaryota; kingdom Metazoa; phylum Chordata; class Actinopteri; order Cichliformes; family Cichlidae; genus Rhamphochromis; species Rhamphochromis longiceps. The sequence goes on along the minus strand of NC_140559.1, from coordinate 23,063,702 downwards.
CTTATCATCAGTACTCTGTATTATCAGATATACATGAATCAAAAATATCAGTAAGTGGAAAAAGATGGATGGTTGGACCCTTAGGTCTGACTTAACCCACCAATTCTGCTTCATCCAGAGACAAACAGGTAAAGAGGTTTCAGACTCACCTGCATGAACAACCTTCAGGCTAATTTCACTGATGATCTCAGGGGTCACTCTCTTGTCGCGTCCTGAGCCACTCTGATATGAGATGTGGCATTCATATGTCCCGGTGTCGTTAACGGTGGTGTTGTGCAGAATGATGGACATATTTCCACCTTTCATTTGTGGATCTCCCAGCTCCACTCGACCTTGGAACGAGGGATGCTGGTAGGCTTTGTAAGGACGATCTTCTCGGTAGAAAAAGACATAACCATCTGTTTGCATGCCCCTCTTGTTCCACGCTATCACTGTGATAGTCCCTTCAGTGGGACCCTGGCAGTCAAGAGTTGCATCAGCTCCAGCCTCCACTTGAACTTCATCTTGGCCTGAAGGAAGGAGGACACAATCCAGAGGAAGCATGAAGAATGTTAGTATTGCGTGAAGCCCTTCTTTAAAAAAATACTTGTATGCCACTAAAAATCCAGTTTCTTTGGACATTCTCGATTTGGTGTGATCAAGTATCAAAACCTGTGGACATGCAAACTCAACCGGAGCTGTGTCTTAGAATACAAATATCTTTATTGAACACAAGAAATACATTTATTTATCTATGTTTATTGCAATAAAGGAAATAAATGCATGTATCTGTGATTTTTGGATCAACTAATTAAATTAATTAAATTTTTAAATTTAATTAATTTAAAAAACAGACACACAAACAGACACAATTGAAAGGTACAAATGTGCATGACACGAATTCAAACGTGGTGCAGATGTGTGTCACAGGTTGATCTGGCTGTAGGCTGTGGCACTTGGCCAGAGGTGGCGCTGGTTGACTCGAGTCCATGTTAGTGCACAAAGTAAACTGCTCGCTTTAGTTGTGAAGCAAAAACGCTGAATTCGGAGAAACAAACCGTGCGAGGGGAACGATAACGACGACAAGGTTCTCCCGATCGTTTACTCTTGCTGTCCTGTGAACAACAACGGCGTGGTGTTACTTGTTTGCTGTTTTCGCGATCGCGTCACGCATGAGGATATCACCAGGTAAACTCGCCACATTTTTAAACATTTTGTTGTTCAACAGCATCAAGACTGACGGAGTGTGTTTGAGATAACCTCACAAGTGTCACAGATGACACATTTGGCGTTTTTTTGCTGGTTTGTCGGTAGCACTGAAACGCAAGACTGCCACACATCTGTTCGACCAACGCCAGTTGATCTAAACGCCAGTAGATCTGGAACACCGGTCTCCCCTACTTGTGTTTATTAAACACTGGTTGCTAGGCAACAAGTTAGCGCGTGACATTTTTGATTACGCAAGTTGCGTTTCCGCTCTGTTACGATCAATAAAGACAGAAGAAAACGATCGTTATTCATAAACTCTTTCTACGTTTAATGAGAACTTAAAACGGTCACTGTCATCAGCGTGTGTGCGTGTTTCAGAAAACATGTAAGCCTCGGTTAAACGTCGAGAAACTCCGACACGTGACCGTTTTTAACATGTTTACTGATGACTTTTATTTATTTATTCTTTAGTTCGTGTAAGTGTGCTCTTTCTCACTTACCTGTCTGGCCAGGAATTACGGTTAAAAGTAGCACAACTCCCAGAGACTCCATCTGCGTCCACAGAGTAGAGTAACACCGGGTTCACGTGATGGCGGCGTTTAAAAAAAAAAAAAAAAGCACCTAACATTTCTCTTTCATTCTTTCTTACAGTTATATTGGCGGTTGGCAAACAAGTGAAAGGTGCATTACCGCCACCAACTGGTATGGAGTATGGTCTGGAACGACGCCCAAAACCTAACATTTGTCAGCAGCTCTGCCTCCTTTTCTACTACCGGGACATTTAAACAATGGATAATCCGTTTACAAACAAATTCATGCTTTTCTCCTCAACAGAAAGCGTTCCCCGATTGAACAACAGCGCTGTAAAATAAGAAGAATGGCGCCTAATTACAGAGTTAATAATACAGACTTTGTAATATGTCATGTAAAGATTCCTCAGCCAGATTAAGTGTTTACTTATGTCACGGGGTGGAAAGGGACAAGTTATTTAAGTTTTGCATGTTTGGTTGTTTTACCTTTTTAATATTTTAATATGAAGTGTATTTACTTAGTTTTTATATTGCATGTATTGGTCATGTTTTGTGCAGTGGTTATGTTGTTGCATGTTTTCGTTATACTGTCAAATTGTCCTGGAAAGACTCCGCCCCTACCTGATAGTAAACTGATCACACCTGCGAGAGATCCCAGAGAGGCCAATAAGAGGGCCTGGCAGACCATAGAGCAGTAGGGGGGAGAAAAAGCTTGAGAGAAGGCTTGAGAGGAGGAGAGACATGGCATGGTAACCGGTGTGGGCGACGGCCGCGCAGAGCAGCACAGAGGCCCGGCTATAGGCAGCTGGCCAAGGCGTGCGGCGAAGGAGAACGGACAGTACCAGCGCACAGGGCACCAGCGCAGAGAGTGACAGTACCAGCGGGGAGAGCGGAGACAGCACCAGCGGAAGGCACGGGACGGCTGTGTGGCTTTGCAGTTTTTAAGAAGCGGCGGGCGGAGTTGAGAGCTCTGCCCACCCGGGGTAAGTCTTTGACTTATCCCCTTTTATTGAATAAAAACTGCCGGAAGAATAGTGACTGCCGCTCCTCCCTTTCTCTAGCATATCAAGACGCGAATGCGGAAAGGAAGGAGAGGACTCCGCTGGGTTTCCCTTTTACTTCGCTGGATTTCTTAACTCCCTGGGACTTTTATGCTGTGGTGGATTCCACTGGACTTTTAATGTTGTGTTTTATTGATTTTTATTGTGTTATCCCTTGGCCAAGGTTGTTTTAATTTAGCTTACATTTTTAACTATTTAAATATAATAAATTATATTTTAATTCTACAGTTTTTTAATCGTCTGCTTTCCCTTGGCGGCTCCACTGCTCTGTCCGTTTGGAGGAAGGTTTCCTTCCTTTAAAAAAACGACACTGTGGAAATAAAATCAGCCTTTCCGCTCCGTTACACTTACGGGCTCAAAATGTGGTCATAAATATTTTGTACTTGTAAATCAGTTTTGTACTTGTAAAAAAGATTTGTATGCCTTCCATCCATCCATCTTCATCCGCTTTATCCGAGGCCGGGTCGCGGGGGCAGCAGCCTAAGCAAAGAGGCCCAGACCTCTCTCTCCCCAGCCACCTCCTCCAGCTTATCCGGGGGAATACCAAGGCGTTCCCAGGGGGAGAAGATTTGTATGTGTAAAAAAGATTTGTATGTGTAAAAAAGATTTGTATGTGTAAAAAAGATTTGTGTGTGTAAAAAAAGATTTGTGTGTGTAAAAAAAGATTTGTGTGTGTAAAAAAGATTTGTGTGTGTAAAAAAGATTTGTGCGTTTGTAAAAAAGATTTGTGTGTGTAAAAAAGATTTGTGCGTTTGTAAAAAAGATTTGTGCGTTTGTAAAAAAGATTTGTGCGTTTGTAAAAAAGACACACAAATCTTTTTTACACGTACAAATCTTTTTTACACGTACAAATCTTTTTTACACGTACAAATCTTTTTTACACGTACAAAATATTTATGGCCACATTTTGAGCCCATATTTACTGACAAGTGATAGTGGACATCATCTTCAGTATTCCAATCAATCCTCTCCACACAGACAAGCATAAACACACTCCACCATCACTAAATTAAATTTAACACACGTTTGTAATGACGCTAATTCAGTTTACAATAGGGTTCATTCGCTCGGTCAGCAGGTGGCGGTATCCTCGTATACTGGGGAGTAAACTTTTTTTTTTTTTTTTTACTTTATTTAACAAACAATAAGTATACAACATACGAACAGATGAAGTATACAAAACAACAGAACATGAACACAAAAAGCCAAGGGTAAAAGAAAAAGGTAACAATTATAAGAATACACGCAAAAATTCACATATATATTGTTTTGAGAGCCTTTTTGTTGGTGGAGTCTGATATTGATTGTATGTACATTTCCACATCCTTAAAATAATGACAGAAATATGGTGTTTTGTTAGTAAACTTACATTTATGGATCAAAAATTTAGCTAAAAGTATCAACAAATTTATCATAAAAAAACATCATACTTCTTGGGGAACTTAAAGAAACAGAATAAAACATTTTCCCATCGTAAAGAAAACTCCCTTAAAATATGGACAATAACAAACCTGCTAAATTTCTTCCAGAATCTGTGTAAAAGAACAGTACCAAAAAAGATGTGTCACAGTTTCTGGATGATCACCACAGAAAGTACAATTAGTATTAATGTCTCTTTTAAATTTTACCATGTAGTGACTGGCTGGATAACATATATGTAGAATTTTAAAAGAGACTTCTTTCACCTTATTTACAATCAAATATTTATGGGGGACCATCCAGACTGTCTTCCACTTGATATCTGGAACATATCGGTTCCAATAAGATATTATATATGGGAGAGAGACGATATCTTCTTGGAATAAACTACGTATTCTCTTATTGCTGTTACCAAGTTCCTGTGAAAAGCAGATTTTTCCTATTGGTGACTCAGCTGCAGAGGTGTGGACTCGAGTCACATGACTTGGACTTGAGTCAGACTCGAGTCATTAATTTTATGACTTTAGACTTGACTTGAAAAAATGTTCTAAGACTTGTGACTTGACTTGGACTTTTACACCAATGACCTGGGACTTGAACCGGCTTACTTGAAAAGACTTGATATTTCACCCCAAATATAAAATTTAACATGCATATTATATAGAGATTGAAAATGTGACGTCATTCAGGGGTAAAACTGCAAAGGATTCTGGGAACTCGTGGCAAGAGGTACTAGCGCACGCAGGCTTTCAATTGAAATCAGTTACACAGCGATAAAAAGAAAGACAAAAATGGCAAGAAGCTGTTGTATTCTTAACTGCAATAGCCGGTCGCATGACAGCCACGGGAAGCCGACGGGTAAAGAGATCGGTTGTTATCGGATTACGTCGTTGAAGAGAAATTGTTCGAGCCATGTTTCCGAAGTAACAAAGAGGCGACGGATGGCCTGGATTGCAGCCATTCAAAGACCAAATATAACGTCCCAGAACACTCCAGCTCACATGTTAGTCTGCTCCAAAGCATTTCCACAAAGGTCAGAGTTTTGTAGTAGTTAATACGTCATTTTTCATAACATAATTGGTGATATAGGTTACAAGCAAGTCTGGCGCTGAACAGAAATTGTCGCGCTATGCTCCTTTGTTTATTGTGCATAAATAGTGAATTGTCCTGACACAATATTGCGTTTCGCTTCTGTTATTACCATGGTACATTGACAAAAACATATACTTTTATTCACAGGGTAAAACAGGTTTTTTTGTATTGCCCGGTGCGATTACAGCATACAGTATTATTGTCACTGCTACATTTCTGTAACGCGTACCAGAAATTATTTCCACTACTAATTAATTACCGTTGAGCTCAAAGGTCCTATTAATAAACTGTTAACGAATGTGTATTTATGACGACGATTTGTGAGACTGGTAAACTTATGATAGGTACGATGTCTTTCGTTCTACACGGTGCATTTCAAGGTCCTGTACCCATCCGTCGGTAAACTGTACCTGGGCTTGTTGCAGTGACCTGAAGTTACTAAACTTCACGAGTGTATGCACTCACTCCAAGAGCCGTATGATTATAAATATGCATATAAATATGCTACGATGAGATAGCTGACTTCATCTAACTAGCAAATGTTGTCCAGGCTACGTTGGTGATGCAGTTTTTTTTAATGTGTATGATATTTTTGTCATGCGATTTTAAAGCTGGTCCTACAACCGCATCCAAGAATAACATGCAGCTTATCTCAGAACTGTCGGTGAAAATTATTCTTGGAGCTAGGTTTAATTGAGCTGCATTTTAAAGAGGTGCAATTTCACAATTTGTGTATATTTTCTACGTTCACTATTTTGTCATGTGTTGAGAAAAACACAGATTAAAAAATTACATGGTCTAATATTTACATTTAGCATAACTGCAACATTATTTTTTCGTTTTTTGTTTTTTTTTTAAAGACTCGAAAGGACTTGAAATTCAAAGTTTCAGACTTGTGACTTGACTCGGACTTTTACACCAGTGACTTGAGACTCGACTCTGACTTGCCTGACATTACTTGAGACTTGACTTGAGACTTGAGGATAAAGACTTGAGACTTACTTGAGACTTGCAAAACAATGACTTGGTCCCACCTCTGCTCAGCTGGATCAGGGAGAGTGACTGAGGTAGATTGATTGATTGATTGATTGATTGATTGATTGAATCTTTATTTTGAACATGTTGAAAAAGTATAAAAAAAAAATAGAATTAAAAGAGACAAATGAACAAAGCAAACAAAAGGAAAACGAGCAACCACAACTCCAAATAACGTCCATGTTCAAAAAGGAGCAGGAAGAAGCATAAGCTTATTTAATCCCACCCCTTTTCCACTATCTAGTATCAATAGACTACAGAAATACCTCCTTGTAATTACATTATATGTTATGTGTAATTTTTTTTTTTTTAATATATACACATATATGTTTCTATCTATCCATACCTACGTATATACACACATACGCACATATACACATTTTCAATAACCCCATTAACACCTGAAGGATACACAACCTACAATTTATATATATATATATATATATATATATATATATATATATATATATATATATATATATATATATATATATATATACATTGAGCTGTCAGTGTTTTTATATAATATTAAAGTCCCTGAGGGTATGGCACCAAGCACCATTGAGAATTCCTGAACACTGATTGGAAAATTATATAGTGCAATAAAGTCGTTGTAAGTAAGTAGTTGTCCCTCTTTATTAACCAGCTGAGCCACCAATAGAATCCCATTTTGGACCCAAGTTTCCAGGAAAAGTGATTTATTTTTATATAAAATATCTCTGTTGTTCCAGATGAGGTATTTGTGAGGTGAGAAGTTGTGTTTATAAATGAGGGTCCACGCTAAGAGGACCTGCTTATGGAAGGATGAAAGCTTTACAGGGAGTTTCTCAACATTGTAATTACAATTTAAAACAAAATTAAAGCCACCAAAACGAGAGAAAATATGATATGGTATAAAGTTCCAGATAGAGGTAGGGTTTCTAAGAAAATGTTTAGCCCAATTAATTTTGAAAGTGTTATTTAAAGTAGAAAAGTCTAAGACGTTAAGCCCACCTGATTTGTACTTATTCATCACAACAGTTTTTCTAATATAATGCGTACAGTTTTTCCATATAAAGTTAAAGAGCATACGGTCAATATCTTTACTAATTTTCTTATCCAGATGTAAGGAGAGAGCAGCATATGTTAATCGGGATATACCTTCTGCTTTAGTAATTAACACTCTACCTTTCAAAGACAAGTCCCTTTGCAGCCACTGGTTGAACATAAACCAGAGGCCTCAGAGAAATCACTAATCACAGTAAGGGCTGGTGGGATTTGGTTTGCATTCTTCAAGAAGAGTGTGGTGTCATCGGCTAACTGGCTGATGACGAGCTCCTTATCAGCTATGGTGATTCCTTGTACAACACTGTTTGAAATATTAGTTGCAAGAATTTGTGTACAAAGTAAAAATAAATATGGTGAAATAGGACATCCTTGGCGAATACCACGTTTCAGGTCAAATCTCGGGGTGGAGCCGTTAATCATTTTAATAGAACTATTGCCATTTGTGTTTAAGGTTTTGACAGCTTTACAGAAAGACTTGCCAAAGCCAAATTTTTCCAAAGAGTGGAAAATAAATTGATGTTCAATTGTATCAAAAGCCTTGTTAAAATCCAGGAAGAGAATGAAGCTATTGTCAGGTACCAGATCAGAGTAATCAAGTAAATCCAAAACCAGTCTAATGTTATTAGAAATGTGTCTGTTTCTCATAAAGCCTGATTGTGTCTCATCAATAATTGTTTCCAAGACCTCTTTAATTCTGTTAGCAAGTATTAAGGCCATAACCTTATAGTCAGTATTAAGCAGGGAGACGGGTCTCCAATTATCAATAAAGAGTAAGTCTTTGTTTGGTTTTGGAATAAGTGTTATGAGACCTTGAGTAAGAGAAGGAGGGAGGATGTTATTCTCTAAACTTTCTGTAAAAACCTGCAGTAAAAACGGAGCCAGGAGATTAGAAAATGATTTATAAAACTCTGCAGTCAAACCATCTGTGCCGGGAGATTTATTGGCCTTAAGTGCAAAAATGGAATTACAAACTTCCTCCACAGTCAGAGGGCTGTCACAAGAACTTCTATCTTCCACAACAATAGATTTTGGTTTTTAATATTATTGAAAAATCCTGTTGAGACAGCCTCATTATATTTTGAGTCGTATAGTTTAGTATAGAATTCGGCACAGAAATGTGAAATTTCTCTAGGATTGTCAGAGACAATGCCATTAATATTTAGCTGATGAATAGAGTTTGTTTTTGATCTGTATTTTTCAAGTCTGAAAAAGTAAGCAGAATTTTGTTCGCCCTCCTCCAGCCACCTCTTCCTGGATCTTATGAAAGCACCCTCAGCCTTGCGTCAATATAAACCGTCCAATTTATTTTGAAGTTCTAGTAAACTTAATTTATCTTTCTCTGAGATTTCTTCTGGGGACTTCTGGTAATAAGAGGCAATTCTGCTTATTACTTCTTGTTCTTCAGCTTTCCTTAATTTAGCAATTTGACTCCCATATCTTCTCAAGAATTTGCATGCTTCAAATTTAAAAAGTTCCCAATTGGTACAAAAGGACTTCTCTCTGTTCGCTTTGTTCCAATAATAAACAATTAAGTTATTAATCTGCATGTTAACCATTTTATCATTTAGTAAAGAATTATTTAACTTCCAATAAGAGAATTTATTAGGTATATTATCCAGTGTAAACATTTGGACATTAATGTAAATTGCTCTATGATCAGTGAGGGGGGTGGCAAGTATATTAACGGTAATATTATCTTTATCAATACAGTCAGAAACAAGCCAAAAGTCAATACGTGATTGCCTGGATCCTGTCTTATTGCTCCAAGTAAAGAGTCTATCATCTGGAAAATTTTCTCTCCAAATATCCACAAGATTAAATTTTCCCATGAAATTTTTTAAGTTTGCACTGTATGAAGACTGCGGCCCTGGAGGCCACCTATCAACCGTATTGTCTAAAGCAATGTTAAAGTCTCCACCAATTAAGAGGACTGAATTTGGGTATTTGGAGAGCCAGAAATTAATTCTTTCTTCTAAGGAGTCAAGTAAGGTAGTAGTGTCCTAAGGTGTCACTGGGGAGTAAACTGCCATTGACTATGTGCACGAGAAAATGCTAACTTCCTGGTTTGAGACCGGATGTGGGGTTGTGCATTTCCGGTAGCTTTACTTTGCGGTCAATCGCTACTGCAAAGCTGGGAACACTCACTGCTGTTGTGTCATAAAAAATCTAATTGTAACAAGTGTCACCTGGCAGTTGTTGCTCTCTGCCAGGTGATTGGCTGAAGAGCTGTGAAAAGTTACTGGGTGTGTGGGGTGAAGTCAGCGCTCTTCTGTGGAAAAAAAAAAACAGAGGCAATTAATTCACTCAGGTGCGAGTGGGTATACTGTCTTGTGACCACGAATTCTAATAGAAGAATTGATCAAGCCCTAGATCGACTGCGCGCAGGGAAACTGATCAATATTCTGTGCTGTCTCTGCTGTCCTTTTTTCGTTCTTTGGATTGATTTGTAATTTTGTTTTGGTTAGTCCGTCCAGCCGTAAAGGCGGTTATTGATTGAGAGTAAGTTGTGTAAGGGCGGACTAACCTCTCTTTTTGTTTTTTGTTTAATTGTTTGTGCCACTTCCCTTTATCTCCCAGATCACAGGCCACGATTGCAGTGTCGCTAAGCGGGGTGTGACGGGTTGCAGTGTTGTTTCGCACAGTTTGTGTGGTAAGTCTCATGTGCAGCTGGGATATCAGCAGGATGTGTCGTAAGTCCTGTCTGGAAATAACTGGGAATTTGTATGTCTAACTCATTTAATAAATAAATGATCAATTTATTTCTTTGCCCCGTTTACTCAGCCCTTGTCCTCGGTTACATAATGATCAATTTTGACGTTTAAAGCGTTTAGATTGATCAGTTGTTTACATCACTCAACACAAGCAGAACTGCATCACTGCAGCAGAAGACACATCGTCCACATTCAGAAGCACATCTCTGTATAGTGACTGGTCTTATGATTTAAACAGGCAAATGTTCAGCATTCAAACTACAGGTGAAGAATAGTCAAACCAGATGTTTCCCCCATTATGTCGATATCAGCTAGTCAAGTAAGATAAGATAAGATAAGATAACCTTTATTAGTCCCACACGTGGGAAATTTGTTAAGTACACACCTAGCATGTTAACAAACCGTGAAAAAAGCCACACAAAAAATGAATGATTGCTGGTAACGGTTTCTATTTACGAAGGGTATGTTGTGACTTACCTTCAAAATTACAGCGGTCCCTCGCTATAATGCGGTTCACCTCGCTGTTTCGCGGATTTTTTTAGTTCAAGTTTGCATGCTTTTTTTTACGTCACATTGTGTCCTGCGTCCTGATCGCTGCAGACGATCTCCTCCGTGACGTCTCTCCTGTACATTACAGAATCGCTGCATCGATCGCTAGCAGTGTGACTCTGAAGTGCAGTACTGTATGTCCACGATGTCCACGAAACGTTTTGCACCCTCAAAAAATAAAATTGGCTACTTGATTTCACCTATCGCTGGTTATTTTTAGAACATAACACCCGCGATAAACGAGGGACAGCTGAGAAATATAACATTTGAATCCCTTTTCTCTTTTGCCCTGAGGCGCGGGGGAAAAATATCGACAAGTTGATGAACATCATTTACAGATATATTGGGTAAATGCCAAAGACATCTATAGAAATGTAAATCGCCGCTTGATTCATTCATTTGCTTAACTTGTTTTGGACCTGTGGTATTGCAAGAAATAAGTGGTTATATAAATATATGAGTATACATAATAGTTATTATTCATAGATACCTACATCCTTTTTTTTTTTTTTTTTTTTGCCTGTCCCATTTGGTTCTTTAGCCATCAGAATTGTTGTCTGAAGACCAACAAGGATACCTAATGGATTTACTTTGCCAAATGGATCATCGTGGCATTGCCGTATTGGTCCATTTGGTCGATCTTTGTTTTTATTATTTATTATATTTTATTTCCAGATGTTACAGACGGGACAGACATGAGTGAGAGATAGGAAAGGGAGAAAGAAAGAGGAAGGAAAGGAAAAACAGAAGGGGAGAGGGACAGTGAGAAAGGGGGGGAGAAAAAAAATAAAAATCTCCTGGATCACCTGTTGAGAGAAGAATAGAAAACAAGCAAAAAAAGACAAAAAAAAAAAAGAAAGAAACAAAGCAACATACTAAACACAACACCATCGCATTAATCTAGCTAAGTGTAAACAGCAGTAAATACTAAATATTCAATGTTGTTGTGCAGCACGCAGGACAGATGTGCTTCGAAGTAGCAGCCAAGAAAGGTGTAATTTGGGTCTACGAGCAGTGAACACCTGTGTGCATACCTGTGTGGATCAGCGCGCTTGTATTCCAAAGGTTTCTCCATGTAACGATCTGCTAGGGAGTGTGGGGGGGCCACAGCCCCGTCCTCCAGGGTGTGAAGCAGGTATGGAGGAGATCAAAACTTCAGACATCCAGAGGCCCCCAGAACACAAGAAACCATGGAAGACCAACAGAGGGGCAGCCGCGCCACTGTTCCAGTAAGAGCTGAGGAGAGTCCCAGATGAGGGCTCACTCAGCAGCCGCGGAGCAGAAGTCAGGGGGGGTTGCAGTGACACGCCCGTGAGCTCCGCCGGCCGCCAGCTGTGCCTGAGTGACCGAGCCCCAGGCCGAGAGGCCGGGGGCACCCCACCCCCGAAGGGGCCCGAGCGAGCCCCAGGCTCCAGGCCCCGATAAGCGGCCGCCAAGGAGTGAGCCGGTGTGTACCTGGACGCCCACCCCCAGACACAAAGAACCACCAACGCACCGACACCTGAGGGAGTCCGCCACCGGCAGGGGAAGTGGTGGTAGAGGGAGATAGGCCTCCAAACCTTGGAGGGCCTGAGGTGTCCCCAGAGAGGTGGCGTCTGATACCCAACCTGACATATAGACACAGACATACAGGCACACACAGATACAAACATCCATTCCCCCCCTCATGCTCTCATATGCACTCACTCCACACTCAACCAACGTGGATACCTACATCCTAAGTTCCTGTTATTCTTCTGAAAGAAACAGAATGAGTGTGTTGTTACAATGGTAATGTCAGGAGAGGCAGTATTAGTTCTGTGTTACATTAATGTGTAAGGAAGTGGAAGAAGTGTGTGTCCTGTAGGAGGTAGTAGAAAATGGATGCTCATGTTCTGTACATGCCCTGAAAGAAAGGTTCAGTAAACCAGTGCAACGATACTCCGGTGTAAGGCTCAGTTATTGTATCTTTATTTTTTGAAGATGCAACATCTTTTTGGCGACGAGGACGTTTAGGGGGAAGGAGTTTGGGCGATCGGACTGAAAGAAAAGAGAAGAAAAAAAATTGATGGAGTCGGCTACAGGTTTGGCTAGCTTTTCAAAGAATGCAAAAGTTTTCGGCTGGAAATAGAAGGCAGTGACCTCGAAGCGGAAATGGCTACAATTGGCACGCTAGTAGCGTTCGATCCAAAGAATCAGACTTGGGATGAGTATACGGAAATACTCGAGCAGTTTTTCGCAGGTAACGGGATCGACGATGCAGAGAAACAAAGAGCGATATTAATAAGTGTCGTCGGAGCAGCGACGTACAGCTTGATGCGAAACCTTCTCAGCCTGGCCAAGCCCAAAGACAAAACCTTCCAAGAGCTGGTGCTTCTGATGAAAAATCACTTCGATCCGAAGCCCAGTGAAATTGTGCAAAGGTATAAGTTCGACTCTCGCTCCCGCAAGCCGAATGAAACCGTCATGGAATATATAGCGGAGCTGCGTCGCCTGGCACAGGATTGTAACTATTGCAACAGGTTACAACAGATGTTGAGAGAATTAAGGATGACCGAATTCAGAGACGTCTCTTGTCAGAAATAGATCTCACTTTTGACAAGGCTCTGTCAATTGCAGTAGCCATGGAGACTGCAAATAAAAATGCACAGGACCTGCAGACCTCAGGGGCATCAGCAAAATGTTTCAGTCTCACTAGAGGACAACAGGAGAGTCGTACCTTTAAAGCAGAAAATAAAGAGTGTTATCGTTGCAAAGGAACCAAGCACACAGCAGCAGACTTTAAGTACAAACAAGAAAAATGTCATGCTTGTGGTAAAGTGGGACACATAGCTAGAGCTTGTAAAAGCAAGACTAAACTGAACCAGAAAAAGTATGGATCGACATATGTAAAGAAAGAAAAAAAGCAGAGTTCACACTACAGTACTCACAATGTGGGCGAGAAAGCAGATAACAACAAAACTGATAGCTCTGAAGATGACTCTTTCATGTTGAACTGTGTCAAGTGCAGTCAAGGGCACAACAGAAAACTGTTCAAGTTAGGGCGTGGCAGTGTGGTACACTTAAGAAGAGTAGACCCCTACACTGTGGATATGCAAATTGATGGGAAAAAGGTGAACTTTGAAATAGACACTGGATGTTGCCTAACAGTCATGAACGAAGCAACATTCAGAGAAACAGGGAAAGACAGCAAGCCCCCCAGCCTGCAGCCCATCAAAATCAAGCTCGAAACTTATACAGGGGATCCTGTTAAGGTGATTGGTGCAACACGAGTCAGCGTCAAATACAAGCAGCAGAAAAAACATCTGCCCCTGGTGGTGGTCGAAGGCGACGGCCCCAGCTTGCTAGGTCGAGCTTGGCTCGAGGAAATTAAATTGGACTGGGGTGAAGTGAAAAACAGTCCTAACAACAGAAAGCTGCACCAAGTCAAAACAACAGAAAAAACACTTCAGCAAGTGTTAAGTAAACATGAAAATGTGTTCAAAGAGGAGTTGGGCACCCTGAAAGGAATGAAAGCTGCTATTCATGTGAAAAGTGATGCCACCCCACGCTTCTTCCGTCCGCGTTCTGTCCCCTTTGCTATGCGAGCAAAAGTCGACGAGGAAATAGACCGACTGTTGAAAGAAGGCATCATCTCGCCAGTGAAATATGCTGAATGGGCGGCACCAGTAGTGCCACTCCTGAAGCCCACAGGGACAATAAGACTGTGTGGGGATTACAAGCTTACTGTAAATACCGTGGCTTCACTGGAGCAGTACTCCATACCCAGAATGGGGGACTTGTTTGCCACACTGTCCGGGGGTAAGCAGTTCTCAAAATTAGACATGAGCCACGCTTACCAGCAAATCCTCTTGGATGACGAATCGAAAAAGTCCGTGACAGTAAACACATCTCGGGGGCTGTTCACGTATAATAGATTGCCTTTTGGAGTGGCCTCTGCTCCAGCAATATTCCAGAGGACCATGGAAAGTCTTTTGAAGGGGATACCTCATGTAGCAGTGTATTTAGATGACATCTTAGTGACTGGAGTGGATGAAGTAAGCCATCTACAGAACCTGGATGAGGTGTTGACCCGGTTGGAGGAAGCTGGGTTGAGGTTAAAGAGGTGCAAGTGTGCCTTCATGCAAGAGAAAGTGGAGTACTTGGGGCACATAGTGGACGCCCAGGGGCTCCACCCAGTGGAAAAGAAAGTTAAAGCAATCATGGACGCAGCTGCCCCCACAAATGTCACTGAACTGAAAGCATACTTAGGTTTGCTAAATTACTACAACAAATTCCTTCCAAACCTGGCAACCCTGTTGGCACCCTTACATGAACTTTTGAGACACGAGGTACAGTGGACATGGCAAAAGAGACAAGAGGAAGCATTCCAGAAATCTAAGAACCTGTTGAACTCAGCAGAGGTGTTAGTTCATTATTCTGCTGACCGTGAGTTGGTTCTCTCATGTGATGCATCCCCATACGGCGTAGGCGCCGTATTGTCACATAAGATGGAGGATGGAAGCGAGAGACCTTTGGGGTTCATGTCACGCACACTCTCTCCTGCTGAGAAAAAGTATTCTCAGCTTGACAAAGAAGGTCTAGCTGTGATATTTGGCATCACGAAATTTCACAAATACTTGAATGGCCGAGTTTTCATGATTTACACAGATCATAAACCCCTAATCTCACTGTTCAATGAAAAGAAGCCTATACCTCAGATGGGCTCACCAAGAGTACAAAGATGGGCCGTGACATTGAGTGCTTACGAGTACAACATCAGGTACAAGCCAGGAAAACATCATGAAAACGTGGATGCGCTCAGCCGGTTGCCGGTACCAGACTCAGCACCTGAGCAAGAGATGGCTGAGCAGGTTTTGATGATGGATGTACTGGATGACACATTAGTGGACACTGCACAGATCAAACGATGGACAGCTAAGGATGTCTTGTTGTCGCAAGTCCACGAGTACACCTTAAAAGGCTGGCCAACTGAGACCGATGCCTGTTTAAAGCCGTATCGACAGAGAAAGCTGGAACTGAGTGTGAGGGATGGTTGCGTGCTCTGGGGAGCCCGAGTAATTATTCCCACCAAAGGCTGAGACAAAATATTGAAACTCCTGCACCAGACTCATACAGGCATGTCGAAGATGAAAGGCTTGGCAAGGTCGTATGTATGGTGGCCAGGGATGGATGAGAACATTGAAAGAGAAGTGCAGGCATGTGAGGAGTGTCAGAAACACTCCAAGTCACCACCTACTGCACCATTACACCCTTGGGAGTGGCCGGAGTCACCATGGTCCAGAATCCATGTGGACTATGCAGGGCCTTTCCTCGGGGAGATGTTTCTAATCATTGTGGATGCTCATTCCAAGTGGATGGACATTTACCCTGTGAAATCCTCTACATCACAGGTAACTATAGAGAAACTGCGCCAGAGTTTCAGTGTGTTTGGACTACCTAAAATGTTAGTTTCAGACAACGGAACATGTTTCACAAGTGCTGAATTTGAGTCATTCATGAAGCAGAATGGAATTGACCATGTAAGATCAGCACCTTTCCACCCTTCTTCAAATGGGCTGGCTGAGAGGGCGGTCCAGACCTTTAAGGAGGGGATGAAGAAAGTCAAAGGTGATACCTTGCAAACCAGACTGTCCCGATTTCTGTTCAGTTATCGCATCACACCGCATGCCACTACTGGTTTATCACCTGCAGAGTTGATGATGTCACAGAGACTCAGATCAGTTTTGGACTTGCTCATGCCTGATGTGAAAACAAAAGTGCAGCACAAACAATTGAAACAGAAAGAAAATCATGACACCAAGAAAAGACTGAGAAGTTTCACACCAGGAGACAAGGTCTTCATCAGAAACTACTCCTATGGCCCGAAGTGGATTCCCGCAGTCATTGTGAGAGCATCGGGTCCAGTGTCTTACATTGTTACCATTGGATCAGGTCAAACTGTGAAGCGGCATGTGGATCAGGTGAGAGCAAGAGTGGCTGACACTGTTCCCAGTACACCAGACAGGGAGGTGGAGCCATTGCTTGACAAAGAATCAGTGCCTGAGTGCTGCTTGCCATTGGAGTTGGACACATCGCCACAACCTCCGGCAATGGAGTTGCCTTATGCTCCGGAGACTCCAGCTCCCGGAGACTCCTCAGTGACACCCGTGTTGCGACGTTCCCAGAGAGAGAGACGTCCACCAGAGACTTTAAAGGACTTTGTTAGGTAGTGTGAGATCTTCCAGAAATAGAGCAACAATGCGCTCTGATCTCACAGGAAGGACGTACCTTCCTAGTTAGAAAAAAAAAAAAAAGAGAAACATGGAAACCTATGTACAGTTGTATGGTTGTATGGTTACCTTAATTACATGTTGATTGCTTGTTAAGCATTCTTTAGATAAACAGTTATTTTGTAAGTCAAGGGAGTTGTTGACTTAAGGGGGGAGGAGATGTGGTATCGCAAGAAATAAGTGGTTATATAAATATATGAGTATACATAATAGTTATTATTCATAGATACCTACCTCCTAAGTTCCTGTTATTCTTCTGAAAGAAACAGAATGAGTGTGTTGTTACAATGGTAATGTCAGGAGAGGCAGTATTAGTTCTGTGTTACATTAATGTGTAAGGAAGTGGAAGAAGTGTGTGTCCTGTAGGAGGCAGTAGAAAATGGATGCTCATGTTCTGTACATGCCCTGAAAGAAAGGTTCAGTAAACCAGTGCAACGATACTCCGGTGTAAGGCTCAGTTATTGTATTTTTATTTTTTGAAGATGCAACAGGACCGTAAAAAAGGCGCAAATAGGACCCTGGAAACAAAGCTCCCCACAGGAGTTTCCGCACCGGAAGTAGCATATGCTAACGTGCACATAGTCATTTAAACGAACAGAAGAAGAAGAAAACCCCTGCACATGCGCGGTACGGATCGGGCAGACCCGATTTGGTCCGACTTTGCACATGCGCAGTAAGGATCGGGAGTCCTGATCCGTAACTGTCTTTTTATTTTTCGTTTTTGTATAAATTATATTGAAACATTTTAAGAGATACTTGTTATTCTTAACATCTTAACAGATACTCTGACCCGTAACTACCATAAAACGCTTCGACCGGAAGTAGACACCTTTCGCGCATGCGGGGTACCGATCGGGTTTCCGGTACGGATCGGGTAGTAACAGGCCGCTCTGACTCACATGAGCCCCATACCCTTTTAACGACGCTATTTATAGAGTCAATTATGAGCTCGTGTTTTAGAAAAGTCCCTTGTCCCAAACAAAGAAACAAAGACAATTTTTATTTTTTAGTCCAAAGATTGAGAAGTTGCTTAGCTGAAAGAAGAAGAAACTGAACTTTATTTGGAGCCCGAGCAGCTGGATGCCATATTCTGATGTTTGACTTTGTAACATTAAGCTTCTGTTGTCCTGCTTATGAGAGAGCCTTTTTACAAGTGCAGTGTCAGTGACAAAAGAAAGGGGGAGGGGTACGCGTTTGTCATGAGACTTGAATATCAGCTTGACTACCCCTTCAGTTGGTGTGTAGTGGTTAGAGGGAGGATAAAGACAATTAATGGGACCTGTTTATAAGCAGCTGTAAAACCTCCATGTTTACCAAAGCATCCAGTCATGAATGGAAATGCACCATCTAATGCAAAAAATATATGGAATGAGCCCCTTTGTAAGGGCCATGAAGATGTATATTGCATATTTAATGTTGTGAGGACGCCATCAACTAACTGCTGTCGAAACTGAAACTCAATTTTATTATTATTATTATTAATAATCATTACGTTATCCGACTTTTTAATGTTAAACAAAACAGAAAAGGAAACATTTCTCTGAAAATGATCAGGCAAAGGCCTGGATTGAAAATGAGAGAAAAACAGACAATACTGAAAGAAAAAAGAATTATATAACTTTCGAAAACCTGGAGATCTGGATACTTTCACTTTCTGATGACAAGACTCTCGCTAAAGCAGAGAGAAGGTGTCAGGCGAGCAGTAATAATGCCTCCTGTAGCTCACTTCCTTTCAGTTGCTCAGCAAAACCACAGCCACAGGAAGAAGCTGCTTTTTCCTCCCAGTGTTTAAGATAACTCGGCCATTTGGTTTCTTTTGTTTTTCACTTTTAAGATATTCTCTAATCAAAATTGTTGCTCCGAGTTTTGCCTCAGATCTCAGAGTCTTCAGAGTTAGTCTGATGAGGAGGGACCTTTTCTTCCATGTAGGATCAACTGATTTTGTTCCAATTTAGTTTCCAGTTTAATTTATCATTTAGTTTGACCACATTACAACTTTGTTTATCTGCTTTGTTGCCATCGAACAGAAAGCCCTTCTTTTTCAAAATGCAACATGTCATCCTGTGACAGAGGAAGAGGAGGAGGGTTTGACTTTGAGTGACTGTAAACTGCTGGTCTGATTTCACGAAGAGGCTCGATGGAGAAAACACCTCTGCTAACGCTGCTCTGTAAGTACATCGCAATGATTATAGCTGTAAAAAAGCTCTCTGATGTGTCTCCATCACAAACATACATTTTTGTGTAGAAACAAAGGAGTTTTATATAGATGAGGCGACACAGAGGAGGCCAAGTAGAAGGAAGAAGGTTAAAGAGGAAATCTGAAAAATTCATAATAAGTAAAGTCAGTGTAGATACTTGATTTATAGGTTAATGTGCAGTCTTCATACAGATGTGTGGCATGAAACTTTGTTGCATGAGAGTGGTGAAAATAAGACTCTTTAGGAACAGTTATAGAGTGAAAGCATACTTACAATAGTTAAAATGCAATATTCAGTATGCAGCACCACATCCATTACGTTAATGAGTCACACTTAATGATGTGTTAATGTGTCACTTTAATGTTATGTGAAAAACTAAGTACACCCCATCATTCATTAGCTACTGAAGCCCTCTTTAGTTTTTCTGTATGACCACATCAGTCTCTAACATCATTATGGGGGAATATCGGCCAACTCTTCTTCACAGTGTCTTTTCACTTCATTGAGGTTTGTGAGCATCATAGCCAATCATCTCTCATCTCTTTGGTCCTTGCACTGTCATGATCTTTATTATCTAACATGCTAACTGAGGCCTGTGGAGTCTGACATGTAGCTCTTACAGTTTCTCTGAGCGCTGCAGAGTCTGACCTTGATGTAAATTTGCTGGGACGTTCACTCCTGGAAAGATTGTGGCACTGTGTTAAAACACACCTGAATGCTGAATGACCAACAAACTGCCAAAATATCAGTTTGTCTGTCAAGTGCATTTGATCACCTGGCTGCTACCTTTGCTGTGTCCACACAGAAAATGATTCACAGTAACGTGGTGATCATAGCCTGCAGAAAGTTTAAATTCAATGGTGCAGAATATTAAGGGATTATTTGCATCCAAAAATAACGGAGTAGAAGTAGAAAGCATTATTTAAACCAAACTGATCATATCTGTGGACGGCAGAGTTTTATTTATTGTTTTAAATAAATTTAAACTAACATGAAGATTTCTCATTTCTCTTTAGTTCTGATCTCACTGTTGTTGCACACAACAAACCCAGGTCAGTAACCTCACAGTAAGAGCTTCACTTAAATAAAACTGACTGTGTTTTATGCCGTATTAGTGAATTATGTCCTGTGTATTTCTCAGAGATGTTTATATTTTTATTCATTTTAAATGTTGCTGTTAGGCTAATATGACACGTCAGTAATTACTTATCACCAAATTCTTGCGTCTCTTGATTTTAATCATAAACAAAGCTGAAGATGATCAGGCTCCTGCAGAGACATTATTCTAGCAGTCTATCTGATCTCATCAAAGCCTTCTAACTGCATCACAACCTTAGTTTAAATCCCGAGCAGACTGAACATTTATCTTTTAAAGAACTGCTGGAAATGTTTTAGTTTGGTTTGGATTTCCTTGAAGATTCACCCCTAGCGTTTGGCTGTGATTCACAAAATTGCTTGTGAAAGAATTAATGAATTAAAGAACTTATGTTTGAATATACTGTGTTCTGGGTTTTGTATGTCTCTTTAAGATTTTTTTATGAAACTTTGACACAAATAAAGTTATTACTAAAATAATAATTACATTTACATAATATATCCTCCTCACAGCTCGCCTGACTGTGAGTCCCAGCAGCTCTCAGTTCTTTAAAGGAGACTTTGTGTCTCTGAGCTGTGAGGAGGACGACAGCTCTGCTGGATGGACTCTGAGGAGAAACACAAGCAGAGACACCAGGAGTCAGTGTGGAGCTGACTGGGGGAGCTCATCTGGTTCTTGCTGCACTATCAGTCACATCATCCCACTCGACAGTGGAGTTTACTGGTGTGAGTCCAGAGAGGGTCCCATCAGTAACATGGTTAACCTGACAGTCACTGGTAAGCTGAGTGTGTGGAGTTAGTGTTGATGAAGCTGTGTGTAAATGGATGAAATGCTGTAGTTTGTCTCTGTGTTGAGGTGGATCAGTGATCCTGCAGAGTCCTGTCCTCCCTGTGATGGAGGGAGATGACGTCACTCTGCTCTGTAAAACAAAGACCACTCCCTCCAACCTCCCAGCTGCTTTCTATAAAGATGGCTCCCTCATCAGGAAGCAGCCTACAGGTCACATGACCATCCAGCATGTTTCCAGGTCTGATGAAGGCCTCTACAAGTGTGACATCAGCGGTCATGGAGAGTCTCCATCCAGCTGGATCACTGTCACAGGTGAGGAGCTTCACTCTGATTTCACCTCTTATTTCATCCACATATTCACCTGAACATGTGAGATTCTCTATGCAGATAAACCTACAAACACAACCTCACCCACCACCTCTGTAACTCCATCCCCTACCTCTGCGCTGCCCCCTGACTCCACCTCCTTCCATCCTGTGATCAGACTGGTCTGTCACCTGATGGTGTTCATTCCATACTTCATCTCCACTTTCCTCATGGTGTCTTTATATCGACGCAGAGCCAAAGGTAACGCCACCAAAATGGATTGTTTATCAATTTTGATTGCTTTTGTGTTGTTAAAACCTGTCTGATCACCACATGTGACAGGAAATGACCTTCTCATCTCCAAGGTAATAACACCATCAGCCAGTGCTGAGCAGAGATTGGCTGAGGACTCTGATGACATTGTGGTGGTGACCGCTGAGCACCAGTTCTGAGCTGCACAGAGTTTCTGCTTCCTTAGTGGTTCTCATCACATTGTGTGAAGTCATAAACCCTGCTTTGTTACTGTGAACCTGTGAAGTTTGCTTTGTTCTGTCGGCTCACAGCGTGAGGGTGTCACCAGTTACCGTAGCATGCGTGTTTTTCGACCATGAGAGGAAATCCACAAAGGCACAACTCTGCTGCTCTCTGTGCACATTTTTCTACAGACATCAAACTCATCACAGCCTGCCGACTTTCAGGTGCAGTGGAAACTTCTAGTGTGGCTTTACTTCAGCCATCTGTGGTGTGGTTGCTCTCAGCTTTGCCTGCAGCACCACCCTGGACTGTGAACTTCAAAAATTGCACTTCAGATTAACTGGACTTCCCATCTTTCCATCCCCTCTTAAAGAAGACAGCCCAGACAGAAATACTTTTGTATCTTTTTGCCTCTCTAACCTGTTATTCTGAGTCTCTTTTTCGTGGTTGCACAGGCTTGTTGTTTATCTTTTTGCCCTCATGCATCCAAATCTGAGAAAAAGCAGTTTTAGTAGGCCTAATTGAGGTTTTGGATCATCTAAGTTCTCACTCTCTTGGATAAGTTATTTATTTCATAAGAGCATTTATTTGATGATTGAGCAGCTGTACATGTTCTGGCTTCTTCTCAGGTCATATACCGCAGACACTGTGTTGTTTTATGTCACTGACTTTACAAGGACAAATATTTTTCTAAGTGAATGCAGTTTTGATATTCAGATGTGTTTTTATACCATGAAGAGAATTATAGATACTTATGTCTGTGTCTTGTTAAATAATAAAATGAATGTGACTGAAACTTTGAAACTTTGACATTAACTGAATCTGATCATTGATGAGACAAAAGTTCTGAAAGTTGACTCGCTGACCTTTGAACTCAGGGCTTTGTGGAGTGCAAACGGTTTCATATGAGCTGTATTCATGTTCAAAAAGGTCCTGAGATCATCGTGTTCATGTTACTGTCAGAACCTGATCACAGTAAAAGACTGATTGGTGTGTGATGTGACTGAGTGACTCTGCAAAGCACTTTGCATGACAGCACAACACCAGCAGGTGGCAGCACAGGAGGTTCAGCCTAGGCAGCCTAGTTTGACCTCTGACCTTTAATTAGAGAAAACTGTAAATATGTAAATACGATATATGTGTATATGCATATATGAATATATACTATAATATATATCCATATATATATATATATATATTAAATGATTATACAGTTAGATTTGTTATGGCGAGTAGAGCCATGACATACTTATGACCCCGAGCTTCTAATCAAAGGACAAGCAAGTTGTCTTATGTGCCAAAAATTTGGCTCCTATGCTTGTGATCGAGTTTTACATTTATTAAGCCACTGAAAAATTTGTTTGCTTGTGTTTAAGATTTCATCCTAAAGAGAATATTTTGATTTTATCTTGTCATCCATTTGTGCCATTAAAAATGAACTTAACTCAACTGAACTGGTTTCATGTCTTATGAAATTTTAAAGAATTTTACATATTCGTCATTTTTATATTGCTAGTTATGTTTTCAAATAGCTCTCATAGGCCCTGAATTCATGATATTCTTGACTGAGAGTAGTACAACGCTCCTGTTGCAATTAAATGTGCTATATAAATAATTAAACTATTAGTACAACATACAGGACGTCTACCAGTCCGTGCCCGGCCACTCTCAGTGTTCCTTCACTCTGCCTCTAGACAACCCCCCCTAAACACCATCCCAATCACAAGCACTATAAACTACAGCATCTCTAATATGAAATTTAACTCATGCTACTAAATAGGAACAGGATCAACTAAATCCAGAGGATTATTGACACGTCCTACCTGCAGAGGTAAACTCCAGGAGGAAGACAAACATTCCTACATTCCAGAGTAATACAGCTGTTACAGGAGGCATTCTCACATGAGCAATCTGACAATCCAGCTGTTTTTATGTCTCTATGTTCCAAATAACTCTGTGTTTATTAATTCTATATTCAGGTTTATAGTCAAAGGAGCTTGCAAAGAAAACGATGACCTGGATGACTGAGAACCTTCACAGACATATTCAGGTTTATAAAGAAACATGTTTTCTGAGCTAATGAATGACTGAATGGGGGGGAAACCAGTGGCTGTCGTTTTATCACAGAAGGAGGTGTTTGAGCAAAGAATAACAAGACAAAGGGGCAGTACACAAATAATGTTTTAACGACTCCAAACTTTATGGCAGACTCTTAACAGCCCTCTAGTGGAGACAGACCAAAGAGGCCGTCAGCACATGAAGAAACAGAAGTACATATTTCCTGTGTTATGATCCTCACAGACTCCCCCCCCCCCCCCCCCCCCCTCCTTTCTTTTCTTTCCTTTCTTTAATGAAACTAATAAAACTGACTGGCCACTTTACTGGGTACAGGTTGCTGATATATGATAGCATCACACTGTTGCTGCAGATTTGTAGCCTGCACATCCATGACATAAATCTCCCGTTCTAAAAACACCCAGAGCTTCTCTTTTGGACTGAGATGTAGTGTTTGCAGAGGCCAGGTGAGTATAGTGAACATCCATCAGATGCTTTCCTATTCTTATCACATCCATTTATTCATGCGTGTGCACGGAAACATGTGCATGCATGGAAATGGATGTGGGAAATATGAGAGCCAGAGATAAAGGAACATGTCTGGACAAACCCATGACAAAGATATAAAAAGGATGTGTCAGAAGAGTACACCGTCCTTCCACTAGTTTCCTGCAGATGAGTCGAGGAGAAAGATTGTGGCAGGTCACCTTTAATCCTAAAGCAAAGACTTTGGAAATGTGTGTCTCCCACACTGATGACAAGAACCAATCACAGTGTTGGTCTTTGTCTCAGCAGGAGAAGTTTTATCTGTTTCTGACAGTCAGTGGTTAAAGCAGCCTGATTACTGCAGTCACTCGTCAATAATCAAACCACCTGCAGATCACTTCCTCTCAGCTGAACCACAGTCATGTACAGAATAATGCAAGCTGTTTCCAAAAACCTGAAACATCATCGCTGTTTAAGATAAAAATATAAAATAAAATACAACATCATTGATGGTTACTGTGGAGATTATTTCAGATTACATAAGAAAAGTTTGTCCTCAAATCTCAATAAAGGGACTGTCAGTGAAGGCATCTCAGGTACTGATGTTTTCATGTATTTACTTCTGTCTGTGGTTTCCTGACTGACTTCAGCCGCTCACCCACAGTGTGTGTTTAATGGTTCCAGTGTTCCCCTTTAGGTTGGATGTAGATTTCATTTCTCTCCATCCTGCTGTTTAGGTTTAACATGTTAAAACTTTATTCTTTGCTTTATTCCAGTAAAACAGAGAAACCTGTGCGTTAGCTGAAAACCACAACTCTGGCATCCCGTCACAGAGGAGGGTTTGACTTTAAGTGACTGTGAAGTGTCAAAGTGTTGATATCACCGAGAGTAGGATGAAGAACACATCTGTGCTGTGGCTGCTCTGTAAGTATACTGTAATGACTGTGTATGAAAATTTGTTGATTCTCCACCACAAACATCCAGGTTGGTGTAGAATCAGAGAGGTATTAGATCAGTTTTCATCGGGGGGAACGAGAAGAGGAAAGAGGGTCAAGAGGAACTCAACAGTCTTCAAAACAACAACTAGCTAAAGTAAAAGATATGGAGTAAAAATGCTTAATATACATCGAAATTTCCTCATGAGTGTGCTTGTTCTGCATCAGTGTGTAACTCACCACAGTCTGGTGGTTACCTGTTTTCTGTAATCTGGTTAAATGTCAAACTCAAATCAACCTGAGTGTCATTTCTCTTTAGTTCTGATCTCACTGCTGAGCTGCTCAACAAACCAAGGTCAGTAACCTTCTTCTGTCACAGTTTAAACCTGACATAAACAACACCTAAAGTCCTTTTTTATGCTTTGCAGTAGCATGATGTGATAATCATTACAGTGATTTATCACTGGGTAATGTTTGACCTTATTATAGCTTCAGTTTTACTAAATCATCCAGTATTTGATGTTAACCAGAGACACAGATTATCTGACACTTATTGTGTGATTGTTATTGACAACAAGAGGATAATTTAGTTTGTGTACTTGATGTATATCCTCCTCACAGCTCGTCTGACTGTGAGTCCCAGCAGCTCTCAGGTCTTTAAAGGAGACTTTGTGTCTCTGAGCTGTGAGGAGGACGACAGCTCTGCTGGATGGACTCTGAGGAGAAACACAAGCAAACAACAGAGGACTCAGTGTGGAGATGGGTGGGGAAAACCAGCTGGTTCTTCCTGTGACATCACTGTGTTCCCATTGGACAGTGGAGTTTACTGGTGTGAGTCCAGAGAGGGTCCCATCAGTAACATGGTTAACCTGACAGTCACTGGTAAGCTGAGTGTGTGGAGTTAGTGTTGATGAAGCTGTGTGTAAATGGATGAAATGCTGTAGTTTGTCTCTGTGTTGAGGTGGATCAGTGATCCTGCAGAGTCCTGTCCTCCCTGTGATGGAGGGAGATGACGTCACTCTGCTCTGTAAAACAAAGACCACTCCCTCCAACCTCCCAGCTGCTTTCTATAAAGATGGCTCCCTCATCAGGAAGCAGCCTACAGGTCACATGACCATCCAGCATGTTTCCAGGTCTGATGAAGGCCTCTACAAGTGTGACATCAGCGGTCATGGAGAGTCTCCATCCAGCTGGATCACTGTCACAGGTGAGGAGCTTCACTCTGATTTCACCTCTTATTTCATCCACATATTCACCTGAACATGTGAGATTCTCTCTGCAGGCAAACCTACAACCACAAGCTCACTCTTCACCTCTACAACGCCACCCCCATCTCCAGCCCTTCTAGCTGACCTTGTGTTGAGAGTTTTCTTCTACCTGGTCGTTTTCACTCCATACTTCATCTCCACTCTCCTCATGGTGTCTTTGTATCAACACAGAGCCAAAGGTAACAGTCTAAATTACCTTGATTACATACTGTGGTCAATTCAATGTAAAAAAGTTTAATTGCGTGCTTTTTCTTTTTGTGCCCCATTCTTGTGGAACAGCCTCCCTCAAAATATTAGGCAGGCATGCTCTGTGGAGGTTTTTAAAACTGAGTTGAAGACACATCTGTTCACCCTATCTTACATGTCTTAAATCTATGTCTTTTAGTTTTTAAATTCTTACTGTTTTTAACTACTATTGTGTTTTTACTTGTACTGCTATTTATCCCTTTTATTTATTCATCTTTTTAGTTTCAAATAGCTGTTCAGCACTTTGTTTAAAAGCACTTTAAAAATAAAGTTATTATTATTATTATTATTATTATTATTATTATTATTATTATTATTATTATTATTATTATTAATTACCTCATCTAACAGGAAATGATGAGCTCATCTCTAAGGTAACAGCCACGCCCAATCAGGCTGGGCAGAGATCAGCTAAGGACTTGGATGACATCGTGGCGGTCACCACTGAGCATCACTTCTGAGCTTAAGAGACACGATATCAGATCACTGTGATTGAATTATATGTGAAATCACTGCTTTAAGATGGAACTAAACTGTAAGATATACACACTCTTCATTTTAGTGCAATTTAAGAGTTGTTGTGTGTTGCAGAAGTCAATGAAACTGCTATCTTTGTGAACTGTTGGGTTATGTTTATAGAAGCTTCTGGTATCCTCTTGAAACTTGGTATCACGACAAAATGTGTAACGTTTAACCAGATTTATTGAAAACCTGATGAATTGGCCTCATTATTTGGCAAAGTTAACATTTAAACAAGTGTGACAGCCAAAGAAAGACTAAAACTCCTGCCCTCCCACTTTCAGGCCACCTTATCAGACTTCACACAAGAAGAATCAAGGAGGCTTACTGAAAAAGTAAAAATGTGATTTAAATGTGTAATATAATATTACTATATTATATTATTATTATTATTTAAATCTATTGAAAGAGTTGTTAACCAGAGACTTGATTAACAATGTCTAAATTCAGAAACAGGTAAACAGCACACCTTAAAAACAAAACAAAACAAAAAAACATTTATTTTATGTATTTACAGCAAGCGTATTTAAAAAAAAGTATTAACTGGACAGAATTTTGAGTCCCGCGTGGTAGACTTGGTGTTTGTTCTTCCTGCCAAATGATACATTTGTTCCCACCCATCGGGGACACTTGTTAGCACTCATCCTCCAGCTTCATTGTGCTAACGTGTTTATAATAACCTTCCCATAGCACTGAAGCTAGCTACCAGGCAGGACACAATTATTTCCCGACTTCTACAACGCTTCAAATACTGGCTGCTGTTTAGTTTTGTTCAATGGAACATTTCTAACTCTCAGTGATGGCACATTGTTCGCGTTTGTAAAACCAAAGAAGAATTTATATCCATGACTAATGATGTACTTAAGTGGGGGGATACTTTGCTTTGTTCCTTTGTCCTTATGTACATTAGAACAACAACAATAACAATGACAATAAAAAGTAACACAGCACACACAGACACATCATCTATATCTGAAGGAGACCTGTCCTCGTCTCTCCACATCTGTTTATCCTCTTCATCCATGACACCTGCAGAGCAGACACAGTGTGAGGACAAATGTAACAATTGTGTACTTATTACATTAGTATTGTCACCCTTTGAAACATGTCAGCAGCTCATTCAGAGGCTTTGGGGCACATGAGAAGAAAATAAAAACCAACCAAGCTGATTTTTTTTGTATTTGTTGATATCTTTTTCCTGTCTCATCACACTGAACTGAATGTGCCTCAGCTCCACAGGAAAGGAGTTTGAAAGCACAAGAATCAGAGATGAGATCATCTGATGATGCTCTACTCGTTTATGACCTAATAACCTTTTGTGTTATTAAAGGTTATGTAGGACAGCAGGTGCAGGTTTCACTGGGGACTTTGTAGCACTGTGGTACAATTAGGCTGAGTGGCTGTTAGATAAATTCCACCTCTATCCTAACTTTATATTATTTAATGAACTGAGAGCAGACTCACCTGAAGCTGTGATGTTGAGCATGATGAAGCACTTAAGCTCATCAGTTCTTTTGGTGAATAAAATCCGACACTGGTATGTTCCTGCGTCACCAAATTTTTTAAATAATTTTTTTCAACTTTTAAAATGTAAAAAGCAACACTACCTTTATTTCTTATTGAACACCACTGACACATCTACCTGGCTCTTAGTAGGTGTGGCCAAAGTTTTAGATTATGAGCAATGTTTTTGCTTTCACACTTTCATTCTAGCAGTTTCTGGTTTCATCTGCTTCAGACTGTCACATTAAAATGAGGTCACATGACTCAAAATGAGCCCTGCTGCCTGCACCAATCACAGACGTTATTGGATGATGACGATGATAAACTTGTGATTAAAAAAAACAACACAAAAAAGCAAAAATGTGAGAATAAAATGCAAATCTGCTGCAAAGTTTAAGGTGGACACTAAAGTGTAGTAATCATCACCTCTGCCTACAGCCCACCTGACTGTAACACTGACAAAGTCAAGACTTTCAAACTCTTGATTTTGTTGTACGTGTTTACAGTGAGAGTAAAGTTGAATCAGTCCAAGACCACAGTCACAGGGACACGAGGCCGCTGCTTTGATAGAAGAGTAAAATCTCACCTGTACACACGAACAACAGAAGGCAGGCAAGCAGCAGAATCCAGAAGAGCATCGCAGATGTTCCTGAGCGCATCTCTCATTGCCAGTGTTGGGGAGTAACGGAATACATGTACCGCCGTTACGTATTTAAAATACAAAATATGAGTAACTGTATTCCGTTACAGTTACCTTTTAAAAAGGTGGTATTCAGAATACAGTTACTTTGTTGAAATAAATGGATTACACTGCGGTACTTTCCTGTTTCATATTGTCGCGGGTCAGGACTGTTTGGGTTTTGTTTGACAGCTACGTTCTGTTGTTCCAGGCGGCAGCGTTACGGTTGCCATGGTTACAGGGCGACGCTCTCTCTCTCTGCGACTGTGTGTTTCCTGGGTGAGAGAGCGCCTTTTCGTTGTTGTTGTTGTTGTGCTAAGCTAACAGGCAGAATGCTACAAGCATAGCTCTAAAGAATGTAGCATCATGGGCAGTGTAGTCCGTGTTGCAGGGAGAATGGACTGCCATACACGTTATGGGTCTGTGAGCGCGAGGAGGGAGAAAAAGGGGAGTGGAAAGGTACGAGTTGTAGTCGAGCAAAAACGGGAGCTGGAAGCATGTAAATATAATAATAACCACTTCAGCCAAGAAGAGTGCCTGACGAGCCCAGTTGTAAGTAAGCTATTAAGACTCGACTGTAGACCTTGCAAGAAAAGTTGACCCACACAACAAAGTAAAGCTATTTTTCGGCTACGAGCCGACAGGGACCCCGCCGTATTAGTCAGAGGTCCCTTTACTACAGTTCGGAGTCGCGGACCTTCAGTAATAGTAATAAATCACACAGCAATAGTACATTCACGTTGTTGTAAAAAGCATGATAATATATTAAGTGATCCAAAGTATTCAGAATACGTTACTGTCATTGAGTAACGTAACGGAATACGTTACAGAATACATTTTGGGGCATGTATTCTGTGTTCTGTAATGGAATACATTTTAAAAGTAACCTTCCCAACACTGCTCATTGCTCTACAGATCCCAGATCAGGCTGTTAACAGAGAAGCTGAACAGGCTATAACACCCACAACACCCACTTCAAGTGGGTGTTGTGGGTGTTTCCTTCAAGGAGATTTATGAGTGACGGATAGTCACATGACTTACAGGGATATTTCTTTTTTAAATACGATTTTCAAGCTCACATCAAGCCCTCGTGCCACAACTAAGTTTGAACTAATTTGCCAATTAAAGTCTTTTGTTGAATGGATTCCTGAACTGACCGTTCATCACTGTTCATCGTTCATCACAGAAACATTAAAAAGAAGAAATCTGTAAAACTGAAACCACTAAAGGAGACCGCGTCACATGACTGTATCATGTGACGTGGTCTCGTTCACCACAGAGTAAAGCAAGGAGAGATATAGAAATAATCAAAGTACTTTAGGTATTTCAAATTTTGCTATCATTACTATTTAAATATTTAGCAACTTTAAATATTTAAATAGTGTAGATATAGAAATATTTTAATGAATGAGCACATTGTAGTTATTATGCTTTGTGGGATTTTTTGTGTTATTTTTAGTGCTTTTCCCCCACATGTAATTGTCAATAACAGCTCTGAGGTTTCCAGTTTCCTGTTTCTGATGAAAGTTTCCCTGCAGGGTTAATAAGACAAGTAAAGAAAGACTTAAGTTTTACATAAGTGTCTGTACAGACAGTAGATGTAATTCTTATTGTTCTGTTCACCTGTGTACTCGATTTGTAGTTTGATTAGGTTAATAATTTAGTAGTTTTGTAGCTGTAAACATCCTGACATGTTGGCTTTATGTTTTCCATGACTGACGGCTCTGTGGTTAATCATGTGCATCTTCCTCTTCTGTCCTCAAGTCACTCGACAGCTCTGACAAACAGAAGCTGTCAAACTGTCACTGTGAGCCATATTTTAGACCTAGCTTTAGTCCAGACATCACTTTTCTTTTTCCGTTATAGAAAGTAAACAGGGTTCAGCACACAAATTAAGGAAAGGTTTGTTCAAAATCAATGAATTAAAAATAATTTAATAATATTTTATGATTGACCTGCAAAAGATATTTTAAACAACAATCTGTCTTTATCAATTATTTCAGTTTTTGTGGATTTATTTTTGTATGTTTGCTGCTGTGATTGAGTTTCCATCTTGTTCTCTTTCACTGTTTGACAAACATAAAACAATTATAAATATTATTTGACTACAGTATGGATGGAACGCAATGTTTTAATGATGCCAGTAAGTATAATGTTATGTATAGTTTATTGTGTGGCACTATGCTGTTAACGCTACAACTGTGAGCTGGCACTTTTACGGGGTCAGTAACCTTTGGTCTCACTTTTTGTTCTTCTTTGTGCTCATAGTTTGTGGTCAGAGAGAGAGAGAATCCACAAAGAGCAAAAATAGCTTGACCTCAGCCACAGACTGGAAGCAGCAGGAACGTCTTTCAGCGGTTTCAGAACAGACTGTGTAAGTGTGCCGTTTCAGGAAAGTTAAGGACCTGCGCCTCCTACGTACATGTGCTTTATCACACCTGGTGGATATATTTAACCTCTTTCACAGAACAACCATGATAATTTCCTGTAATATTAGTGCCACAGAAGAGTAGTGCAGTTATATAAAAATAGAAATAGAGTGATTCCTGTGTGTGTTGCACCAACCTTGCTACCTTGCTACCTTGCGGTGACTCACACACACACACATCCCTCCATTGCTGAAGCAGTTACAAGAATCTTTGGCCACAAATGATTGGTGAGTGTCATGGTGGGAACCCCGAACCAGATGGTGGACACCGGAGGTGAAGGCAGCCGTCACGCTAAAGAAGAAGAAGAGTCTTACTGGGTTTGGTCAGCCTGTGGGTCTTTGGAGGCAACTGATGGGTACCAGCAGGCAAAAACTCACCATGCTGTAGTCACGGTGTATAGTGGGCGTGGGTTGGGTTCATTTAATGATTACAGTGGACATAAAAATGAGCATGACTCAATATCCAAATATGAACACATTTCATGAGAAGCAGCAATAGAAGTAAGTATGTAAACACTGTAAAGAGGAATAATATTTACTGGTGTTACATGGATTAGTATTATATCCATTATACTTTAAGTTATGATCTTTTTCAATAGATGTTCAGATCCTGTAAAGTGAGGAAAACCTATTACTCCACTAATAATCCTCCTTTATACACAATGTGTTGGATTTTCTTATAGGAATAAATGGAAATGATCTCTAGGAGTAAATGCATCAGTGATACATCTGTTTATAATCATGTGGTCATTTGAAAAAAGTCTGTTAGTCTGACAGAACTCTGGCTCATGTATGTAGGTAAAGTCACCAGCTTGCAACCTTCTGTCTGCTGTGCCCAGATTAAACCATGGTCTCGTGCTGCCATCTACTGACACTTAAATGCAACAACAGGCTGTCCAACTCTAATCTTCCACCACTGAAACTTTAATATCACTCGCGTTTTATGAATGCGGAGCACCGTTTTTGTATCTGATATGGAAGGAAATTCACACTCAAACGTCATAAAATGTCTTTTCTAATTAGTTTTTGCAGGCGTGTTCACACCTGGTGATCTCTGGTGGTCGTTTCGTTGCCCTGTACCTGTGCATGTGCAATGACAATAAAGTTGAATTCTATTCTATTCTATTCTCAATGACATCACACAGGATCAGGAGAGCTCAGCTCTTTAAAAAACGCCCTGTCACACCTGTTTTAACTGACACACAACACCACAAAAATCTAACGTCAAATATGTGTTCACATTTTTGATTTAATTAAAGTAATATACACTCACTGGCCACTTTATTAGGTACAGCTTCCTAATATTGGGTTGGACCCTTTTTTGCCTTCATACTGTTTTAATTCTTCGTGGCAGAGATTCAACAAGGTGCTGGAAACATTTCTCTGCAATTTTTGGTCCATCACTCACTTCCACAATGGCCCAAAGCTGCTGTATTAGATTACGATTTGGTGACTCTGGAGTGTGGGCTATTTGAGTGCAGTGAACTCATTATCATGTTAAAGTAACCATATAACACTCAGGTCGGCTGTGATGTATAACATTCAGTTTGTGTGTCAAGAAAATCCTCCACACGTCACACCACAGGCTGAACTGGTGCAAAGCAGGATGGATTCATACTTTCATCCTACATTTAGATCCTACTATCTAAACGTTGCAGCAGAAATGAAGATAAAAGAGTGTGTGTGGATGATTCAGCACCTACAACTCAGAAGAAGATGACAGTGGAAAAGAAGGCCAGGTCAACTGGAGACAGTTGAGTGTAACAAGTGTTTGTTTGAGGTCAAATGCAGTCTGGAGGAGAGGGGAGGCAACAAAAGCAAATATGTGCCAAACATTAATGTAAATCTTGAAACCAGCACATTTAATCAAACTCTCGTTAGCTTTTAATAACTGACTTGGCAGCACACACACACACACACACACACACACACACACACACACACACACACACACACACACACACAACCCCGTTCAGCTATCTTAGTGAGGACCTTCATTGACATAATGGTTTCCCTAGCCCCTTACCCTAAACCTTACCCTAAACCTAACCATAACCTAATTGTAACCCTGACACTAAAACCACATTTTGAGCCTCAAAAAGGCCTTCAAATTTGTGAGGACCGGTGAGTCCTCACAAGTGACTGTTGGTTCTCACAAGTATAGTAGAATGCAGATTTCGGTCCTCACAAAGATAGCTAGACAGGAACACACACACACACGCACACACAATGACATCTAGTTTGAGGAAACCTGCTGTATTCACATGCAGGACATTTAATCAGTTAGAATCCATTAGTTACATTATTACAGTCTATGACATCATCAAAGCAGACAGTCAGAAAAAAAAGACGGAAAGAAAAAAGAAAAGACAATAAACAGACAGAGCTGAAGTAGAAAAGCTTCTAGATCGTCTTCTGCCTCCTCTGGGATGCCTCAGAACACTAAGTAATCCCTCATGTTATGGTAAATGGCCTGTATTTATATAGCGCTTTACTAGTCCCTAAGGACCCCAAAGCGCTTTACACAACCAGTCATCCACCCATTCACACACTGGTGATGGCAGCTACATTGCAGCCACAGCCACCCTGGGGCGCACTGACAGAGGCAGGGCTGCCGGACACTGGCGCCACCGGGCCCTCTGACCACCACCAGTAGGCAACGGGTGAAGTGTCTTGCCCAAGGACACAACGGCCAAGACTGTCCAAGCCGGGGCTCGAACCAGCAACCTTCCAATTACAAAGCGAACTCCCAACTCTTGAGCCACGATCGCTCCAGGTCATGTGTCTGGAGCTCAAAATAAGCTTATTTAATTTTCTTCCAAGAGCCGGGTCATCCCCTCTGTGAATGTTTCCACCTGCTGCCGGCTGATTGAAACGTTTGTCATGAATGTCGCGCCACCATGTGTGATACTGCCAAGCTTCTTGTCGATGTCTCACATGAATACAGCAGCATTTTTTCACCCTTTAGAAGTGCAAAATATTCCAGTTGCCTTCAAGGACATGGCTCAAATTACAAGTTGTGACTATTTTATGAAGTGGTAATATATTCATGTGCAAGAGTTTTTGTCTTGTTAGTCTGATCCTCAAACACACCAGATACTATCACCATTATCATTTAGTCAGTGGATTTTCTTTTTTTCCCTGTCCCAGTGCAAAGACTTTCAGGGAAAGTTCTGGACATGTTTCAGACTCATTGAATTTCTGTCCATCAGTTCACCTGTCGTTCAGCCCGATCACAGCCCAAGTTCCGACTCTTTTGCTGTTTTCTTTACACCAAATATCCAACAGCAGCAATAATGAGAAGCAGGCTGGAAACTGATAGACCGGATACAAGTCCAACAGATCCGTCCTTCTTCGCTCCTTGTCTTTGAACTGCAGGAGAGAAACAGGTGTCAGGTGTGTTAGGTAGGTGATGAGTGAAGAACAGAACAGGAACCAGCTTCACTGTGAATCATGACCTGTTTCCTGATTCTCACTGAAAACCTTTTCAACCCTCAGCTAAATCTATCTACTGTGGCCTGAACTGGTTTAATGTTGCCACACGGATTGTCAGAGTGGCCACAAAGTGACTGGAAAGCTCTGATGATGCTTACTCTGTCAGCTTCTCTCCTTCACTCTCGCTTTCATTACTGTCAGTGTAACACTTGTTTAAAAGCACTCAGGGTAACACAGTGGTGGCCAGCCGGCTGGGGCCGTAGGTTCTTGACAGCTTCCTCCCACAGTTGAAAAACATCCACGCGTTAGGTAAACTGGTGAGTCTAAACTGGTATTGATGGTTTTCTGTCCGACTGGCAACCTGTCCAACCTGTCCAGGGTGTACCTGTCTATTGCCTTCTGGCACCTGGGATAAACTCAACCCCAACCTTGACCTCGAATTTGATGAGTGGAAGTGGGCTGGGTTAAATCTCACCAGCAGGTGGCGCTATTGCTTTATCTGTTCATAGGTTGCATTGCGATAGCTAGTAGCAGCTAGGCAGAGTCAGAAGCAGGAAATATTTCTCACATGTGCGCTTGTGATGGTTAAAGAGTCATTAATGAACCCAACTCCATCCTTATTTATGACTTTGTGGAAAACGCTGCCTCTGAGTATTTTGAGCTTTTGACATGTTTTCAATTATTACTTTCTTTCTGGTACTTTGAGTACAATTGTGATTTTTACAGACGTTAATTTTAAGAAACAGGCTACTATGTAACTTCAGGTCTCATTGCACCTTGTTTAATTTTTATCACTCAGCTATAAAATGTTCATGAGGGATTGTTGTGCACACTCAAGTTTGTGAATGTGAACTTGAGAAGGAAAAGGAATTAAAAATCAATACCATAGCTCTAGTAAAAAATCTCAGACAAGTATAAATCTCAGGGATATCAACCTCAAGGTCAGAGGTCAAATGAAAAAAAAATCCTGTCAGGTGACGTAGGATATTGAAATTGATACCATAAGTGCGTCGACCCTGAGGCTGAGGTACATGTTTGTTGATGTCTGTTAGTTTTACTCTGCTTGCATTTTGAAGGGCCGTCTTAATAAAGTAGCCAGCACACCTGTCACTGGTCAAAGAGCTGTCTGTCTGCTTAGCTGTGCTTCACACAGTAGTAGCAGAACAGGAGGAAAGTGGATAGATGCACATATCTTGGCATTTATGAAAGTTGATATTTTACTAATAAACAAGTTCATCCATACATTCGCTTATCCTTTTCAGGGTCACAGGGGGTGCTGGAGCCAATCCCAGCTGTCATAGGGTGAGAGGTACACCCTGGACAAGGCTAACACACAACAACAGACAACCATTCACACTCACACCTATGGGCAATTTGGATTAATAAATGAACCTATCCCCACTAAGTGCATGTCTTTGGACGGTGGGAGGAAGCTGGAGTACCTGGTGGGAACCCACGCAGACAGGGGGAGAACATGCAAACTCCACACAGAAAGACCCCGGCCTGATGGTGGAATTGAACTCAGGACCTTCTTGCTGTGCGGCAACAGTGCTAGCCACCGTGCCACCGTGCTGCCTTAAACCAGTTCAATAAATGTATAATCATAAGAGTATATACCTGAAGCCAGGACATGAGTAATAAAATGGATGAAAGCAGGAAGAGTGAATTCTTACTCTTGATTTAACTGGCTAATCTTGCTCATCGAGGGACAAACGGTTACAGAGGACACACTCGAGGCTTCAACTCACCTGCAGGTGTAACTTTCAGCTTGGTTTCCTGCTTAATCTCAGATCTCTGGCTGTGATCTGTTTCATATGAGATGTGGCACTCATATGTTCCAGTGTCGTTAACGGTGACGTTGTGCAGAATGATGGACATTTTTCCACTTTTCATGTTTGGGTCTCCCAGCTCCACTCGACCTTTGAAAGACTCATGCTGGTATGTTTTGTAAGGACGATCTTCCCGGAAGAAACAGACGTAATCGTCTGCTTTCAGGTCACTCTTGGTCCATGCTACCCGTAAGATGTTGCCTTCATGGGGAACCTGACAATCGAGAGTTGCATCCTCTCCAACCTCCACTTCTTTCTCGTCTAAAAGAAAAAGAAAAGAATCCAGAAATATTGCACACCCCAAATTATAGTTGGATTAGTGTTGTTGGTTAGTGCATTACAATCATTCTGGACAGGCTCATATTTGCTACTTACAAGCAGCACACTGTCATAGTCCAGTTTTTCAACTGAAAGCTGAAAAATGAAAACACACACACACACCTTGTGTGTGCCTTTGCTTAGAAATCTCAAAAATCTGCCCACAAATGCAAAAGTGCGAGCGCAATCCAAATGCAAATCAGATAACAGTAGCTGTGACCACAGAGTGAATCTATATTAACAGTAGGCCGACTAGAAAGGGAAGAAATCCCCCACAGCTGTTATTTTTCGGGGAAGGAGGCAAAGCACTGACGAGAAAAATACTTTAAATAGTCTGTGGTCACGGGCCTCACTGTAACAGAGGAAATCACTTTAAGGAATCCATTGTGACTATGCTGTAAAACATTGAAAACAAAAGCCTTTTTGTAACAATATTAACTTGATCAAACTGCTGCTTTAAGTACACTGTAAAAATTAAACTTCAAATAAAAATGTAGATCACAGGTTATTGTAACAACATTTTCTAGTGAAGGAAAGTTAAAGTAGAAATAAATAAATAATTAAAAACCTTGGCAACATCAAAGAGTCAGTGTGCCTAAAATTAAAAATCCCCACATTCCTCTGAGTCACTGTCTCATATTATCATGTTAACAGCATCATTTCTCTGCAGCACAGAAACATGTGGATCCACTGGTAACCAACTGAAATGTACAAATGTAACATTACCATTTAAAAAACATGAAACCTTTTCCACAGAAATACCATTAAATTATAACAATGTAAACATGCTCTTTCATTCACCTGCAGATCCAAGAATTAGAGCCAAAAACAGGAGGACTTGGAGAGTGTTCATCTGTGACAGGTGGCTGTAGACGGTGGCGTTATGATAGGAAACATTAAGCTTTCACACGAATCAGAGGGGGGGACAAAGTGTGGGAGGTTCAAAGGAAAGTAGCGTTTAAGAGAACGTGAGATCACACTTATTTAATGCTCATGATATGAACATGATATGATATAAAAACTGTAAAACATTAGGAATCTGACATACAGTTTAGATGATGTCTCTCATCTCAGGCTTTTTACAGGAATTCGAGCTGCATTTGAGAAAAGGCTGCAGGGTCATGTTGGCTTCTATAGATCTGGTGCTCAGGGCCTCTGTGCTGTGCTTTAACATGGCCATTTTCTACACACTAGTAAGATTTCTTCGTTTTGTCCTCTGCCTGTGTGTCAGTGGTAGACTGCATGATTTTGTATGTTCCTATTTGGTCTCATCTTCAGAGTCACTCCGTCAGCTCATCTTGGAGTATCATCTTCCTGATTTATCCATGGATGCTGTCCTGATGGCTCAGGTCTTATTCCCAGTGTTGTTGCTGTATTTTTAAAAATGGCACAAAATATGAAAAATAGAAATTCCTCAGGAGGAGGTTGATGGATCTTGTGGTGTGTGGTTTTTGTGTGTGTAGCTTTATCTTAAAATGACTAAGAACAGTGCCGATGTTTTTGCAACTGATGGTGGCTTCTCTGTTTGTCTGTGGCATCACTGAGATGGTCGTGTCCCTAACAGGCCTGAGGGAGGAAAGAGAGCAGGGGCGTTCACACAGTTTCACTTGTCTGTTGTTAACGATTGTGATGAGCTCATGTTGGTAAAATGAATCATTCCTGTCACGCCAAAGAAATGTGGGTACTAACCATTAAGAACTCTTTGGAATTTGTGTTCACGGGTTTTTCAAAGTTACAGGCCCTCAGAGTGCATTGGGGGGGGGGGGTTAAACGCTCAAATTTTGACAGCATTTTTGGTTCCTCATAAATTGATAAGTTATTCACAGAAACATTCACAACAGTAGTCAAAGCTGGCACATTTGTATTTGAGGTTCATTCATGTGCCTCATGAAGACTCTGAAACTGTCTGACAGACGTTTGGGGATTTTTTTTTCTTCACTGTGGTGAAGAATCGTTTTCATCACTTTCCTTTCTTCGTGTTCCTCCTTTGTTCTCTGTCTTCGGCTCTTCCACCTTTAGCTCTCCACGGTTCTGCATCAGCATCAAGCACACCCGTGGTTCATCACCCCAACTTTCCTCCTCACGAACACAAAGTGAGACCAGAACTGTTTGTTTATTCTGCATCGATCTACAGCCCGACCGATCCAACAGTGTCTGTGGAAGTTTTTTACAACTCAAACCTGAGTGTCATTTCTCTTTAGTTCTGATGTCACCGCTGAGCAACACAAACCTTCTGCCGTCACAGTTACTTTCAGCTGCTCACTATTTTACCACAGTGGAAACTTCCACTGTTTTTAACGTTGGCTGATTTTCATGCTAGATGCCCTTTGTGACACGACGCTCGCAGGATTTCTGTCTCTTGAGTGTTGTGGTTCACATTTGCCTAATAAGTGAAGGCTGTTGAAGTGAACTACAACTTTCTAAGTGCCCAGTTCTTTTTTCATTCTTCACTGTAGTGTGACACAATAATAACAATACAATAATTGATCCATGGAGCCTGCTGAAGGTCTTCCTGAACCTTTTCACCACTTTACTCTTTTTAAAGCTGCAGTTAAACAAAATTGTGCCCCAGTTTTGAGGGATGTTCATGTTTGACTCATTTCACCACAATTCTGTGTGGTATTTCTACAGAAATGTATTTTCATGTTTCATCCCACTAGCTGTTTAATACTCAGACGTATTTGAATTTCTGTTTACCAAAGAAAATAGGCAAATCAGCAGGGTTGGCACAATAGAGGAGGATGTTAGAGACTGAGTGAAGGAGGCAGATGAGCTACTGTGATGACCCCTAATATGAGAGCAGAAGGTTAACCAACTTGAATTCACCTTTATACATCACAGCTTTATTTAACTGTCCACTTTCACAGGCCTGGTTAGCTGGTATCAAGTCAAGTCAAAGAAGTCAAGGAAACCTTAATTTCTCACATGCAAGTTGCCCTACTGTGAAATGGGACCAGTTGTGTATAATATGAGTTCATGTCAATAAACAACTGGGACACTCTCCTGGGACAGACTGGGAAAAGAGACATGTGGACACAGTTCATTTAGGCGAGGGAGTCGGCATGTTAAATAACTGAAATCCTGTTCCACTCTATGTTCACATCAGGAAATGTGGGTTTCATGTCAACGTCAATGCAATGTCAATGGTAACTTTATTGTCCCTAACGGGAAATTGATTTGCAGTATGTCCATACAGAAATATAAAAAACAAACAAACAAACAGGCAAACAAATAACAAATACATCACATACACACACAAAAATAATATAAGCAGAGCAGAAGGTTAACCAACTCGAATTCACCTTTATACATCACAGCTTTATTTAACTGTCCACTTTCACAGGCCTGGTTAGCTGGTATCAAGTCAAGTCAAAGAAGACAAGGAAACCTTAATTTCTCACATGCAAGTTGCCCTACTGTGAAATGGGACCAGTTGTGTATAATATTGATAGGTTTAGTATTGTTGATTGTCATTTATGCTTAGAAACATTTACTCATATATGCTTAGAAGTATATAATCATTTGTAGATTGAAAGAATGTCTCATCCTAAGAGGTGTATAATTAATTGTGTAGTGATAAGTTGTGTGATCTTTAACAGGCTACAGAGGCTTGGTGTGCATTCCTGGAATGCACACCTGCATCTTGGGGGCATGGGAAAAGTTCGCATCTTGTATTATTGTTTTATGGTAGGATTACCGTACCGTTTGTTCTAGTCTAAGTGCTTTTCTGTTTAGATGAACTGCTGGACTTCCTCACCGGGGGGGGGGGGGGGTCTAGTCTACCCTCTTCCTGACCAAGGATGTTATATGACCCTTTGATCAGCAGTACCCCACACACACACACACACACACACACACACACACACACAGGCAAGGTACTCTTTGTGTGTATGTAGACGTCATATGTTAATGAACCTATGCAAATTCATGTAACCTCAATAAAAGGACAGTGGTACGGGAGAACGGACGAGAGCAACTGGGGTCAAGCGAAGGGACGGCGCTCTGTCCAGTCTCTCCCGTGCACGAGTAACATGAAGAACTTGCCTACTTCGTGTCTTGCTTTGCTGTGTAATTATATTGTCTTCAACGTTCCAGCGAATAGGTTTATGCTATAAACCTAACAAATATGAGTTCATGTCAATAAACAACTGGGACACTCTCCTGGGACAGACTGGGAAAAGAGACATGTGGAGACAGTTCATTTAGGCGAGGGAGTCGGCATGTTAAATAACCGAAATCCTGTTCCACTCTTTGTTCACATCAGGAAATGTGGGTTTCATGTCAATGGCAATGTCAATGGTAACTTTATTGTCCCTAACAGGAAATTGATTTGCAGTATGTCCATACAGAAATATAAAAAACAAACAAACAAACAAACAAACAAACAGGCAAACAAATATGTCTGTGAAGGTTCTCAGTCATCCAGGTCATCGTAGTCAAAGGAGCTTGCAAAGAAAAGCATCAAGACTTCTTTAAGTTGCTTGAAGACGTTTCACCTCTCATCCGAGAAGCTTCTTCAGTTCTAAGGTCAAATGGTGGAGAGTCCCTGGTGGAGAGTACATCACAGCTTTATTTAACTGTCCACTTTCACAGGCCTGGTTAGCTGGTATCAAGTCAAGTCAAAGAAGTCAAGGAAACCTTAATTTCTCTCTGCCATCTATAATCCAGTTTTGAGATCCCTTCCCAGACGCCTTAACGCCCACTCACATCCTGGGCCATCTGATCTCAGGAATTCGCATGATAAGGTGGGGCCAGGTTTCACAATGAACTCACCCGAAACTCTGGCTGATTGGGACCCACACCCAGTTTCACACCTTAGCTCAGGCGATTAGAGGATCATCAGGGGGTCCTTTTGACCCTCTGTGGGGGGTCCCTCCCACTAGGTTTATATCTGGGACTCTCCACCATTTGACCTTAGAACTGAAGAAGCTTCTCGGATGAGAGGTGAAACGTCTTCAAGTAACTTAAAGAAGTCCAGACGCTTTTCTTTGCAAGCTCCTTTGACGAAGGCAAACAAATACATCACATACACACACAAAAATAATATAAGCCTGAGAAAACAACCTAAATTTTATCATCAAAAAAAAAGTGCAACGTGCAGTGGCAACAGCACTTATGGTTAGTGTTATTAACCATGATAATAGAAGTAGGTACAAAAGACAATCTATGTCTCTTTATCTTCACTGCAGGCACTTTGTAACGACGACCTGATGGAAGCAGTTGAAAATCATTAGAGAGAGGATGATCTGAACACAACAGGACAGAGGTGGCCTTCCTCAGCACCTGCCTGTTATAAAAGTCCACAAGCTGGACCTGAGACCTCCCTGAAATCTGACCAGCCACTTTAACCAGGTTGCTGAGTCTGGTCTTATTATTCAAGGACATATTATCATATCAGGCAATGATACAGAAGGTTAAAACAGATTCAATAAAACTTTTATAAAAAAAGAGTCATTTCAGATGAAACATTAAAACCTCTCAACCTCCTCAAATAACCTGAGCCTTTTTAACTGTAGCAGCAAGATGTGGCTCAAAGGACAGAAACTTATCAAGAACAACCCCCAAATACTTATAACTTATAACACAGTTAGAGCAGGATGGGGGGATGTCTTCACATGACGAAACAAACTCATCCACAACAGGTCCATGGGAATCCTCTTCACCGTGAAGGAGGTTTTCAATCACTGTGTCATCTGCATACTTAATGAAATGCCTGTTGGCCTGTGTACTGCGACAGTCATTAGTGTACAAAATATACAGAAGAGGAGAGAGACAACAAGTTGTAGAGTTTTCTCTGTTTGGTCATCAGACTGGTGAGGGTGGTTTTTGGTGTTTACACGTGTTATGACACATTCAGAGTTCAGGTCATGCCATGTGGTACTACAATGGCCTGTGGCTTTCATAGGAAAGAGGGAGGTGAAATGACAGTTTCCTTATTATAGACTGGCCTGTTGTTGTTAACTGTTTTTATGACATAAAAGTGGGGTTAAAACTAGAATTTCAAACTCTATACAAATACTCAGAAAAATACTCAATAGATGATTCTTCAAATCCAACAAAGGTGTGTATGTGTGACCTTTTGACCTTTAGAATAGAATCCAACTTTATTGTCATTGCACATGTCACAAATACAAGGCAACTGAATGCAGTTATTACATTTTCAACTTCACCATGAAGGTAAATCACTGACAGAATAAGAATTTTTGTTCAACTTTATTCCAACTCGATTCAAAATCAGGGCCGATCTTTATCTCTGTCAGATCCACAGTCAAATCCATAGAAACTGAGTTGTTACATTTAAAGTCACGTTCAAATTTGAAGCATTTGGAATAAAAGAAAACATGATTTACAGACATGACATAAACATTTTTTAATGGCTCAACCAGTGCAGGTCACAGAAAGTCCCTGTCACACTGTGGAAACTCTGTTACTCAGCAGCCTTCATTCAATCACTGCATCCTAGCTGACTGACAAGATTCATATCCTGGGCTCACTCAGAAGCAGAGCTGTTAAACTTGTATGTGTCACATGAGCGTAACTTTAAACAGTATTGTGTCCTCCTGTTCTTTGTTCAGAGTTTAGTTGTTTCTCCTGTGTTTAACATGGCTTTGCCCACTGTAGTGTGTGGTTGTGTGATGGAGTACACAGGTTTTTTGAAGGTCAGACTGCAGGCCGACATCCTGAACAGCAGTGATCTAATTCGTCGTGTTTGAGCGCCATCTGGTGGTGAGTTTGGTAATTGTAAAAGGATGACGTGACTTCTCATGAGCATTGTAGTGTGGCTGATGGATGTTAAGCTGACCTTTTCTCCTCATCTGTCTTTAGACCTTTTTTTCCCCCCGATTGAGGAGCAGAGCAGAGCTGCAGGTGACAGGCCTGACATGTCCAAAGGTAAAAGGGACGAGAATATATTTCAAAGGACCTAATCTGTGAGATCTTCAGTTCTTATCTCCTTTAGTGAGAGAGGCGTGGTCCTCTAGTTGGTCGGAGGGTACCTGCACGTGGCGATAATCCCTGACCCAGATGGTGTAGACTGGAGGTGAAGGGCATCTTCAAACTGAATGAGGACTTCTGTCAGGCTTGGTTAGTCTGTGGAGCTGCAGAGGCACAGAGAAGTATGGATCTGGCTGAGGCTGAAGGAAAAACTGAGGTTTGGGAGGAGTTTAATAAAGCTGTGGAACAAGATTTTCAGTGTCTGTTGGTTTCTAGATTTTATTCATTCATTTTGCTCATGACCTAATCTAAAAAATATGTTTACTGACATGTTTCAGCCAAAGAAAACTTTTTCTCTTAATGATGAGAGGTGGAAACT
This sequence comes from Rhamphochromis longiceps, assembly GCF_057381845.1. Taxonomy (NCBI): domain Eukaryota; kingdom Metazoa; phylum Chordata; class Actinopteri; order Cichliformes; family Cichlidae; genus Rhamphochromis; species Rhamphochromis longiceps. The sequence continues at coordinate 23,018,943 of NC_140559.1, read as the reverse complement.
ACAGAACTACCACCCTGTAAGAGAGGAAGGAGGAGGAGGGTCTCGCTTGATGCTAGTGTGGACCGATCAAAGTTCAGTAGCACCTGCAGATGGAGAAAGTTTCTTCACTTTGGCTGCTCTGTAAGTATGCTGTGATGTGTTTTGGTTTCTGAAAAGGATTAGAAAGAAAGGACTCTCACTGTGTTGCTTCACAAACATCCAGTTTGTGAAGACAAAAAGAGAGAAAACCACTTCCTGTTTTCTGCTTCTTCAGTCTGTAGATCGACCAGACTGATGGCGTTGCTGCTTTTTTCCTGAATGTGAAGCTTTAAACTAACCTGTTATTTCTCTTTAGTTTCAACCTCACTGCTGATCTGCACAACAAACCAAGGTCAGTAACCTTCTCCTGTCACAGTTTAAACCTGATATCAGCTACGCCGTAATAGAAGCTCTGAGCATTTTTTATATTGTGGCATGATATCATAGTTATTGCGCTAAGCTATCCAGGAGCCTGCTGAAAGTTCATCGATGCTACCAAAAGCATAAAGGAAGTATGTTCACCTGAAGAAATGTTTCTAACTTTCTTGGAGGTTCACATTAAAAAAAAAACTGATCAGCTTTGACTGAGCTCACAAAGTTCACCACAGCAGGTCTGCTTTGGACCTCAGTGCTGGCTTGTACTTAATATGCATCTTCCTCACAGCTCGTCTGACTGTGAGTCCCAGCAGCTCTCAGGTCTTTAAAGGAGACTTTGTGTCTCTGAGCTGTGAGGAGGACGACAGCTCTGCTGGATGGACTCTGAGGAGAAACACAAGCAGAGACACCGGAGCTGAGTGTGGAGATGAGTGGGGAAGATCAGCTGGTTCTTCCTGTGACATCAGTTACATCGACCCACTGGACAGTGGAGTTTACTGGTGTGAGTCCAGAGAGGGTCCCATCAGTAACATGGTTAACCTGACAGTCACTGGTAAGCTGAGTGTGTGGAGTTAGTGTTGATGAAGCTGTGTGTAAATGGATGAAATGCTGTAGTTTGTCTCTGTGTTGAGGTGGATCAGTGATCCTGCAGAGTCCTGTCCTCCCTGTGATGGAGGGAGATGACGTCACTCTGCTCTGTAAAACAAAGACCACTCCCTCCAACCTCCCAGCTGCTTTCTATAAAGATGGCTCCCTCATCAGGAAGCAGCCTACAGGTCACATGACCATCCAGCATGTTTCCAGGTCTGATGAAGGCCTCTACAAGTGTGACATCAGCGGTCATGGAGAGTCTCCATCCAGCTGGATCACTGTCACAGGTGAGGAGCTTCACTCTGATTTCACCTCTTTTTTCATCCACATATTCACCTGAACATGTGAGATTCTCTCTGCAGGCAAACCTACAAACACAACCCTTGCCCATGAACCCTCCTCCCACCACCTTGTGTCCAGAGTTTCCCTCCACCTGGTCGTGTTCTGTCCATACTTCATCTCCACTCTGCTCATGGTATCTTTATATCGATGGAGAGCCACAGGTAACACTCTTAGTCTCTTCAGTTATTTATCAAGCTCAGTTCCTTTTGACTCTTTATACAAATCTCTGATTACACATGTGACAGGAAGTGACCTTATCCCTGTGGTAACAGCACCACCCACCCAAGCTAGGGAGAGACTGGCTGAAGACTGTGATGACATTGTTGGCGTGATCACTGAGCATCACTTCTGAGTTCCTGTTTAATCTGTCAGATTGTGGTCGTCACATCTCTGTGATTGAACAACGTGCGACGCCGCAGATTTAAACTGGAATATTATGCTTTGATGAATAAATAAATACATGAAGAAAACATGGACCAGTCAAAGACTGAATGGTAGTAATGGAAGTTTTATGGATTTAAAGCACTTATATGTAATCATTCTCCTGTCAAAAGATTCAAACATTGTGTAATAAAACATGTGACGGTGTGAGAAACACCTGCACCTCTGCAATCTGCTCACATGTTCCTGTTAAACAGGAAACTGAACGACTACAGTGCTGTGGAACATCTGTTAACCACAGGCTAAAAGACTGGTGGTCCTGCAAGAACACCGCCCACTGCTACCTTTCATCTGCAAACACACACTGACTGCAGGATGGGCATTTAGAAACTCTGGCTCAGTTTATATCAGTGAGACAGGCAGTTAAAACTGAACCTGGTGTTGTGTGCTACGAACTTAACTCATTCACTGCCAGCCATTGGCAGTGAATGAGTTAAACCCATTGACTCATTCACTGCAATTGACGGCTATAGACGTCAATGGCAGTGAATGAGTTAAGTTAAATTACAATCCACGATTCTGTTCAGACCTTTTCTTAGTTGGTTTCTGTATGATTATGATCTCAGGTTTTTGTTACCTTTTGCAATGAAGTTTCTGTTGGTAGTTTATCTTTAATTCTTTGAGTTCCAGTTTATTCGGTCTCCTCTATATTCTCCTGTATTTTAATGCTTTTAATTTGTTCCCTTCTTACATTGCTTCCTGTTTTACTTTGATACCCTTTTGTTTCTTGTATTTGATTTCACATCATCACAACCACATCATCACCCTTATTAGCCTTTGTGTACTTATAGCTTCAGTCTTCCTTTTTCGCTTGTTGTGTCTTACTGTTTCGTCAGTGCCTTTTGGGGTTTGTGTCCTCGACATCAAATTTGTTTACTTCCCTTTTAAATGTTCATTCTGATGGTTTTTATCAGCCTTAAATAAACTGCTGGTTTACTGTCCCTGCAGCTACACTCCACATTATCACACTGTAGATTGTAGATCTTCAAAATGAAGTGTACTGTTTGAGATTTGATGTTCTGTTTGTAACCCTCACAAGGTTATCCACTGCTGCTCATTACATGTTTTTCATGGATGTGTGGTTAAGTAATGAGCTCCCAAACAATGTGGCAGAGAGGTGGTTTGTGCTTCTACATTAAATCCTGGTGCACATGTCTGACAGTGTGCGCACTTACTGCTCTGATGTAGATCGATAATTGTGTTGTTGATTATCCAGTGCAGACCTTCTGTAGTTTATGTAGCACCAGATGAAAATGCTGAAACAGCCATGAAAGACTTCACTGACGCCATCAGCAAACTGCAAAGACTCTATCCAGAGGCCTTTGCTCTTGTCGGGTTTTAATTACTGCAGTGTTTGATCTATGCATCTATCAGAATGTTTGTGAAGATTTCTATTAATTTCATTGACTTCGAGAAGGCTTTTGACAGTGTCCACCGGCCGACTCTATGGGCTATCCTACGCCACTATGGAGTCCCTCAGCAGTTTGTAGATGCCTTTCGTTGTCTCTACTCCAACTCCCGTTGCTGCATCCGGACGGATGACGGCTGCACAGCCTTCTTCAAGATCAATACTGGCGTCCGACAAGGATGCGTGCTATCCCCTTTCCTCTTCCTGTTGGTAATTGACTTCATCATGCGACGATCAGTTGACCAAGCTGGCATCGGTGTGCCCTGGCACGAAGCGCGTAATCTCACTGACTTGGACTTCGCAGATGACATCGCCCTGCTGGGCTCGACTCAGGAAGACCTCCAAAAGTTGACCGCGGCCCTGCAGAGGGAGGCAACGAAAGTTGGATTAAGAATCAGCGCCAAAAAAACCAAGGTACTCCGAGTTGGCTATGCACGTGCCCGCATTCCTGTCATGATCAACCAACAACGTGCTGAAGAGGTGGAGAATTTTACATATCTTGGCAGCATCATCTCGAATGACGGGGTCTCTGATCGGGATGTTGACGCCAGAGTAGGGAAGGCAGTTGGTGTCCTGCGACATCTCCAACCTATTTGGAACTCGACCTCCCTGAATGTAAGGGTCAAGATCAGACTACTGAACTCTATAGTCTTCCCTACTGCACTTTACGCTAGTGAAACCTGGCGCTCAACAAGTGCAATTATTCAACACCTGAACGTGCTTCAACAACGTGGCTTGCGGCGAATCCTGAGAATTTCCTACCGGGACCGAATAACAAATGAGGAGGTCCTACGAAGAGCAGGCACCCGCCCATTAGCCGATGTTGTTGCAGAAAGGTGCTTTCGCTTTGCAGGACATATTTTACGCCTACCCCCTCATCGCCCAGCTAAGATTGCCATGACATGGCGTCCACGCACTGGCAAGCGAAAGCAAGGCCGACCAAAGACCACATGGCGTCGAACATTTATGGACGATCTGAGAACTGTCGACATTGCCTGGGACGAAGCTGAAGCAGTCGCTGCTGACCGACATCGATGGAGATCACTAGCTGCCCGATGTGCCGTTCGGCGTAGGAGGAACTAAGTCTAAGTCTAAGTAATCAGAATGTTTGTAGTTTGCACTAAAAACTGACCATCAGGTCGCAGCAAACATTAAAAACACATGCATAGATTTCAGTTTCTAATGATTTATGGTGTAGGCACCTGTCAGTCACAACTACTCATGCTGTCCTCGGTGCACGCCTTCGTTTCTTCCTCTGTGAAAGGTTTGGGTGTCATCCTCGATAGTACTCTGTCTTTCAATTCACACATTAATAATGCCACTCGTTCTGCATATTTTCAATTGTGCAACATTAATCAGCTCCGTCCTTTTCTCACTCCACATGCCACTGCCATTCTTGTTCATAGCCTTGTTACTTCCCGGATCGATTACTGTCATTCACTTATTTTTTTGTCTTACTCAAAAATCCATCCACAAGCTGCAAGGCATCCAGAACTCTGCTGCTCGTATCATCACCAGGACTCCTTCTATCCACCACATCAATACTGTCCTGCAGCAGCTTCATTGGCTCCTGGTCAAATATTGTATCATTCTCAAAATACCCGTGTATACGGCTATTCATCATCTCTCTCCTCCATATGTCTCTGACCTGGTTCAGATCACCAGCCCATCTTGGTGTCTTAGATCCTCTTCTTCTCTTTCTCTCTCTGTCCCCTCTACCCATCTTGCCACCAAGGGGATCGTAGCTCAATAGTTGGCAGTTCATCTTATAATCAGAAGGTTGCCGGTTCGAGCCCCGGCTTGGACAGTCTCGGTCGTTGTGTCCTTGGGCAAGACACTTCACCTGTTGCCTACTGGTGGTGGTCAGAGGGCCTGGTGGCGCCAGTGTCCGACGGAAAAATTAGGAGGACTTGGAGAGTGTTCATCTGTGACAGGAGGCTGTAGACAGTGGAGTGATTATAGGAAGCATTAAGCTTTCACACGAATCAGAGGGGGGGCAGGAAGTAGGTGGTTAAACAGAAAGTAAAACATTAGGCTTGTGACATACAGTTTAGATGATGTCACTTCTCTTGGGGATTTTACAGGAATTCGAGCTGCTTCTGAGAAAAGGTCAGAGCAATGTAACTGCACTGAGTGAAGATCAGGATGGTTGTGTTTGTTATTCATTGTGAAGTTTTCACAGTGAAATGTAATTGTTTCACAAAGCAGTGATTGTGTATTCAGGTTGATTCCACATGTAAGATTCACCAAAGAAGCAAAGATTTCACATCATCAGTCCCAGATGGATTTTTGGGGATCCATCTCCCAGCCACTTGGTTGTACGCTGTCCTAGCTTGCATCTCATGTGCTGGATAGTCTTTGTGACACCTTTACACAGCCTGCAGGGTCGTGTTGGCTTCTATAGATCTGGTGCTCAGGGCCTCTGTGCTGTCTTTTAGGAATGGCCTTTTTCTAGACACTAGTAAGATTTCTTCATGTTTTATCCTCTGTCTGTGTGTCAGTGATAGATTACATGATTTTGGATCCTCCTTACCTTCTGACACTCTGTCAGCTCATCTTGGAGTAACATCTTAATGATTTATTCATTGACGCTGTGCTGATGGCTCCTTGTCTTATTCCTAGTGTTGGGCTCGCTGTATTTACAAAAATAGCAACAAAAAAAAAAGGGGGGGGGGGGGGGGGGGGTGTGCGCGAGTGTTTTAATCATCTGTAGCTTTATCTAAAAATGAGAAGGAATAGTGACAATGCTTTTGTAACTGATGGTGGCTTCTCTGTTTGTCTGTGGCATAACAGAGGGTCGTGTCCCTAACAGGCCTGAGGTGTTCACACAGTTTCACTTGTCTGTTGTTAACGGTTGTAATGAGCTCATGTTGGTAAAATGAGTCATTCCTGTCACACCAAAGAAGTGGGTACTAACCATTAAGGACCCTTTGGAATCAGCTGGGTGCCCCACAACAGTGTCCAAGCTGGCACATTTATATTTGAGCTTCATTCATTGTTTGTTTGCTGACCTTTCAAAGTGAAAGTGAAACCAAGATGTGCCCACTGTGTTTTTCTCCTGTGTGTTTGCTGCTTCAGGGCCGAGTCTACATGTGCCTCCTGAAGACTCCCTGAAACTGTGAGTTGTCTTCACTGTGGTGAAAAATCTTTTTCATCACTTTCCTTTCCTCCTGTTCTTGCTTTGTTCTTTTGGCCCTTTCACCTTTACCCCTCCACGGTTCCGCATCAGCATCAAGCACACCTGTGGTTCATTGCCCCGAAAAGAGTACCCCTCTATTTTCCTCCTCACGCACACAAAGTGAAATCAGAACTGTTTGTTTATTCTACATCGATCCAACAGTGTCTATGGAAGTTTTTTTTTTTCTCGAATCTTACCGCCGAGAGACACAAACCAAGGCCAGTAACCTTCTCCTTTCACAGTTACTTTCAGCTGCTCCCCTTTTACTTCTGCCCGTTTTTGAGGCTTTGTGATTGTATAGTTCCCAAACCAGCACCTAACTTGGACAACTGGAAGAAAATGATTATCTAATTTACTTCAAACCTTTCACATGTGCACTTGATCATGTGTGAATGTACTTTATTTCAGGATTCATAATTTATATTTAGAATTCTCTGTCTACTGAAATTTATTTTCATTTTTCATCCCACTAGCAGTTTAAAACTCAGATGTATCTGGATTTCTTTTCAGCAACAAAAATAGACAAATCAGCAGAGTTGGCACGGTAGAGGAGGATGCTAGAGACGGGGTGAGATGGAGGCAGATGATCTGCTGTGGCGTACTGTGTATTTTCTTTTTCTGTATTTTCATTGTAAAAATAATAATTTTTGTTGCAAAGAAGCAGTAAACATGAGTTCATGTTAATGAACAACTGGGTCACTCTCCAGGGATAGACTGGAAACAGAAACATGTGGACATAGTCCATTTTTAGGAGTCGACTTGTTTCTGCAGCATGAAAGATAACCACAGTCCTGTTCCACTTTTTGTCCGCATCAGGAAATTGTTGTTTTATCTCCAAAGCATTAATACACAGGCAGAAGATCCACTGAAACAAAACCAGGTTTTAATATACAGATGTTTAATTCTCAGTCAGTATTTCTTTAGTTGTGAATTTTATTTGCTGAAATGCATCAATTGCATGTGTCTACCTCAAGTAATACCCTGTCCTGGTTAGGGCTGTGCGATATGATCAAAATCTCATATCCCGATATAAGAATTCTATCGTCCGATAACGATACAAATCACAAAAATGTAACATTTTTGTAAATTCTGTGAATCTCGGGCAGCTCGACTTGCAGGAAGTGTTTCCAGCTGCACGTCATGTAGCTGGAGTCGAGTGTTTTAACCGATGAAACGATACATTTTTAGACATAAGTTGTAGCTGTTTTAACCGATGTATGAAACTAGACATTTTTAGACATAAGTGGTAACGGCCGCCGTTTTCTTTGTGAGTATTTATTACACGTCGTGCTGCGGGGAAAAGACTGTTCTAACGTTTGAGTTTAAGGTTTATTTTTTAGCACCTGGCAGCTTTTTTGCTTCTCATCCGTAAATAATCTGCTCTTTCACGTGATTTATTTATTTATTTTGAAAAGTCTCAACAGGATCTTGAGCTTTATTTTGAAAGGTTTATGTGGAACATAAACAAGTGGACACGCGATGGTGTTACCGTCATTGTTGCTAACCACAACGCATAAAAACAGGCGCTTGTCTTTCCGTAGTGTGGTTATATAACATAAAAGAGAAAGAGAGAACTTTAAGAAATTAATATAGCCACTAGAGTGACTGTCAAAACGATGAAAAAATATTTCCGTAAAGTTTATTTTGCGACACCACGAAACAAATGATAGCGTAAAATGAAACGATAGATGTTTTTACATCCTCATCCGATATATATCGTTATATCGAACAGCCCTAGTCCTGATGTCCTAGATCCTCCTGTGAGCAGAGGAGGAGGCATGCGGCTCTTCTGATTCCTTCTTTTTCAATCCCTCCATTTAAAAGCACAAGTTCACACTGCAGTAGTTGTACACTGTTAAAATCTGGACATCCTCTACTGAGAAAACAACGGTGAGTAACAGGGACAGCTCCATTTAAAGTGTATTTATACAACAGTTTTGTGTGACATATGTTGGGACATTTATATATAAGAGCTAATTTGTGATATTTTGTATTATTGAATATGACACTTTACCTTGTTTGTTACTGTTCTTATTTATTGGAGGAACTGTCATCGCATACTTTGCTCTGGGATTAATAAACTTTTCTGATTTCTCTAGACTGTTTCTGCGAATCTCATTTATGCTCCAGATCAGTTTGCAGACAGTGAAAAGAAAGTAAGGTGGTTTAAACGGTTACTTAAGTCTTTAAAATGTTCACATTTTACACTCAAGCTCGCATAAAATGTGCCAGGCATGAAACACCAGCTTGGCTGCACTTCACTGTCTGGTGCGATCCATGTTCACAACCAGCAGCAAAGAGTGACACTGACTGTTGCGTCCAGCCTGCTAAACCCTGGGTTGGTTCCTTCTTGTCTGCCAACATGGGCCCCAACAGCTCTAAAACAGCCCCTCTTAATGATGCTGTACCATAAAGCTCTATTTTGGGTCTAGTCTTGTTTGCACTGTATATGTTGCCACTAGGAGTAAATGGTACTTTTGTACAGAACTTTTCATTTCACTGTTTTGCAGATGACTTGGATATTTCTTTGTCTTTAAAAGCAGAGACAGATTCATTTCAGTTGTTATTACGTTGCCTTGAAGACATTTAACAGTAGATGTTCTTAAATTTTTATACATTAAATGAAAACAAAAAAAGAAATTGTCATTTTTGGCAAGTCCAGCCAGTGCTTAATCAATGTATTTACACATTAGTATTAGACACTGTTTGGTTTTTGTAATCATCCTGCAGTTCACTGAAACTCTCCAAGGCCTTATAAATAAAAAAGATTAATTACTATGTTTGACCAAGACACCATTACAATGATCACACCAGTGTATCTAAATTCATTAAACTCCTGATATGCTGTACTAAAGTTTCCTGTCACATCATTAAAGAAGCATGAACACTTTTAAAACACATTTCATGGAACAACTTTCAATTTATTTCTAAAGCACCAACATGCTGTACAAAAAGAAAATAAAAAATAAGAGATCAAGAATAAATAAGTATGTACAAAGAGTAAAAGTTTATGACATTTAAAAACAGCAGGAGATGGAGCCTGTCTCCAGCAGCAGCTCATTCCACATTTTAGGAAAAATTTCAAAGGCTCCTCTGGATTTATACAATGTCTTTGGGAGAGTCAAAAGCACCTGGTTAGCTGATCTACAAGCACGTGACAGCATGTAAGGGTGAAATATCTCAGAAAAATAAGGCGGGGCAAGACCATTAGGAGACTTGAAAACAAATAAAAGAATTTTAAAATGGATTTGGAACTGAACATGACACTAAAACCGGGGCTATGTGCTCTGGTTTGCTTGTACCAGTTAAAAATCGTGCAGCAGCGTTTTGTACCAGCTGCTGACGTGAGGGCCCTGCTAATTCCAATCAAAAGAGAATTACAATAAGCCAGACGAGAGGTGATAAATGCATGGATCTGTGTCTCTGGGTGGCCTCTAGACAGGATGGACTTAATTTTTGACAGCTGCCTCAACTGAAAGATGGAGGACTTAACCACAGCTTTGACATGTGAGTCGAGTTTTAGGCTGGGGTCCATTTTCACACCTAAATTAGTGATGCTGGATTTTTCATGGGGGCCAAAGAGGAAAGGTCAAAGGCAGCGATACAGCTGGAGGCACTGGATTTAGCATGACCTCAGTCCATATTCTCTGTGGCAGAAGATTTAGTGTGAATCCTGAGCGTTGTTTTTTTGTCAGAGCCATCAGCTGCAGGGATGAACAACAGTATTATTTTACATGTAAAGTAACACACAGGCTGCTCTGCTCTGACTTATTCTCTGTTCTTTGGCAAAGCTGCTTTCTCCCCTCGCTCTAACTCAGAATATGAAAACATACAGCAGGTTCTCAGTGAGCGATGCACCAACCTGATCATATCATGAAAATTAATACATGCTTATGTGTAAGGGACCGTCACACAATTAAATATTTACTTTCTATCTTTAATTTAAATCAATTAAATGTAACAAGGACTTCCAAAAATAGAAACCTACTGATCTGATCTTTATTAGGAAAATAATAAATTATTATTAATAAATTATTATTAAATAATAAATTATTTATTAATGCTTTACAGCTAGCAAAGATCAACTTGATGTGGATCCAACTCTGTGAGACTGCTCTCAGACTGGTGCAGTAGTATCCTACATTATACTTACGGGGCAGAGTAAAAGCCACCGGAGAAAGAAGAAAAAAGTATTCAGCTGCAACATGAGTTTAAAATGTCTCCGTCACTACCACAGTACAGAATAATGTGACTTATAATTACACACCACGGAGCTCAATGCTACACATTAGCTGAGGAAAACTTACCCGTGCTGCTTCTGAGACTGGTTTCCTCAGCCTCGTCTTCATTACCCTCTGTTGGCAGAGGTATGAAAATGCGCAGTGAAATCTAACGCGCATGGCAAACTTCGCCGACGATATTCTAGGGAGGAAAAAATACACATCAGCCATCGACCATTTTGATGAACGCATACGCCCCCTTGAGCGCGCTAACTTTATTAACAGCCACACAAATGTAAAGCACACATCAAACATAAATAGACCATTTGACTGTCTCCATAATTGAGAGCATTTTCTCTTCTTATTTCAACACCCTCGTCTTCCTCAACCTTCTCACTGTCAGCCTCAACATTTGTTACAACCACTGCTACACTTCCTGTAAAGACAACATACATTTTGAGCTATATGAAGCAAAACGGCAAACTTTACTACCCTGACATAAAAGAGGCACTGTTACTACATAAAACACATACAGAACATTAAGACCCATCTTCTACAATCTGTTCAGTCTTAAACCAATCTGTTATGTTTATCTGAGGAAGGAGAAGGAACCATGTACCATTGCCATTAATGCTTCTTTTATTTATGAACTGCAGGGTAACGTTTAAACGTTTTCAGCACTGCTGTATAAATATTATTACATAATAATAGTATACTACTATTATTATGCTGAACACAGGTAACCATGAGTCTGGCTGCTCTAACCTTTCTCCTCATGCTTCAAGTTTCTGTCTCCTCCACTCTGTTTGCCTGTTCACCTCCTCTGCGCTACACTGAGCGTCTTTGAGCAAACACTAATCTGTTAAAGGATCGGCTCAGACTGACACGAGTCTCTGAACATCAAACTTTATAAGACAGGAAAATAAAGATGTTACCTTGGTTGTCGTTGGCTACACGTCTGCCTCCTGTAAACAGACGTAACACAGACTGTCAGTGATCATGGATGAACTCAGTGGTTTGTTCTACATGTGTGAAGCAGCTCAGTGTGCTGAGCCTCGGACCAACTCTAATATCATCAGACCTCAGTCAGCAACATGTTCAAGTCATTGACATGAATGAATGAATAACATGCTGAAGTATAATCCTACAGTTTGCTGTAATTCAGACTAAATGTTGTTGAAATGTTTCAAAGTTCTACATGCAGATGTGTCTGAGTGGAGACGGTGGAGGAAACGAGCTGCACACTATCAGCAAACAGCAATCATTTCTGTTCTGGAAAGAAAAACTACATTTATGTCCCAGAGGGGTCAAAGTTATTGGATTAGAAGCTGCAGACAGGAAAAGTCTGACATCATGTCACATGACTGACATGTGACCTTTGACCCCCTCATGGAGTCCTAATAAAATAATAACTGAAGTGTTTGAAGACTGAAAGACTGGAGCAGCTGCTGTGATGTAAATTATACACAACAGCTCACTGTACTTACTAAGACAGCCTTTTTTATGCAAGCATATCAGACCCAGACCTCCACAAACAAAAAGCGCAATCGCAGCCAAGGCTCCACCCTGTGCACTGATCAGAGCTCCAGATCCAGGTTCCTCTGGATGGTCACCGTTCTCTGAAACACAGACGTGAGTTTTAGGCTGAGGTCACTGTCAGCATGTTATTTGCTGCTGTTTGTTACTGAGATGTAGATTTGAAGCCACAGTCATGATGAAGTCAGTGATTGGACAGCAGTGATGTGCAGGAGGTCACTGAGAGGGGACGGCATTGAAACAGAAACTGTTCATATCTGGAACTTTTCAGTGATTCTCTGAAGGAGATCGCTCCTCTGCTTCTTCGAGGCTGCAGAGCTGGGCTAAATGTGACATGCTAGCTTTGTTCTCAGATGGACTGACATGGCTCTGACCACAGGACTGTGATCAGGACAGTCATGATGCAGATCTGCTGGACACAGAGAAGCTCACTGCTCTGACTGAAAAAACAAAGTTATGATCAACAACAGAGACAATAAAAAAAGTTTCTTACTCCAAGTCTTCACGACATCCACACGGGTCGCCTCATGAACGACTTCACAGCTGAACTTTGACAGGTCAGACTTCAAAATCTCCACATGGTCTCGTCTCTGGAAGGTCTCGTCGTTATTTGGAAGAACTCCTGAGCTACTCAGGCCGTCGTCTTCAGTCAGAACACGCCCGTTTCTTCTGATCCTTACAATGATGTTTTTGCTGTAGAAGCCTGTGGCGAGGCAGGTCAGGGTGAGGTTTGTCTCCACTCTGGACTTCTTTGCAAACACGTACACGTCAGGTGGAGCTGGAAGGAGGAAATGAAAACTGTGTCACTAAATATTAAAACATAATTATGTGAATATGGTTTACCTCTGAATATGAGCTGTGTTTTCTGCGGCCTTGACTGTTAAGTGAGGTATGAAAAATTGAGGGGAATAGAGTTGCAGCGTTTGGGGTTTTTGTTTCTGGGACCAATTGCAAGTAATTGCAGTGACCCCTTGGTCACCCAGAGGTCGAGCATGCAGCACCTTCAACCTCCAAGTGACCAATTTTACATTAAAAGACAATTGCACAGGTCACATGATGGGAGGCAACCTGTGTCAGTCTGACACGGACCAACTGAAATCAATCTGATCTTTTGGTAAAGGTCTGCAATCAATCACCATGTAATCCATTAACAGCAGACAGACCATGAACACAGTCAGTCTGTGCTGCGTCTGCTCTATCATTGATTTCTGCAGTGAGGTCTGAGACTGGTGACTTTACAGCAAAGTGCATGAAAGAGCTGGATTCTCCGTCCTCTAATGAATGTGGTGATAATGTAACTGTCACAGTTTAAACATGGCTGCTCTAAGACGTCCTCTGGGCCTGAGGAGCTGACATCAGCTTGGAGCTCCATCTTTCAGCAGTTGATAGATACCCACATCATTCCTGATCTTTGGAAAACCTCTGATATCATTCCTGTTCCAAGGAAACCTGATCGAGCTGAAAGTAACCACAGACCTGTAGCACGTACACCAGTGAATGACAGGATTTGAGAAATGTGTAGGTATGTTTAAGGAAATGTGTCAGACAAGAAAGGGCTACAGTTGATCACGGTTTCATTTTAAGTTTGCTTCAGACGAAAGACGATTTATCATCCTGAAGTACAGCAGTCTGTGTGATGATGTGATCACAAACCTTTAAATGTAAAGAAACTGGTTTTGATCCAAAGATGGTGACCATCACAGTGCTGTGAGCATACAAGGTCAAAGTTCAGTCTGACAAGTACCCCAGTGTTAATATTGATAACAGTTTTAGATGTTGGTCTGTTTTTCTGTTCTAGAAAGTTCAGTCAGACGGACTAACAGCATGATGTGGAAATCTTTCAGTGGCAGGAAAATGATGGTTACTAGATGGTTACTTTGAGATCCCTTCCCAGACGCCTTAACGCCCACTCACATCCTGGGCCATCTGATCTCAGAAATTCGCATGATAAGGTGGGGCCAGGTTTCACAATGAACCCACCCGAAACTCTGGCTGATTGGGGCCCACACCCAATTTCACACCTTGGCTCAGGCGATTAGAGGATCATCAGGGGGTCCTTTTGTCCCTCTGTGGGGGGTCACTCCCACTAGGTTTATATCTGGGACTCTCCACCATTTGACCTTAGAACTGAAGAAGCTTCTCGGATGAGAGGTGAAACGTCTTCAAGTAACTTAAAGAAGTCCAGACGCTTTTCTTTGCAAGCTCCTTTGACGACGATGGTTACTAGAAGTGTTGCAGACATCCATGAAAACCACAGTCAGAAACCCCATCGTCGTTCTCCATGTCTGTATGAACAGTGTGTGTTACAACAAGTCAGGAGGATCAACTGATCTCCTCTCAACATGAACGGTGACCTTCTGACAGCAGGCATAGATTTAATTAAAAAAACAAAGAAAACACTGAGCTATTACACTGAATCTATTGCTGATGTTAGTTCTATAGACTTCAGTAATAATGAATCGAAAAACACAGATCATTATGTAGGGATGGGTATTGATAAGATTTTAACGATTCCGATTCCATTTTCGATTCTGTTTAACGATTCGATTCCTTATCGATTCTCTTATCGATTCTTTTTTTTTTTTTAAAAGGAGAACACTAAAGTCGATTAGCTTAGAACTGTGTTTTATATCTTTTCTTTGAACAAGATAGAAATTTAGGAGTAACATGGCCTTACAAACCCAACAGTGAGATCTTAAGAGATCCACAGCCTACGGCTCTTCAATGGGGTGTCACAGGGTCCCCAGGAAAAAAAAATGTATATGTAAAATAATAAAATAAATATTCTCCTGTAGCAATAACAAAGTTTAACATAAATTATTCTGTAGCAATTACACAAGAATATCCAGTAATGTCCTGCCTACAATTAAACACATTCACTTACCAAAGTGAAATCGGGGGCATCTGCTGTGGCAAATGGGTGCAAGCCTTTTACCACAAACTTAGTCTCTGCTCGGTGACATTCGTCTATCCTGGCCTGAAAGGAGACGCTACCGGTAGACTGCAGCGAGAACTGCCAGCATCTGAGCCAGACTCTGTCTCTCTCATCATGGGTTATCTAAATGCAACGCACAGTAATAGCAGGTTTTGTAATAAGGTAAATCGCGCTAACATAATATGCAATGCTAATTGATTAGTTGCCTGCAGTATTAACGGGAGAGGACGTGGAAACGCTACCGCTGCTGCTGGGTTGAGCTTCGCTAGTCCGGAGCGGATCAAAAACACGACATTCGTTGAAAGCAATCGCGTGTTTTTTGAGCAAATGCTTTTGCATATTCGTAGTGTTTCCTCCCTTTGATGAAATATCTACTTTGCAAGTATTGCACGTTGCCCTGTTGTCATCCTTTCTCATAAAGTGTAACCAATCTTTTGAGCGTTTGTGCCGCTCAGGAGCCGTGTTTCCTACTGGGTAAAAGACGCTACTCAACGTGATGACGTCATTCGGGGCGACTGGAATCGATAAGGGAATCGTTTTTAAAAGTGGCAAACGATTCCAAGGAATTGAAACAGTGGGAACCGGTTCTCAACAAGAACCGGTTTTCGATACCCATCCCTATCATTATGTCATACATACGGGCTTTTTTCAGCTGCTTTTGTTCAGAAGTCACAGACTTGCACAGCCAATCGATGCACTCGTTCTCCAGGTATCCCTTGGTGTACTCTTTCAGCACCTGGTCATTGTCCCACTTTGTCTTTGAAGGAAGTGCCTCTTTAACTGGAGCGACCCAGACTCTGCTTTTATCATCAAAGGACAGGAAGTCGTTTCCATCATAGTTATACTTGCTCACGCCGTGGACAAACCTGAGCGCACCGTTAGGCTGCGTCTCACCCTCACAGCCCACCATCCACTGAAGAACATGAGGGGCTGAAAGCAGGAGGGCAAATATTAATAAATGAATGTTTAAATAAACATCAAAGGAGAAAATATGGACATGCTGATGATTCCATGATTAATAATTACACATCCTCTACAGAGAAATACTTATATGTATATATAATTGGTGTAATATACTGGGACATTTATAATTGGAGTGTTTGTATGTTTGTATATATTTTGTAACTCTGCAATATGTTGTATTGTTTAACTTAGTCAGTTACTGTGTTGGAGCAACTGTGATCACATCATTTCCTTTGGGATTAATAAAGTTTGATTCTAGTCTTGTTGTTGATTATTGGTCCTTCAGATTTCATGGATCTTACCTGAGTGAACAAATCATTGAAGCACAGCAAAGACTTACAGGCAGAGTCATTCTGTCTCATTCGCTCCATCAGGATGCCGATGTTGACCTTGAACCACTGCTGCTTGATCCTGCGGGACTGTGTGCCTTTTTCCCAGTAATCAGCAGGGAAATGCTCTCTCATCCACTCCTGTTTGGGAACTTTTGTCTGATTCTCGCTATCATAGTAATCGATCATCCTGCCGTCCAGCAAACCCATGGCTGTGAACTCGTGGATGCCCGGCAGTCCAACGGGTTTGGAGAGTCCAGTGTAGATGTAAGTGAGGGAATGAATCTCTGAAAGTCACACAGGTAGGAAAACACAGGAGGAGGATGGATGAGCTCTGATATTTTTACTGGGCAGGTATGTTTGAAGATCCATGGATCAGAAGCTCTGGCCCTTTGGTATTTCAGTCATGAACAATCAGTGAGCAGCAGTAAATAATCATCTGTGTTATTTCTGTCACAGTTTGAAACTGAATGTTTTTTCTGTTCTTGCTTCTTTCAAACTGCAGGTCAGAAATAAATCAAATATTTGGACCCAAACCGTCTCCAACATCATAAACACGTCTTTCTTTAAAGTTTCAATATGTAATGCAGTGATTTTAGTCTCAGCTGTAAATGTAAACATCCAAATACACAGTAATAACTGATATTAACTGAGAGTTCAAACTAAAGCTGAGGTTTGTGTGAAGATGTTACTGAGCTGTTTGAGACCTACAAACTTTACAGAAGTTTGAAATCAGACAGAGAACTTCCTGTTCTCATTTGGTTTTCCTGCAAGAAAATAAAGTTTTGTTAACGAGTGTTTTTACACTCCGACTCAAAAACAACCACAACTTTAACAACTTTAACAACTTTTAACAACACAACTTTAGCCTCAGTCAGAGGCTGGATTAAAGGTAGCATTTTCTTAAATGTTTAATTTTTTTAATAGTTCCAGTTTTACATGTTGAGGTGAGTTTGCATCCCTGTATGAATGAAGCCTAGGCTGGGAGCAAGGACAGAGTATTAAAACCTTTCTGTTTCTGTTGTCTTCACTGAAACTTGACTTTGTTTATTAAAACAGAAAAATGTATAATATTCCTGAACCATGAGGGAGGAACAGAGAAACTAAGAGACCACCTTTAAAAAGCAGTCAGAGCTCTTCAGCAGCACAGATGTGATCTGTGTTTGTCATTTAGTGGGAAATCTTGAGGACAGAGCACGGTGCTGTCCTATAAACAGATCTCCTTAACCCTGCAGAGAGCTGTGATCAGGGATCCTGCATCATTTTAAAACATCCGCTATAAACTTCTTAAATCCTCTGTCTGACACATAACAGCCACATTAAACCGGTAGTAACACTGAAACTAATGAATAACCTGCAAAAGTTGATTCTGTTCATCTGGATAATTAAGATTAAGGAACTGACCTCCCAATTGCCAACAGCCCATTGTTCCATCGGTGGGCTGGTTTCAGTCATTATGCAAATGTACTGTTTATAAGATCGGGGAAACCTGCAGTCAGCTGAGACTGAAGAAGTCACTTGGATGAGTGATGAAACGTTTCTCCCACAAAAAGCTACGTCCAGATGAACAGAATCAACTTTTGGAGATTTACTTACCTGGATGACTGAACATGCATCAGAATGAATAACCTCAACATTTAAACAAAACATAACTAAAAGTAAGCTTAGCTGAAAATAAATACAATAAAACTTTATAAAAGTTAAACTCGTCTGACATGTTCTTAACGAGGCCACATGTTTCTTTCGGTTTGAACCCGTCTCATCAACGTGTGCAAAAACACTAAAACTCACCGCTGTTTACCGTCACTCCTGTCCCCACAAGGACCAAAACTGAGATCACGAACATTTTAATCCAAATATTGGATTAAAAGTTCTTATCCGGAATAAACTCCGATTTATTCCCCTCTGTTGGACCAGCTTCACCTCTCCATCTCTGCTCCTCGCTGCTTCCTTCCTCTGTGATCTGAGTGATGCATTCAGGAGCCGCGGGTAAACTACTGATGCATTCAGGCCCACCCGTCTCCGTTTTTTTGTTTTTTTAAAAATAGACTTTACTTTTACTATATATATATATATATATATATATATATATATATATGCAGCCTCCTCCCTCACACCTCTCACGTGGACTCTTTTTTCTCCTTCCATCTGGCAGACGCTATCGCAGCATCTGGGCCGATCCTCCAGACTGCAAAATGCCCCCCCAAAAAGACACATCAGAGCACTTGGGGAAATATTGTATGGGAGAAGAAATGCATCAGTGATCGTGTTTATAATCACGTGAAAAAAGTCTGTTGTTAGTCTGAAAGAGCTCCAGGTCAGCATTGTATGTAGGTAAAGTCACCAGCTTGCAACGTTCTGTCTGCTGTGTCGACCATAGTCTCGTGCTGCCATCTACTGACACTTAAGTGCAACAACAGGCTCTCCAACTCCAATCTTCCACCACTGAATGTGGAGCAGCTGTTTTGTATCTGATATGGAGGGAAATTCACACAAACATACTTAAAAAAATGCCTGGCTCCTTGTCTTTGAACTGCAGGAGAGAAACAGGTGTCAGGTCTGTTGGGTAGGTGATGAGTGAAGAACAGAACAGGAACCAGCTTCACTGTGAATCATGACCTATTTCCTGATTCTCTATGAAAACCTTTTCAACCCTCAGCTAAATCTATCTACTGTGGCCTGAACTGGTTTAATGTTGCCACAGGGATTTTCAGAGTGGCCACAAAATGACTTTCACTCTCGCTTTCATTACTTTCAGTGTAACACTTGTTTTAAAGCACTCAGGGTAACACAGTGGTGGCCAGTCGGCTGGGGCCGTAGGTTCTTGACAGCTTCCTCCCACAGTTGAAAAACATCCACACGTTAGGTAAACTGGTGAGTCTAAACTGGTGTTGATGGTTTTCTGTCCGAAAGGCAACCTGTCCAACTAGTCCAGGGTGTACCTGTCTGTAGCCTTCTGGCACCTGGGATAAACTCAACCCCAACCTTGACCTCGATTTTGATAAGTGGAAGTGGGCTGGGTTAAATCTCACCAGCAGGTGGCGCTATTGCTTTGTCTGTTCATAGGTTGCATTGCGATAATCAGTCAGGGCTAGGCAGAGTCAGAAGCAGGAAATACTTCTCAATGTCCACTCTTGGAGCTCTTCACATGTCTCTAGCCCAAATCCTTCAAAGAGTAGCAGTCCTTGTAGCCTTTTTATTGACATGACAGTTCAAAATCAAATCAAATCACTTTTATTGTCACATCACATGTGCAGGTACATTGGTACAGTACATGTGAGTGCAATTCTTGTGTGCGAGCTTCACAGCAACAGAGATGTGCAAAATACAATAACGTAAACAAGCAAAATACAAGAATGGCTAATCTGAAACTAATAAATATATGTACAATATATAATAGTATATGCATTTCTGGATGTGTATACTAAATGTTTTTCTACGTGTGTGTGTGTATGTGTGTGTGTGTGTGTGTGTGTGTGTATATATACACATTTTTACAAATTAAATAGTAAGAAATAATAAAATAAAATATATAAAAATATACAGAGTTGAGACATGTGCAAAACAGTGGCATTACTGTACAGTGTGTAGTGCATAATGTTGAAGTTCCAGTAGTGAAGCTGAGGTGTCTATGAAGTGTTCAGCAGTCTGATGGCCTGATGGAAGAAGCTGTCTCTCAGTCTGCTGGTACGGGACCGTTACAGTTACAGTCAGAGGAGGAGCCAGACATTTGAAACACCCGGGGCTTAGCCCTAAAGGGTAGTATGCATGTGGGATTTTTTTTTTTTTTTTGAGGGGGGGGGGTGTAGAAATGACTGAAAGATTAATAGGCTCTGTTTTGAGTTTTGTTCAAAAAAGAATGACTTCATATAGGGAAATATATAGAACATATATATATATATCACACATGCAGGACACCTTAAACTAGTTTTTTAATTGAGCAGCAAGACAGAACGAAGTCGGGGCTGTATCAAGACACAGGGACTAAACCCCAATTCAACCAGACCCAGAACTGATCCAGAATTAAAACAGGACTACAACAGTTCAAAAGCAGGATTACTGAGGACTTAACCAAGACATAACCACAATCAGAACTAGATGATAGTAGCACTAAAAATCATCATAGACCTGCACTACACTTGTTTATTTAATTCTACCAAAGTACAATATTTAGATTGAGAAAAGTTTATATAATTATTTAGCCTTGTTGTGCAAACAAGCCTGCAGAACTTAATAAATATAGAATTTGAAAAATAGCAAACCTAAAAAGAAACACTAGGTACGAGATACATGAGTACCTATGATACAGTGATACTTTTAGTAAACAACCATTTGACTAACATGTGTGTCTCACCTGCTCTTGTTCATCTCTGTTCTGTCCTCATTCTCCATCTCAATCTCTGCTCCTCTTTGTGTTGACAATCATCAAATATACAGTTGAAACCAGATATTTACAAACTCTTCAGATCAAAACACAAACACTTTTTTAATTGTAACATCAAATCAGACTAAATGTTTATTTTTTTAGATTGATAAATATAAAAACATATTTGTTAACTTTAAGAGTAAAGAGAGAAACTGTCTGTGTTTTTTAATTGCAAATGGCACCAAATTGTATTCAAAATTGAGCCACACTTATGGAGCTCCACGATTCTTTTCCTGGTGTTTTGGTTGACATCTCTTGATTTTCCCATGTCAAAGAAACAGGCTCTGTGTTTTGCCTTATATGCATCCACAGCTGTGCCAGCAATTTACTCACATGGACTCTACTAACCTATCAGAAGCTTCTTCAGCTCAGAATGGAATCGTCTGGAGTTTTCTTATTAATTAACAATAAACTTAGTGTATATGTACTCCTAAATTTAATGAAAGTGATAAAAAATAGACAGCTCTGTCTCTCTTTATTCTGACATTTAACTAATTCAAAAATATATTTCAATATTTATCTAAAACAAAAGTTTACTCTAAATTGATGTTGTACAGAAAAAATGTTTTATGTTTTCTCCCTAAAGTGTATGTAAATATCTGGTTACAAATGTGAATATCCTGCTGTGTACTGAAATTCCTCTTGTTTTGCATAGAAATATACTGAACAACATACAAAGCATAATATATAAAATAACATTTACCTGAGTTTTTTCTTTGAAAGAACCCTCTAATGTCCATTCTTATATTTCAGTACATAACTGAAACCGATTTAGTCGGGGAGGGTAAGAACTGAAAATATGAAATAAACACATGTAAGCTAAGACTCTCTAAAAAATAGCATTTGTTCGGCTTTTCATTTCGCCATTTGTTGATTCACTTGAAGAGCAAGTAAAATAATATTGGTCAAGTGATCAGTTTCATATCAATCTTTCGTGATGCACCGTCATATTTACATTATTTGTACGGTACGAATGATTTGCTTTGGTACCTGGTCAAACTTAAGCTCTCCTTAGTATGGCTGGCTCCGTCTCTCCAACAGCGCACTCACGGGCAGCAGCTCCCCCCGCCCCCTCGCTCAGTCGCTTAGTGCCTGAGCTTGGATCATACCAATATCAGGGGGGGATTCACGCACAGTCGTAAATTCCCACAGTGTGCACTATGTGCTTCGAATATTGTGTGTACTTTTTGTTTTATACAGTTGTCAGCCAGGCATCTAACTATGAAAAAATTACACTCCAAAATACCCCGGGCTTCTGACAAAACAACCCGGGCTTAAGCCCAGTAAGCCACCCCCACGCTCCGCCCCTAGCTGAGTGGCAGTAAAAACAAATACGTGAGACGGAAGTGTTATTTTCCATGAAGACGGCACAGAGTGCAGTCGTTCGGCTGTGGTAAGTATTCGTCTTCATTTTGTTAAACATTGGGGAACAGGGGTTTTATGCGAATGTATATTTATTTCAGGTTGACGGTGTCCGTGTGAAAAATGTTTAAAAGAAGAAGAGAGCTGGTTAAAACTCCGAATTTTAACCATCCCCAGCTGCCGACTTATTACGCCTTTTTGGTGGCTTCATAATCTGTTTAAGCCGTGATGATCCTCAGAATCACCTTAGACCCAGTTAACACAAAAACAAAGCCACATAACGAGTCAGTGGCGTCATTTCACAGAAACTGGTCCTCGTTTATCACGTTTGGTCACGCGGTATTCTGAAGAACGACACGAGCTTTGTTTGGATACGCCCCCTTTGCTCAACGCATGCTTCGTTGCTCATTGTGATCGAGCTGGAACAAAGGATATCCACGCTATACCAAATCCAGGGGGCTGAATGCGAACTTGACACGATCCTCCTTGGCAAAGCTCAAACCACCGCTACTAGCGCTGAGCTAGCCGACACAGTGCACCATCCAGCTGCTGTGTCCCAAGATCCCGCCAACAGTCAACACAGGCTCTCAACTTGCGTCGCTGGTGCTTCTGCCAAGGACGAGAACTACAGGTTTCAGCTAGGGGCCAGACCCAAGGCTCTGGTCAGCTCCACTCCAACCAGCGCCATGGACCGTGGTTAAGACGCGTGGTGGCTGCAGAGGGGGCAGGAGGATCCGTCTCTCGCACCCTCACCCCTCTGGTGCGGTAGTATTGGAGAATAAATTCAATGTCCTGGATCCTGTGGACTTTCCTCCTCTGACCGCTAGCCCTCGCGATCCCGCTGTGTCGCTGAGGTCTGCGCCATCTCCACCACTACGCCCCCGGAGCCGCAGCGGGCAACCCGACGCTGTGGTGCAAACTCACCGCGAAGAGCTATGCTTTACCCTGGCTCCTCGGAGAAGAGGACCCACGGCGCGGCTACCTGGGAGTCACTCACGCAGTCCGGCTGGTGCATCTCCATCTGAACACCCCCGGTGTCGCGGCGCGGGCGTCTCAGATGGCCAGCAGCCCCCGGTGGCACCTCCTCTCTCCACGCTGGTCCTCGGGGATTCCATCGTCAGGAACGTGCGGATGAGGGTGGCGCTCACGCTGTCGTTCCCGGGAGCCACTGTTGTTGACATAGTGGACAGAATTCCCAACATTCTGGCATCCCACCCACAGGTTAACCAGCTCATCATCCACATCGGCACCAATGACATCCCCAAACAGCAATCTGAGCTGTCGAAGTTGGACTTCCTCCAACTCTTCAGCCTCCTTGGTCAGTTGCAGGTGAGTGTTTTTATCTCTGGGCCCACCCCCACCTGTGGCAGAGGGATAGGCCGTTTCAGCCGGCTGCTCAGCCTTAACACCTGGCTTTCCTCCGCCTGTGTCTCCCACGGCTTGGGTTTTATTAACAACTTTGATGCCTTCTGGGAGAGGAGGCATCTTTTTGGGGCAGACGGGCTCCACCTCAACGCCTGGGGACGCCGTTTGCTGTCCGCCAATTTGGCATTTGGCATACAGCACTCCCGCACATCGCCCTGTCACTACCCCAAACTGACATTACCTGCTGATCCGTCTGCCACTGACTGATGTTCCCCTGGTCCCAGCTCCTATATTTGTTCCACTTTTAACAGTAATACACAAAACTCTGGACTAGGACCTCTCTCTCCCACAGTCAACACAATACCTGTCATAATCACAAACAGAGAGCAACAGAATTATCATAAATCCAGTAACTCCAAAAACATTAATAACCTCCAGCCTCTTCAAAAATATCAACATCCATTCAACTCTATTGTCAAAAATCCACCAGTCTCAATCAGTATGGCACTTTTAAATGTACGCTCTCTGTCGAACAAGTCTTTTATTATTAATGATTTAATTTTAGATAATAAACTTGACTGTTTATTTTTAACTGAAACATGGCTGGGCTCGGATGCACCAGTTGTTCTCACTGAGGCCTCCCCACCAAATTTTAGTTTCTCTTTTTCTATTAGAAGTGGTAAGAGAGGTGGTGGGACTGCATCTCTGGCCAACAACACACTCACCTCCAAACAAATTTTATTTGATCATTTTACCACTTTTGAATTCCATGCTATTGTTTTCAGCAGCCCTCCAGTTTTATCTGTCACAGTTTATAGACCACCTAAAGACAGCGCTGCTTTTATCAAGGAATTCTCAGAATTTTTAACAAACATACATTCAAACTATAATATGATAATTTTAACCGGTGATTTTAACCTGCACATAGATAATCCTTCTGACCCTGCAACAAAAGAATTCTTAAACATTCTTCACTGTTTGGATTTTATCCAGCACGTCACGCAGCCGACTCACAACAGAGGACACACTCTGGACCTGGTCATCACCCATGGGCTGTCCACCAGCGTGTCCTCTGTTGTTGACTTGGCTGTCTCTGACCACTACCGTGTGTTTTTTAACATCACCGGTTTTATTCAGCGGGAGACCTCGGTGCGAACTGTGAGGAGGCGCTATCTAACCTCTGAAGTGGCTGCAAATTTTACCAGGGTTTTAGACTAATACCCCCCTGTGATTTTACCTGCACCCTGCGATTTGATTTTTAATTATTTCAACAGCAAACTGAAGAAAAGCCTTGACTCCGTTGCTCCACTCACCACCAAAAAGATTAACGTAAAACATGCATCACCCTGGAGAAACGAAGAAGTCAAAAAACTCAAAAGAAATTGCAGGGCAGCAGAAAGGAGATGGAGGAAAAATAAAAACACTATCAATCATCAAATATTTTGCGAGCAACTTAAAATGTACAATAATACATTAAGGAAGTCAAGAAATTCATACTTCGCCAAAATAATCAGTATTAACAAAAATAATCCCAAGGTCCTCTTTTCCACCATAGATCATTTATTTAACCCTGATTTTAACAGCTCCCAAAGAACCCCCACAGACTTGCTCTGTGAGCAGTTTGCAGAAAACTTCAGGGGAAAGATCAGCGCCATCAGATCTGATATTTTATCTAATCGCGATATGATTTTAAACACATCTGAGGGCTCGATTGTACCTGAGGAGACACTGGACAGCTTTGTCCTGGTTAATGCTGAGAACCTTCAGAAAGTTTTCTCCACAGTGAGACCCACCACATGTCTTTTAGATCCAATCCCTTCTTCACTCTTTAAAACACTTTATGGATTTTTTGAGGCTGAGCTTTTATACATGATGAATTGCTCTCTTCAGTTGGGTGTCTTCCCTGCTGCCTTTAACCCTTTACAGCCGATCGGAGCGGGCACGCTCTGTTTTGCGTAACTATTTTTAAATCCCGGTAGCTCTGCAACCACGTAAGCTAGCGCAATAATTTTTTTTGCATATGAAACTGGAGGAGTTGTACTTACATCTTATGCCATCAGCTTGTCCTAGGTCACAGTTTCCTTCCACATATAGCTTTGCAAAAACTGCATAAAAATCACTTGCAGCAACAAAAACATGATATTCCAGAAACACGCTTCGCCGATCCAATCAGCTGTTTGTAACACTTCCTACGTCCATCAGCGTGAACTATCACATGACCGCATGACCTGCCCGAAACCGGAAGTGATGTCATTTTGCGGAAATGTAGTTTTTTTTACCATCGTACCTCATGAGCTTATACTTGTGTTTTTAAAAGTTATGTTTGATTTCATGACTTTCTGTGTCGTTTCTGGGATGCTTAGGACTCATATTCCACTGCTGGAAATAGTTTATTGTGATGCATATGCTGTTATTTTGCAAATTTGCACTATAATATTTATTTTCGTTTTTCCTGCAGTATATAAAAATTGGTGTATTTCAAAAATAAAACTATGAAGACACTTAAAATAAATTTCCTGTGGTGGGAAACTAGTTTCTGCAACTTTTTTGTATTTACAGTTTTGAGGGATAAGCCTCTTAAATTTCTCTAACTAGAAATATATGTTAAAAAAACAAAAACGATTTTCAATTTTTTGTAGTTTATTACACTTTTTTGCAATTTATGTAATTACTATGCACCTAATGCAGACATATATTAAAGTTTGGGCTATAATGGTTGTATTGATGTATAGCAACTTGAAATGCTCCCAAAAATGGCTCCACAGCATGTAAAAATATAATATAAGCTCTGGCGGACTTGGTTCTATGGTAGGTCTTAAAGGGTTAAAACGGCGGTGGTGAGGCCCCTTCTGAAGAAGAGCAATTTGGATTGTAATGATTTTAATAACTACAGACCTGTATCCAACTTACCATTTTTAAGTAAAGTCTTAGAAAAACTTGTTTTTACTCAGATTACTGATTTTCTCAATGATAGACAGATCCTGGAGATATTCCAGTCTGGTTTTAGGGTGAACCACAGCACAGAGACTGCTCTCCTAAAGGTTTTAAATGATCTTAGATGTAACTGGGACTCCCAAAAGCTCTCAGTCCTGGTGCTACTGGATCTAAGCGCAGCCTTTGATACAGTAGACCACGCTATTCTTTTAAACAGACTGAAACACATGGTGGGCCTCTCTGGTGCTGTACACAACTGGTTCACTTCCTATCTCTCTGACAGATCTTTTATGGTAAGTATGGATACATGCTCCTCTAAGATCCATGAAATGACATGTGGTGTGCCTTAAGGGTCGGTTCTAGGCCCTGTACTTTTTAATTTGTATATGCTCCCTCTCGGCAGTGTCATCAGGAGGCATGGAGTGAACTTCCACAGTTACGCTGATGACACGCAGCTGTACATCTCCGTGTCTCCTGATGACACCAGACCAATGGATGCCCCTTTTAACTGTATCTTGGATGGCAGAAAACTTTTTACAGCTTAACCAGGACAAAACTGAAGTTTTAATTGTCGGTCCTGAGGCTCAGAGAGAGAAACTCTTGTCTAAATTAGAGGCATTTTCACTATGTCCTTCGCTACAAGTGAAAAACCTGGGTGTTATTTTCGACTCTGAGCTTGGTTTTATCCCACATGTTAAACATGTAACCAAAATTGGATTTTATCATCTAAAAAATATAGCCAGAGTCCGCCCTATTCTCTCTCGGGCCAACACGGAGATGCTGATGCATGCTTTTATTACCAGTCGCATTGATTACTGTAATGCCCTGCTCTCTGGTCTTCCTAACAAGAATATTTCAACTTTACAACTTTTGCAAAACTCGGCAGCTCGTGTGCTGACGAAGACCAGGGGGCGGGCCCACATTACACCGGTTTTAGAATCGCTGCACTGGCTCCCCGTGTGTTTCAGGATCGATTTTAAAGTTCTTTTATTGGTTTTTAAATGTCTTAATGGTCTTGGGCCTTCTTATCTCTCAGATCTGCTTTTACCATACGAACCCTCGCGGACCCTGAGGTCCTCTGGTACTGGCCTTTTGATTGTCCCTAAAGTCAGGACACATACTCACGGAGAGGCAGCTTTTCAGTGGTATGGTCCTCGTCTGTGGAACAGCCTGCCGGAGGAGCTCAGGGCCGCAGAGAACGTACATGTTTTTAAGAACAGGCTCAAGACCCACCTTTTTAATTTAGCTTTTACTTAGCGTTTATTTATTTTATGCTTATTTATTCTATCCTGTTCTATTATTAATTTAGGCTTTACCTAATATTTATTGATTTTATTCTTATTCATTTTTTAATCTTCTTACTCTATTTATATTTATATTTATATTGTATCCTGTTCTTATTTATTTTATCATTTTACCCTGTATATATCGTATTGTGTCATATCTCCAGTGTTTCCTCGGAGGGCGCTCTCTGCACCGGGGCTGTGATTGACCGTGGCTGCTGGGTCTCTGGGGTCCTCTCAGCCTGGTTGGGGGGCTCCTTGGCCTCCCTCCTGCTGTGTGCCCAGCCTGGAGGCTGCGGTCTGTGACCGGCTCCCGGTGCAGACGGCTCCCTGTTATAGTGTTTCCTCACTTGGCTCATGCGAGCCCAGCCCAATTTTTACTCTCTAAGTGTGCGCGTGTGTGTGTGTGTGTGTGTGTGTGTGTGTGTGTGTGTGTGTGTGGGGGGGGGGGGAGATATATGTGTATTGAGAGTGTGGGGAGTGAGTTGGAGGGTGGGGTGGGCTGCTTTTAACTATGTAAAGCACTTTGTGCTACTTTTTTTTTTTTTTTTTTTTTTTTTTTGTATGAAAAGTGCTTTATAAATAAAGATTGATTGATCGTTGCACAGCATGCGTGACCTACGTGATGTGAACATGGGACAGAAAAAGAAAGACAACAAAGATCCAGGTTCATCAAAGTCTTATTATTAAAAGATAGAACATTTAAAGGGTTCCCACGCTTCTCAAATATTCTCAGAAAAGATTAAAAAAAAATGGGTAACAATAAATAAAACTTGTTCAGGGGTAACTGACCTCCAACATGAAATTTTACAGAGACAAACTCCAGGCTTGAGTGTTACATTTCAATAATGAGGAACGCCTATGTAAAGATTATATTTAAATACAGCTTTATGTCAAAAGTTAAATATTTCTTACAAAATTTTAAACGTACTTTCTAAAAAGATTATTATTAATGTAGGATTATTTGATTATTTTCAAATGGTTTGTTCTTTTTGCTGTTTCTATGGTTAAACTCAGATTACCATTTGTTTTTCTCTTTTAAAAGTAGTTTTTTTTAATTTGAAAGCTTTGAAGTTAAACATTAAAAAATAATTTTATGTTATGGCTGTATAAATGTGTCAGTGCATCAGTAAAGGTTTGAAATATTAATCAAAAGCTGCTTCTAATGATTCAAATTTCATTTTGCAGGTGACAGAGAACTAAAATGGCAACAACATCTGTAATGTTCGACAGCGGGTAAGAACCAGTTTCCCCACTCTGTAATCTCACTAAGTTTTGTTCTAGTGAGTCATGTAAATAGTTTTAGATCTCAGGTTGGAACCTGCTCAGCACCAGTAGCGGTTTTTGATAGGGCGACATGGGGGGTTGCCCAGGGAAGCATCATGGTAGGGGTGGCATCACGGGCATCTCCAAAAAAAAGTTGCTCGTACTCATGCATACATCAGCCAGCGCAATTTGGAGATGTCATAGGCACTGATCGGTCTTCTGCCACCCATTTGCTGGGAGTAAGGGCGCCCTCCGTTTGCAAGGTGCGCCTGCTGCTTGCGGCAGAGTAAGGAGAGCGCGGGGCGGTGGGGGATTCTCTGGCTGGCTGGAGCAGCATCTAATATCCAACCCGCAAAATGAAACAAAATAAAAACAAACCAACAAACATGAAAACACTGGACATTATGATACAGACTTATAATTTGTACCTATGTTTTTTCGAAATTCTATAAAGTGAGCGCGAGAGCCCTCGGTGAGCCTGCTTGCTGCTGTGCTAAAGTCAAAGTAAACTTTATTGTCATCTCCACTGCATACACTACATTATATAGAGAGACGAGACGACGAGGCTCCAGTCACAGCAGTGCAAGTAAACAAACAATAAATATAAGAAGAATAGGAAAATAAATATACACTTTAGGACTAGGGGTAAGAGGGATCAATAACTATTTAAAATTTACAGTTTGATGATTTAATATCTCACACACAACCTGTCGACAGGGGAGGGGGGTGCCGGCTTTGGGTTGGGGGATGGGTGTTCTGGAGCGCAAAATTAAAAACAATGGAAGATGGTCAAGAACAGTTCAAAGCCATCAGGTGCTCAATTTAGAAAAAAGAGAAAAGAAGAGGAGGAGAAACGAGCAAAAGATACCGGAAAGCAGATGTGTCATTGGATAATGGCAGGTCATGTATCCTGAAACAATCAGAATCATATTCAGAATACTTTATTAATCCCTAAGGAAAGTATGTGTGTTACAGTTGGTACAGGAAGAAATTCTAAAAAAAGTAACAGTGACAGAGTAAACTCCAAACAATACATTGCGTTACAGATTTTGCACATTTAAGAAATAGCACTAATATATACAGATCACTCAGTTATAAATATCAAGGATTAACAGAGGTGATGATAAATAAATATCAAGATTTTGGGGCAATCAATTGTATGATATTGTGAGAACGAAGGCTGCATTGGTTGTGGTTTTTACACATATAAACACATAAATAAGTTGGAACCAGCCCAAGGAGATAAATAGATAAAGATCAACCAATAGGAGAGTCTGCGGATATGTAAAGATGGACATTTAGCAGCAGCATACAAAGAACAATGATGTACACGATTTCCATAGCCAGTGATAAAATGTAAAGCAAAATGGTACACAGTATCCAACCTCTTTAGGTAGTGAGCAGGTGCATTCATAAAAAGCAGGTCACCATAATCCAATAAAGGTAAAAAAGTTGCACGAATCAAGTGTTTTCTCATTTGGAGGGAGAAACAGGACTGATTTCTAAAAAAGTAACTTAGTTTTAGTTTTAACTTCGACACAAGCCTTTGAATGTGAGTATTTCCGATATCAGTACCAATAATTTTAAGTTTTTCAGGTCTAAAACCAGTCCTCGCTGTTTCAGAGACCCATCCGTGTAAACAAAGCAAAACCACAGATCTTTTATCTTTAACTTGTCACAAGAGAAGCCCGGCCAGGATCTTGCAGAGAGTTATTCACTCGTCACCTGAGCTCAGCCAACTCCGAACCTGATTCCCCTTGCAGCTCCTTTTATTTGAGTGAAAACAGTCATACATTCAAGGCAAGCATATGCGAGCAACGTGTGTGTGTGTGTGTGTGTGTGTGTGTGTGTGTGTGTCATTTCCTGACACCATATATGGCTTGGCCCTTCACAACATCTCCAGTCGGTCCATATAGGGCATGACCTTTTAACGAATCAACATGTGTACTAAGCATGTAAAAAGCAGAAGTGAGCAGCCCAGTTAAACTTATAAAAACAGGAACTTGTTGAAATGACAATCTTAAAATAATCAACTCTATCAGGAAGAGTTTCTGTTTCCAGCTGTGTCCAGAAATCCAGCTGTGGATGCTCAGTATCTGAGCTACGTGAGCTGCAGCACAAGAAAAGTGGAGTTTGTGCTGCTCAAACATAAACAAAAATTACATTAAATATTCTTGATGGAAAATTAAAGGTCCAAATGTCAAAGAAAGGTGACATTTCTGAGTGCACCAGAGAGCATGTAGCACACTTTCCAGGGGCTGCCATGTATTGGCTGGACGTGGACACAACGCCTCTTATTAAATGCCGCCTTTAGCTCAGAGGGAGAAGAGACGAGAAGGAACGGGATAAAACGAGTCATTCTCGACATTATATCTGTATAACGCAATAACATTTACTCACAGTAACAAACGTGGGGTGGCTGAGGATAAGAACCTAACTCACTCTGAGATGTGAAAATGAATACAGAGTGAAGCCTCAAACCAAACTGCCACACAGCACAGGATGTATGGACCCAGGATGGTTGATGGTTCAGTGCAGAGACAGCAGCTTGTAACCCCAAGCTCAAAGCTGTTGAACACACACACCAAACTACTGTGGTGCCATGACTTCAGGAGGACAGACATGAAATGTCATGACTTTGGCATTAAGCTCTATACAGTGAGGCTCACAGGCTGACTGAGGACTTGGGTAAAGGGAAGGCTGTTGTCACAAACTCTGTTAACATCATTATGTTTTCTGTCTTAGTTTGGGACATAAGGAGTCTAATGTGTCTCTTGACTCTCTGTCCAAAGGAAGGAAAGGTATGCTACAATCATCTTTGGCTCATTTAAAACAAGTCATAATGTGTTTTCCATCTTTCAAACACCTTTCAAATGTCTGCCTTGTGTTGCAGATGAGGACTTACCAGCAGCTGTTTCACAGTTTGAATCTGCAAACAAAGGCAAGTGTTTCCCCTTAGAGAAGCCAGCTGGTGCAATTTTGAGGAAAGCAGAGCTTGAGGACACCGTTTACAAAGATTATCCTGCTGATGTGAATGGCTGGGGAAAATTCTACCTTCCAACGACTGTAACCATGCAAATTATTGGCGTGGTGGAGGGCATCTCATGTCTGTGCGACCAGCTCGTTCTGATGACCTGCAAGGACAAACAGGTGTATGGCTATGATGGAGAGGAGCTTCATCTGGTGGCTTCAAGCATCAAGCAGCTACTTGATGAAGGAATGGAGTATCCAGCATCCAAGACCTACTACAAGGGGGAGGCCTTCAAAGACATGGTGAGAAATTACATTTGTTTGCTGGGAATAACTAAGATTTCATGGTTGATTATCCTTATTAGTCTGTTAACTTTCTGTGCTTTTCTTGTTTGTTTGTGTTTAGACCAAGAAGGACTGGGAACAGGTGTGGAAGAGCCCTGTGGGGAGGAGGTTGGATGAAGAGCATAAAAAACTTGTGGCAACAAGAAAGCCCAGATTACTGGACTTCATGAAACGCAATCAGATACTTAAAGGCTGTTGATTGCTTCCCTAACCCTGTGATGATTAGGGCTCCCTACACTGAAAAAATGGGAATTGGGAGGCTTTTGAATTTTCACAAATGTTTCATGTTTCATGTTTCTCTTATTTACATGATTAAATAAAGTACTATTTACTTGATTATAAACAATACTGAGACTACTCATTTTTCTTGCATTGATTTAAAGTGACTAAATTACACTCAACAAAAATATAAACGCAACACCTTTGTTACTGCTCCCATTCCCCATGGGATGGACGTAGAGACCTAAAATTCATTCCAGATACACAATATAACCATCCCTCCCAAACAGTGGTCACAAATCAGTCCAAATGTGTGGTAGTGGGCACATCTGCCATATTGAGATGATCCATCCCACCTCAC
Source organism: Rhamphochromis longiceps (assembly GCF_057381845.1). Lineage (NCBI taxonomy): Eukaryota > Metazoa > Chordata > Actinopteri > Cichliformes > Cichlidae > Rhamphochromis > Rhamphochromis longiceps. The sequence continues at coordinate 22,986,076 of NC_140559.1, read as the reverse complement.
AGGTGTGCCACATCAGGATGCTGATCTGACATCATGAGTAGTGCACAGGTGTACCTCAGACTGCCCACAACAATAAACCAATAAATGACTGACGTTTGGTCCGTTTACTAGATGCTGTAAACGGACCAAACGTCAGTCAGGAGAACAACTGACATAATCCATCCACAATACGAGGTTAGTCATTAATATACTGCTGCATGGGCTGTGCTGTAGTTACATCGTAAGGGTTTAAAAACTGAACTTTAAAATGATTAATGGTGATAAAAACTGAGAGAGGCCAACACTGACTGTTTTTAGGGGCTTGTTGAGATTAAATAGAACAAGATACAAAACAATAAAACATGTTAAAAACACAACAGCTTCATTAAATGCAGACTACTTTGGGCCCGGAAGCAGGATTCAGCACGTCATCACTTAAAGACCAGTGTTCTGACAAACCATCCTATTTTGGCAAAACTTAAGTACGACTGTTTGCCATGTAACTTTGCCCATCAGAGTATGCGAGTAACATTTGGTGTATTTTAATACCACATATATATTATTGAAAGCATATTAACATATTTTAGCGCAAACATGTCTTGATAGCCGGGGTTTCTTTTAAGTAACTCCACCTCAAAATAACATACAAAAAAAACCTTAAAGGTGCCCTCTAGAGGCCCAAATGGGGAAGTGAGTGAGAGCTGGCAGCAGATGGGTGCAAAGCGCCCTCCTCTAACATGTCGAACAAATGTTGTTTGTAAGTGTGATAGTGGCTTTGCCACTGGGTTGCTTAACTAAAATTGTGATAAAAATTGTAATGTGACTGTTGGAGCTGTGTGACCTCTGTGAGCTTCCTGATTCAGATTGTGGTGGAGATGTAAAAAACTACAGGACAGCTTCAGATCATAAACTTCTTTAAGAAGTCGTCCTTGGCACAGCTGGAGCTTATGTCACCACAGGTGATCAGGGCACTGAGATGAAACACTCTGCTCTATGAGGTTTCCTGCTTACTCTTTTCTGGATTTCACACAACTGAATTCACCATCATAGACACAGATGTTTACAGATGCTGTCAATGCTGATTTTTCACAAGTGTAAAGTAGCCTCTGAGGAGTGAAACTAAACAGCATCACACAGTTAATATAAATGGACAGCAGCTACATTTGAATAGAACACAGTGGTTTCAAACCTTTATGTCTCACATAAGAAGCCAAAAAAATAATTTTAACCTAAAGTTATTCATCACTGGGAACTTCACCACAGCTCTGCACTAAACTGTAGAAAGCTGCTGTAATGACACATAAAGATTATAACTCAGTTTGTTTTTCCAGATGTTCAACAACATGAAATGTGTGAATAAAGCCATTGTAAGAAAGCACTTTAAAGGCTCAACTAAAAAAGGGCAACATAAGTAGTGGTCCATGTGGTCCATGTAATATAGGAAAGTGCGTCTTTCTGTTCGGATGATATTTATTTTGGACAAGGGACATTTTCCCCACACTAAACTCTGCAGTGTGAAAATGACACTTCTTTAACCTGTTAAATTTAATTCAGCTTTCACTCTTTATCTGTAAACTTTGACAAAATTATTCTCCACACAGGTCTCTCAGTTTTTAGTCTCTGAGCAGTTGTAGACATGGTGTTTGTATGATTTAAATTCTTTTAAAAACAGGAGCAAATTCTTGATCCTGTTCTCTGCTCTCTCCACTTCCATCATCATATAAACCCTTTAATCCTTTCTAAACACATCACAAAGTGCTTCACTGAGGATACGAGCTCATGAGAAGCATTCAAATATTTTCTACTATAAGACAAACACACAGCAGTTATTTACATGATATCAGTCATGCTGATTGTTTGGTCTGACGGTGAGTCTCTGTGGAGCAGCTGTTGACAGTTGTTTGCACAGTAAACTGAAAGAACAGCAGCCAGTGCTGAACAGGTGACACCTTATACACACGTTTGCTAAATAACTGAATGAATGGGGGGAAATAGTTGTGCAAATTCTTCTGTCAAAGCGTGGAGATGATTCAGATAACCGTTGTGAAGGAATGTCATTAGCAGAACTTAATTACAGACAAATATGTGACTCTCACACCGAGGAGGGAAAATGTTCACACTAAACACTGTTTCACAATAAAAAGAAACAACCTGCAAGCAGGTCGTGTAGAAGAAAATTTGTATTGTTCATGAACATAAAGCTGATCTTATTTTCATTTAATGCCAATAAATCTTCCTGCTCAGATTATCACTGCTGTCATGTGTTACCATAGTAACTTACCTTACCTAGCTACTGTGAGCTGTTCATACAGCAGCTCTGTCTACTGGGTGGAGATTTTTCAGTTAGTTTGATATTAGTTACATTTCTGCTCCCAAAGGAAACTTTAGTGAGTCATGAACGTTCGAAAGGTTCATAAGGCAGGGCTGCATTCATGTCTGGGCCACAGGGCTTCTAGTCTATTGTTTACATCGCTTCTGCCTTCCCACGCTTTAAAACTCATTTCTGTTTTCATCAGTCTGGTCAGATAATTTCCTAGGCCTCCTTCAGTGATCATCCAATCAGCCAATCAAACCCCGCCCTGTGACTCTGAACAAACCTAAATACTTTTCCATAACCGTATATAAAAACTCTTTAATATGAGCTATGACCACACAGACCTGAGGGCAGGATTTGACTCAGAGTGTGTCTGAAGGAAGAAATGTGACAGTCAGTCTAAACAAAAGGCTCTCTGAATATCTGAGACAAGTCTGTCCCGACAGATGTGTGTGGGTAAGCAATAGTGAGTGTGTGGTTGGAGAGGGCTCTATGCCGGGAGATGATGCTCCAAACGTCAAACGACAGAAATGTTACATTCACCACTGAACGAGTGTCCCACAGAAACACACACAGACTAACCCATGTGTGTGTGAGCACAGACACACAAAGACACAGATGCACACAGAGATATTAGGTTGTTGGATTAAATGCTTATAGGGACGTTTTCTTGATGTTTGTTAAAATAAAAACTGGATAAATTGAGTATGTTCTCCTAAATCTACTTCAAAACCACAACATTTGTGTCACAGAAGGCCAAAAGACAGATCTTAAATTAAATGTGGATGTGTACATGAGAGCCTGCAACGCTCCTGCAGACTATAAACACAGCATCCGTCTGGGACCTTTAGAGGACTGAATCATCTGTGCTGCTGGAGCTGCTTAATAATAACGTTCTGCAGTCTATATGTTTTCATGGTACCGCAGTGCTCATTCAAACAGTTTTTTTTTAATATATATTTTTATTAGTTCAAACAGTTGATGTGGGTTTATTGTGCTTGAAACTAAAGGTGGTCAACATGGACTACAAAAATATCATCTTTGCTTTTATAAAACATGATAATATTCTGCTTTTGGCACATAAAATGGAAACTTCTTCACTGAATTGGACTTGTGTTTATTTCAATAAGAGATTGATATTAACCTGTATTTTTATACTTCTGGAGGTTCTTTATCGTTTTCTTTGCCCTGCTCTGTGATACAGTGTATTATTTCCGCCAAACCTTCAGACAGAAAGCTGTTCAACCTCTGCCCTCATGTTGCAACACCTTCTCACCCCATTATGTAACGTACCGACACTATGTGACAAACTGCCCCTAAACTTGTCTCGTACTCAGAAAACACCCAGTCATTACTGACACTGCTGGAGTTTCTCCGGCGGTGTTACAGCTCCCAGCAGCGTCAGTGCTTCCTTTATATATCTTTAGTAAAAACACCACAAAGTCAGATTCAGAGATTAAAGTTCTCTGTAATATTTGGAATACACAGAATACTGTTAATTGTGCTTATTCTCACGTGTTACCGCACAAATTATTTCAACAAACTGAGGGCATTTGGCCTGATAATAATTTGTATCCTTCTGTAACTTTACTGTATAAAGAGCTAAAACCTCAACAATTTCTTGAGTAATAAGTCATTATAAGAAGGGTTTGTGAACTAAAACTGAAAAATAAGGGGTACTGTTTGTCCGTAATTTGGAAAGCCCAGTGCGTGCTCATGAAGCAGGGCAAACCTGTCGGGGAAACCTCAGGAGCGCCTATAGGCGTTGCTGGGGGCGGTGCTAATTAAAGGCCATAATAGAAGTTTAAAAAGGAGAAAGTTTAGAGCTCAGTCATCAGTCATCACTCATCGTGGCCTCAGGTGTCTCCGACTGAGATTTTAGGTTTTGTTGAGCCTGTTAGTGCAGAGAGATCATGGCCAGGCTGGACCTGCTCCATCACGCACTCCTCTGGACTCTGATGTGTCTCTTTTTTTCTAGCTTCTGCCTCTGAAGGTAAGCAGGTGTTACTGTTATAATACAGGTGAGCTTAACCATAGTTTTGTCTGACCTGATAAAACACACCCACATTTATTTGCTTCATACAAAACAATGTATTTTATTGAACAAACACCTGCTTGTGTCAGATGATTTAAACCAGTTTAAACAGTGTGTTAATTCAGTTCCATGTAAAACAGACTGAACATGTGTGTGGATGAAGGAGAGTGTGTGCTGAGCTGATCCACGGCATCACAGACAAAGAGTCTGTTTATGATGTCACAGAAACACATACATTATAGTGTATTTATTTTAAATCAGTGACAGCAGTGTTGTCTGCAGATGACATTTGCATGGATTGGTGATTTTTCTTGGACTGAATGTGAGGATGCAGGCTTGGTGATCAGAGGCAGATGTGACTTTAACTATAAAGCTGTTTGTTTCACAGTGAACACTCTGTTTTTATAGTCTTCATTTTGGTGCCATTAATCCTTCACTTTATCCAGAAATATTTTCATTTTTTTTACTTTTAGATGTGTTAGCTGTTGTTATTTGCTATCTACTTTGTTAATATTAATTATTTTTGCAGCTAATTATTAATCAGTTTTTCTCCCCTTCCCTTTCTTTATTTCTTTCTCCTTTTCCTATCCCCTGGTCATGTCTGTAATAACTACCCAAATAAAAATAGATGAAATAAATAAAATCTTACTTAAAATAAGAAAAAATAGATGAAAATTCATTTCTTTAAGAAATGACTTATTTGCCATGACTGTGCTGTTGTATCGTGTGGTCTACTTGACCTCTGCTGGCAGTTCTAGTGTTGATGGATTTTTCCCATGAAAGATGGATCTGAATGTTATTGAGAAATAAACCTGTAAATAAAAGATGTAAGGACAATCCAGGCCTTAAACCTGTCCCGTGAGCCATAACTGTCTATGATAACAAACACCAGAGATTTATTGATTCATTTCTGCATCCACTGTGTGCTGTTCTTCCTCTGGTTGATCAGAAATCAGTGGTCTCTGTTTTTAGCTCATCATGATGATCAGTGCTGCACAGAAGAGTAGAAAAGCACTATATAAGAACCACTCCAAATAAACAATTGCACTTAGGATCTTTGACCTCTCCATGATCCATATTGTTTCCTCTCTTTCAGGGATAAACACCACAGCTGGACAGGACGTCACTCTGACATGTCGAGCTCCAAACAACAACAACATCATAGTTGTAGAGTGGAGCAGAGCTGACCTGGAGTCAGAATATGTCATTTTGTACCGGGACGGTCACTTTGTTCCAGATCACCAGCATCCATCTTTTAAGAACCGGGTGGATCTGCAGGACAGACAGATGAAGGATGGAGACGTGTCTTTGATTCTGAAGGGTGTCACGACTGCTGATAGAGGAACATACGAGTGTCGTGTCTTCAGGAGAAGAACAAACCGCAGGAAGAGAGCTAATCTGGAGACTGACCCTATCAGTGTCATCAGCCTGAGAGTTGTTGATCCTCCAGGTGAGTGAGTAGAGTTGAGTAAAAGTGAACAGTTATAGTTTGTCCTTTGTAACCTCTCTGCTCTGTGTTATTTCCTATTTCAGACAAGAAAATCATTACAGCTGAGTCTGGACAGAAAGTCACTCTGACATGTCGAGCTCCAAACAACAACATCATAGTTGTGAAGTGGAGCAGAGCTGACCTGGAACCAGAATATGTTCTTCTGTACCGGGATGATCTGTTTGTTCCAGACAACCAGCATCCATCTTTTAAGAACCGGGTGGATCTGCAGGACAGACAGATGAAGGGTGGAGACGTGTCTTTGATTCTGAAGAATGTGACGATTGATGATAATGGAACATTCGAGTGTCGTGTCTTCATGAGAGAAATACGCTCATGGAAACCCACCAGTGTCATCTACCTGAGTGTTGTTGATCCTCCAGGTGAGTGAGTAGAGTTGAGTGTGTGTGTGATCAGAGGTGAAGCTGCTTCCTGGTTGTTGATGTTTGTTTGTAAAGATGTTGTTGATGAGACTTTGTAGAAAGCAGCTGGTCTGAGTGATGTGATCAGAGTGCAGTAGATAATGTCTGACAGCAGTTTGAAGAGGAAATGGATTCTGTTCTGTTCTTCACTCATCACCTACCTGACAGCTGACACCTCACACCTGTTTCTCACCTGCAGGTCAGACAGGAGGAGTCATTAGAAGGCGTCATGGACTCTTAGCTGGTCTAATTTTTTTATTGTCCCTGCTGGCTTTTTTGATCTGCAGAAGACATAAGAAGCACAATCAGGAGTCACAATCAACCTCCAGCTGAAAAGCAGCCTCTCTGGAATGTTTAAGCTTTTTCGAACTGATCTATGAGAGTTTCTATCTTAGAGGTGACACTGGGCAGGGTAAAGACTTGTACTTATAGACTTGTACTTATAATAATAATAATAATAATAATAATAATAATAATAATACTTTATTGTTACTACTGAAGTGGCTCTCATACATGATATCAGCTTCAGTCATGTGACTTTGAATTTTGATGCTAAACGCAGAGCTTTGTCATCTGTTTTGTTTTTAGGTGACGAGGCAGAAAAAATCAAAATCAGTTTCCTGTTTCAGTCTTGAAAAAAGTCAAATCTGACACTTTGACAAAATAAAACTTTGCTTGTTATATATAATGTATAAATGTAATTATTTATATTGGTATAGTATTTATTTACTCAGAAAAACACATTTTTTTTCTCTTCTGTACTTTTCAAAAATACTTTTCAAGTATTTAGTCTTACTTTACTTTGTACTGTACTTTACTCTGAAGTGCCCTGATCTGACCCATGCTGTGGTTTTTACACTGTAAAAGAAAAGGTTAATTAAGCGATGCTTATGTTTTGTAATGAGATGAAGTGTTTTGTAAGTATCTGAAGGTATCCTGTAACTCGAGCTGACAGATTCATACATCATTGACCCTAAAATGACTTCTTGTATAAAATCATGGATGGATGCTTTTGTAATCTTCAGAATTTCTACAAAAAATTTGTTTGTGAAATTTCATTTTATTCTATAAACGGGTAGTTTATAGAATAAAAAAGTGAAGGAGAAGTGTTGAATGTTTTATCAGATTTTGAATGAAAGCTTTAGCAATGTACACATTAAAATATGTTTACTCTATACTTGATCGTTTTTCTTCATTTGTAATTGTGCTGAACGAGTTTTCCCACCAACGATGTGGAGATCCAACTTTTTTCAATCCAATTAAAATCAATGCATTCAAAAGGATCCTCTGGAAAAGAGTGGAATTCTCGGACCAGAGTTTAATACACTGAATCATATGAACAGCAGGAAAAAGTGGCTGGAATGACTCCTGGAAACTCCAGTGGAGACAGACGACTGGACGGCCCACTCGGAGCCACCAGCGAAGACAAAGAAGTGCTGGTATGGCACTGCAGAGTCCTCAGCGGGAACAGACGCAGGGCCGGTGCTAATTTAAAAAATCAAGTTGTTCAAAGTAGAAAAATATTTGAATATGTATTAATTTTATAGCATTTTGTGAGCATAAACATGCTTTTTCCCCCCAAAAAACAAGCTGAGACGGAGTTTTACTGTTTTTCCGTCACTGCAGAAAACAATAATAATGCATAAAAATCATTGATACTGTTAATTATTGCTATACATTTAGCAGCAAGATGGTAAGAAAATAAATCAGATGGCATGTATTATTTTGGGAAAAAATAGAGGATTTTATATCTTTGTAAATCATTATAATTATGTGATCTAACTGGTATTTAAAGATTTAAAATTCTGAATTTGAATGAAATTTTGACTGAAATGTTGCTGAACTCTGATGGACGTGTTTTTTACTTTGTCAACAAGACTGTGGTAACAAAATCAACTTGCTGAAGATCTCCTTTGAAAAATAAATACTCACGAGACAAAGTAAAAGACGCGTCCATCAGAGTTCAGCAACATTTCAGTTTGATTAAATTAACGTTTTTTTAAACTACACAGGGATTTATTTTCTCATGTATTACATGAGAAAAAATGTATTACAACACAATACTTTTTGCTTCATGTACAGGGTTTCCAAAATAAGTTTTATTTCAAGTAAACTAATACATTTGATTCAGGTAAAGCAGATCGTTACATTTGTTCTTGTTTTCTAAAAAGTTTTATTTCATGTAAAGCATTTCCAAGGCTGTTAGCCACATTGTCTTATATTGAACTTACTTACAGTGTGTCAAAACAACAACAACAACAACAACAACAACAAAACCTGTTAGCAGAGACGGGTCTTCCAGCGGAATCTGCATGAATATTGAAGATACTTATATTGTCTAGACGGAGGAATAATCACACGTGGGGCATCGGCTTTTCACCGGAACAACACTTAGTTTTTATTATTGAACTCTCGCGTGCACTCTGCAGCATAACAGGAAGCATCCTTTTGATGCTCATACATGCTTTGCAACAGTTGTGTCAAGTACAAACATTCTTGTGTTGTTGCTGCCAAAGCTATGTACTCTGCTTCACAAGTTGACAAGGCAACAGTTGGCTGCTTCTTTGTTCGCCATGACACCAAAGTACCTCCTTCATTCAGGCTTACGCAGTAACCTGTAGTACTCCTCCTGTCAGTCACATCCGCAGCCCAGTCTGAGTCACTGTGACCTTGTACTCTCAAATCTTTCTGTCACTTTTCCTGTAGCACAATGTCTTGTCTTTTGATTGTTTCAGGTACCTTAGAACATGTTTCACAGTAGTCCAATGTTCCACAGCTGGTTCTTTGAAGTGCTGTGACAGCTTACTTACAACAAAACTCAAATCTGGTCGTGTGCAAGAGGTCAAGTAAATAAGGCTACCTACTGCCTCTCTGTACATTCTGACATTGTTCATTTTCTCAGCATCATCATTGTAGTTCAACCTTTGTTCACAAGGAGTTGATCTTGGTTTACAGTCTTGCATTTGAAATCTTTCCAGTATGTTTTCTACATATCTCTCTTGTGACATTTTTACACAATCTTTGGTTTGCTCAAAATCAATACCAAGAAAATGTTTGAGTTTCCCCATATCTTTCATTTTGAATCTTGCAGTTAGCATTTCCTTCACAGTTTTCAAAACCCTTTCATCACTGGCTGCAATAATAATATCATCAACCCATATGATCATGATCACTTTTTCTTTTCCTGTTTTCCTTGTGTAAACACAATGATCTACAGGACTCTGCATGAAACCGTTCTCTATCAAATAGTCATGTAATGTCCTGTTCCAGTTTCGGCCTGACTGTTTAAGCCCATAAAGTGACTTTTCCAGCTTGTAGACCAGTTTCTCATCTGTTTTTCCTTTTACTTCATAGCCTTCTGGCTGCTCAACATACACTTCAAAATCTATTGGTGCATGCAAGTATGCGGTTTTTACATCCATCTGATGCAAAATCAGGTTTTCTTGTATTGCACACTGCATCAATACTCTTATGCTTGTCAGGTTAGCAGTCGGAGAAAAAGTTTCATCATAGTCTATCCCAAAACACTGGTTGTAACCTTTAGCTACGTACCGTGCTTTATATTTTTCTGATCCATCACCACTGTTTTTCTTCACATATGCCCATCTAACCCCCACTGCTTTCTTTCCCTCAGGTAAGATTGTTAGGGTAAAGGTGTTGTTCTCTTTTAAGGATTGCATTTCTTCATCCATAGCTGCTTTCCACTCTCTAGAGTTGGGTGACCTTGCAGCTTCACTGAATGTCACGGGTGAGTTACTTATCAGTCTGTAACAGTAGTCTATGTTAGTCAGCACTTGATCATCAATGTCTTCTCCTGACTCATATTCATTTAGATAATCTGGTTTCTTTCTTGTTCTAGAAGGATACCTTCTGGAGTTTTCAGTCTCATCACTAAGTGGCATCTGACTGTTCACTTCTGGTTGGTTGTCAGTATCTGGTTCCTGTGAACTGGTACTGGGGCTTTCCCTGTTCATGTTTGGTCTCTCCCTCACCTGTATGTCCTCATCCTCAGATGTCGTATCAGTTTGTGTTTGCTTTTCCTCATTGTGTTTGGTTACAAACTTAACCAGCCTAAACTTTTGCACTTTGGCGCTGTCTGGGAAATAAACCTTGTATGCTGGACTGTTTTTGTCGTAGCCTACAAAAATCCCTTTTGTACACTTAGAATCCAGCTTACCCTTGTTTTGCTTGTAAGCATAACACTCACACCCAAACTTTCGCATTCTGGATAGATTGGGCTTCCGCCCAGTCAGCAAAAAGTAAGGTGTCTGCCCTGTCCGGTTGTTAAAGCACCTGTTTCTCACGATAGCCGCTGTTTGAACTGCATACGTCCATAATTCCTTTGGTATGGCACTCTCAATAAGCATGCACCTCCCCATATCAAAAAGTGTTCTCCAGCCACGTTCTGCTGTACCATTCTGGTGAGGGGAATATGGGGCTGAAGTTTCATGTCTTATTCCATGTTTGTTTAACAATACCTGGTAACTCTTTGCCATGAACTCTGTGCCGTTGTCTGACCTGATACACTTTACCTTCCCGAGTGGGGCTGTATCGACCAAAAAGATTTCAGTTGCTTGCATTGTTTCACTTTTGTTTTTGAGAAAATATACAAATACTGCACCGGAAAAGTCATCGGTAAACAATAATGCATATCTGTGTCCATCTCGTGATTCTGGATCTATCGGCCCTGCTAGATCCGTATGTACCAGCTCGAGAGGTTTCTCAGCTCTCCTGTCAGGGTTTCTATTCCTAGTCTGGACAAATTTTCCCTGAATACACACCTCACAGTTCAAACTTTCTTTGTCAGTTTTCCCTTTGATTTTCATACCTTCAACCACATTTTGTAGCTTCAGAATGTCACTATGATTGCAATGTCCCAAAATTTCATGCCATGTCTGCACATCAAAACAATTATTACACTTATCATCGTACTCACTTACAGTCTCAAGGTAATAAAGTCTGTTGTGCTCATGGATGTGAAACTTTGTACCGTCTCTGTGTTGAAGGACGTTCCTTCCTTTCTTAAAGATGATAGTGGCTCCGTTCGTGGTGGCCGCTCTCACAGAGAAGATATTCTGTGGAAATGAGGGAATGCATAGGGCGTCTTTCAGTGTTGTTTTACACTGTCTCCCTCTGCTGTCTATTAAGCACACCTCTGCATCTCCTCTGCCTTCAGCCACTCCTTTACACCTGGTGCCATCAGCTAATTCCACACAGTGCGTTCCCGGCTGGAAGTCGTCATTAAATTTCTTGAACGCTGTTTTATCATTCAGGATGTGTGATGTTGCGCCAGTATCCACCATTAGGCCTTTGGTCCTGATGTCTTGTGGCTGTTGAGGTGCCGCGTAGTCATCGCTCATCCGGAAGACATAGGTGTCGTCGCTCTCTGCGTTGTCGCCCTCCTCCGAGGCTGTGCGTGCTTCATCATTCCGTTGTCGTCTCCTGCAAGTCGACTCTCGATGGGTGTTGCTCCTACAGTGACCGCACCACTGTCTGTAGCGGCATGCTCTGGCCTTGTGTCCCCGCTGGCCACACTTAAAACAGACTATGTCTGACATGTCTCTCCTGTGGTCATTAGCAGCTGCTGCGGGTCTCGCGCTGGGTTGCACTCTCGCCTTCATGATGTTATCCTCTTGTTCCATTAAGCGCATTTTCTCAGTGTCCTCATAGCTGCGGAGTTTCGTTTTAAATTCCGCAAACTTGATTTCTGATTCACTTTGCGTAATGTGAACGGAAAAAGGTTTAAATGTTTCTGGTAAACCTTTTAACACCATCGCTACAAGCAGACCATCACTAAGTGTCTCTCCAGCATTTCTCAGGGCTGTAATAAATGTCTCTGCGCGTATGATGTACTCCGTGACGCTCTCACTGCTTGCTTTCTTCAGAGAAGTCAGTTCGGTATAAAGGCTGATAATTCTTGGTTTACCTTTTCCTGCATAATAGTCTCTTAAAATTTTCAGTGCCTCGCGTCCATCATCGGCAGCTTCTCTCATCACGAGCGATAAACTCTTATCATCCAGGAACTGTATTAACTCTGCATAGGCCTGGGCATTCTTATCTTCGTCGTCCTCACTTTTCAATATTGTGTCTTTTAGACCTTGTAATCTAAGATGTCCCAAAAATTTTGTCTCCCACAGTTCATAATTCTTCTCATCTCCGTCAAAAACCAACCTTGCCCATCGGCCACTGGGTTCACCAGCAGGCTTATTCATGGTGCTAACTTAGCACGCTAGCCCTCACCGAACACGCTGTACTTTGCGACTTTTCTGGTGGTAAACTTTCCCCTGGCGTAGCTTCAATGTTTTCCTGGGCCCATAACCTGTTAGCAGAGACGGGTCTTCCAGCGGAATCTGCATGAATATTGAAGATACTTATATTGTCTAGACGGAGGAATAATCACACGTGGGGCATCGGCTTTTCACCGGAACAACACTTAGTTTTTATTATTGAACTCTCGGGTGCACTCTGCAGCATAACAGGAAGCATCCTGTCAAAATAAAATCACAACAGATGACAACGAGGGCATACCTATTAACTAGCTCAACAAAACCCCTAAAAACTAACCCCCCTTGTTTAGAGGTGATTGTCAGTTTGCTGGATTTTTACAGACGCTGAGAGAGATCATGTTCTACATTACTTTAAAAGTGATTTTCTAAATCTATAGTGTGTGAGGTTGTGTAAGGGGTGGCTTGCCCTTCTCGCCCTCGTGTGACAAACCATCTGTTGGATCATGGTTTTGAAACCTCAGCATTGTGAAAGGGAGGAAACATACTCCTGGCTGAGCATAAGATTTCTTCTTACAACTTAGAATCTCACTTCTAAATGAAATAAAAAATGTTTTTTCTAAGTATGGTTAATTTGTACTTTGACTTCTAAGTGTGACGGGTGCACGGCTGCAAGCTGGTGAGGCAAAAGCATTAGTAGAAGCAGTAACAGTCTCAATAGCAACAGCAGCAGCAGAGGTAACCCTTGTGCATCAGAAATCAGCAGCAATACAGTTAGCATCAGTAACAACAACAGCCCCAGCAGCAGCGTCTGTACAGTTAGCATCAGTAACAACAGGCTCAGAATGAGTTGGACAGGGTTTTGCAGATGTTGCAGATGTTGATGCAGGCACACTATTAAGTCTTGCAAACATAATGTCAAAATTTTTGTTTGTTTCTTCAGACCACCGTTTAAAAGCCCCAAAGTCAACCCGCCTAGCAGGAGTGGAGGTACCGTTATTACGTTTAAATAATTTGTTAGGAGGGTCCATGGTCTGGGTTTTAAAAGTCGGATCATGCATTAGACTTCTGGTGAACATGTCTAATACAGTACACGTTTTGTTTATTTCTTCGGTAATCCCAGTTAGAGCATCGATTATTTCTTGCATGTGTGCCTGTACGGCCTGGTGGTGTTGGTCGAGTTTAGCTTCAATCGAACGTAATGTATCAAGTATTTGATCTGTATGACTCTGTTCAGCAGGCTGCGTGTCTGCAACGTTCATGTAAGCGCCACACGCCGCTGGTACTTGAGAGTGCGTTCTGCCACCTTCTTCAAAATCTATGTGTGAATCGTCACTACTTCGGATACATTCTGGTGTGGTGGGTATGTGACCTAGATCGAAATCTGATGCACTCAAAGACATGACTGAAATCACGAGGCAGCCAACACAGGAAGAACTGCAGTCTGTGAAGATAGACATGTATTAAAACATTTTATGTACGCCTGTAGCCGTTTCAAACAGAATAAACGTGTCTCTTTTTTAAAATTTATTTTATTTATATATGCCCATGCTTACCTAGTGTGCGTTATTCCGAACGGCCCTGCTTCTGCACACACACGGTGCTCTGGCGTAGCTCTGCAGGTGTAAAACGGTCAGTCTTAGAACATTTGTAATTATTTCACCCCCCTTTTTAAAATACACATCTATACAGACAGTTGTATAAACACCTGTTGTAAGGTTTGACTCTGTGGTCACGGTGTCTGAATGTTTTTCTGCTCAATTTGTTAATCCTGGAACAAATCAGAGAACAAACGTTGTTATTACATAATTTAAAACATACAAGCGTTTAAAAATCCTGTAATTCTGCACACACCTAGTACCTGTTAGAGAACTCGATCCAGCTGTAAAGCCGTTTTCGCCGTTTTCCCGAACTCCGAAAAATGATGCTTTTGTTTTAGAAAAAAGTAATAAATAGTAAATAAATAATATGTTAATATAAAACCTTTAAAAATACAATAATAGGTTTGTTGTACTTACCGTTTACGATGTCCGTGTTGATCGTAAAGAAAACGGTCTGCTCCGCTGCAGGATCCTGACGCGAAAATGTCAGAGTTTCGGGCTCTGAGGCAGCTTTATATAGGATGGGTGTTTCCAAACACAATAGATGGTGTCGATCAGTCTGGGATCGATACACCTACAAGCATCAGCTTGTTATGCAAGTTTAAAACAATAAGGGTGGGGCTCGCAACTTGCCAAGATAAGGGGCCATTGATACTGGCTACAGACAATAGCAGCAACCCCCGCGTCTGCATCTGTGCAGCTTTTGCCTTCTCGAGGAATTACAAAAGAGCTGATACAGGCCACTTCAGACAATAGGCGGGGTCCCCGCTCGACTGATAGCTATACCTGTCGGCTCTTACCTTTTCCTAAGAAATCCCAACAATTAAATGATACCCGCGGTGGGCTTTTGCGTTCCTGAACAAATTCAAACAATCAGCCAGCTGTTGAGAGATGGATGGGGCTTGTGCGACTGGTTTTAGAAGTATCACTGCAGCATTTATTTCTAATGGGATGAATGGTATTTGTGATCACCCATTGTGTTAAAAACTAGCAGCCTCGGAAACCGTACAGAAGAATTCCAGTTTGAGCCGTTTTTTAAATAAATAAAAATATGTCCATCATGCTGAGACATCACAAAATTAGTGTGATTAAAACATAATTGGTTTGAAAGAGCGATACTGGCTGGAGCATTATTTTCTAAAGGGCTGAATGTTATGATCACCTATTACGTTAAAAAAAAACTTGCAGGCTCTGTCTCCCTATTGGATCAACATTCCGAAATCCCGATTTTTAAATAAAATGATCGCATCGCCCCCTTGTTCATAAGTGTTTAATTTGCGTTTAATTTAATGAAACCATTGTGTGTTTTAATTAAACTGTTTTTAAGGATCGCATATGTCTCAGCGTTCTATTATTTAGACATAGATTATTTAGTGTAACTAGTTTAGGAGCATTTCACTTTCTTTTGCGCTCCGAAAGAGACAGAGCCTAGTAGTTTTTAAACAGAATAACATTTATCCCTTTAGAAATAAACTTTTCTTGTGATACTTCTAAAAAACACATATTCACACCTAGTCAATGTTCCTTTAATGCAACTAATCCTATAATTTCTATAAGCTAACAAATTTCCCATCCGTGGGACTAATAAATGTTATCTTATCTTAATTATCTACTCACACAAACATCCTGCAACAGTAAGAGTCAATGATTAGACGCGGGGTTACAGGTGGGGCCGGAACAGTCATCAAAAACAATACATGCTGTTTCCTTATCACGAGCATCCCAAAACACAATGTTCACATAGAAAGGTGCACTCCCCAACTGCACCTCCATAGTTTCCACCTTTTTTTTCTTTACAGCCTGCTCTTTATCTCTGCATGTCAGAGACCAACTGAAACCAAGTCCACCTACATATAAAACACCTCATCAGACACACGGCGTTTTCCTCAGCACTTCACAACTGCCCTCACGATCACAGCATCCGCGAATTTAACCACGCCTCATTCTACGGATCTATGTGGGTTTCCTATATTTAGGTGATGCGTTCATTTTATTTTATTTTTTTAAATAAATAAATAAACGGTTCTAATAGGACTTTCTTCTGAAAACTCGTGTTTCACGACTTCTCATGAGAGTTTAAATTTCGGAATCGTGATCAATAGACAGAGCACGTCAGTTTTTAAACAGAGTACCGCAAATAACATTCAGCGTTTAGAAATGTTGCGACACTTCTAAAAAAAACCTTAATTGTTCTGCCCATTTAGAAATCAGCGATTGTTTCAACCGAAGGCTTCATCCGCTGGGGATGCGGGGGGTGTTGCAAAGCAGAAGGCCGCAGGGTATCTCGTTTTAACCTTTTCGGGCCCCAGACACGGCGGTGTGAGGTAGTTAGTTAGAGGGAAAAATCATTGATACTGTTAATTATTGCTATACGTTTAACAGCAATGATTGCAAGAAAATAAATCAGATTGCATGTATTATTTTGGGGAAAAATAAGGATTTTATCTCTTTGTAAATTATAACAATTATGGGATCTAACTGCTATTGAAAGGGTTAAAATTCCGAATTTGAATGAAATTTTGATTTTCATGACCAGCACTGATGCTAATTTAAACAATCAAGTCAATGAAAGTGGAATTTAGTTTTAATATATATACATTTCATAGCATTTTGCAAACATAAATGTGTGGTGGCGAACAAGCTGAGAGGAAGTTTTTTATGTTTTTTCTCTCCCTGCACCAAAATAACTTTGCATAATAATCAATGTTGATGTGAATCAATTACATGTACCAGACTCTACTATTATTAATACAAGAAATTCCAGTAGCACTGCAAATATATCAAAATGTGACTTTTGAGGTTGTTTTCGAACAACTGCATTGTACAAACAAACTGGTGTTTAAAGGTTTAAAAATGTAAAAAGTTATGACTATTTTGTATTTATGAAAAGAACTGATGTTAGTTAAAAACTTTATGCAGAAACATTTGCAAAAAAATTAAAGTAAATAAAACAAACAGACCTAATCTGTTGTTGGAAACTTTTGGCCACGAACAAGCTGAAAGGGTCGTGACTTCAAACAAACACAGAAGGTTTTAATCTTGACGGTGAATTCACAATTTTGCATCTTTTAGACTGTGTGATCCTCTGATTACTCTGAGCTGTTATGCTGTGGTTTTACACTGTAAAAGAAAAAGCCTCACAGTCTTTGAATCTGACCTCTGACCTCCAGAAGGCCTAAAGGTCCAGCTGTTTCACGTGTATTGAGTTCATTTATAGCTACTAACTCACTGCAGTAAAGCTTCTGATAATCTTTCTGGGTCATGCACAATGAGGTTTTAAATTATCTTTTTTTCACATTCATATCTAAAACAGCTGTGTAGTGATTAATACATTTGCCTCACAAGTGACAGGTTACTGATGAACTGATCCCTTAAAATAACCAGTGAAATGTGAAAGAATCACCTTAATCCTAAACAGCCTGATGGTCAAAGAAATATTTATTGTCCCCGATGGGAAACTGGTTTGCAGTGTCCACACATCATACAACACAAAAAAACGAAGAAACAAAAGAGAACAGTCCAAATCTCACCAGTAGCATCAACAAAGTCTTGCAGATGGCAACAACACTTACAGTTCAGAGTTATTGATCATGGAAACAGCAGCAGCTATAAAAGACACCTGATGTCTCTTGCTCTTCACTGCGGACGCTTTATATCGACGACCTGAGGGAAGCAGCTGAAAATCATTAAAGAGAGGATGGTCTGAACATATAATCACACAGGTCGCCTTCCTCAGCACCTGCCTGTTATAAAAGTCCACAAACTGAACCTGAGTCCTCCCTGAAATCTGATCAGCCACTTTAACCAGTTTACTAAGTCTGGTCTTATTGGTCAAAGACAAATTAGTGTACAAAGCAATGATGCAAAACATTAAAACAGATTCAATAGAAATTTCACATGAAACATTAAAAACTCTTTTAAAAAGTACAGTCACTGTTAGACCTTTTTCACTGTAGCATCAAAGTGTGACTCAAAGGACAGAGCTTTGTCAAAAACAACCACCAAATACTTAGAACTGTCCACCAGTTCAGTGGCTGCAGCCTTTACTACTGTTAGTGCAGGATGATGTTGATGTTTGTTGATCTCTAACGATGGCTGATCACACCAAGAAGCAAACATCCACAACAGGCCCATGAGAATCCTCTTCACCATGAAGGAGACTCACAATGACTGTGTGGTGATGATGATGAGCTGAAGCAATGATGAAATACAACAGAGTAAACGCACAGCATAGACTGCACACACCCACACAAACATTTGTCACGATTCCAGTCAGTCAGAGGTACGGAGCCTCTTTTATTCAGACGTCTGTGTCACTTTTAACTGTCTACTTCTCCACCCTCTGCTCTCAGCTTGTTGTTTTGGTGTAGATGTAGTAACAGTAACATATGAGGAACTTTATTCAGCACCAGCAGCAGATTTCCTCTGGTTGGTTTCAGAAACTTGATTGGTCCATTCTGCTGACAGGAAGCATCAGAGCACCTTTCTTTGTAGACAGATGCTGTTTGCAAAATAATTAAATGGCATTTCATATAATTATTTTGTTTTGCTTATAATAACTTAATATAAATGTAGCTTCATGCTTGGCAAATGAAAGGTTGCTGGTTTGATTCCAGCTATAGACACTAAACCTCTCTGGGATTGTGTCAGGATGGGTATTTAGTTTAAAACTGCCAAATCAAACGTGGAGCTTTAGCAACCTCCCGTGACACACAGTTGATATGTTACTGCAGGACTTTTGATGTAAGTTAAAGATTTTCTTTAAAAAAATAAAAATAAATAAAAAGCGAAAGAAAGCAAATACTTGCAGTGTGGGTGTGACCACACAAGCCTTTATTAATTATAGTAATGTATACTTTATCAGTCCCGGTGGGGAAATTACTCTCTACCATTGTGCCATTCACTCAGTGGGAAGCCACTAAGCAGGAGCACCAGGGAGCAGTGTGTAGAGATGGTACCGTGCTCTGGGGTACCTCAGGGTAGCAGTTCATTGAATTCAGACCCCCGACCTTCGATCACGGGCTGACCACTCTACCACTCCGTGCCCTAAAATGTTTTCGAGCCAGCCAGGAGTCGAACCTAGAATCTTCTGATCCGTAGTCAGACGCGTTATCCATTGCGCCACTGGCCCGTCGCTGTCAGATATCAGTACATCAGCACTACGATCGCAACAAATGAAACCTTGAATTTTTTTTAACCCGTTACCTGTGCTATGAGTTTAAGAAACTCTGTTAATTCAGGAAAAATTGGCTATTTTAAAGCTATAATTTGACTTTTTGGAGCCGTGTGACCTCATCTTTGTTCTGTGCTGAAAGCAGCTTCTTGATTCAGGCTGATTTTGTTTCCTCTGCTGTCTGACGGGGATTGATCCGCACAGACCACGGGTGATTTAGTGACACTGTTTGTCACAAGATGTATGAAACACTGTGCGACACACACGACTGAATTCAACATGATATAAACAGATGTTTATAGGTGCTGTAATCACTGATTTTCCACCATAGTCAGGTTTAAATTAGCCTCTGATAGTGAAGCTAAACTTCACCACACGGTTAATATAAATTTACAGCTGCTACACTTTTTTTTAACTGATAATGCATCACTGTAAACTTCACCACAGTACCGCACTGAGCTGAAGAAAACGGCCTATCTGAACTGATCATTAGTTCTGGTCTGTCAGACATTTTCTACAAGTGCTTTAAATGATTGTGCAGATAATAATCTGGTCTTTCACTGTGTTTCATGAACAGGAGGGATGTTTGCTGTTTGGCACTGATCCAGCAGGACACCTGAGAAAACAGAAAAGCAGCTTCTAAATAAATTGAGCAGAAAAGAAAAAAAACACAATATTAGTCATTTGACTGTAATCTTATAACTAATCGGTGTATGTGTATAAACTCTTTCCCAGGAAACCTGAATTCAAACGTTTCAGACTGTGTGCATTATAGCGCCCTCTGGTGGAACTCCTCTCCCTGACCTACAGTCTTTAAACCAGGAAGTCCCTCATATATTAATCAGTTTCTGGAGCTCTGAGAAAGTTTTACAAATGAAAATCATCCAAGAATTCAAAACACATCATTCAAAGTCTCATGTTTATATCAGGAGGTTTTCTTTAACAGTCTATAAATCTATGAAGGAAATTTTTTGTTTGTTTTTGTTGAAATACCAAAAGTGAACAATGCTACTGATAATATAATAGTATGATGACGGTGACAGGTGTAATGTAACCTGAAAGCAGAAGTTAGTTTAGCTGATTTAGGAAAAGTGAGTGTTGGTAAGTAGCACCAGGTTAATCTGACTGCAGGTTCAATCATGGCCTGTGCTGCCATCTGCTGAGACAGTTCACCTGGAGAGAAAGTAGGAAGAAAAACTTTGTCAGTGCGTCTCTTTCATGAGGAGGGACGGGGAAGAATGAATCCTGTGGTCAAAGGCAGAGAAGGAAATGAGATCTCTGCTCTCCTTTAAAAAAAGCGCTGTCTCTAATTTCCCTTATATTTATTTATTTTTGTGATCCTGCATTTATCAAAGCTCCTCTATGTGAATATTGAGATCGATTACTATCAATCAGTGTTGGGGAGTAACGGAATACATGTACCGCTGTTACGTATTTAAAATACAAAATATGAGTAACTGTATTCCGTTACAGTTACCGTTTAAAAAGGTGGTATTCAGAATACAGTTACTTTGTTGAAATAAATGGATTACACTGCGGTACTTTCCTGTTTCATATTGTCGCGGGTCAGGACTGTTTGGGTTTTGTTTGACAGCTACGTTCTGTTGTTCCAGGCGGCAGCGTTACGGTTGCCATGGTTACAGGGCGACGCTCTCTCTCTCTCTGCGACTGTGTGTTTCCTGGGTGAGAGAGCGCCTTTTCGTTGTTGTTGTTGTTGTTGTGCTAAGCTAACAGGCAGAATGCTACAAGCATAGCTCTAAAGAATGTAGCATCATGGGCAGTGTAGTCCGTGTTGCAGGGAGAATGGACTGCCATACACGTTATGGGTCTGTGAGCGCGAGGAGGGAGAAAAAGGGGAGTGGAAAGGTACGAGCAGTCATCGAGGAAAAACGGGAGCTGGAAGCATGTAAATATAATAATAACCACTGCAGCCAAGAAGAGTGCCTGACGAGCCCAGTTGTAAGTAAGCTATTAAGACTCGACTGTACACCGTGTTCGTGTTTTCCTCTGAAAACAATAAGTTCCGTTGGAGCAGTCTTTCAACGCCTCTCTCTGTCTCTCGCAAGAAAAATTGACCCACACAACAAAGTAAAGCTATTTTTCGGCTACGAGCCGACAGGGACCCCGCCGTATTAGTCAGAGGTCCCTTTACTACAGTTCGGAGTCGCGGACCTTCAGTAATAGTAATAAATCACACAGCAATAGTACATTCACGTTGTTGTAAAAAGCATGATAATATATTAAGTAATCCAAAGTATTCAGAATACGTTACTGTCATTGAGTAACGTAACGGAATACATTACAGAATACATTTTGGGGCATGTATTCTGTATTCTGTAATGGAATACATTTTAAAAGTAACCTTCCCAACACTGCTATCAATCTGTGAGGAAAAATCTATAGAGACATTTAACAGCAAAGTCAACCAATATGATTATTGATAGGTCTGCATCAAATTACAAAGAACTGTGCACACATTTTAAGAAACTCCTTTGATTTCCTGACACAAATATCTAAACACCAGTGGCTCCCTGGATCACTATCCTCCTGCTGTGGACCTACTTTATGAAGTCATCGCCATTATTTATGCTTGTGCATTAATTACTTTTATCCGCCCCTGCTGCCAAGCATTGACACTGTCTGTGCCAACCGGGATAACGCAAAAGTTCCCTTCTCCAATTACAAGCGAGGTACTGAGGGTGAAGCAACAGAACTCCTCCCCCCCCCGGTTGGCACAACCAGTGTCAGCGGCACAAATGATTGACAGCATCTTTATCCAAAAACAAGAATGGGTGTGGTAAAGGTTTTAGAAGATAGACTAACCTGAGGTTAGTAACCTCACTAACAATCCACATAATGGGAATCGTGCACTTTGACTGTGCTTCATGAAACATGTTTGCTGTAACATCTCCGTGGCTCTGCTGGACTTTACTGTCTGTCTCCCTCGTGGGCTTTACCTGTGCAGGTGAGTTTGGTTTTAAATCCTATCGATTTATTTCTTACACGCTGTTAGATGTTAGAGCTGCTTTAGGTTGGGCCACTCACAGAGAGGACGCAGGTCTCCTGTCAACAAAACTCTTCTGTCATGTGAGAAAGTGGATGTTAGTTTTTAAATGTACTCACACACATTTACATAACAGTTTGTATAATGAAGCTGTGAAGAGAAGAGTCTGCTGTAAAAGACTTTAAAGCGGTGTCAGATAAACATGGACAAACTGCTGTAAAGGTTTATTATTATTGATTTATCCTTCAGACACTTCTGATAATAGAAAATCTACATTTACTTCAACCATCACTCCTTAAATCCCCTCAGCTCTGTACGATTAACATGAATCACTGGTGACCCTCTGTGTAGTAGCTGGATCCCCTTTTCCCAAAAAAGCAGGAACCTGGGTGAACCACCGAAAGCAAAGGTTCCTTATTCTTTGTAGAAATGACTCTAAATTCATGCCAGTGATTATTTATCTGGAATTTGGAGATGATGAATCAGAATAATCTTTTGTGTTCGCAGCAGAATTAAGATGTAAGACGTTCATGTCAGTGTAGCTGTTTTCTGTGTTATTGCCAAGACTGCAGTGTCATATTAATGAGTACAGTACATGTTACTGATGGGAGCTGTGCATGTGATTCCCGTGTAAATACATTCAGTTGAGGAAGATGACCGAGAAGAGGACAATACTGCACATACACAGGCAGGTATTTAGATAAACACTTTATTTATCCACAGAGGGAAACTCACAGGAGCTCATTTAAAAACAAAACCCTTCAGTCATAATTGTAAAAGTACTAAACAGATAGAAATGAGTTCTCACTCAATGTGAACAAAACTACAATTATGTTATCTGGAAACTGTAGAAAATATTCTGTAGTAAAATTGTTGATAAATAATGTTAAAGTCTGTCTGTAACTATGGAAAATAGCTATAAATCCGACCGTGACCTGGATACACTGTGAGGATTCTCTCTTACTGTTACGCTCATCGCAAGATGCAGGTTAAATGGGGAAGCAGTATTTCTGCTTCCTTTGGTGTTAGCAGTGGTGTCAGACAGGGTGGGATTTTGTCTTGAATTTTATTTAATTTATGTGTTGATGACCTTTCCATACAGCTGGCAGCCTGTAACACTGGGAGTATATTAGGATAATCGGCTTAATTTGAACTGACATACTCTTGAGGTTCATAAAAAGGTGAAACACCTCAGTCACTTTAATACTGATCAAATGAAGGATGATGACATATACAGACAATACTGTAAGTTCTATGTGCAGACAAATACATTTACACACAAATTCGGCTTTTTTCAGATTCTGTTAAAGTGGCTTTGTAGCATAATGGACACCGATCTATACTGCCCCCTTGTGGTCATCTTGCTACAAACAATGCAGCATGCAGAAGCTGTATACTTTACTAATCACTTAGATTTCAATACTTAGAGGAGAGTGGTGAAGCCTGAGGCAACACATGTAAAACTTCACATCAAACTTTATGGAAACTTTAGAAAACATCTGCATGATTAAGATTTAGAGAGCACACCAACATTCTGTTTTTGAAGTTCATGGATTGCATAAAATTTAAAGTAAAATTAAAACCAAAACCTCTAAACTAAAGTTCTCAGAGTGTCTGCTCCTCTCTCTCTGTCTTTGTCTCCTCAACAGGATCATTTGTAGTGAATGTGACTCAGACCTCCTATCAGGCAGAGGAGAACCACAACATCACACTGGAGTGGACGTTCACAGTAGAAACAGGCAGATCCCCCACATATCTAATAATTTACTGTGACCTGATAACTGGTGATAAATCCTCACTCCTGTATCATGTCCACAATGGTGCTGAAGTCTCAGAGTCTCAGGATGAAAAGTTTTCAGGGCGAGTTCAGGGTGACAAAGACGCCCTCAGAGAAGGACGAATCAGACTCCAGCTGTGCAGACTCAGGACTGAGGACTCGGGTCAATACAAGTGTAAAGTAAACACAGATTATGGTCTCAGCTCTGCGAGCTGTAGACTCAACGTCACTGGTAAGTTTTAACAAGTCAAAACTGAACAATCACTTTTATATTTATGGTCTGTTCAACTTTTATGTGCAATGATTGTGATTTATGACTGAAAAACATGAAGTGTTGTTCATGTCAAATATGGTTCTCATTTTATTTGTCTGTTACAGCAGCTGCTTCACCATCACAAGAAGAGAGAGACTGGAAGATTGTTATAATTGTCCTGACAGCAGCAGCAGCATTAGTAGCTCTGCTGATGTGCGCTTTACTTTGGTCTGTGTTTAGAAAAAAGTGCTGAACTTCTGTACAGCTGTAAACATCCAGAGTCACTAAACCAAGATACTCCCTGCCTTTGACGTCTCCTTCAAGTATAACAAGTTACATGTTGATATGAACAGTGTAAATGAACTGATTCTTATATGTTGCTTTTGTAATTGACCTGAGGATTTCAAATGTTTTATATAAACGTCCTCATTCACACACATTCATACAAGAACCTTTTGTTTGTATGTCTGTTCTATACAAGTCCTTTTTGTATAACACGAATAGATAGAAATATATGTAGATATTAATAATACTCTGTTTTACAAACCCCATTTTCAAAAACATTGGGAAACTTTCTAAAACTGCAATAAAAACTAAAATGTGGTCATTCACTTTAACTTTAATTTAACAGGCAAATTAACAGAGAAAAGATTTTCAGTGTTTTTAGTAACAAACTCATTTCTATTTGATAAACACATTTAGAAATTGATGCCTGCAACCCTCTCCAAAAATGTTGGGACAGAAGTAAATTTCACCTTTACTTTTAATTTCACATCTTAATCTTTCTGAAAATGAAGAAACTCATTTTTACAATTGTACAAGTGGAAATTCTTCCTGATTCTTTTCACGAGGGCGATGGAAGCCTCAACTGATGGTGTCTTCACATATGTGGAAATCCTCCACACCAACACAGAGGCTGGTCTTTGCACCTTCCTCTGATAACAGCGTGGAGCTTTTTCTTCTTTGAAACGTTGAATTGAATGTCTGAAGTACTGCTGAGCCCATGTGGCCGTCAGTCAGTTTTTACTGATAATAATAAAAAATGTCTGTGAAAACTTTCAGTGTGGGTTTATCCACACAGGCTGTTTGTTACGTCATTTTGTTTTTAGGCCAAAAAGGAAAGTCTTTTCAGGGTTAAAGTGTTTCTTTTGATTTTAGCTGCCAGCTCTCACTCTCACATGTGTCAGCTCTTCAGTTACTACCAGAGGGTACAGAGGAAACTTCCTGCAGGAAATAAGCAAAGTGCCCTCATCTAACATGGTACACAGCAAATTCAAAAGTGTTAAATGTTTTGGTGTTAATAGTCTTCTTGCAAAAGTAGAGTTAATTTTACTCTAAGCAGAGTCACATTCTTTTAATGTAACTCTGAGGTGTAAAATTATAGTAGTTAAAATCGAGTGTTAAAAATGAGTGTTTCTCTGTCAAATCTGGAGGTGTTACAATGGAAACATTAACTCTTGACCTCTGAACTCCTAGACGGGCTATGACACCAACAGAGTAAATTCACAGACTCCGCCCCCAGCACGGCTCCAATCGAAGCTGAAGTGAAGCCGTTTCAGAACATTTTGCTCTACATATTTGAGTTGTTTGCCATGCTTGGTAAGTCATTTTTTCAAAGATTGTTTCAATTATTATTATGAGCTTTTACTTCTGTGGCTCTTTGGAGTTGAGACAAAGCTGTGTGAAAGGCATTAGCCATGTTGCTCGCTGATAGCATAATATTCTGTTTTAGCTAGCTGAAAGGTATTGTTTGCGGGCAAATACCACAGCCTTGAAAAAAAGCTTGCATGTGAATTTTCAGTCAGACTTTTGGTCAAATACACCTAAAACAATGTCTAGAATGTGAAATGTTGGTATAATGGTGCTACTTGAAGCCTGAAAACGATCGCCCATAAAAAAAAAAAATTTAAAAAGCGAGCAAACAGCAGTAGCAGACGTCCTGACTGGATTCTACGGTAGCATTTAGATCCCTCCAGAGTTTTGTGCACACGGTTTAGGTAAAAATTAAAAAGGTTGAGGTTTTACATTTAGTTCAGTATTACCTGTTGTCTGTGTCTTTGTCTTTTGGGAAAATACTTTACACAAGTAATGGCTCAAAGAGGATGTCTTTTTTTTTTTTTTACTGTGCTGCAATTGTTTACTGGATTATTTGTGCCATTAATTAGTGTCAACTAATTTTTATTCAATCTCCACACAGGATATGCTTGTGAAGATGGAATATGGGGGAGAGCAGAAGTGCGTTGAAGTTCCACAAAGGGATGAATGAAGGACATGCATATTGTATTGAAGAAATAAGTGATGAGAATGCTGTTATTTGCATTTACCAGCTCACCTATGTCAGACCTTTTGATAAACACAATTCTAATGAAAGTGAGAACATGTACACTGTTACATCTTTCAGAAAATGTTTTGAAATTGTGGTGCACAGTTCAGAATAAATGTTTTTCAAAAACCATTGCATCTTTTTAGTAAATGTTTATTTCCAAAAGAAATTTCTAGAAGTTCAGAACAGTAAAATTCCCGCTTTTTAGAATGAATTAGAAGATAACTCTTAAGTAGTTAAACTAAAATACTCTTTGAGAGTTAATATATAAACTCTTAACACTAAGTGTTAAATTATCAACTCCAGACAGATTTGGTGTTTAACACTAAATCAGAGTTAATGTACCAACTCTCCAAAAAGAGTTAAATTAACACTCTCTGGTGTGGACCCATATAGACACTTTAATAGTGTTGAAGTCAAATCTGACAGTATTAATTTGGACATGCTGGATTTGCTGTGTACAAATGTTTCTTTCATTTAGCATCATATTGGCTTTGATACAAAGTAACTCAATTGTCTGGATGGTTTGAGGCTAAGAGATGTGAGACCAACACTAACCCTGTAACACGATAAATTTGTGTTATCTTAACCCTTTATGTTTTAAGTTATGAGTTAAAGAAATGCTCTTAATTTCAGGAACAAAAATGAACTATTTTAAAAATATCATTTGACTTTTGGAGCTGTGTGACCTCTGATTCGTTCTGTGCAAAAAGCCGCTTCGTGACTCAGACTGTGCTGGAGGAGACGTAACAGAAAGGGAATCATCCACACAATAGGGGTCAGAAGGAGTGTGAAAAATGTTAAGTTCTTCCTGTACTGTGTGAATATTTGATGATCTGAGTAGAAATTTGTCCTGACATTTAAAAGAACAAGTCAGCAGACAAATACATTAAAATGCAGTGAAGCCAGAATGTTATGCAGATGCTAAATGGGGCAAAACTTTTTCTTTTTTTTCGTTTCCAAAGACTTTAATGACAAAACATCTTAAATGTGACATCAAAACGTCTGGAATAATAATTTAACTCTCAACATCAAAATAAATATTCATTACTATTTAATTAACAGCGGTTTAATTATGACGGTCAGCTGAGGGGATGGACCAAGAGCCAGGATAAAGATGGATTTTAAACTGAATTATTCAATTATTCAGCAAAGATGCCTCAGAAGATAGAAGATCAATTCTTCTTTGGGAGTTTTGGAGCAATCACAAGAAAAAAGACGAACACGAGAAGTAACAAACCAGAAGCTATCAGCCCATAACGTCCTCTACTGACGCCACCCTCCTTCCCTCCATCCTCTGTGTGTCCTCCTGGCTGACCTGCAGGTGAGAAACAGGTGTGAGGTGTCAGCTGTCAGGTAGGTGATGAGTGAAGAACAGAACAGAATCCATTTCCTCTTCAAACTGCTGTCAGACATTATCTACTGCACTCTGATCACATCACTCAGACCAGCTGCTTTCTACAAAGTCTCATCAACAACATCTTTAGAAACAAACATCAACAACCAGGAAGCAGCTTCACCTCTGATCACACACACACTCAACTCTACTCACTCACCTGGAGGATCAACACTTTACCTGATGGAAGTTTTTTATGTGTCTAATAGCTTTGCTTATATTAGTAAATGTATTTAAATAACATGTAGTCAAGATGATTTATGGATGGGTTATGTGTAAAGTAAAAAATAAAAAAAGAAGCTATAAAAGCTATTTTAAAAATTAAACTTATGGCAAATGCATTATTGTTCCCACTGTGTCTTCAGCCATCTGCCACTAGATCAGGCTGTAGCCAAAGCATTGTTAGCTGATTTTTTTTATTATTATTATTTTAGATTTTAGGTCTTATAGAGATGGTTGTCATGAATTTTGGGAGAATGTGCATCAGTCATAATGCCACACGCTACAGCTGATGATATTTCTTTTTCAGATGTTAATTTGGCAAATTTATCAGATCATATTAGATATTTTAATATTATATGACATCTTTTTCAGTAATGTTTTTTAATAATGCACAAAAACGTTTAATTTATTAAAAATGCATTTTTCTCCATTCTCTTTGTAATTTTGTATAACGTGTTTAAAGTATAATGTGACATGTTTATGCGCTATGCCGCTATGTGACATTTAAAATGTGATCATGATTGTACTAATCGATTAGTTGATTGGCTGAGTAACGTGGTATAATTTCCTTGGTACCAGGAACATCCCGATCACAGGATGTCCCTGTACCTGTCCCACAGTCACACAGCCAGTTTAGATCTGGCAACGGTTTTCCTTTGCTCTGTGTGTAAAGAGCAATTTCTTCTCCAAGCTCAAAAACATCGTTTGGGCACTTTGCTCCTAATCAGCCACCTTACTTATGTGTAAGAGAATGTGTCAGCGATGAGAGGGGGTGTGACCAGGGTGACAGCCAGTGAACCGTCGCCAGCACTTTATCCAATAACAAGCATGGGCGTTGGGAAAAATAAAAAAACAGGAATCAAAAACACGACTCCTTCCGTCACCCAACATAACTTCCGTTTGTGAACTTTAAGTGTGCTTCATGAAACATGTTTGCTGTAACATCTCCGTGGCTCTGCTGGACTTTACTGTCTGTCTCCCTCGTGGGCTTTACCTGTGCAGGTGAGTTTGATTTTAAAATCCTATCGATTTATTTTTTCCTCACAGAGATCATCCTATGTATGCAGATGACCTGGTTGTTTTTAGTCCCAGTAGTGCTGGATTACAGCAGCTTCTGAATATGTTGTGCAATATGATATAAAGAACAATGCTGATAAAAGTGTTGATATGTAGAGCCAAGCAGGACAAACAGCTAAATTTCCCTCTGTTAAAACGGTCCAAAAAACCCTCGAGGTTCATAAAAAGGTGAAATACCTCAGTCACTTTATTCCTGATCAAATAAATGATGATGACGTATAGATACAACGCTGTACGCTCGATGTGCAGGCAAATGCATTTCCACGCAAATTCAGCTTTTGTTCACTTCCAGTTAAAGTGACTCGTTTTGTTTAAAGCTTATTGCACACAGCTATGTACTACCTCCGGAGGTCATCTTACAAGCAGTAGCTGAGAGTGTTTGGATTTTTAAAGCACTTTTAAGGAAGTTAATGTTCACTTTTAGAGAACGACTGCATGGCTCCACTAACGGTAAAATTTTAACACACAGATGTGACAGTGAGTTGTTCCCGTTACTCATCCAGTCTGAGGAAGCACTGCTTGAAGTGTTTGTGTATTTACTGATTTCTTTTAAGTCATTGTGTATTTTATGTATTTTGTGGTTTTATATCTGTACAAATATTTCATATATTTTTTATTAAGGTGTATCTGTTCTGTTTTGTTTAGAACTATGGACATAAAGTCTGTCAATAAAGATTGATTGATTAAAACATGCACAAGCTTCAGTGTGAAGAAGCATCTCTGTATGGAGAGATGCTTTGTAGCAATAATTTACATTACAAATCCCTCTGTGTACTTCCCTGGTCACTTAGATTTCAATACTTAGAGGAGAGTGGAGAAGCCTGAGGCAACACATGTAAAACTTCACATCAAACTTTATGGAAACTTCAGAAAACATCTGCATGATTAAGATTTAGAGAGCACACTAACATTCTGTTTTTGAAGTTCATGGATTGCATAAAATTTAAAGTAAAATTAAAACCAAAACCTCTAAACTAAAGTTCTCAGAGTGTCTGCTCCTCTCTCTCTGTCTTTGTCTCCTCAACAGGATCAGTTGTAGTGAATGTGACTCAGACCTCCTACCAGGCCGAGGAGAACTACAACATCACACTGGAGTGGACGTTCACAGTAGAAACAGGCAGATATCTAAACATCTACTGTGACCTGATAACTGATGATAAATCCTCACTCCTGTATCATGTCCATAATGGTGCTGAAGTCTCAGAGTCTCAGGATGAAAAGTTTTCAGGACGAGTTCAGGGTGACAAAGACGCCCTCAGAGAAGGACGAATCAGACTCCAGCTGTGCAGACTCAGGACTGAGGACTCGGGTCAATACAAGTGTAAAGTAAACACAGATTATGGTCTCAGCTCTGCGAGCTGCAGACTCAACGTCACTGGTAAGTGATAACAAGTCAAAACTGAACAATCACTTTTATATTTATGGTCTGTTAAACTTTTATTTGCCATGTTTGTGATTTATGACTGAAAAACATGAAGTGTTGTTCATGTCAAACATCATGATGGTTCTCATTTTATTTCTTCACAAGTAGATATTTTCATGTCTTTTACAGCAGCTGCTGAGCAGAGATCAACTTCACCACCACAAGAAGAGAGAAAGGACTGGAAGAATATTTTAATTTTCCTGACAGCAGCAGCAGCATTATTAACTCTGCTGATGTGGAATTTATTTTCGGTCGTGCTGAGAAAGAAACGAGAGAGACCAAACTTCTATGCACCTCTAAACTCTCAGGGACAGACTCTATAAACCAAGATACTCCCTGCCTTTGACGTCTGCTTTGAGTATAACAAGTTAGTTGTTGATATGAACTGTAAATTACCTTAATTTCTTTTTAAATTTACTTTTGCTTTTGTAATTTACCTTAATTTTAATTGTCTTGACAGCAGCATCAGTATTTTTCCCAGTCAGTATTTTGCTGATGGTTTTCACTTTACTTTGGGAACTTTTTTCTAAACACAGTCCAAACTTCTGTCCAGCTTCTATCAGCAAAAGAGTCACCATGTGGGTACATGTGGGTTCAGGGGTCATATGAGTTTACATGTGTTTAATAGCGTTTTATTTAATGAAACCATTATGTGTTTTAATTAAACTATTTTTAAAGGATTGTATAGGTCTCAGAGCTCTGTTATTTAGAGATAGATGATTTAATTTAACTAGTTTAAGGGTATTTTAACTAGTTAGGATCATTCTGCTTTTTATTTAGTGCTCTGAAACACACAGAGGCTAATAGTTTTCAAACAACATGTATACCTTTAGAAATAAACTGTGATACTTCTAAAAGCACATATTCACACCTAGCCACACTAGCACTGTATCAACCCCCAATGTTCCTGTTAAGGAATATACTCCAAAACACTTCTTCAGCAAAGACTCAGAGAAGAGAAACACACAGAACTTCTTGCTAGCAAGGGCAGTCTCCAGAACTGAGACTCGCCCTAAGAAACTGCCCCGGTCTTTATTTATACTTCAGTGTGCGTGTGTGTGTGTGTGTGTGTGTGTGTGTGTGTGTGTGTGTGTGTGTGTGTGTGTGTGTGTGTGTGTGTGTGTGTGTGTCCTGCTGATCAAAGGGTCATATAACATGAAAGCACAAAAGGTACATCCTTGGTCAGGAAGAGGGTAGTCTCCCCCTCACCCTAGATGTTTCACCCTAAATAACATGGTGAGGAAGTCCAGCAGTTCATCTATATGTAAAGAAGCACTTAAACTAAAACAGACATAGCTATGTTAATCCTACCGTAAAACAATAAAACAAAGTTTACTTACTCTTTTCTGGATTTTACACAACTGAATTCACCATCATAGACACAGATGTTTACAGATGCTGTCACTGCTGATTTTTCACAAGTGTAAAGTAGCCTCTGAGGAGTGAAACTAAACAGCATCACACAGTTAATATAAATGGACAGCAGCTACATTTGAATAGAACACAGTGGTTTCAAACCTTTATGTCTCACATAAGAAGCCAAAAAAATAATTTTAACCTAAAGTTATTCATCACTGGGAACTTCACCACAGCTCTGCACTAAACTGTAGAAAGCTGCTGTAATGACACATAAAGATTATAACTCAGTTTGTTTTTCCAGATGTTCAACAACATGAAATGTGTGAATAAAGCCATTGTAAGAAAGCACTTTAAAGGCTGAACTAAAAAAGGGCAACATAAGTAGTGGTCCATGTGGTCCATGTAATATAGGAAAGTGCGTCTTTCTGTTCAGATGATATTTATTTTGGACAAGGGACATTTTCCCCACACTAAACTCTGCAGTGTGAAAATGACACACCACCATCAGACTGCAAACTGTGTTTAAAGCTAAAAACTGAGCTCTGCCTGCACTAATGCAGCGATTACACAAATAGGGAGGGAGCTGTGCATTCACGTTTGTTCTTCTTTAACCTGTTAAATTTAATTCAGCTTTCACTCTTTAACTGTAAACTTTGACAAAATTATTCTCCACACAGGTCTCTCAGTTTTTAGTCTCTGAGCAGTTGTAGACATGGTGTTTGTATGATTTAAATTCTTTTAAAAACAGGAGCAAATTCTTGATCCTGTTCTCTGCTCTCTCCACTTCCATCATCATATAAACCCTTTAATCCTTTCTAAAGACATCACAAAGTGCTTCACTGAGGATACGAGCTCATGAGAAGCATTCAAATATTTTCTACTATAAGACAAACACACAGCAGTTATTTACATGATATCAGTCATGCTGATTGTTTGGTCTGACGGTGAGTCTCTGTGGAGCAGCTGTTGACAGTTGTTTGCACAGTAAACTGAAAGAACAGCAGCCAGTGCTGAACAGGTGACACCTTATACACACGTTTGCTAAATAACTGAATGAATGGGGGGAAATAGTTGTGCAAATTCTTCTGTCAAAGCGTGGAGATGATTCAGATAACCGTTGTGAAGGAATGTCATTAGCAGAACTTAATTACAGACAAATATGTGACTCTCACACCGAGGAGGGAAAATGTTCACACCTCCCCGACACTATAAACACAGCATCCGTCTGGGACCTTTAGAGGACTGAATCATCTGTGCTGCTGGAGCTGCTTAATAATAACGTTCTGCAGTCTACATGTTTCCATGGTACCGCAGTGCTCATTCAAACAGTTTTTTTTTAATATATATTTTTATTAGTTCAAACAGTTGATGTGGGTTTATTGTGCTTGAAACTAAAGGTGGTCAACATGGACTACAAAAATATCATCTTTGCTTTTATAAAACATGATAATATTCTGCTTTTGGCACATAAAATGGAAACTTCTTCACTGAATTGGACTTGTGTTTATTTCAATAAGAGATTGATATTAACCTGTATTTTTATACTTCTGGAGGTTCTTTATCGTTTTCTTTGCCCTGCTCTGTGATACAGTGTATTATTTCCGCCAAACCTTCAGACAGAAAACTGTTCAACCTCTGCCCTCATGTTGCAACACCTTCTCACCCCATTATGTAACGTACCGACACTATGTGACAAACTGCCCCTAAACTTGTCTCGTACTCAGAAAACACCCAGTCATTACTGAAACTGCTGGAGTTTCTCCGGCGGTGTTACAGCTCCCAGCAGCGTCAGTGCTTCCTTTATATATCTTTAGTAAAAACACCACAAAATCAGATTCAGAGATTAAAGTTCTCTGTAATATTTGGAATACACAGAATACTGTTAATTGTGCTTATTCTCACGTGTTACCGCACAAATTATTTCAACAAACTGAGGGCATTTGGCCTGATAATAATTTGTATCCTTCTGTAACTTTACTGTATAAAGAGCTAAAACCTCAACAATTTCTTGAGTAATAAGTCATTATAAGAAGGGTTTGTGAACTAAAACTGAAAAATAAGGGATACTGTTTGTCCGTAATTTGGAAAGCCCAGTGCGTGCTCATGAAGCAGGGCAAACCTGTCGGGGAAACCTCGGGGGCGCCTATAGGCGTTGCTGGGGGCGGTGCTAATTAAAGGCCATAATAGAAGTTTAAAAAGGAGAAAGTTTAGAGCTCAGTCATCACTCATCGTGGCCTCAGGTGTCTCCGACTGAGATTTTAGGTTTTGTTGAGCCTGTTAGTGCAGAGAGATCATGGCCAGGCTGGACCTGCTCCATCACGCACTCCTCTGGACTCTGATGTGTCTCTTTTTTCTAGCTTCTGCCTCTAAAGGTAAGCAGGTGTTACTGTTATAATACAGGTGAGCTTAACCATAGTTTTGTCTGACCTGATAAAACAGACCCACATTTATTTGCTTCATTTAAAACAATGTGAGTGTTTTATTGAACAAACACCTGCTTGTGTCAGATGATTTAAACCAGTTTAAACAGTGTGTTAATTCAGTTCCATGTAAAACAGACTGAACATGTGTGTGGATGAAGGAGTGTGTGTGCTGAGCTGATCCACGGCATCACAGACAAAGAGTCTGTTTATGATGTCACAGAAACACATACATTATAGTGTATTTATTTTAAATCAGTGACAGCAGTGTTGTCTGCAGATGACATTTGCATGAACTGGTGATTTTTCTTGGACTGAATGTGAGGATGCAGGCTTGGTGATCAGAGGCAGATGTGACTTTAACTATGAAGCTGTTTGTTTCACAGTGTTGGGAGAAAACTCTGCAAGAAACCCAGGAGAAATAAAGACACAATGAGACAAAGTTACTTCTTTATGCTTTAACGTGTACACGGGTGAGCTGCTGAGAACAACTCACACCATGCACAGTGGCTTGGCATTTTTTATAGCCACAGATCACAGAGACAGTGAGAACAGGATAAGAAAATAATAAACAGATAAAATAAACAACTCCATATATGGTGCTAGTCTCGTCAGCAGAGAGCTGGGAGAGATAAAACAATCTAAAACAATATGTCCCAGAAACAATATGTCTTTGCTGGGAAAGTCTAAAAAGACACTTCTAAACTAATCTAACCACAGACAAAGGGCATCTTTGTACATTTAAAAGAAGGTAAAGAAACATAGAATCATTTTTCCTCTAACATATTCCCTCCTGTTTTAACTTGTTTTAAATGTGCAAAACAGTTGTCTGAAAAGGTTACTGATTAGTTACGCTTAGCAATTTTCTAATTTTCAAAATGTCAGCATAGCAGAAATGTAAATCATGTGCTAAAAGGATAAAACAAAATAAAATAATAAAAGAACAACTGCTGGGTGCTGTCCGTGCACATCCTGTCTGGTACTGAGTCTTTGTTTGTAGTGGCATCCGGTAGCTGTAGTTGGAGCGACAGTTGAGGCTCATCAGCGTCGTGTTTCTGGCACAGGTTGTGTTGGTTGAACAGGCCATACACTCCCTCTCGTTCCTCGGTGGGCAGAAAGTGTATATGTATCTACATAGGTAGATACCTACCTATCTGTCAGTGCGCCCCAGGGTGGCTGTGGCTACAATGTAGCTTGCCATCACCAGTGTGTGAATGTGTGTGTGAATGGGTGGATGACTGGATATGTAAAGTGCTTTGGGGTCCTTAGGGACTAGTAAAGCGCTATATAAATACAGGCCATTTACCATTTACCATAGGTAAGTAGGCAGCTCCCCCACTGCCCACGATCCATTGTTCATTACACATACTGGCAGTTGCGCTGCGCTCAGTTTGTTTAGTAGAATTACATCAGGCAGCGGGTCTGAGACTTGGGGCCAGGTCAGTAGGTAGGTCTGTCCGGAACAGTTCACATTCGTGAGTGACGATGACCTCCAGATTGCGTTTGCTGGGATGCTGTAGTTGGCCTTGGACCAAAGAGTACCGTAGCCTGGATGCGTTGCCAGGCCCAACAGGCACCAACTGCGATCTTCTGGTATGCTGTATGGCCATATGGAGTTAGTTTCTGGGAGCCCTGCGTTAAACGCATCCACATTTTCACTAAACCCAAACATTCAGCGGGAGACCTTGGTGCGAACTGTGAGGAGGCGCTATCTAACCTCTGAAGTGGCTGCAAATTTTACCAGGGTTTTAGACGAATACCCCCCTGTGATTTTACCTGCACCCTGCGATTTGATTTTTAATTATTTCAACAGCAAACTGAAGAAAAGCCTTGACTCCGTTGCTCCACTCACCACCAAAAAGATTAACGTAAAACATGCATCACCCTGGAGAAACGAAGAAGTCAAAAAACTCAAAAGAAATTGCAGGGCAGCAGAAAGGAGATGGAGGAAAAATAAAAACACTATCAACCATCAAATATTTTGCGAGCAACTTAAAATGTACAATAATACATTAAGGAAGTCAAGAAATTCATACTTCGCCAAAATAATCAGTATTAACAAAAATAATCCCAAGGTCCTCTTTTCCACCATAGATCATTTATTTAACCCTGATTTTAACAGCTCCCAAAGAACCCCCACAGACTTGCTCTGTGAGCAGTTTGCAGAAAACTTCAGGGGAAAGATCAGCGCCATCAGATCTGATATTTTATCTAATCGCGATATGATTTTAAACACATCTGAGGGCTCGATTGTACCTGAGGAGACACTGGACAGCTTTGTCCTGGTTAATGCTGAGAACCTTCAGAAAGTTTTCTCCACAGTGAGACCCACCACATGTCTTTTAGATCCAATCCCTTCTTCACTCTTTAAAACACTTTATGGATTTTTTGAGGCTGAGCTTTTATACATGATGAATTGCTCTCTTCAGTTGGGTGTCTTCCCTGCTGCCTTTAAAACGGCGGTGGTGAGGCCCCTTCTGAAGAAGAGCAATTTGGATTGTAATGATTTTAATAACTACAGACCTGTATCCAACTTACCATTTTTAAGTAAAGTCTTAGAAAAACTTGTTTTTACTCAGATTACTGATTTTCTCAATGATAGACAGATCCTGGAGATATTCCAGTCTGGTTTTAGGGTGAACCACAGCACAGAGACGGCTCTCCTAAAGGTTTTAAATGATCTTAGATGTAACTGGGACTCCCAAAAGCTCTCAGTCCTGGTGTTACTGGATCTAAGCGCAGCCTTTGATACAGTAGACCACGCTATTCTTTTAAACAGACTAAAACACATGGTGGGCCTCTCTGGTGCTGTACACAACTGGTTCACTTCCTATCTCTCTGACAGATCTTTTATGGTGAGTATGGATACATGCTCCTCTAAGATCCATAGAATGACATGTGGTGTGCCTCAAGGGTCGGTTCTAGGCCCTGTACTTTTTAATTTGTATATGCTGCCTCTCGGCGGTGTCATCAGGAGGCATGGAGTGAACTTCCACAGTTACGCTGATGACACGCAGCTGTACATCTTCGTGTCTCCTGATGACACCAGACCAATGGATGCCCTTTTTAACTGTATTTTAGATATAAGATCTTGGATGGCAGAAAACTTTTTACAGCTTAACCAGGACAAGACTGAAGTTTTAATCGTCGGTCCTGAGGCTCAGAGAGAGAAACTCTTGTCTAAATTAGAGGCATTTTCACTATGTCCTTCGCTACAAGTGAAAAACCTGGGTGTTATTTTTGACTCTGAGCTTGGTTTTATCCCACATGTTAAACATGTAACCAAAATTGGATTTTATCATCTAAAAAATATAGCCAGAGTCCGCCCTATTCTCTCTCGGGCCAACACGGAGATGCTGATGCATGCTTTTATTACCAGTCGCATTGATTACTGTAATGCCCTGCTCTCTGGTCTTCCTAAGAAGAATATTTCAACTTTACAACTCTTGCAAAACTCGGCAGCTCGTGTGCTGACGAAGACCAGAGGGCGGGCCCACATTACACCGGTTTTAGAATCGCTGCACTGGCTCCCCGTGTGTTTCAGGATCGATTTTAAAGTTCTTTTATTGGTTTTTAAATGTCTTAATGGTCTTGGGCCTTCTTATCTCTCAGATCTGCTTTTACCATATGAACCCTCGCGGACCCTGAGGTCCTCTGGTACTGGCCTTTTGATTGTCCCTAAAGTCAGGACACATACTCACGGAGAGGCAGCTTTTCAGTGGTATGGTCCTCGTCTGTGGAACAGCCTGCCAGAGGAGCTCAGGGCCGCAGAGAACGTACATGTTTTTAAGAACAGGCTCAAGACCCACCTTTTTAATTTAGCTTTTACTTAGCGTTTATTTAATTTATGTTTATTTATTCTATCCTGTTATTCTATTATTAATTTAGGCTTTACCTAATATTTTTTGATTTTATTCTTATTCATTTTTTAATCTTCTTACTCTATTTATATTTATATTGTATCCTGTTCTTATTTATTTTATCATTTTACCCTGTATATATCGTATTGTGTCATATCTCCAGTGTTTCCTCGGAGGGCGCTCTCTGCACCGGGGCTGTGATTGACCGTGGCTGCTGGGTCTCTGGGGGTCCTCTCAGCCTGGCTGGGGGGCTCCTTTGCCTCCCTCCTGCTGTGTACCCAGTCTGTGACCGGCTCCTGGTGCAGACGGCTCCCTGTTATAATGTTTCCTCACTTGGCTCATGCGAGCCCAGCCCAATTTTTACTCTTTAAGTGTGCGCGTGTGTGTATGTGTGTGTGTGGGGGGGGGGATATATGTGTATTGAGAGTGTGGGGAGTGAGTTGGAGGGTGGGGTGGGCTGCTTTTAACTATGTAAAGCACTTTGTGCTACATTTTTTTTGTATGAAAAGTGCTTTATAAATAAAGATTGATTGATTGATTGATTGATTGATTGATTGATTGATTGATTGATTGATTGATTGATTGATATTGGGAATGGCATAGGCACCGATCGGTTTTCTATCGCCCATTTGCTGAGAGTAAGGGCGCCCTTCGTTTGCGAGGTGCGCCTGCTGCTTGCGGCACAGGGAGGAGAGGGCGGGGCGGCGGGAGATTCCCTGAACGGCTGGAGCAGCATCTAATAATCAGCTCGCAAAATAAAACAAAATAAAAACAAACTAACAAACACGTAAACATCAGACATTATGATACAGACTTATAATTTGCACCGATGTTTTTTCGAAATTCTATATACGAAAAGTGAGCGCGAGAGCCCTCGGTGCGCCTGCTCACTGCTGAAGTCAAAGTAAACTTTATTGTCATCTCCGCTACATACAGTCCAGTATATAGAGACGAGGCTCCAGTTAAGTGCAAGTAAACAAACAATAAATATAAGAAGAGTAAGAAAATAAATATACACTTTAGGACTCGGGGTAAAGGGATCAATAACAATTTAAAATTTATAATTTACAGTTTGATGATTTAAAGTCTCACACACAAGCCGTCGAAAGGGGAGGGAGGCTGGCTGCTTCCAAATAGAGCACATTTCATTCATAATGATGTAAATCCAAGCCCATTATGTATTCATGATTTGAATCCTGGGTTGTGTGAAATCCCAGAAATGCACCCTAGACAAAGTGAATCTGTGAACTAAGGTGTAGGTGTGTTAGATCATGTTGTGGTGATCCTTGGGTTGAGGGATTTGTGTTCATACTGGAGTGCAAAATTAAAACCAGTGGAAGATGGACAAGAAAAGTTCAAAGCCATCTGGTCCTCAGTTTAGAAAAAAGAGAAAAGAAGAGGAGGAGAAACGAGCAAAAGATCCAGGTAAGCAGATGTGTCATTGGATAATGGCAGGTCATCCTGAAACAATCAGAATCAGAATACTTTATTAATCCCTAAGGAAATTATGTGCGTTACAGTTGCTCCAAGAAGAAATGGTAAAAATAGCAACAGTAACAGACTAAACTCCAAACAATACATTATGTTACAGATTTTAATATTAATTAGTCATTGTCAATTGTTGATTTGTCCTGTTCTCGTTGTATGACGAATTATGATGGCTGTTTAGTAGCTGTTTGCATACAATGCACACTCTCCCTCTCTTCATATGTGTGCCTGTGTACAACA
Source organism: Rhamphochromis longiceps (assembly GCF_057381845.1). Classification (NCBI taxonomy): domain Eukaryota; kingdom Metazoa; phylum Chordata; class Actinopteri; order Cichliformes; family Cichlidae; genus Rhamphochromis; species Rhamphochromis longiceps. The sequence goes on along the minus strand of NC_140559.1, from coordinate 22,945,997 downwards.
GTTTTATGTTAATGTTCAGTCCTTAATATGTTTTGTCTGTGTGTGTGTGTGTGTGTGTGTGGGGGGGGGGGGGGGGGGGGGGGCAGAGGGAGTGTCCGCCCAGGGCTCCAAACAGGCTAGGACCGCCACTTGTAACAAAAATAGCTTTTTTGGTATTTAGTGATCAAATAATAGATTTATGTAAATAGTTTGTATACCGCAGAGAGGTGCATGCACTTAGGTCAGGGTATTTTTATTTATAAGCCAAATGCAAACCTCATCTGCCTTCTTTAGGTATTTTAAAGTAGTCATTCATTTGTTTGAACATTAAATGCTAATAAATCAAGCCCGCTAATCAGTCAAACCCTTATATGTATTAACATACACTGGGATAATATTATGACAGCTGTTGAGTGAAATAACTCACTATGACACATCATGGAAACAGTTATTAGATGGGATATATTAAGGAGCAAGTGAACATTTTCTCCTCAAAGCTGATGTGTTAGAACAGAAAAAAGTGGCCAAGTGTAAAAATTTGAGGGAGTTGTACAAAGGCCACATTGTGATTGCTAAATGACTGGATCTCACAAAACTAAAGTTATTGTCAGGTGCTCAAGGTCTGCAGTGGTCTGTATCACATCTGGTCCAAGGAAGGAAAATAGGGAACCAGTGACAGGGTCGTGGGTGGTCAAGGCTCACTGATGCATGTAGGGAGCAAAGTGTGGCTTCTGTTGTCCAATCCAAAACATAAGCTACTCTACCTCAAAGTGCCAAACAATCTAATGCTGCCTTTGGTGTAAAGGTGTCAAAATATAGAGAGCATCACAGTTTGTTTTGTACCCGGCAGTGCAATGGGCATATGAGCCTCAGACGTGCCAATGGAAGAAGAAGGGCTGGTGCTACGTTCCCCTAAAAGGTCCAGGGGATGAAGGAAAGCAACCAAAGGTCTCCAGGTTGAAAATAATAATAATGGATTGGATTTATATAGCACTTTTCAAGGCACCCAAAGCACTTTACAATGCCACTATTCATTCACTCTCACACACTGGTGGAGGCAGCTACAGTTGTAGCCACAGCTGCCCTGGGGCAGACTGACAGAAGCGAGGCTGCCATATTGCGCCAACACCAGTAGGCGGTAGTAAAGTGTCTTGCCCAAGGACACAACGACCAGGACAGAGAGGCCAGGGATTGAACCAGTGACCTTCCGATTACAGATGCGCTTCCCAACCCCCTGAGCCACGGTCTCCCCAAAAAAGGAAGACAGGGAGGCAAATTAAAGGGTTTTGATAACGTTCCTGTTACTAAATAAACTAAAAGAGATGGACAAGCTGCTATCATATTTTAAAGAAAGAAAAAAACAAAACCCAGGTGTTGGTCAACAAACTGAAAAGTAATTCACAAAATGCTGAGTCCCACCTTGCAAGTTACGGGGTTTAAAAAATCTGTTGTTAACATCTTGGTGCCAGATAAACCAGCACACATTCAGGGGCCTAGTGGAGTCCATCACTCGACAGGTCAGGACTGTTTTGAAAAGAAAATGTTCAACACAGTGTCAGATTAACTATATGTTGTGCACGGACCCCTGTAATCTCTATGTGTTTTATTAAGCAGAGAGTGATCCAGCTTCAGTCTACTCAGCAGTGAGCATAGAAGACATCACTTGTGGATATCATCAGACTACAGGACAAGAGGTAAAGTTGCCCTTTACTTTAAACTTTGAACAAAGCCAAGCTAGCCGCACAACCTGTTTTATGATGCTAAGCTGAGCTAACTATGTCCTGAGTCCTTATCAAACTTCTCTGCTGTCTTTTAGAAAGACATCAGTTTATTTAGAGCTACATGGGCAGCAGAATGTAGTCAATGATTGACTCAAAGCGATAGATACCAGACAACAAGCCCCAGTTTTGAGATGATACTTAAAGGCACAACTCTGTATGATATTTTTTCTTATTACATAGAAACTGTGTACTTTATGTCCTATATAATATAATTTTAGGAGTCGTTTTAATTTCATTCTTGCTGATGTCAAGGAGATACTCATACTCCATACTCCACTACTCATTCAGCAAAAAACTATTACTTTCATAATAGTTAGATGCCCTTAAAGTACATCGGTGATTTCTAAATGTAATATTTTCCAATCAGTACCAGTTTCTAATACATTGTTACAGACAGAAGATAAACAGATAAACATTTCAGAGCTCAAAAAACACAAATTCAATCTTTGTTAAAAATGCAACCAAGTCAATATTAGACAGAATTTAAAGACCAAATGTTTTTGTTCAGCACAAATTAAGTTAGACTACTACTACTTGGACTCTTTTGATTATTTTAGGTTCTGTGATTTAGTGTTTGTATTGCTAGTTTCCTTAGTTATTCCTTAGTACTTTAGTTATTTTCTAGTCCTTTGGTTTTGTCACTGTGCCTTCCTTGCGTTCCATGTGTTACGTCTAGCATCTAGGTTTCTATGTTCATGTATTTCCTGTTTTCCTTTGACATTCCCGTGCCTTCAGTTTTGCTCTCCTTTCCATCTCGTTATCTACGATTTGTCTCACCTGTGTTCCCCTCCTGTTTCCATTTTCCTCATTACCCTCTGTGTGTATATATATTGTGTGTTTCCCTTTGTTTCTCATTGGGTCGTCTGTGTTTCCTCCGCCATTACTCCCGATGTAGTTTCAGGTTTCTTGTTTAGCTTTTCCGGATTAGGGTTTTCTTTGTTTATCTCAGTGCCCTATTGCCTTATTTTTTCGCTTTTTGTTAATACCCACTTCATCTCTGTGTGTCTGTATTTTGGTCCACATTCACCTCACTCCAAACCATCGTCTTTGGCATATATGACAGTTAAAATAATAATCTTCAAATGTAGTCTTAATCTAAGACTCTACAAATTTTGAATTGGAAAATCACTCTTACTGCTAGCTAGTGTACCCCTAGTGCTGGTCCAGAGAACTGTGTGTAGTGACAAATCACTCCTTATAAAATAAGGGACTATTTGAAAGAAAACAGGTGCATGAAATAAAACTGAGTTTTAACCCTAGACAGATGTTAAGAGGTTAACAAATCTCCATTCAAACCTCAAATGATGCTGCTTGGCCTGCCTGTATGTCAGGGTGGAGAGAAGAGAGAGAAAGAAAAGCAGAAAGGAACAAATGTTTTGATGTAATTTAATGTAGATGATGAGGTTTTTCTTTCAGCTCTGAGCCAGACGTTGTCGAAGCTTCACTGAAGTAGTCCACCAGTCCAACCACTGACATTCCCTACTGGTCTCCCCATCACCTCCAAAAACAATCTTCTTTTTTAATGGAATTTTTAAAAGTCTGTGTAAATTCTCAGTTATGCATATCATGGTAGTCTAAGGAGCTTGAAAACAGACTGCAACTGCTTTATTTAATTTTTTAGTTTTGTTTTTTATGATGTTTCACCTCTCATTCACGAGGATTCTTCAGTTCTAAAACTACAAGGTTGAGAGTTTCAGGAATCCCGGGAAGGCAATCTGTCACTGTAGGTCCGCAGTCATCCAGAAGTAAAATTTATATTAATCATGTGATGACACACAAGTTTAATAGCGGGTCATTGACCACCTCCTAAGGGAAAAGCCCCACCCTCCCACTCCAGTAGGGTAATAAGAACCTGGGATGCTCAATTTTTTTGATGAAGCTGAAACATCTTCAAAAAAACTTAAACTTAAAGTCCACACGCCTTTTATTCAAGCTCCTCTATTGTTGTTTATATGTATTCAGTAAATTTACTGTTACTTACTGTATATTTTATTCATATGTTATTTATTTCTATTTGATCCTGTTCTTGTTCCCACATCAGCTATCTGGTAAATAAAACTTTGCTCTCGTTTGTATTTTTCGTGTTGTTGTGTCAGTTTTAATGATTGTGTGTGATGGGAAATTGTCTTGTTCCAGTTTGGTTGTAGCTAACTGATACATGCCTGACTTTGGTGGAGAAAACAAACAGTAAGCATTGAACCACAGACTAAAAACACCAGCAACACCACTAGAAGATCTTGCATTCATCCTATATCCTCACATTTGTTCTTTTAGAATTTCTATTATATTATGTTAAGTAAAAATATTAATTTAGTTTCCATCTAGTGGAGAGAGCAGCATGATGGCCCGGTGGTTAGCACTCACACTAAGAAGGCTTCATAGATACATATAACTGAGCATCATCAGCATAAAAGTTAAACTGTTTGCAGTCATTCACTATAATATTGACTAGGAAGCATGTACAATATAAAAAGAAAGAAAAAGTACTGATTCAAATAACTAAAAATCTTTACATTTTTATACTAAAATGTCCCAAAGTCAGGGATAGCAGTTGTGTTAGGCATGCTGGAGCACACCCTAGTGGATACTGGAGGATCTCTATATACACTGGTACTAATTCAAAAACCCTTATTGTGTATTTAAGGGGAGTGTGTAAGGACTTAGAGTTTGTAAAAGAACATATGACAACATATGAATCAGCCCTCTGCTATTACATCAATCTAAGTGGCAAAATTAGGTGACTATGTGCACAAGTTGAGAGATGTCTGGACTTCTTTAAGTTGCTTGAAGACGTTTCACGTCTCATCCGAGAGTCTTGATAACTTGATAACTTGTGTGAGGGAAAATCTCTTCAAATGGACAGCTAACCACATTTTCCAGACATATTCTGGCCACTTAATTCTCATCATGAATTCTTGTCCAGTTGTTCTTTATAAACAGATTCATATATTATAGGAGGAAAGGATTTCTTAGTATCCAACATGATATAAAATTATATAATGATATATGATAAAATGATATAAGGAATATAACATAAAATAAAATATATTAAATATTACAGGCTGCAGAGCACATTTGCTAAGCAGGGCAACCATAGATTATGTGCATGTAGTTCTCCCTAAAAACAGTGAAGCAATTCAGATCAGAGAGAGGAGGCTGAAGAAGAATCGATATGTTAACAGACAACTTTTCATATAGAAACTGATGAGTCTGTACCCGTGATCTTGGTGACTGAGTTTCAGGTGGAGTTCAGGATTTACCCAGAGGAGAGCTGAAATATTGCAAACTGTTCTACAGGGAGTGCAGAATTATTAGGCAAATGAGTATTTTGTCCACATCATCCTCTTCATGCATGTTGTCTTACTCCAAGCTGTATAGGCTCCAAAGCCTACTACCAATTAAGCATATTAGGTGATGTGCATCTCTGTAATGAGAAGGGGTGTGGTCTAATGACATCAACACCCTATATCAGGTGTGCATAATTATTAGGCAACGTCCTTTCCTTTGGCAAAATGGGTCAAAAGGACTTGACAGGCTCAGAAAAGTCAAAAATAGTGAGATATCTTGCAGAGGGATGCAGCAGTCTCAAAATTGCAAAGCTTCTGAAGCGTGATCATCGAACAATCAAGCGTTTCATTCAAAATAGTCAACAGGGTTGCAAGAAGCGTGTGGAAAAACCAAGGCGCAAAATAACTGCCCATGAACTGAGAAAAGTCAAGCGTGCAGCTGCCAAGATGCCACTTGCCACCAGTTTGGCCATATTTCAGAGCTGCAACATCACTGGAGTGCCCAAAAGCACAAGGTGTTGTTACGAGTTCAAAATTGGGGATGGATACAAGAGGAAAAACCACAATAACAACACTGGTCCGGCCGGGTTAAGTCAAACGATGATTTTAATGATCACACGCGTGGGAGATGGACACTGTATGCAGACAGCATCAGATCTCAAAATGGTGGAGCATTGATCAAACTTTTCTAGCCTCTGGTGCCCCCACCTTATCATAAAAGCTTAAACATTCACATGCTTTTCTCTCACACAGCGCCTAAGCTACGACCTTGGCTCCCTGTTTATCTGCTCCTGCTGAGATGGGGCAGAAAACTCCAGCATGTTCTGTTCTCTTCTAATCAGACAAATAAGGCAATGACTTTCTGCAAACAGTATTTCTTATAACTCAGCAGTATAATGCATCATAAAACAATATCATTCATTCACAATAAATCAGCAGTTTAATGTAATGCAAATCAGTTTAACTAATGCAATAGTTATCAGCTTTTTCTAATTCAGGAGAATAATGCAAACTAAAACTACATAATAATTCACAATCTTTAATTAGGGGTCTAACATGGCATAAAATAATATTATAATCTAACAGTGTGCAATACTCAGAGACATGGCCAAGGTAAGAAAGGCTGAAAGACGACCACCACTGAACAAGACACACAAGCTGAAACGTCAAGACTGGGCCAAGAAATATCTCAAGACTGATTTTTCTAAGGTTTTATGGACTGATGAAATGAGAGTGAGTCTTGATGGGCCAGATGGATGGGCCCGTGGCTGGATTGGTAAAGGGCAGAGAGCTCCAGTCCGACTCAGACGCCAGCAAGGTGGAGGTGGAGTACTGGTTTGGGCTGGTATCATCAAAGATGAGCTTGTGGGGCCTTTTCGGGTTGAGGATGGAGTCAAGCTCAACTGTGATTGGATAAGTGGAAGAACATGGATGGGTAATTTGCATTATTTATGAAGAACCAGGTAAGTGTCACATTTTATAGTGACAATAGTAGTGATGTTAAAGAGATTAAACTGTTGCCATTTATAAAGTAGCTGCTATGCTGTAAGACCCAGTTTTAAAAAATAGAAGGCAGCAAACTTTAAATGGGACTCATTTCCAGCTTGGGCTTTACACACAGCTTTAAACACATAAGTCATGTACTAAGGCTTTCTGCGCAGTTTGCAGCCACTCAAGGGTTTTCATGCTGTTCTTAGTCTGAGGTTGCGGTTTAAGAAGTTAATTCTTTATTTCCTGCACTGAAGAGAGAAGTGTAGCGGTTAGCCACAATCAAAACAAAACTACTTACATTTTTCATCTGAAACTTTGTTGAAACCCACAGAACCACACAAGAAAAAATATTGATTTTTTTTTTTTTTTGTTTTTTACTAAGCACAATCTCTACTGTGGGAATAAGAGCAGGATCAGACAAATATGAACGACATACAAGTAACATTGATCACTGAGGACAAACAACTGTAAGTTTGTATTTGTCTTTTAAATAAGTGTGTGGTTGTGCCTTTAAGTAATATGTAGGGGGTTTTTTTTTTGGTTGCGTTTATTGTAATTAACACAGGGATATAAATAAAATATACTTTTGAACATTATGATGTCCTCTGGTCTGAGGTGTTGGGGGAGTCAGTTAGAGACAAGCAGCTGGATTGCGGCAGTTGGACTGGTGGACTACTGCACCTTAGAGTAGAGGATATCTGTCAGTCGTTTAAAGCCTGAACACAAACACACAGTTCAAAGAACGGGACACATGATAACAACCTTTGGAGTTTAATCAAAAACTCCAATCCATTATTTTCTGCCACTTATCTGGGTTCAGGTCCTCTAGGGAGATAGGGTCTAGGGTCTAAGCAGAAAAGTGTAGATTTCCTTGATCACTTGATCACTGGGTCTGCACCGAAGCCTCCTCCCAGTAGAACATGCTTGAAACACCTCACCCAGGATGCATCCTATTCAGATGGCCGAACTACCTCAAATGACTCCTTTTGATGAGGAAAACCAGCTCTACTCTGCCTAACACCTAGGACGCACACTGTGGAGTCCAGGTGGGGCCCGTATGGACAGCCCAAACCCAGAGTGTGGGCATACTGTGGGTACATCGCAGGCCCACATTGACCCTTATTGTTGCCCCCCCTCCTTGCTTAGTGTAGGTAGTCTACACTAGTGTGACACCCATATTGGCCCACACAGCCATAGCATGGACCACAAAGGGACATATTTGCTGGATATTTCCCAGCTTTAGAGAAACCTGAGCTTAACATGATTCCCATGTTCCGAAGAATCTGCAGTCCATAGCAAAAGGGGTGAGCATGGCCGAAGTAGCAAACAAAAACATTCTCACATATAATGATCTAACTTACATCAAATGAAAACAAAAGGAAACACAGGCCTCTTATCTGCCCCCCTGACATAAACAGGAGAGAAGCATTAAAAATGCTTCCCATAAGGGCCACTTTCATGGTTTAAAAATTACAATTCAAGGGTAGCACCTGTGCTCTATTGACTGGTAGAAACTTTACTTCTTATCGGATAAGACTGTAGAGCTGTAATACATTCAAAATGAGAAACTGTGAAAACTGTACAGCTTCCCTCTTTTGCAGAAACAACTTTTTATACAGATTGATTATACAGATTGATTTGCTGCCCTTTTTTCCATGTTGCTTTGAAAATAAATTGATGTCTAGTAGACTGTAGTGAGCTATGAGGTTTCAGGTATGCTAGTATGAGTACATACTATTATGTGAGTTATCTATATTGATGCAAAATTGTTTGGTTTTTATTTGGTTGGTTTTCCTAAATTCAGCACAAATTCAAACATTAAGATGGGAAGCTGGCTGGTGTCAAAATAAATTCTGCATTCAAAGAAGAGGATTTTTTTCCTTTGTAAAAAACAAACAATTGGTCATGTCAAATTGTTTGAAGCGAACCTGTCCTGATCCTTTTCAGCTCTACACTTTTATCTTTAAACTGTACTGGTACATTATGTGCCTCATCCTCTGACCTGTTTTGCAGATGTTTTAATCGTTTAGGAATTACTGGTGCATACATTGACATCTTTAATTGGCACCTTAGCCACCTTAATATGAACATCTAACAGTGAAAAGCATTTGACAGGGAAGAAGAAAAGCAGAATAGGTCCACTTTTACTGGAAACGAGCACTGGCTATACCTCTCGTGCCATTTGGTCTGTTGGCTATTTGTCCATCACTGACATCTTCATATGTTCTCACTGCTGTAGACTGCATCTGCATCACTTCCTGTTCAACGAAGAACATTTAGATTACTGCAGGTCCAATAGCTGCAAACATAACAACGCTGTATTAAAATAATAATAACATACAACACTGTTAGTAAAATAATTTAAACAAATACACAACAAGCCACACCAGAGATATAAAACCTTCAATGTGTCCTGGATCTGCCCCCAGTACCTATTGCCAGAAGGGCACGCCCCAAACTCCTCACCTACTGTAGGAGGTGCCCAGGAGACATCCAGGTCAGATTCTCAATCACCTCAAATTAATACTTTCCAATGTGGAGGATTAAAGTCTCTACTCTGAGCCCTTACTGAATGATCAGATCAAGCTGTAAATTGTCAACTCTCTCTTTACTACAACAGACCAGTGTAGCATCTCAGTTACTGCAGGTACTGCAGCAATATGGTGCAATTGCTGTATTTCTGATTATTTTTGTGCCGTTACTGTTCCTGGTGAATTCCAGTATGGCTCCCATTGCCACCCACTAAACCAGGGGTGGGGGAACTCCAGTCTCGAGGGTCGGTGTCCTGCAGGTTTTAGATGTGTTCTTGATCCAACACAGCTGATTTAAATGGCTAAACTACCTCCTCAACATGTCTTGAAGGTCTCCAGAGGCCTGGTAATGAACTAATCATTTGATTCGGGTGTGTTGACCCAGGGTGAGATCTAAAACTTGCAGGACACCAAACCCACACCGTGGGAGACACAGGCGGAGGAAAGCCAGGTGTTAAGGCTGAGCAGCCGGCTGAAACGGCCTATCCCTCTGCCACAGGTGGGGGTGGGCCCGGAGATAAAAGCACTCACCTGCAACTGACAAAGGAGGCTGAAGCCTCAGCAGCTCATATTGCTGTTTGGGGATGTCATTGGTGCCGATGTGGATGATGAGCCAGTTGGCCTGTGGGTGGGATGCCAGAATGTTGGGAATTCTGTCCACTATGTCGACAACGGTGGTCCTAAACATTACAGATTACCACACAAAGATTACTACTCTCCTCGGTGACAACCATACCTACAAAGCCTTAAAACGAGACCCCACAAGCAGCTACAAAAAGAAAGTTATAGCTTGCCTTCAGGACCTTGAAAAATCATTGACCGCCTTACATATCACCGCCTTTATCCAGGGGATACCATACCCTGCATTTACGGACTTCCTAAAATCCACAAGGAAGATGTCCCACTCCGACCCATAGCCAGTAGCATAAACTCAGCCACTTATAACATTGCAAAACACCTTGCTACCATCCTTGCACCTCTTGTGGGGAACACCCCACACCACATCAAGAACTCCACCGACTTCACCGACAAGGTCCAGAAACTTACCCTGGATCCAGATGAAACCACGGTGTCCTTTGATGTAGTCTCTCTCTTCACTTGCATATTCACCACGGAGGCTGTGGAGACTGTCAGAAAACGACTACAAGAAGACAGCTCCTTGGAAGACAGGACCAACTTCACACCCAATCAGATCTGCACACTGTTAGACCTCTGCCTTACCACAACATACTTCAAATTCCCCCGTGTCACCTATTGCAGCTGTTACCGGCACCAGACCTAGGGGAATCTGGACCGGCAGCAAGCGGCACACAGGCTAGAGAGCACTGCGTAGCCAAATATGAGCAAACTGTGGATTAATAGAGAGGACACCGAAGTTAGCGTCTTGCTCAGGCCGGAGCTCATTTATTTCTCCACATATACACAATACAAATCACACTAGACCATGCATTCTTCCCATAAAATAACAGAGTTCATAAACAAAAATAAAGTTACAAAAAGCATTCTCTCAAAAGCAAAATAAATACAAACTAATTCAAAATGACTTTACATACTCACAACTTAAACAAAACACTCGCGGCTAAAGCATAGCATACCAAAATAACCCATCTCACATTCACACAACCTTTCCCCACATTCGCGCCATATACAAGCTTTCCCCTTAATACATGTACTCAGTACTGCTTGGCTAACACTAAAACAAACACTACAACACATTTTCGGAAGTCGCAGGTTGCCACTGTCATAGCATATACTTATAGTGCTAGCATTATGCCGATGATACACTAATACTCATTACAACAAAATACCACAAAACAACATCATCACTCTCATCTCAAAATATAGCCGAGCAGTTGTTACTCAACTTACATGACATTTAGAACCAGTTCGGTAACATAAAAGTTTGTTTGTCAGTACCTGTGGATTAATAGAGAGGACACCGAAGTTAGCGTCTTGCTCAGGCCGGAGCTCATTTATTTCTGAGCTGCGCATGCGCAGAGCCTATAGCTAGAGTCTCTCTGGTAGTTCCACAGCAGTGCAAGACCACCATCTACTGGCATAATGAAATATAACCATGGTCTGGCAACACATAACAATGTCAAAATAAGTCACAATAATAAACAAAAAATAAAGGGGTAATTGGTTTTCTTACAAAAATAAACATGTAGCTTTTTCAACCTGCTAGACAGCCAACCTTTACATGGAGGAAGTGGAAAGGAAGGCTCTTGGCTCTTTCAAAGGAAGAGTACCTCTTTTTTATTTTATTCCATCATATAAACTAGGCCTGATCTGATTTACAGTCTTCAAGATGAAGTTTGAGAATGCCCTTGTTGTGCAGTTGCACCCAGTAGTAAAACTCATCTGGCATTGCATGGATTCTACTATTATAGGGTACATTATCATAGTAGTGGTTAGTCAGGGGAAAGAGCTTATATGGATGATTACTAAATGGCCAGAATCCATAAAGATGAACAGTTTCACATAATTCCAAAGCCAGACTAATCATATATGCTCCAGTGCTAGGCCGATGTCCATTTACCCCCTGAGATTTCCAGAATTTGTCCATACTTTGTAAGTACTGAGGGTTTATGAAGATTGGTTGGACAGGAATTTCCATGTCCTCAATGGCATACACAGCCCGCTGACACGCTGCACGACTACCACTAGAAGAGAAGCAAGGAAAGAGGAGCAGGGAGTTGCCATACTGGTGGAGACTGTCTACAAATGCCCGTCGACGTGCCATCAGTGACCCATACCTGCAAAATAATATATTAGTTAAAGAAACAAGACAAAACTAACAGGTCACTTCAATGTTAGAGTCACTCTTGGCTCACTTCTTTGTTAAGATGCTTGGATTTGCTGTCACAAGGTTAGTCTTCATGCCAACATCACTCTTAAATTCATCTTCCAGAGGAGGAAGGTTGCACCTGAAAAAAACAACAAATATTACTTACAGAGAGAAGAGTCCTCATCATGATTTTTGTTCTTGACATCTTTCTCACCTAATAACAAAATCAGCTGAATCAATCATTTTCCCACAGCCGCTGTTTGTCAGAATCCCACCGCTCCCAACAACTGAACAAGTGTCCCATCTCTTTTTTGAGAAAGGATTCTCCTGGAATTGACACCAACAGATTATAAATTAAAAAAGAGCAAAATTTAAACAGTTTGAAATGTACTTTGTGTGAAAGAAAAGTGCTCACTGAGTTTAATGGAAGATGGCAAACATGTAGGAAGAGGTCAGTGATAAGGTTATCACGTTAAAACTTTTAGGGAAATGTATAGACCTGTTTAATCCGATTGCCTTTAAACATTAGAACTGGATTATCAGTTACTTGGAATTGAAATCTTTCATGATATAGAATAGAATAGAATAGAATTCAACTTTATTGTCATTGCACAGGTACAGGGCAACGAAATGCAGTTTGCATCCATCCAGAAGTGCTTTAGTGATATAGGTATATTACAATATATATTAGCAATAGTATAGATATGTAAGTATATTACAGAAATGGGTCTATTATGGTATGTTATAATGTACACGGTATGAAGTATGTTGTGAATATTCTATAACTAAGTATGTACAGGCTGTAGTGAGTACAAGCTATGTACAGGCTATGAACAGGATATAAATATGAAAAACTATACAGAATATGAAATAAATAACTTTACAGAAATCTGAGATATACAGCTATACAGAAATGGGAACTATGCAAGTTGTAAACAGTTGTAGGATTAAAGATTATTGAATGTACAGAATGATTATTTACACAGAGCTATACAGTAGTGCAGTTAAGATAAGTGAGGGTGTAGATAGTTTTTACAGAGGCTATATAAAGTGCTAGTGGTTGTGAGTGGTGGTTCACTCCATGTTATTATTGTGTGTTTGGGGGTACAGTTGTCCATTGTGGGGGTGTGTATGTTCAGTCCATGAGTTTAACGTGGGTCAGATGTCAGTAGGCAGAGTTCAGGAGTCTGACAGCTGTGGGGAAGTAGCTGTTCCGGTACCTGGTGGTCTTAGTCCGGAGGCTCCTGTGGCGCCTCCCAGAGGGCAGGAGGGTGAAGAGTCCATGTGATGGGTGACTGGGGTCTTTGATGATTTTCCCAGCCCTTTTCAGACACCGCTTCCTGTAGATGTCTTTTATGGCAGGAAGTGGTGCTCCGGCGATGCGCTGGGCAGTTTTCACGACCCTCTGCAACGCCTTCCGGTCCGAGGCAGAGCAGTTCCCGTACCAGACCGTTATACAGTTGGTCAGGATGCTCTCGATGGTGCAACGATAGAAGTTCACCAGGATGTCTGAGGACAGGTGGTTCTTCCTCAGAGTCCTCAAGAAGAAGAGGCGCTGGTGAGCCTTCTTGACCAGCTTGGAGCAGTTGGTCGTCCAGGTGAGATCCTCGGAGATGTGGACTCCCAGGAACTTGAAGCTGCTCACACGCTCCACAGCCGTCCCCTTAATGTGGATGGGTGGATGTGGGTCAGCATTCCTCCTGTAGTCCACGATGAGCTCCTTGGTCTTCTCGGTGTTAAGCAGCAGGTTGTTTGTGTCGCACCACTCAGCCAGACGATCCACCTCCTCCCTGTAGGCGGCCTCATCGTTGTCACTGATGAGGCCAATCACCGTGGTGTCATCTGCAAACTTAATGATGGTGTTGGAACCATAAGCAGGTCTGCAGTCGTGGGTGAAGAGGGAGTAGAGGAAAGGGCTCATCACACAGCCTTGTGGTACACCGGTGTCCATTGTGATGGTAGATGAGCAGCGGTTATCCAGCCGGACATGTTGGGGGCGGTTGGTCAGGAAGTCCAGTAACCATTTGCAGATGAGGGAACTGATGCCCAGGTCTGTCAGTTTCCTGATGAGTTGTGAGGGGTGGATTGTATTGAATGCTGAACTGAAGTCTATAAACAGCATTCTGGCGTAGGTGTTGTTGTTGTCCAGGTGTGAGAGGACAGAGTGCAGTGCGATGGAGACTGCATCCTCTGTGCTCCTGTTCTGGCGGTATGCGAATTGGTGGGGGTCCAGGGTGGGGGGGAGACAGGATTTGAAGTGTGCTAGGACCAGCTGCTCTACGCACTTAGTTATGATGGGGGTGAGTGCTACTGGGCGGTAGTCATTCAGGCAAGTTGGGTTGGAGTTTTTGGGTATCGGGACGATGGAGGTGGATTTGAAGCAGGCCGGTACCACAGCGTGGGCCAAGGACAGATTGAATATGTCTGTGAGCACTCCTGCAAGCTCCCCAGAACACGCTCTGAGAACACGCCCGGGGATGCCATCAGGACCTGCAGCCTTGTGGACATTGATCCTGCTCAGCACCGCTCCTATATCGGTGGGGGAGAGAGTCAAAGGTTGGTGGTCTGGCATCATGTCTGCTTTGGTTGTGGTTGTGGGGTTCCCTCGCTCAAAACGAGCATAAAAGTTGTTGAGCTCGTTGAGGAAGGAGACATCAGAGGATGCGGGGGAGGGTTTGGTGGTCCTGTAGTCTGTAATGGTCTGGAGTCCTTGCCACATGTGTCGGGGGTTGGAGTTGGAGAAGTGTTCTTCTACCTTCTTTTTGTAATGGTGTTTGGCTTTTTTGATGCCCTTCTTTAGATTAGCCCTGGCTGTGCTGTAGGCGTGTGCATCTCCTGACCTAAAGGCGGTGTTGCGGGCCTTCAGGAGGAGACGAACATCCCGGTTCATCCAAGGCTTCTGGTTGGGGTACATGGTGATCCGTTTCTGGGTGGTGACACTGTCTGTGGTTTTGGAGATGTAATCCAGTACAGATGAGGCGTACTGGTCCAGGTCTGTGTGGGTGAACATATTCCAGTCTGTGTTTTTAAATCTGTCCTGGAGCACTGCCTCTGTCCCCTCTGGCCACACTTTAATTGTCCTCACAGCAGGTTTCACACATTGGACTAGTGGTGAATACCTAGGTGTGAGGAACAGGGAGAGATGGTCCGATTGTCCAATGTGGGGGAGGGATGTGGCTTTGTAGGCTCCAGCCAGGTTGGAATACACATGGTCTAAAGTCTTGTCTCCTCTGGTGTGGCAGGAGACATGTTGGTGGAATCTGGGGAGGACTGTCTTTAAGTTGGTGTGGTTGAAGTCGCCAGCAACAATAAAAGCAGCCTCGGGGTGTTTATTCTGGTGTTTGTTAATGGCTGCAGAAAGTTCTTTCATGGCCAACCTAGCATTAGCGTCGGGGGGGGGGATATACACGGCAGTGAGTATGATCGAAGTGAGTTCTCTGGGGAGATAATAAGGTCTGCATTTGACCATTAAAAACTCCGCATTAGGTGAGCAGTGACTCTCAGTAGTAGTGGAGTTCATGCACCAAGCATTGTTAATATAAATGCACAAACCTCCACCTCTGGTCTTGCCGGAGTCATCTGCTAGCCTGTCGGCTCGGTGTGTGTGGCGTCCTGCTAACTCGATAGCATTGTCCGGGCAGCTGTTGTTCAACCATGTTTCGGTGAAAAACATGACATTTGAGTCCATAATCCGTCTGTTGTTAGTGATGGAGAGCCGTATCTCATCCATTTTGTTTGCCAGAGAACGGACATTGGCGAGGAAAATACCGGGTAAAGGCAGCCGGTGTGATGTTAGCTTTAGCTTAGCCCGTAGCCCTCCGCGCCTACCTCGCGGAGGGCTACATATATATATGTATTATATATGTGATATTACATATACGGTGGTTAGTTCTAGTTACTGTGCAAACCCTTTTGTTATTGAAAACAATGGATTCATGAGGTCCCTGTTATCAAAATCTGTTTTGAAAGTCAGTCCCTTTTTAAGTCCAAGTGAATCGTTGGCCCAGTATTTGTGAATCTCTCCTAGAATAGAAGGAGACAATAAGTGTAGGGCATACTTTAAAGTTGAAGTTTAAAATGATAGATAAAACAAGAAGCACTCTGACACCACAAACCAAGGCAACCTACCTTCTGGGCAGTGTTTACTTTCAACAGAATAGTACTGGATATTGTATATATTAGTTTTGTTTTGTTTGTTTTGTACTGCAGTAAAACTTAGATTAGGATTACATGACAGATGTTTATGTGGATTTTATTTTTACACAAACATTATTTAAGAGTAGGTAAATCGATAATAAACTGGTAATGTAAATATCTGTATAATAAATTGAGCTTGTTAAATATTATTGTGCCACAGTAAATTTCTAAATACGTCAGCTAATTCTTTACATTCTTTCTGTTAAAGATTTTAGGTCAATTTGAAAGAGAAGCAGATGTGAAATGTAAAGGTTAGGTCAAATGATATTTGGAAACTATAATCCCCATATACCAATGTCACTTCCTAAATGTTGCAAGTGCAAACACAAGCAGTTAGTTTTCAAGAAGAAATCCACTTTATACAAGTTTGACCTTATTTGAGCTTGAAGAAGGAGTCAAAGGTCCAAATTAATGTGAAACTTAGTGAAACCCCATATAATTCCTTACATGGGGCGATCAAGGCTCAAGAGTTGGCAGTTTGTCTTGTAATCGGAAGGTTGCCGGTTCGAGCCCCGGCTCAGACAGTGTCGGTCGTTGTGTCCTTGGGTAAGACACTTCACCTGTTGCCTACTGGTGGTGGTCAGAGGGCGCCAGTGTCTGGCAGCCTCGCCTCCGTCAGTGTGCCCCAGGGCGGCTGTGGCTACAATGTATCTTGCCATCACGAGTGTGTGAATGGGTGGATGACTGAACGTGTAAAGCGCTTTGGGGTCCTTAGGGACTGAGTAAAGTGCTATACAAATACAGGCCATACAATTGACCTTCAAGGAATGTGACTTTTTAAATCTTTATATGGTACTCTCTATATATTGACAATATAAACCACACATATAGGAATCATTGATTCTAAGTTAAATGTTTTTTGCTTTTGTTTTTTGTTTTTGTTTTTTTTTGGGGGGGGGGGGGGGGGGGGTTGTCAGTTTTCAACCAATAAATCATTAACTTAGACTTGAAGACCTTGGTGGATTTTTTTAATATACTGACAAATTTGTAGATGGCTGTGGCTCAGGTGGTAGAGCAGATCAGCTACTAATCAGAAGTTTGGTGGTTTGATCCTAAGCTTCCCCAGTCTGCATGTCAAGTGTCCTTGGGCAAGATAATAACCCCAAATCTCCCTCCAATGCGTTGAATGGAGTGTGACTGTTTGTGAATGTACTGTGTGCACTTGCGTTTAGAAGTGCTTGCATGAGTGGGTGTGAATGAGGTATATTGTATACAGTGCTTTGAGTACTCTGGGAGAGTAGAAAAGCGCTATAAAAGAATCAGTTACAAATATTAAAATATATTACAATTAATTAATTAAAGTTATAGCAGTATTACATTTCGCACAGCCTGATAACTAAATTTCAAAATTAAGCTGATGCCTGCTCTATAAATTAGCTAGTGAGTGTAAGTGTCATGATCCTGGGTCCTTTTGACCCAGCGTCTTAGTTCTTTGTGATTTTTGTATTATTGTACTTGGTGTGAGTTTCTATGGTTTCTAGTTTCGATCCCTTGCCCTTCATGTTTCTCTATGTCCCCTCTGTTCTGTGTAAGTCTGTGTCTGCATGTTTGGGTTCCCCTCTGTGTCTCTCGGTTCTTAGAGTCCTCTGCTTTATGGTTTATGTCTCTGTGTTTCTTAGTTGCTGTCTCCACTGTGTCAAGTTCGCGTCTCTGTGTGATCCTTCCTGTTTTACTTTGAAGGTCCGTGTCTTATGTGAATGTGTCCTGCTTTGCTTGTCTCGTCAGTTCTAATTTCCCCCAGCTGTGCTCTCCTTCTGTGTCTCATTCTCCTCGTTACTTCCCAGTGTATTTAGTCCCTGTGTTTCTCTGAGTCAGTGTTGCGTCGTACCCTCAACAAGCTGTGTGTGTTTTGCCTCCGTGTTACCAGTGTTTTTGTTTCCAGCTCTAGTTTCAGTTCAGTTCAGTATTTCTGCTTCAGTGTTTTAGTCCACCAGTGTTTTTGTTTGTCTTTTGGTGAGTTTAGTTAGTAAGAGGTTTTACAGCAATAAAGTTTTTTTTTTTTTTCAACTTTAAGTTGAACTTCTGTGTCTGAGTCCTGCATTTTGGATCCACCACTCCTGCTTGCCCACCTGCCACACAGCCAACCATGACAGTAAGAGGCAGAACTCAGGATGAAACAAGGAGCATCCACAAAGTTATTAATACAGATGAATTGCTGCAAAAGTACTCTAGGCAGCTAATTTCAGAAGACACTAAAGAATTATATTTGATTTAATCCATTAAGGGTAAAGGTCCCTGTTTATCAAAGATTTAACATGTGACTAAACATGTGGTTTCAACACATGGAACATGGAACAAATGTTGGAACATTTGATGAATAACGAAGACCTGAAGAAAAAATTAAGAATTTAAGAAAAACATACTTTTATTAAGATCTTGAAAAGCTCTGGAGTCACAGGGATGACGGTTCTGTCCCTGTGACAAACAATCTTAGATCCCACTGGAGTGTTTTCCTGAGTGACAATGGCATTGTTGGATCCATCGCCATTAATTCTCACCTGTAATCTTGAAAAAACAAACAAACAAATAGGACCCGACAAAAAAATAAAGTTAGCTTTAGTATTAAGCTTTGCTTGTTCCATATTCAGTTTTTCAGCAAAACTTGTTTGAGTCCATAAGAAAAGATTCATTCTTATATCTGGAGGAAGATTTTTTTTTATTAAATATTAACGTTAGCCCGCGACTTTGTTCCAGTTTTGAATTTTGGCCCACTGTGTATTTGAGTTTGACACCCCTGCTTTAGAGTAAAATACAATGTATCTGTTTTGTCATTGTCATTTCTGCTAATTCTATATAAAAGGCTTTTATTTTATTTAAAACACTATAATGTGAGACATTAAACAGATGGTGGGACTCCTTGTCCTTATCTTGGCACAACATGTAATTAAACACACTTCAAAACGACACTCCCCAGGTGTTTGCAGTTTCTTTAAAACTTCCACGACAGAAGTTTCAAAGTATGAAAGGATGATGACTGAAAGCACACTGCAAAAGGATCCAAGAGTTTCTCAAGCCAAAGAAATTGATCTCAGCCCACTTAAAAGTTATTAAATGAAAAATTGATGCAGAAGTGGTTTCTCTGGCACAAACTGCCATACAGGACACTAGCTTGTAAAACAACTGCTGATCACCACAGGCCTACTGTGGCACTATGTTACAGACAGAGACGTGAAAATAGTATTTTTCACCCACTTGTACACATCCTGAGTGTGAGTCTGTTAAACAAGTAAACCAAACCTTTATTTCTTTCTGGCTGGTCTTAGACTTTTAATTGTGGGCTGGTCAAAGGTCCCCCTTTCACGTGTCTTCTTAACTAAAACTAGTATTGACGGGAAAATTTGTTTAGCCGTTTCGTTTACCAAATGGCTCTTAGCCTTGACTGAAGAGCTTGTTTAAAGACCTTTAGGAGCAATCCTGCCTCATCTGCATTTGAGGATAAATAGCAGCTGTTTCCTGTAGTCTGCCATCTTCCATGCTCGTACTCACATACTAGCTTCAGGCAGTTTTTATTCATTTATTTATTATTAACCAGAAATTCACATAAAAATAAAACTCAACCATCAATCAATAATATCAGGATGTTAGGTCTTACTTGAATCTTTGATAATTCTCCTCATGCTTTTCCCACGTTTGATTGTAGAGCTTTGTCACTTTATCAATGACTTTCCTGTAATGCACAATCATTCCAGTACATTTAGTAAACTTCCTGCACTGGGTGTCTGTGAAGGTTCTCAGTCATCCAGGTCATCGTAGTCTAAGGAGCTTGAAAAGAAAAGCGTCTGGACTTTTAAAATTTTATTTAAGACGTTTCACCTCTCACCCGAGAAGCTTCTTCAGTTCAAAGAGCAAATGGTGGATGTGGTGGCAGTGTCCCCCAAGTTCTGACACTTTTCTTTCCAAGCGCCTTAGACCTACTCCTTCCTGCAGGGGGCTTACATGACTTAATCTTGACATAAAAATTGTAATTTCTTAATGAACAAGTCATGGCAATGTTTGCTCTTACTTGCAGCCTTTACAAAGTTCAGAGGGCTTTGGGGCACTTCTTTGAGGATTTGGTCGGTGAAGCTCGACAAAACTGTGAGAAACAAATGAGAGATAAAATTATGTTCTTATGTATGTTAAATATTTAAGATATTATTAGAGGGGTATATGAGTTGTTGGACATTTAAAGATTACAAGTAATGCCTTAATTCACTTGAGAGATGTTTGTATCAGATATTGTGTCTATAAACAATGAGGTTTTTGTTTGTTTGTTTTTGTTTTTTAATAGTCTTAAATGTCAACTCAAATATACCAACTGTGTTATTGGCAGCTGCTGTGCTATAAAGCACAGACAGTTTGGTGCAGGCTAAACAGAATAGAATAGAATAGAATAATCCTTTAATCGTCTCCACAAGGGGAAATTTGGTTAGTCTGCAGTATTGTATTGAAGTCTACAGTATTGCTGTTGTTGAGGTTGAAAAGTTGCAGAACAGCTTTAGTGTTTACAGTCATGGTTCAGTCACATCAGTGGCGCCACAGATCAGTTTCAATTTAAGATGATGAGGGTGTTTAAAAATCAGTGAGTCAGTGTAAAAAGTCAGAGCTCAAATGTGACATGATATTTGGTTACAAGCTAGAGTGTGATATTAACCATCGCTAGATACCAATAGAATTCCCTACATGCTGTCACTGCAAACAAAAGGAATTGAAGTTTTAAGTATAGTTTTAATGATAAAAGAATTTACCTTATTGGAACTTGAAGAAGCGGTCCAGAGTACGTTATTTACTAATATTAAGATATTTAGAATCCCCATTTAGCATTCCTATATGGCTATATATAATCAATATCAACAGTGACAGTAAGAAACACGTATAGTATATCTGCATATAGTAAACGGAATATGTTTCTGGTAACATTTGTGTGTAAACGTGTGCGATTGTGCCTGTAAGGACACATAAATACAGGGTAACAAAACACAGTTTGCATCCAATCAGATGTGCAAGAGCAGTAAGTGCAATACGAGCAGATTATATAAGGATAAGGATAGTATAAAAGGAGGGAATAGCTATGAACAGATTATGTACAAGTAAGTTAAGTATACACAAATAAGTATTCAGATGTTTATATTGCTATGCAGAGACCAAATATACAGATGTGATGTTGTATACAAATGTATAGATGATCTATACTGTTATACAGATGGGATACACAGATATACAGATGTACTGTGAACCAACATGTAGAAAGTACCATACAAAGATATGTGGTGTGCTGGGAGTCCCATCATCCCCCTGGGACATTGTGTTTACTCTGTTATGGTTTTGTAGCTGTTATAGGTCGTTTCTACCAATAGTGCAGTGTTGATTTGATTTACAGTTGTTGCGGTGGTAAAAAAGATTTGTTACACAATAAGTGAAGGCATGTGCAGGGTTACTGACCCCATTGGAAGCGCAGTGTTGGTTGTTTTTTTTTTTATGTGCTGAATGAAAGAAGGTCCTCTATGTCTCGCTTGAGCTACAGCAACATCTGAAGGTTCAGTACCTCTTTGTAGATTCCCCACTTTGTGGTTTCTCAGCTCTTTACAACACCATACTATAAATGAGTTTGTATTTCACTTTACATTTTACGTCTGCCTTTCTTTCAAAATGAATTCTAACTAAAAAAAAAAGTATTGTCAAAAGAAATTAAGTGCAGCCAAGTTAATTAGAAATATACTTTTGTGCAATACTACGTAATATACAAGTTATTCATGTCCAGTTATTTACAAATCAGTACCAATAATGTTGTGTAGTCAGAGTAAACCGGTCATGTGACTCTAACTTTATTTTCACTGCACAACAAAACTCGTATCAAAAGAACAATGCAAACAAAACAAACATACCAAATACTATGTTATTTCCTTAGAAGGAAATACAGAGTGAGAGCTGAGGTTTGTGGTTACGTGTGAAAGAATGAATGACAAAGACATGAAGACATGTACTTCAGCTTTTACCAGAGTATTTTTTAACAAATATGAAATGTGTATTTCTACTTAAACTAAGCATGTTTGTATTTCTGCAACCTCAGGCTTATATTAGCATTTTACACAGCTTCCCAACTGTTGGGAAGCGTTTATCACAGTGCCATAAGCTACTTTTGATCAGAATACTTTGTTTCATGACCTCTTGCTTTTATCTGTAAAATACAAAAGTACTCACTCACCTGTCCTCGAACACGTACCAGGTAATAGTGGTCAGCAGACTCCCCAAACAGAGAAAATTGATCACAATCGAGAGCTTTTTCCTCATGTCGCTCTAGTGCTTCACCTTTCTTAACACTTCGCTTTAACTCAGCTTTTTTTATGTACTTTTACCTCATATGTTGATACGGTTATCTGCCCGGTATTAAATCCGGTTCTTTTATATTCTTTACGGCCAAAAAGACAAAAGTGCTCAAAGTGGTCAAACTCAAAAAATGATCTTTAATTTTACATATTCCGGAATATGGAGACCCAGCAGACACGCAGACACGTCAGCCAAAATCTGAAGCACAAACAGGAAGCCTAGTTATATTTATATACTCCCTCTAGTCGTCACACCAGGTGAGGTGGTGAGTGACAGGAGAATGGTGGCTAAGCTGTCATCCCTGTTGGACAACATTTCCCACCCCCATGCATGAGACTCTGACAGCACTGAGCAGCTCCTTCAATGGGAGACTGCGGCACATTGCACTAGAGATTTGCATACTTTGATGAGCATACTTTTTTTACCGTGTTGTGCAAAGCAATGACCAGTAAAACAATGCACATATTGTCCTCTAGTATAATGAGGAGGGAGAATCAATGTTCAGGAAGATCCGGGGTTAGAAGATAAAGAAAATATTGTCAATATTTAGAGCACATGCTACCCTTTCTCTGAAAAATCACATCAGCCACCTGCAGAAGTGGAAGAAGGCTATGAAGTGAAGAAAAGTGATGAAGAATCTGAACTATGTTCAAGTAGGTTCTCAGGCATCCAGGACATGGTAGTCTGAGGAGCTTGGAAAGAAAGTGACTGGGCTTCTTGAAGTTTCTTGAATTTTCAGAATGTGAAACTGAAATAGAAGATGTGTCAGAGGACTACACATCTTCCATTTCAATTATGATGAATGAACTGGACATGTGTGTACTTAATAAACTGGCAAATTACAGCAGGATTTTCCTATTGCAGAAGTTGGAACAGTTTGTTGCCAGGATGGGATGGGTCCTTCAGTATCTGCGCTGCTCTAGTCCGGCATCTCCTGGTGTAGGTGTCCTGAAGCGGGGGGAGAGCAATCCTGCAGCAGTGTTCTGCTGTACGGATCACTCTCTGGAGAGCTTTTGGGTCCTTCACACAGCTGTTCCCAAACCACGATGTCATGTTCTGTGTGAGGATGCTCTCCACAGCGCCTGTATAGAAAATCCTGAGGATCTTTGGAGAGACCCTGAACTTCCTCAGTTGTCGTAGGTGATACAGGCGCTGCCTAGCCTTTTTGGTCTGGACCTGAATGTGGGCAGCCCATGTCAGGTCTGAGGAGATGTGGACACCAAGATACTTGAAGGACTGCACCCTCTCCACTGGAGCTCCATTGATGATGATGGGCTTGTAGTCTCTGTGCTGACCCCTTCTGAAGTCCACCACCAGCTCTTTGGTCTTGCTGACGTTCAGCTGGAGGTGATTGTCCTGGCACCATGATGCCAAATTCTTCACTTCATCCATGTAGGCCGCCTCATCGTTGTTGGAGATGGCACCCAACACCACTGTGTCGTCAGCAAACTTCACAATGGTGTTGGAGCCGTGGGTGGCCACACAGTCTGAAGTGTAGAGGGAGTAGAGCAGTGGCGAGAGGACACATCCCTGAGGTGCTCCTGTGTTGATGGTGATGCTGTTGGAGAAGCACCTGCCCACCCTCACTGCCTGAGTTCTGCCAGTGAGGAAGTCCAACACCCATGCACACAGACGGCTGTTAAGTCCCAGATCCCTCAGCTTTGTGAACAGTCTGCAGGGCACTATTGTGTTAAAAGCTGAACTGTAATCAACAAACAGCATTCGCACATAGTTACCCTGTTTCTTGTCCACGTGGCTGAGAGTGGTGTGTAGGACATGGGCGATGGCATCCTCTGTGGATCTGTTGGATCTGTAGGCGAACTGCAGCGGATCTGTGGTGTCTGGGATGGAGGAGGAGATGATGTTCTTCAGCAGCCTCTCAAACACCTTCGTTACTACCGAGGTCAGTGCAACTGGCCGATAATCGTTCAGGGATGAGGGTTTGCTGTTCTTGGGCACAGGGATGATGGTGGATCTTTTGAAGCATGCGGGGACCACAGACTTCACCAGGGACTCGTTGAAGATGTAAGTGAACACACCTGCTAGCTGGTCAGCACAGCAGCGCAGCAGACGGCCGGTGATGACCCGTCTGGCCCCGCCGCTTTCCTTGTGTTCACTCTCCTCAATGCCGCTCGGACATCATGCTCTGCGATGCTGGTCACCGGTCTCTCGCTGATGACGTCACTGTCCTCGGTAGTCAGGCGGTAGATAGCATTAGCCGCCTGGCTAACCTCGAAACGGGCGTAGAACTGATTCAGCTCGTTGGTGAATGATCCGACCAGAGTCGGCGTTGATCGGTGCAGTGTCCCTGGCTTTGTAGTCTCCAGAAGTGAATTCGTGTGTGGTTCTGTAAAATAACAGAAATTACAATTAGCAAACAATTAAAGTAAACCAAACTGGTCTAAATAATACAGAAAGGGTTGAACAGAAAATCTAATTCGAAAATGACTAAACACCACCCCCTGGTGGACACAAATGGGCTGCTGCACAGGGATAGACTCCATCTTTACTTTGGGCAGCTCAGTTCACAAGGGTGGCGCCATTTTGGTCAATCAGCGTGAATATACAGTGTCTCGTGGCTACACAAACCGCTGGAAAACTCTATAAAAGTATCACACAATGTACATACCAATTATATGATAAGTTACAACCATAGAGCAAACAAATACAAGGCACTTACTTATTATTCACGCACACGCACGACACATGTTCAGTACAACAGCCCAGCTCCACCAGCGCAATCACGGTGAACCAGCACAAACACAAACAAAGGATGGGAGGAATGTACCATCTTAGCAGTGGTTAGAGGGGGTCCGTGGAACAGTCCATATACACAAATCACAGGGGTTTTATACAATGAAGACAAAGAATCAAGCAAGAAAGAGGAGTCAGCTGAGACAGAGGAATATTTGCAGTAATGTGAGGAAACATTGATCTGGTCTTTTGTCCTTCCCAGTGACAGACGATGCATGAATCTCTCATGTGCCTCAGAGAAAGACAATCTACCACAGTCCAAGCACATACACCAGGTCCCATACTCCTTCAGTTGCTTTTCTACTCGAGTACTGAAAGCATTATACACCATGTATTCTGCTTGTTTTATGCTTTTTAACGTTCACATACCAATAGAAACATCAGAGACCAAGTTGGGGTTCAGTAACTTGCCCAAGGACACCTTGGTAAGAACTCCAGACTAGAGCACACAGAGATTGAACCAACAACCATCCAATTAGCAGATGACCTGCTCTACAGCCAACTGTAGAGCAAACAAGGAGGGTCAACAAGAGAGGGGAAAAAAATGGATTGAATGCAGCTGTAGGCATATGTGGGTGTGTTGATTCTTACTGCCGTACATCCAGTAAAGTCGCTACGGACAGTTTATGACAGCCTGAGACTGGTAGAGAAGTCTTAAAGGTGACACAAGATTAATCATAGAAGCACAAAAAGGATATAATTTCTTGATAAAGACACAATAGATGATCATCGTTCATGACACAAACGTGCTCCCATTTGAGGTGTATGGAACAAGTGGGTGTTTCTCCTGCTGTTGATGTAAGATCCTGGTACTGATGTGACTGTGTATGAGCACCAAGTCCCCTTCAGAGGACTCTGTCCATTCCAACAGAACATCCCAAGTAAACAGGGGGACTATGAGATAAAAACATGGGCAGTACACTGCAAAAACAGCTATACTTGAAACAAGCCAAATATTCTTAAATCTGACAAAATTTTCTTGGTTTGAGGAAAAAAATCTGCCAATGGGGTAAGCAAACGTTGCTTGACTAGAATTCTTCAAACTAGTGTAACCCCTGGTCAGCTTCTCTTTCCAGCGCTGTGTGAATAAAACTCTCTGGACTCGAAGTGGGTAGAGCTCAGGCGTGATTTATTCCCCTGCAATAACATGGGAAATGAATAACCATGGGTTTCAGCAACAGGATTCCGCCCAAACACAGCGAAAGCTTCATTGCTACTAACTATAGGCTTATGATCGTATAGTGGAACTCTTAGTTTTCCCAAATAAATAAAAACAAATATTGATTGAAAAATAAAATGGCAACAATACTTATCACGGAAAATAAAATAGAAACATTACTGCGTTGTGGTTTAGATAACAAAAGAAAAATTAATTCACTTAAATGCACATTCATGTAAATATAAATAAACCAAAGCCAAAATTCCCTTTTACGTACAATAGTAAATGGAACAATGCTGCCATCTACTGGGCAAACTTAATAAGCAATATGTCTTAAACAGAATTAGCATGCAGCTCAACCATATACATGTTTCAAAGTACACATACCTGCAATAACATGGGACATGAATAACCATGGGTTTCAGCAACAGGATTGCGCCCAAACTATTGAGAGAAGTTTCAAAATTATTAGACACGACAGCCTCCTCTAGCTGTTAGCCGCTAGCTCCACGTGTCCATTTTTCTTACCGTCTAATCTATTAACTGCAAAACACGGTCATAAACCTGAAATCTACTCAAATACTACCGTATGGGCAGTTCATGCAGTTAGTGCACTGTCATATTAGCTTCAATGAGGATTTTCAAATATGTTTTAAACTCATGCTCTGTGAGAGCGGACGGAGAGGAACTTACCACAGCGAAAGCTTCATTGCTACTAACGATAGGCTTAGGGGGTAGCCCGTTTACCAGTAGCAGACTTCCGCTGCGGATTTTCAAAATAAAAGTTCCAAAATAAACCCATGGTTGCGATCCCAAGTTTAACAGGGATTTAACAACAACAAAACCATATCCATTCTTTTACATCGTTACATACACCCCCCTTAAATTCTGTTAAACTCCAAACCAGTTCAAGGGAGTATCAAGGGCCAGAAACAAAAGAACTATGAACAGCAGGTGCTTCGGGGTAAAATCGATACACTAATATTAATCATTGTCGATACAGAATCCTTTTATATAAAAGTGTCGAGACATTGGGTGGTACCAAGCCCAATACCTTCAACAGACTAGAGAAGATGCCATCTACACCTCCTTAACATCACATATAAGAGCACCCGAAATAATACTCCAAATCACATCCTGGACCACACAGTCCAGTGTCCTGTCATGATGATCCATCTGTGTTGACCTCACAAACCCTTGGTCATCTCCACTGTTCGGGTTCCCTCCGTCCAAGTCAGCACGGGAGGCCAGACTCCCTTCCACACCTAAGCCCAGGAAGTTAACAGGGAGAAGGAGGTTCCTGTGTACAACTCTTTCCTTGCCTGTGTGGCTCTCTCTTATCCTGTACACATTGATCCCAGACCTAACTGACACAACATCATAAGGCGTGGGATCCCACTTGTCGGCTAACTTTCTTTTTCCCCTTTCACCACGATTGGCCAACAACACTCTATCACCTACAGCCAGAGGTGAGCCTTTGACTTTGCGGTTGTAGAGTCTGGCATGGCACGCTTGCTCGTGAAAAGCGTGGTTCTGGGCAATCTGTGAGGCATCAAACAGGTCTTTCCGCAACCGTGAGACAAACTCATGGTGGCTGATCACATCATCATTTTGCAGCACATGTTGGAACATCATGTCAACAGAGAGGCGTGGGACTCGCCCAAACATGACATAAAAGGGGGCCAAACCAGTCGTCTCATGCACTGTGCAATTGTAGCAGAACGTGAGAGTGCGTAACATCTGAGGCCACCTAGCCTTGGCTGTAGAAGGGAGAGTCCTCAGCATATTCCCAAGTGCACTGCAAAAAACGATTTTCAAGAAAGTAAAAAAAACCTTGTTTATGGACATTTTTTCTTATTTTTTGTCTAAAAAGAAAATATATTCTTAACAAGCAAGTTTTGGACAAGAAAATAAAGCTTATTCTAGGAAAATATGTCTAACTTTTCCTTAAAAGGATATTTCAGCTCATCTTGAGCTTTATTTACCAGTTACAAGGCATGACAATGGTTTGGTTGAATTTCCAGAATAAAAATAAGATTATTTTTCTCATTTCAAGAGTAAGGGCATTTAAACAGCTGCTCAGTTTAAGAAATGTATTTATTGACACTAAAGTTTAATATAATTGCTGTCAAGTTTGACACAATATGCAGTATATGAACAAAGGCAGGAACTAAAAGCACATGGTAAACATGAAATACAGGCCCATTTGAAAAACAGAAACAGCACAACTCATTCACTTTAGGCCATGTCAAACAGAATAATAGATCAGCATCAGTATATCTATACTATGGCAATGCTAAAATCGCATTCAACTGTCAGAATTGATAGGAAAACAACAACTTCATTTTAAAAATTGTCACAAAACTGTCCAAAACAATAACCTGAAAATACAGTTCATGCATGTAAAGCAGTGTACCTTTTATAAAACATATGTTGAGCTCACGTGTAGTCCAATTACATCACCCAGGTAATATTTCATGACCGCACATGTCATATCTTTGTGTGTGAAACTGTAATATGGAATGGAATCTCATATCATATCATTGTTGGCTGGCTTTCCACCACTGAATCAGTCCTGTATGCCCACATGTTACTCAGATTTCTGTTCACTGCTGATGAGGGTTCCCTCCTAGAACTGCAATTGAGATTGGTTGATTAATTGACTAGTTGCGGATAAGGAAATTAAATACAAGGTACACTGATAATTTCTAAAAAATTTTAATGTCAGAAATATACTGCATTTTATAATTTACTCTAAAATATGCATGTTTTCAAGCTGAGTTTAATAAATGGATATTCATTTAATGCTCATTGCTATTTGGCAGCTTAACTGTAGTTTAAAAGCCTTGAAAAATCCTCAAAAACCTAAAATGGGAAAGCTAAACTAAAGAACACAGGAAACATGGAAAATGTTGCAAAAACCTTACAACCTTGAACAAGGAACATAAGACATGAAAACATCAGGGAGGGAACACAGATGATAACACAGGAGAGAATACAGACGATCCGACAAAGAACACACTAAATATACACACACAAAAGGAAACGAGGAATTGGCAGACAGGCACGAAACACAGCTGACACTAATCAGATGAGAAGAGACCAGGAGGAAGCAAAACAGAATACACCGATGCAGGGCAGGGACTATCAAAGTAAAACAGGAATAAACACGAATATCGAACCAGGGACAATACACTGAAGACAAGGGAGGTACAGAGAACACCTAAACACTGGAAATAATTAACAAATAACTAGGAAACTAACTGACACAATGAATATTAATAAACACAAACAACCAAGGAGACTGCGGACCATGACAATCGGTTTATTTAAAACAAAAGTTTAAAAAAATACAAAATGTTGTTTTCTCTAGTAGAAGAAATTAAACACTATCAGAATATTCTTTATAAATAGATAGCATTGTTGTGGATTATAAGGAATAAGCATTAACATATCTACTGTTAAGCTGTAAAAACAAGTAGACATCTAACATGAATATTTTATATGATTATTTTCAAAGATATTAAAGTATATAGTCAGTCTCACCTTACAGATTTTTGTGTCCTAATCGATCCGCTGCATCGTCCTTTGGCAAGGTGGTCGGAGTGTGTTCGAAGAATGTGATACCAAAATTAGCTGTAAACACGATATTCTTTGACACATCCATCTATGCCACAATCTTCACGGAAATCTGGACTATGGCTATGTGCAGAATTAATATGACTCAGTAGGGATTTGAGGGTCAGACCCACAAAAACGATGTAGATAACACAGCGCCAAATCATTTTGTTTTACTGGTCTGTGAACTACTTTTCCCATAAAGTCAAGATAACCAGGATTATTCCATTATGGGGTAGGAATGGCTATCCTAATTCAGTGCCTTATAACAGCTGTAGTAAGTAACAGCACCCACACGTCAGTATTTACAGAACATAATCTAACTAAATAGTCAAATATTTAAATATATATCATTTTATAGGTATAAAAGAGCGAACTAAACCATTTCCGTACACAACCCCATACTCCTGAGTTGGTACAGCCCACCTTCCCGCCTCTAGCTCCGTGCCTAAGCGGTTGGATTGCAGGATTTTGGGGTCTGGGTGTAGATGCGATACAGTTGGTACAGTGTGAAGAAATTAAGGCACGCTATGGAAAAACTGGACGAAATAACAATTGCCAACCTGAAAGGTATGTGACTGTTTTGTTTTTTCTATGTTTTGTGTTCTGGTATGTTGCATGTTAAGTCGCTAGCATGGCAGGCTATACCTGGTTGTTAGCTTAGCTTAGCTGTGCGGTTAGCTTAGTTGCATTAGCATTTTTAAATATGCTAGTGCAGAAAGTTATGAAAGAATTCATGTCCAGTTATTAGTTTCAGTGTCTGTGAATTTATTCAACAAGTGTGCAAAGTGCCATAAGTTAATGCCAGTTTTACAGAAATTGTGGGAGTTTCAAATTTCTATTAGTGAAGTTATTTCATTATATACTTTAGCCCAGGAAGCAAAAAAAAAAAAAAACATTTATATGTATACATGCATTTAATTGATGTATCACAAATATATTACTTTTACCAGTCAATAGGAGGAAGGTAATTTAGAACCTGTGGAGCAGTGAGGAGGGAGAATAATGGAATAGAGTCATGGTTTTAAATGGTAAATATTAAATTATGTTTCCTATGTATCCTGTCTGTTACCCAAGCAAAGCTGTCAGCTGGCTTGCACATGAGGATAATGCAATGTTGTGATAATTGGAAACTCCTATTGCAGAAGCAAATGTTGGAGAAGACCTGCTCTCATCACTTTCACGAGATGACATCAAAGATCTGTTTCCTGGTCCTGAACATTGCCTCAGGCGTCGGGCTCTATGGCTTGCAGTGCACAAATGTGAAGAAGTAAGTTCTGTCCTATCGCTGTGTGACAAAACTGAGAACACACCAGCTTGTTTTATGCAGTTTCAAATAATTCCACCAATACTCACTTAACAGATAGACAGTAGAATCTTCTTTAGTTTTGATTTAAATCAAGTGGCCTACACATTTATTAAATATACATATTTTTTATTGTTCAACACTTTACTGATATTTTGTTGTACTATCTTTCATATTTAGAGACCTAAAGTTCTTGTGCAATTTTATGTGAAATTAGCCCTATGTACACTGTATTTTAGAACAAGACTGCTGCTGAAAAAACGCTAACAACTACTGGAGATGGTGACTTCTTCAGAGAGGAACCCAGCACTTACCTCCATCCAAAAACTTTGGATGGAGGTAATGCTACAGTATCTTGATTTGTCTACATTTATGCTTTGCAGATTACATTATTTGCAATGTTTAATGGTGTTGCCCTGTCTTATTTTTCTTTTTTCAAACCAGTGGAACATGCAGCAGCTGTGTTCAGAGCCCTTCCCATGCTTTTCCCTTCCAGCACAGTACCACCTAAGAAGCTGGGCATCTGTAGTGAGGCTTTTTTCCATGTCCTAAAGGTAAGGCTGCAATATTCTATGTGTATATATTGTTGAATTTTGCAGTTACTCATGTTTTCATTTTATATATTTTACTGTGGAGTCAGTCAAATATTCTTAAAGTTCAGATCCCCATAACATGTTGATGTTAATAAAACCTACAAAAAAAGTTGATCTATTTTAAACTGTAATGCAACTCAAAAATTGTGTTTCTTACAGTCTTGTTCTAATACTCTTTTTTTCTGTCATGTAGACTTCAGAAGACCCTGAAGGCTACCTGCGTCAGCGTCCCCTGGCTTGTCCAGTTCTGCTTGTCTCTGAAGGCAACTGCATGATAGCTGTTGGAACCACACCGGTGAGCACTTTTGACCGGAAGGATCTTAATGAGGGACTGCTCTATCTGATGGCATATTACTATGCCCTCCACCTCACATATCCATAGTGCATTTCCACGCTGCTGTCTGTCTTGCAAACTGAAATACTCAAAGACTCCATCCATGACCGAGATTCAACCCCCTCTTACAAGAAGGCGCTTGGTGAGTGGAAGTCATTCATTGAGTGAGTCTCCCAGATGACAGACTCCATCTGCCTTGTTTATCAGACTCAGTGTTAGTCAGTGAGGTTGTTTTTTTTTCTATAGAAAAGTTGTTCAAATGTAAAACACATGTTTGTTTGTGTGGTCGTTAAACTTGTTCTTCTAAAATGTTATGTAATATAGGATTTGAAATAGTGATTGTTTTAAGCTTCAGCAAAATTTATTTTTGATACCAGCCAAGAGTGTGTTATACTGTTATTATTCATTTTAAGAGTATCTGGAATATGCACTTCTTATATTGGCCATGTTACACAGTACCCTGCTGAAATGTATAATTTTAGGCATGATTCTCCTGGAACAGACCTCAGTGAGTTACTGACCCATTGCTGTGTCAATAAAAGCGCAAAATCTAAGAGTGCTTTTGCTGTCTTAATTTAAGATGAATTCCCTTATTTTTAGTAGCTTTTTGAAGAGATGGTGTCTTATTCTCAGGAATTTTTGCTGATTATTGTTCTCAGAGTCGAAACATAATTCTTATAGTTAGCTCAATCAAGAAAGAAACAATTCAGTTTTAAGAAAATTTGTCCTATAGTAAGGTGTTTTTTTTTAATGTGAAAAATCTAAATTAAGGTGTAGAATCTTAAAGTAAGCAAATAATTCTTGAAAACAGCTTGTTCAAGAAAGCATAATACTCATTTTAGGTGCAGATTTTCTAAATATCAAAGTGTCTTTTACTTATAATAAGTCACATTTTCTTCAAATAAGCATACATTTTAGACAATTTTGTCTAGTTAAAAGGCATATGGCAGTTAGATTAATTTGCTAGTTTTAAGAATTCTAGTCAAGCAACTTTTGCTTACCCCATTGGCAGATTTTTTTGCTCAAAACAAGAAAAATTTGTCAGATTTAAGAATAT
This sequence comes from Rhamphochromis longiceps, assembly GCF_057381845.1. Taxonomy (NCBI): domain Eukaryota; kingdom Metazoa; phylum Chordata; class Actinopteri; order Cichliformes; family Cichlidae; genus Rhamphochromis; species Rhamphochromis longiceps. Next base: position 22,912,816 of record NC_140559.1, on the reverse strand, counting down.
TTGGCTTGTTTCAAGTATAGCTGTTTTTGCAGTGTGTCCTGTTGAACTGTTCAGTGACCCCATTGCCCATAGGATGATATGGCGTAGTATGCGATTTCTGCACACCTGCCATCTCTAAGAGGTCCTTCAACAGTCTGCTCTCAAAGTTTGATCCCTGATCCGAATGAATCCTCTTGGGAAAGCCATAAACACAAAAGAAATCATCCCATAACCTGCGTGCGACATGTTTTGCAGACTGGTTTCGGCAGGGGAAGGCATGTGCCATCTTGGAGAAATGATCAGTTACGACCAGGACATCCACTTTCTTATTATCGCTGAGCTCAGCAGTCCAAAAGTCTATGCACACTAGCTCCATCGGCTCTGACGTCTGGATGTTCTCTAGTGGTGCACAGGCATGAGGTTCAGGTGTTTTTCCAACCACACATCTCTCACACTGTCGAACATGGTTGGTTATGTCTCTCTCCATCCCGACCCAGAAAAACCTCTCACGGGCGAGGGAAAGTGTTCGTGCCTGGCCCTGATGGCCTGCATTATCATGAAGGCTGAGGAGGACTTGAACCTTCAGGCTATCAGGAACAACAAACTGAAAAATCTTTCTACTCAAGCGGTGATGCCTTATCACCCTGTACAGGATGCCGTTCTGTACTTTAAGCTTCTTCCACTGCCTGAGAAGTCCACCAACACCACCTGGTTCTGAAGCTGCTTCTCGCCTCGTAGCCTTCCTTTTTCTTCGCACATAGAAAAGGACTCTGTTTATTGCCTGATCTTGTTGCTGAAGGCTCGAGAGCTGGCTTTGGGGAAGAGGAACGACCGGGTCCACCTCAGGGAGCTGTGATAAAGGTGGGTTGACATTGGTCAAACCATGGTCACACTGCGCACTCAGCACAGCTGACACCTCATCAGCATCGATCGAACCCCTCTCGCTCTGAAGGTCGCACTCAGAAACAGAGTCTGGTGAGTCTGGCTCTGTGTCTTGAACAATGTGGCAGTTGTTAGTCAGCCGAAAAGCATCCTGCACAGTACCTCTCACAACCCCGTTGACCTCATCTAGCAGGGCAACATAAGGTTCTTTCAGCAAACGATGACCAATACATGACTCGACAAATGGTTCACGGCTCAAAGCATCAGCAACTGTATTTCTAACCCCTGGCACATACTTTAGATCAAAATCATATGCCGCGAGCTTCGCCACCCATCTCTGCTCACAAGCATCTAAACGTGGCTTTGTCAAGATGTAGGACAAGGGGTTATTGTCTGTCCAAGCAGTGAAGTGCCTTCCTTTGAGCCAGTGGCTGAACTTGTCACACACGGCCCATTTAAGTGCCAAGAACTCTAGTCTGTGCGCTGGGTAGTTCATCTGAGACCGTGACAATGTCTTGCTGGCAAAGGCAACAGGTCGAGCCACTGTCTCGCCAGGAGAAACCTGTGAGAGTACTGCCCCGATGCCATCAAAGGAGGCATCAACCGCCAGGATGAAAGGCTCACTAAAGTTGGGATGAGCCAGGGATTTAACAACAACAAAACCATATCCATTCTTTTACATCGTTACACTAGCAACTTAATCTAACTGCCATATGTCTTTTAACTAGACCAAATTGATGAAAATGTATGCTCAATTGAAGAAAGTGTGACTTATTATAAGGAAAGACACTTTGATATTTAGAAAATCTGTACCTAAAATGAGTATTATGCTTTCTTGAACAAGCTGTTTTCAAGAATTATTTGCTTACTTTAAGATTCTACACCTTAATTGAGATTTTTCACATAAAAAAAAATACTATAGGACAAATTTTCTTAAAACTGAATTGTTTCTTTCTTGATTGAGCTAAGTATAAGAATTATGTCTCGACTCTGAGAACAATAATCAGCAAAAATTCCTGAGAATAAGACACCATTTCTTCAAAAAACTGACCGACTACTGAAAATAAGGGAATTCATCTTAAATTAAGACAGCAAAAGCACTCTTAGTTTTTGCGCTTTTATTGACACAGCAATAGGAGAATCATGTCTAAAATTACCTACATTTCAGCAGGGTACTGTGTAACATGGCCAATATAAGAAGTGCATATTCCAGATACTTTTAACATGAATAATAACAGTATAACATACTCATGGCTGGTATCAAAAATAAATTTTGCTGAAGCTTAAAACAATCACTATTTCAAATCCTATATTACGTAACTTTTTAGAAGAACAAGTTTAAAAACCACGCAAACAAACATGTGTTTTACATTTGTACAACTTTTCTAGAGAAAAAAAAACAACCTCACTGACTAACACTGAGTCTGATAAACAAGGCAGATGGAGTCTGTCATCTGAGAGACTCACTCAATGAATGACTTCCACTCACCAAGCGCCTTCCTGTAAGAGGGGGTTGAATCTCGGTCATGGATGAAGTCCTTGAGTATTTCAGTTTGCAAGACAGACAGCAGCGTGGAAATGCACTTTGGATATGTGAGGTGGAGGGCATAGTAATATGCCATCAGATAGAGCAATCCCTCATTAAGATCCTTCCAGTCAAAGGTGCTCACCGGTGTGGTTCCAACAGCTATTATGCAGTTGCCTTCAGAGACAAGCAGAACTGGACAAGCCAGGGGTCGCTGACGCAGGTAGCCTTCAGGGTCTTCTGAAGTCTGGCTCCCGGGAATGACATTGTGAGCGCTCCCCTCATCCGCATGTTCCTGACGATGGAATCCTTGAGGACCAGCGTGGAGAGAGGAGGTGCCACCGGGGGCTGCTGGCCATCTGAGACGCCCGCACCGCGGGACCGGGGGCGTTCAGATGGAGATGCGCCAGCCGGAACACGTGAGTGACCCCCAGGTAGCCGCGCTGTGGGTCCTCTTCTCCGAGGAGCCGGGGTAAAGCACAGCTCTCCGCGGTGAGTTTGCACCCGCCGCGGCTCAGGGGGCATAGTGATGGAGATGGCGCAGACCTCAGCAACACAGTGGGATGGCGAGGGCTAGTGGCCAGAGGAGGAAAGTCCATAGGATCCAGGACATTGAATTTATTCTCCAGTACTACCGCACCGGAGGGGTGAGGGTGTGAGAGACGGATCCTCCTGGCCCCTGCAGCCACCGCGCGTCTCAACCACGGTCCATGGCGCTGGTTGGAGTGGAGCTGACCAGAGTCTTGGGTCTGGCCCCTAGCTGAAACCAGGAGTTCTCGTCCGTGGCAGAAACACCAGCGATGCAAGTAGAGAGCCTGTGTTGACTGTTGGCGGGATCTTGGGACACAGCAGCTGGGTGGTGCACTGTGTCGGCTAGCTCAGCGCTAGTAGCGGTGATTTGAGCTTTGCCAAGGAGGATCGTGTCAAGTTCGCGTTCAGCCCCCTGGATTTGGATATCCAGGGGGCTGAACGCAAACGTGGATATCCTTTGTTCCAGCTCGATTACTTTTTGGCTCAGGTTGATGCAGCTTTCACAACTGGATGTTGAGGTAAGTGGTGCCATTCCGAAATCTCGTACCGGCGACAGCGTCAAAAACAAAAACAAACAGTGTCAAAAACAAAAACAGAAACTGCCACTTTAGCTTACGTTAGCTAGTTGCGGCAGTTGCTAGCATGCAACTATCCTTCACAACACTTTGCAGCTCCTTTACTGTTGGTGGGATCCCTGATGGAAGAAACAACTTCTCCATTTGGTCATCAGTGATTACATGGAGCTCCATCTCGTTCAACCTAGAATAAAATGTAAATCGGCAGAGTTAAGTTAGATTAAGTAGGGCCAACTTAGTCATTTTCTGCTGCTTCAATTTCAAAACTAGTAGTTTAATTCAATACAATCATCCATCAAAACCTATTCAAAATGCATAGTCTACATACTGATCAGCTGAATTTAAGTTGAGGGATCTTCCAACAACTAAAAAGAACACAACATTAATAACAATCTCCAAAGTAAAAAATTTACACACACAAATTGTTAAAGACAAATTTGAATTAATACTAAAAATTTTAAAGGTGAGGTTCACATATAAAACAATGAAACTCTTTATTAGAAAAAAAGGGGATAAACCCTATTTTCTGTGCTGATTTGGTGACAGATCATGACATGAAATAACACTATTTGTGTATTTATGTACTGTATATATCTTCCCATATTTGAAAAGATGTCCTTTTAATCTACACAAGGTCATCTCTGTATCCAAACACCATTGGGTGTTAAACATAGAAATTATGAAAGACTTATGTCAGATTAAACACGTATTACTATATTACTTCCTGAATGTACCTTTGTCTTGAAGATCGTTCTACAGAAACATTAACATCGTGACTGAGCATGGGGCTCATTGATACACCGACCAAGTTTAACTGGAAACTCGCATCATCCCTCTATGTGAGCTTTGCCTGCGCTAAATTCACAGGGCTTTGACAGCATATGTTTAAGAAGGAGTGTAAAGTCAAACCGTGAGTCTGACTTACAGCAAGACTGTCTGATCAATCAATCAATCAATCAATCTTTATTTATAAAGCACTTTTCATACAGAAAAAATGTAGCACAAAGTGCTTTACATAGTTAAAAGCAGCCCACCCCACCCTCCAACTCACTCCCCACACTCTCAATACACATATATCCCCCCACCCCCACCCACACACACATACACACACGCGCACACTTAAAGAGTAAAAATTGGGCTGGGCTCGCATGAGCCAAGTGAGGAAACATTATAACAGAGAGCCGTCTGCACCGGGAGCCGGTCACAGACCGCAGCCTCCGGGCTGGGCACACAGCAAAGGAGCCCCCCAACCAGGCTGAGAGGACCCCAGAGACCCAGCAGCCACGGTCAATAACAGCCCCGGTGCAGAGAGCGCCCTCCGAGGAAACACTGGAGATATGACGCAATACGATGTATACAGGGTAAAATGATAAAATAAATAAGAACAGGATACAATATAAATATAAATATAAATAGAGTAAGAAGATTAAAAAATGAATAAGAATAAAATCAAGAAATATTAGATAAATCCTAAATTAATAATAGAATAACAGGATAGAATAAATAAGCATAAAAAATAAATAAACGCTAAGTAAAAGCTAAATTAAAAAGGTGGGTCTTTAGCCTGTTCTTAAAAACATGTACGTTCTCTGCGGCCCTGAGCTCCTCCGGCAGGCTGTTCCACAGACGAGGACCATACCACTGAAAAGCTGCCTCTCCGTGAGTATGTGTCCTGACTTTAGGGACAATCAAAAGGCCAGTACCAGAGGACCTCAGGGTCCGCGAGGGTTCATATGGTAAAAGCAGATCTGAGAGATAAGAAGGCCCAAGACCATTAAGACATTTAAAAACCAATAAAAGAACTTTAAAATCGATCCTGAAACACACGGGGAGCCAGTGCAGCGATTCTAAAACCGGTGTAATGTGGGCCCGCCCTCTGGTCTTCGTCAGCACACGAGCTGCCGAGTTTTGCAAGAGTTGTAAAGTTGAAATATTCTTCTTAGGAAGACCAGAGAGCAGGGCATTACAGTAATCAATGCGACTGGTAATAAAAGCATGCATCAGCATCTCCGTGTTGGCCCGAGAGAGAATAGGGCGGACTCTGGCTATATTTTTTAGATGATAAAATCCAATTTTGGTTACATGTTTAATATGTGGGATAAAACCAAGCTCAGAGTCAAAAATAACACCCAGGTTTTTCACTTGTAGCGAAGGACATAGTGAAAATGCCTGTAATTTAGACAAGAGTTTCTCTCTCTGAGCCTCAGGACCGATGATTAAAACTTCAGTCTTGTCCTGGTTAAGCTGTAAAAAGTTTTCTGCCATCCAAGATCTTATATCTAAAATACAGTTAAAAAGGGCATCCATTGGTCTGGTGTCATCAGGAGACACGGAGATGTACAGCTGCGTGTCATCAGCGTAACTGTGGAAGTTCACTCCATGCCTCCTGATGACACTGCCGAGAGGCAACATATACAAATTAAAAAGTACAGGGCCTAGAACCGACCCTTGAGGCACACCACATGTCATTTTATGGATCTTAGAGGAGCATGTATCCATACTCACCATAAAAGTTCTGTCAGAGAGATAGGAAGTGAACCAGTTGTGTACAGCACCAGAGAGGCCCACCATGTGTTTCAGTCTGTTTAAAAGAATAGCGTGGTCTACTGTATCAAAGGCTGCGCTTAGATCCAGTAGCACCAGGACTGAGAGCTTTTGGGAGTCCCAGTTACATCTAAGATCATTTAAAACCTTTAGGAGAGCCGTCTCTGTGCTGTGGTTCACCCTAAAACCAGACTGGAATATCTCCAGGATCTGTCTATCATTGAGAAAATCAGTAATCTGAGTAAAAACAAGTTTTTCTAAGACTTTACTTAAAAATGGTAAGTTGGATACAGGTCTGTAGTTATTAAAATCATTACAATCCAAATTGCTCTTCTTCAGAAGGGGCCTCACCACCGCCGTTTTAAAGGCAGCAGGGAAGACACCCAACTGAAGAGAGCAATTCATCATGTATAAAAGCTCAGCCTCAAAAAATCCATAAAGTGTTTTAAAGAGTGAAGAAGGGATTGGATCTAAAAGACATGTGGTGGGTCTCACTGTGGAGAAAACTTTCTGAAGGTTCTCAGCATTAACCAGGACAAAGCTGTCCAGTGTCTCCTCAGGTACAATCGAGCCCTCAGATGTGTTTACAATCATATCGCGATTAGATAAAATATCAGATCTGATGGCGCTGATTTTTCCCCTGAAGTGGTCTGCAAACTGCTCACAGAGCGAGTCTGTGGGGGTTCTTTGGGAGCTGTTAAAATCAGGGTTAAATAAATGATCTATGGTGGAAAAGAGGACCTTGGGATTATTTTTGTTAATACTGATTATTTTGGCGAAGTATGAATTTCTTGACTTCCTTAATGTATTATTGTACATTTTAAGTTGCTCGGAAAATATTTGATGGTTGATATTATTTTTATTTTTCCTCCATCTCCTTTCTGCTGCCCTGCAATTTCTTTTGAGTTTTTTGACTTCTTCGTTTCTCCAGGGTGATGCATGTTTTACGTTAATCTTTTTGGTGGTGAGTGGAGCAACGGAGTCAAGGCTTTTCTTCAGTTTGCTGTTAAAATAACTAAAAATCAAATCGCAGGGTGCAGGTAAAATCACAGGGGGGCATTTGACTAAAACCCTGGTAAAATTTGCAGCCACTTCAGAGGTTAGATAGCGCCTCCTCACAGTTCGCACCGAGGTCTTCCGCTGAATAAAACCGGTGATGTTAAAAAACACACAGTAGTGGTCAGAGACAGCCAAGTCAACAACAGAGGACACGCTGGTGGACAGCCCATGGGTGATGACCAGGTCCAGAGTGTGTCCTCTGTTGTGAGTCGGCTGCGTGACGTGCTGGATAAAATCCAAACAGTGAAGAATGTTTAAGAATTCTTTTGTTGCAGGGTCAGAAGGATTATCTATGTGCAGGTTAAAATCACCGGTTAAAATTATCATATTATAGTTTGAATGTATGTTTGTTAAAAATTCTGAGAATTCCTTGATAAAAGCAGCGCTGTCTTTAGGTGGTCTATAAACTGTGACAGATAAAACTGGAGGGCTGCTGAAAACAATAGCATGGAATTCAAAAGTGGTAAAATGATCAAATAAAATTTGTTTGGTGGTGAGTGTGTTGTTGGCTAAAGATGCAGTCCCACCACCTCTCTTACCACTTCTAATAGAAAAAGAGAAATTAAAATTTGGTGGGGAGGCCTCAGTGAGAACAACTGGTGCATCCGAGCCCAGCCATGTTTCAGTTAAAAATAAACAGTCAAGTTTATTATCTAAAATTAAATCATTAATAATAAAAGACTTGTTCGACAGAGAGCGTACATTTAAAAGTGCCATACTGATTGAGACTGGTGGATTATTGACAATAGAGTTGGATGGATGTTGATATTTTTGAAGAGGCCGGAGGTTATTAATGTTTTTGGAGTTACTGGATTTATGATAATTCTGTTGCTCTCTGTTTGTGATTATGACGGGTATTGTGTTGACTGTGGGAGAGAGAGGTCCTAGTCCAGAGTTTTGTGTATTACTGTTAAAAGTGGAACAAATATAGGAGCTGGGACCAGGGGAACATCAGTCAGTGGCAGACGGATCAGCAGGTAATGTCAGTTTGGGGTAGTGACAGGGCGATGTGCGGGAGTGCTGTACGCCAAATGCCAAATTGGCGGACAGCAAACGGCGTCCCCAGGCGTTGAGGTGGAGCCCGTCTGCCCCAAAAAGATGCCTCCTCTCCCAGAAGGCATCAAAGTTGTTAATAAAACCCACGCCGTGGGAGATACAGGCAGAGGAAAGCCAGGTGTTAAGGCTGAGCAGCCGGCTGAAACGGCCTATCCCTCTGCCACAGGTGGGGGTGGGCCCAGAGATAAAAGCACTCACCTGCAACTGACCAAGGAGGCTGAAGAGTTCGAGGAAGTCCAACTTCAGCAGCTCAGATTGCTGTTTGGGGATGTCATTGGTGCCGATGTGGATGATGAGCCGGTTAACCTGTGGGTAGGATGCCAGAATGTTGGGAATTCTGTCCACTATGTCAACAACAGTGGCTCCCGGGAACGACAGCGTGAGCGCCCCCCTCATCCGCACGTTCCTGACGATGGAATCCCCGAGGACCAGCGTGGAGAGAGGAGGTGCCACCGAGGGCTGTTGGCCATCTGAGACGCCCGCGCCGCGACACCGGGGGTGTTCAGATGGAGATGCGCCAGCCGGACTGCGTGAGTGACTCCCAGGTAGCCGCGCCGTGGGTCCTCTTCTCCGAGGAGCCGGGGTAAAGCACAGCTCTCCGCGGTGAGTTTGCACCACAGCGTCGGGTTGCCCGCCGCGGCTCCGGGGGCGTAGTGGTGGAGATGGCGCAGACCTCAGCGACACAGCGGGATGGCGAGGGCTAGCGGTCAGAGGAGGAAAGTCCACAGGATCCAGGACATTGAATTTAATCTCCAATACTACCGCACCGGAGGGGTGAGGGTGCGAGAGACGGATCCTCCTGCCCCCTCTGCAGCCACCACGCGTCTCAACCATGGTCCATGGCGCTGGTTGGAGTGGAGCTGACCAGAGCCTTGGGTCTGGCCCCTAGCTGAAACCAGGAGTTCTCGACCTTGGCAGAAGCACCAGCGACGCAAGTTGAGAGCCTGTGTTGACTGTTGGCGGGATCTTGGGACACAGCAGCTGGATGGTGCACTGTGTCGGCTAGCTCAGCGCTAGTAGCGGTGGTTTGAGCTTTGCCAAGGAGGATCGTGTCAAGTTCGCATTCAGCCCCCTGGATTTGGTATAGCGTGGATATCCTTTGTTCCAGCTCGATCACTTTTTGGCTCAGGTTGATGCAGCTTTCACAGCTGGATGTTGAGGTAAGTGGTGCCATTCCGGAATCTCGTACCGGCGACAGCGTCAAAAACAAAAACAGACACTGCCACTTTAGCTTACGTTAGCTAAAAAGTCAGTCGTGACGCAGCAAGAAAAGAGTTTTCAGATCAATATCCAGCAAATGCAAAACCAAGCTTTCGTCAGCCTTGATAACTTTTAGCCGAGTAAAATATCACAGATCCGCACGGAGGTTACGGTGGAAGTCTACCTCCTCTTCATGTCACTTCATGTGACATGTGAAATGGCTTCCCAATGATCAGTGTGGGTCATCCTTCACCACTGCAGGTCAGCTTAAAAGACACAAACGAGTCCACACAGGAGAGAAACCATACAAGTGCAAGATGCATTGATAAAGACTATAAATAATTTTTGGTGCTTCCCGCTGCACCAAAAAGCAGTTCATTTGCATTTATTTATTCCATTAAACACTTCTGTGAAAATCAACTAGGTGTTTGTTAAAATAAAAATTAGAAAATTTTGAATCAGTTAGTTGTTTTCTCATAAATTTACTAAATAACCATACACAAAGAACTTTGATATTTTGGTAAGTGCAGTTCCAAAAGGTTCATTCTCCTCATCTGGACGTAGCGTTGTCAGTGGGAGAAACGTTTCGTCACTCATCCAACTGACGTCTTCAGTCTGCCATCTGCCATTTCCATTAACTTAACTATTGATTTTACAAAACTCAGTATTTTCTGTGTCAAAATCTCAAAGTATTGCATGAAATCATTAAAAAAGGGATTTTAAATAGAGAAATGTTGGACTTGTAAAAAGTATAATAATACTTATGTACTCAGTACTTGGTTTGGCCCCCTTTTGCATGAATTACTGCCTCAGTGCGCTGTGGCATGGATGCTATCAGCCTGTGGCACTGCTAAGGTGTTATGGAAAACCAGGATACTTCAATAGTGGCCTTCAGCTTTTGCGCATTGTTTGGTCTCATGTCTCTCATCTTTCTCTTGGCATAAATTCTCTATGGGCCTCAGGTCAAGCGACTTTGCTGGCCAATCAAGCACAATAATCCCATGGTCGTTGAACCAGGTTTTTGGCACTTTTGGCAGTGTTGACAGGTGCCAAGTCGTGCTGGAAAATAAAGTCAGTATTTCTATAAAGCTTGTCTGCGGAAGGATGCATGAAGTGCTCCAAGTGTGTTGACTCTGGACTTAATAGAGCACAGTAGACCAACACCAGCAGATGACTCAACACAGACTGTGTAAACTTCACACTGGACTTCAAGCATATTGGATTGTGTGCCTCTCCATTCTTCCTGCAGACTCTGCACTTTGCACTTTGGTTTCCAAATGACATGCAAAATCTGCTCTTACTGGCTTACAGCTTTTCATAAGTTGTAAGCCATAGTCATCAAAATTATAACAAATAAAGGCTTTAAATATCTGGCTTTGCAAATAACGAGTCTATATCATATATTAGTTTCACCTTTTGATATTCTATTTTTTTGAGCATCACCTGTAAGGACAATTCTTCAAAATTGTTCAAAGCATCTTTTTTGTGTCGTGAAAAATGATCATGTGTGCCGTATCTGGTTCCACCTGATTAGTACTCTAAGGTTACATTCACACTGCAGGTGAAATCCGCATCAAATCCGACTCTTCTGGCCCAATGCGACCTATCATGTCATGACAGTGTGAACGGCACAAATCCGATATTTTCAAATCCGATCTGGGTTACTTTCGTATGTGGTCCTGAATATCCAATGTTTTAGAAAGCGACTGCTGTTTGAACGGTCATGTCGCATTAAATCTGTCTTTTACGTCACCGACACAAGACAGACGCCAATTATCAGCGCCGGAGAAGACATCGCAAACACTTCCTGTTCATCCAGTGTTAGTGAAACTGTTTGGAAGACAACATGAACATTTTAGTTTTTACAATGGCTGGCTGTTTATAAAGAGAAACACTTGGTTAGCATTTTTGCGCCAGTAATTCCCACTGCTGCTTTTACTAAAGTGAACTGGTTGCACTAAAGTGTATTAGGTTAGGAATAGGTACTTTTGTGGGGGTGCCTACTGGGGTCAGCGAGGGAGCTGGCCCCAGGGAGGGGCCGCTTGCCCCTCCCTTTCTTCCCTCCCCATCCTCAGCTGCCTCCCTATTCCCGCTCTACCACACCCAACCACACACGCAGGGCTTGGGGTGCAGGTATGTCACCAGGGTGCAGGGGAGGCACTCCCCCTCTGTCCCCTTCTGGCCGCCTGTGCCTCAATTTTATTCAGCAACCTAGACATCCGCATTACTCACACTCTCACATAACACATACATATAGGGCCTTGGGGGTGGGCACGTTTTACAGCATCCAGAGGATGGTCTGTGTATTCCAACCCACCTCTGGCGCTGGTGCCCTACCCTCAATTTTGTCTGTCTCCCGAATCCAAATTGGAAGCTGGTTCCACAGAAGAGGGGCCTGAAAACTGAAGGCTCTGCCTCCCATTCTACTTTTAAATACTCTAGGAACAACAAGTAGGCCTGCAGAGCGAGAGCGAAGTGCTCTAATAGGGTGATATGGTACTACAAGGTCATTAAGATAAGATGGGGCCTGATTATTTAAGACCTTGTATGTGAGGAGCAGGATTTTGAATTCAATTCTGGATTTAACAGGAAGCCAATGAAGGGAAGCCAAAACAGGAGAAATCTGCTCTCTCTTTCTAGTCCCTGTCAGGACTCTTGCTGCAGCATTTTGGATTAACTGAAGGATTTTCAGTGAGTTTTTTGGACATCCTGATAATAATGAATTACAGTAGTCCAGCCTGGAAGTAATAAATGCATGAACTCGTTTTTTAGCGTCACTAAGAGACAGGATATTTCTAACTTTAGAGATGTTGCCCAAATGGAAGAAAGCAGTCTTACGTATTTGTTTAATATGTGCGTTGAAGGACATGTCCTGGTCAAAAATGACTCCAAGGTTCCTCACAGCGTTACTGGAGGCCAAGGTAATGCCATCCAGAGTAAGAATCTGGTTAGATACCATATTTCTAAGATTTTCAGGGCCGAGTACAATAACCTCAGTTTTATCTGAATTAAGAAGCAGAAAGTTAGTGGCCATCCAGGTCTTTATGTCTTTAAGACATTCCTGCAGTTTAACTAATTGGTGTGTGTTATCTGGCTTCATGGACAGATAGAGCTGGGTGTCATCTGCATAGCAGTGAAAATGTATGCTATGTCTTCTAATGATACTGCCTAGGGGAAGCATGTATAATGTAAACAGAATTGGTCCTAGCACTGAACCCTGTGGAACTCCATAATTAACCTCAGTGTGTGAAGAGGACTCTCCATTTATATGCACAAATTGGAGTCTATTAGATAGATATGATACAAACCACTGCAGTGCAGTACCTGTAATACCTACAGCATGTTCTAATCGCTCTAATAGGATATTATGGTCAACAGTATCGAACGCTGCACTAAGGTCTAGCAGGACAAGCACAGAGATAAGTCCACTGTCAGAGGCCATAAGAAGATCATTTGTAACCTTCACTAAAGCTGTTTCTGTGCTGTGATGAGCTCTGAAACCTGACTGAGACTCTTCAAATAAACCATTCCTCTGCAGATGATCTGTTAGCTGTTTGACAACTACTCTTTCAAGGATTTTTGATATGAAAGGAAGGTTGGAGATTGGCCTATAATTAGCTAAGACTGCTGGGTCTAGAGATGGCTTTTTGAGTAAAGGTTTAACTACAGCCAGCTTGAAGGCCTGTGGTACATAGCCGATCATTAGAGATAGGTTGATCATATTTAAGATCGAAGAATTAATTAATTCAAAGCCCTTTTCTCTGTTCACCATCTGGAGCAGCAGACCCGTTGGAGGAGTTGGCCGTCTGGTCAGGATCTGGGATTCTGGGCCTTCCTGCTACTGCAGGTCTGCTTGTCGTCACCCAAGAGCAAAGGGAAACATCTCCTGGGTCTGAGGGTTGATTGCCCTAAAATATGAAATATTTGTCTGTTTATATTTTTGGATTTTGTCAGTCTCCGTGAGTCCAGTTTATTACCTGCTGCTTTTTCCTAAATGTTTTTTAAAAACATTAAAAAGTTCAGCTGTCAAAACAAACTTTTCTTTTTAAATCTTTTTAATCTCACACACTATGAAGAGGCTTTTTTTTCTAATGAGAGCTACTACTGCAGCATTGTTTCAGTTTGACGTCATTGCAGCAGTGTTTGTTCAACACCATCAACTGTCAGCTTACAACAGAAATATCAAGAAGTACAAGCTTTTGTTCTTCCACCTGAGCCGCAGGCATAAAGCGAGTATGAACCTAACAGAATCCCTACAAAAACATGTATAGTTTGTGTTGAGAAACACACACATATAATGACAAAGGAACTAAAAAATCCATGTCCAAAAATGGGAAAATAGATCAAACCACTGATCAATAGCCACGAGTACCATTCACAGAGAGTTGGGGAATGGCTGCAATCACAGCATTGTAAGATGGCCAGGACTCTTATGTGGATGATCATATCTGCATTGGTGTTCGTCCCGCTTTGCCACTTGAGGGCGTACATGTGATTTTGGGGAATGATTTGGCTGGAAATGGAGTCTGGGCTGATAGTTCTCTGCCTGATAAATTAAGTTCTGAATGAGTCTCATGGGTTATATCAACAGGTCAACAGGTTTTTTTCTGAATTTGCAGCTTGTGCTGTTACAAGGGCTTCAGCTAAAAGGGATGCAGGGCCTGTAACTCAAGCAGAAGAGTGTCAGGTTGAACCAGATTTTCTTGTTCTTAACATTTGTCAGATTCCCAGCAAGAGTTAATTCCAGCACAGCGTGCTGATGCTTCACTGACTGAGCTGTTTGTCAAAGTGCAAGAGAAAAATAATTGAGCAGTAAGTTCAGTACATGTTGGAAAACAACATTGCAGTGTCGTTGTTCTAAAACTTATTCTGCTCTTTAACTATTTAATAAACCCAAAGAGTTGACTGACAGCAGCAGTCGTGAGAATGGAAATTTTTACAGACACACAGAAGCATTCATTACCTCTGCGTGGGTGTGACAGATGATGACAGTTTAGTGGAATGCAGTTAGTACCAGGAGGTGCTTCAGGTGTTTTACATTTCAACATATCCTAAAGGTCACAAGTCTGATGCAGGACTAACACACATTCACACCTACAACCAGTTAATAATCACAGATTAACCTAACATGTCTGTCTTTGGACTTTGGTGCCACGGTCCACAGAGACACAGGGAGAACACACTGAAAGACCCACTAGATTCAAAGGTTGGCAGCAGTTCCACTTTATTTAAAACATCTTAAATTCTATTCATCTTTTATTAGTGACAATATTAGAAAACCCCACACTGTGTACAAGCATTGAACACTTATTATTATACATACGTATATATACGTTCAGGGAAACGGGGTGGTCATGGCGGCACGTGGAGTTTCAATCACTTGCCAAAAAGCAGTAATCTGCTGTCACTCAAAAACACAATGTTCAATCTCTCTCAAAGGTCGCAGGCGTTTCTTCTGTGTTGAGATTTCAAGAAAAGCAGTAATGACTAATCATTCAGACATTTTAGACAAGTAAGGAAAGAGTCACATTACAAGTTCAGGCAGCATCAGTCACTCATTCATTATTTTATTTCCCTATTAATGTTTTTAAATCAGGCTGCATTGCTGACTGTCATCTTCAGATGAAGGTTTAATTTGTTAGTATACTTGTAGATGTTCACCTGACACAGAGACTGCTCTTTTCTATAAAACTAAACTTAGCTCTTGGAGTTGTTTTCAACAATAATATAAATAATTACTTATTAATAAATAAGCTGTCAGTGAAATCAACACACAGTCCTGAAGCAATAAGGAAATAGAAAGTTGGAGCTCAAGGAACATTTGAATGATTTAGAAAACTTCACTGCTCCACCGACACATGTCGGCTTGTGGCATTCATCAGGATCATCATCACCATTGTTAGATCTTATGCTCGTCTCCGTGGAAGGAGCTGCGATGTGGTGCCAGAAACTTCTGATCCGTTTCTGCAAAACACAAAACAGAGCCAACATGAGAGCAGAAACTTTACTTCCACATTTCAAATTCAAAGCCCGAATTATTCAGGAGCTGAAGAGCAGGTTTCCTTCTGTCTAAAAAGTTGTTGTTGTCATGTTATTTATCATAACGCACTTTGTTTTACAGCAGATAATTGACAGCTCTTAAAGAGGAAAACTCAAATAAAATATCACATGAGATGTCGACTTTTTTTTGCCTGTACCATTTGGTTCTTTAGCCGTCAGAATTGTTGTCTGAAGACCAACAAGGATACCCAATGGATTTACTTTTCCAAATGGATCATCGTGGCATTGCCGTATTGGTCCATTTGATTGACCTTTGTTTTTATTATATATTTTATTTTATTTTCAGATGTTACAGACGGGACAGACATGAGTGAGGGATAGGAAAGGGAGAAAGAAAGAGGAAGGAAAAGAAAAACAGAAGGGGAGAGGGACAGTGAGAAAGGGGGGGGGGGAATCTCCTGGATCACCTGTTGAGAGAGAAAGTGTCACGGTCTGGCTGGCAGACCGTGGGGATGTGAGAAATGAGGACCCAAAATGCAGGACTTGGCGCTGAAGGCAGTGCGTTTATTTACAGTGGTGACAATCCAAACAACAATAAATTCCCCGTGCGATCCCAACTCCCGTTCCGTGTCTTCTCCTTTATCCCGTGCTCCGTGCTCTGTCTCTGTTCCCTGTGTACTGTCCGTGTGCTGCCTCCTGGTCGCCACAATTCCTCCTGAGGAAACACACATACCAAAAGGCAGCCGTGAGTACAAAACCTAACGGCAGACTTGCACTAACCTTGCACAATAAACTAAGACTGACGGGAAGTCACTCAACGATCCAGCGTCGAGGAGCTCTCAGCCACACTGTTTTGAAGCTCCTCTGACGAGGCTTGATCGGCGCCAGGGGCCCGTTCTTCGTACCTCGCTAAGTAGGTTAGCCGGATTAGATTGTTGACGATTTCGCGTGATCCTGGATCAGTCGGTTCCCCGAAGCTCATCCGGGACTTGCTGTCATAGCAACAGAGCCGTAAGCGTAAACCTGCTCGGGAGCAGGTTTACTTTATGTAAACAGGATTAGATCGCGGCCACGCAGGTATGTCCGCTTCATTTATACGAAAGCAACAGCGATAAATAAATAACATCAATGTAACTGAAGATAATGCAGCACTTGATCCTTTTATTGATGTCACACAGATACATACAGGTCATTTCCTAAAAAAGGGAAATGTACTATTAACATTCTATTACATGTATGTGATTATTACAGATGTAATTCATATTTCAGAGTAGTAATTGTAAATTACTTCGTGTAATCAAGATGAGAAACCACGGCTATAAAAGCCAAGGTGGATTTGGGAAGCCTGTCGCAGCCATGTCCTGTCCGTTTACGCGAGCAACCCATTGCGGAAGGTGCAAGATTGATAAGGAGAGTCCTCAGAATTCAGCGTATATTGCGGGACAGACAGGATCCTTTAGCTCAGCGCGACAGTGTGCTCATTGAGAGATATCGATTTTCCCGTGAGGGTATTATTCACTTAACCAACTTGTTGACGAGGGGGTGCAGGACCACCACCTGTCTTTTTTTGCTCTGCCCTTTTCTTGGTTGCTGTTATAAACAAACAGATTATTCCAGGGTCTCTTTCCAAGAGACTAAAAGCAATATAAGTGATAAATATTACCATTCTGTAGAATATTCTTATATTTCACTTTTACTTGTTCCCATGTTCTAGTGGGTCCTGTTGTGGCTCTAATGTGAAAGAGGATATAATATAACAATATAATATAATGTAATATAATATTGGATAATATAGTGTAATATAATAAATCTACCCTACCGCCTACTGGTGTTGGCCAGAGGGGCCGATGGCGCAATATGGCAGCCTCGCTTCTGTCAGTCTGCCCCAGGGCAGCTGTGGCTACAACCGTAGCTGCCTCCACCAGTGTGTGAATGTGAGAGTGAATGAATAGTGGCATTGTAAAGTGCTTTGGGTGCCTTGAAAAGCGCTATATAAATCCAATATATTATTATTATTATTATTAAATTACTTACGAGTTTAATTTGTCAGCAACTTTCTGCCAGCCCTCTCTCCTTGCTTTTGCAGCCTTTGCAGTGTTCCCTTGCGTTCTGATTAAACTCTGAAACTCCTGAAATCCCTCACTCAAGAGTTCTTGCTCTGCTGCCGAAAAATACTGAGCCGAGCGCGCTCCTTCGACATTTTCGCCGACCAATCAGAGGGTTGCCGATCAATGTTTCTACTATCGATGCGTAGCCCCTTTTATGACACCCAGTGATGTCACATTACTGCGTCCAGCTGTACTAATCGTCAACAGCAGGTGTGTTCGGGGAACCGGATTAGCGAGCTCACGGTTAGCGCGATGATTTGATCTTGGATGTGTCATTTGATCTTGGATGTAGTAAGCGACGTACGAAGAACGGGCCCCAGGTGTGTGTGGATTCCTGGGTGGGACCGGTCAGCTGGCAGGGCCACACCCACCAGGCCTAAAAGTGCCTGCCACGACCGCACCCTCACACACCCATAAACACCTGACAGTACACCAACACGGAAAACAGGACAGCAGACACAACCATAATAACAATAACCACAATAATAATGATAATAACTACAATAGTAGTCCAGACTGCTCACGGACCCCGAATCCCTGGAACTGGGTCCGTGACAGAAAGAATAGAAAACAAGCAAAAAAGACCAAAGCAACATACCATCGCATTAATCTAGCTAAGTGTAGACAGCAGTAAATACTAAATATTCAATGTTGTTGTGCAGGACAAACAGCGCACAATGTGCTTTGAAGTAGCAGCCAAGAAAGGTGTAATTTAAGTCTACGAGCAGTGAACACCCGTGTGCATACCTGTGTGGATCAGCGCGCTTGTATTCAAATGGTTTCCACATGTAATGGTCTGCAACAGGATGTAGCGAGCCATAGCCCCGTCCCCCAGGGCATGAAGCAGGCATGGAGGAGATCAAGGCCCCAGACATCCAGAGGCCCCAGAGTGCGAGATCCCAAGGAGGACCACCGGAGGGGCATCCGTGCCACCCTCATGGGAAGGGCTGAGGATCCCCAGACGAGGGGTCACCCAGTAGCCACCGAGCAGTAGCTAGAGGGGGCTGCACCGGCGTGCCCGCCGGCTCTGCCGGCAGCCAGCTGTGCCAGAGTGAACCGAGCCGCAGGCCCAGAGGCCGGAGGCCTGAGGGCCCCCCGCACCCTGGAGGAGGCCTGACCGAGCAACAGGCGCCAGGCCCCGCCAAGTAGCCACCGGGAGTGAGCCGGTACATACCTGAGTGCCCAGCCCCGGACACCAAGAACCACCAATGCACCGACCCCTGAGGGCATCAGTCTGTGGAGCAGGGAAATTATTTTACTGCTATTGTTAAATAATCATCATCATTACCATTGCATTAATAATAGAATTTGCAGCATTGATATTGTATTCAGAGGTTTAAACAGTGTGTGTCTTTTAGAAAGACTAAGTGCAGCAGGCTGACAGGAAGTTGCAGAGAGTTTGCAGAAGCGAAAGCAGAGTCTAAGTATTCTGAGAAGCAGGCTAGACGAGGTTATTTGAAAGTCTAGGTTATTTAAATTGTCTGTTATACTTTTATATTCTTTTACTAAGCTCTTAGTAGAGGCTCTTGATTAAAACATTTATTTAGTAGATGACATATACATAGTCTCAGTTAGGATGAGCCTCTGTTCTGGTGAAAGGTCAGAAGTGCAACAGGTGGATTGAGAAAGAGCATTTAAGGACAAGACAGTAAGTGAGAGGTGACATAGAGGCTGAGTGAGGTCGTGACATACACCCACACACACACACATTAGTTAGACTCATTTATAGGTGAGAAGTTGGTCATGTTTGTCTCTGGAAAGAGGAACAGCGTCTGGCAGGATGTGGGGCTCGTGTTCCAGACGAGACGAAGACAACGTTCTTTTAAACTGTGTTAAAAGCCATTGTGGTTGATTTGACGTATGTATATATTCTGTCGGTGACGTACGAAGGGGCGTCAGTAAATCAAACCCTGATGCTATAAAAATCTGTGTATGCTTTGATTAAGTCGAAGATCGATTGCTGTCTGCGTACAGAGTCGTTCTTCCCACATGTGTGTATTCATTAAAATCATTGTTTGACCAAGATCTTCTGGACCATGGTGGTTTGTACTCTCCTTCCTCAATTTTTGAACCTTAACAAGTCACTGGCAGGGAGTGTGGTGAGGGGAGATAGGCCTTGGAGGGCCTGAGGTGGAGTCTAAGACCCGACCTGACATATAGACACAGACAAACAGGCACACACAGACACAAACATGCATTCCCACCCTCATGCACACATATACAAACACTCAGCACTCACCCAACGTAAGGATTGACATAAATGGACATGTGAACACAATCACACTCCCCAAACATACTATATACCCCGGGTCCAGGTACCCTCACCCCCAGAGGGGGAAACAGAACCCAGACCCAAGAGATGTTACCCTTCCCCCCGGGGTGGAGGCAAGCAGACCGTCCCAGGCTCCGCAGCAGCAGGGAAGCCAATCGGACAGCCAACATCTCCTCCCAGCCCCCCCGCCCCAATGGCTAGCAGAGAACGGGGGTGTGTGAAGACCCCATACCTCCCTCCTCCCGCTCATGTGTAGTGTTGCTGCGTGTTGTTCTAAAGTGCATTTAAAACAAGGGAGAGCATGGTGCTGCTGCCAGAGAGCAGCAGGTGTTAGCACGGCCCCTCCCGAGAACCCTCAATGTCTACATGGATTTAAAATTGAGAGGTGGGCACCGGCGCCAGAGGTAGGTTTGAGTACACAGACCGTCCACTGGACGCCATTAACGTGCCCACCCTCAAGGCCCTATATACAGGGAGTGCAGAATTATTAGGCAAATGAGTATTTTGTCCACATCATCCTCTTCATGCATGTTGTCCTACTCCAAGCTGTATAGGCTCGAAAGCCTACTACCAATTAAGCATATTAGGTGATGTGCATCTCTGTAATGAAAAGGGGTGTGGTCTAATGACATCAACACCCTATATCAGGTGTGCATAATTATTAGGCAACGTCCTTTCCTTTGGCAAAATGGGTCAAAAGGACTTGACAGGCTCAGAAAAGTCAAAAATAGTGAGATATCTTGCAGAGGGATGCAGCAGTCTCAAAATTGCAAAGCTTCTGAAGCGTGATCATCGAACAATCAAGTGTTTTATTCAAAATAGTCAACAGGGTCGCAAGAAGCATGTGGAAAAACCAAGGCGCAAAATAACTGCCCATGAACTGAGAAAAGTCAAGCGTGCAGCTGCCAAGATGCCACTTGCCACCAGTTTGGCCATATTTCAGAGCTGCAACATCACTGGAGTGCCCAAAAGCACAAGGTGTGCAATACTCAGAGACATGGCCAAGGTAAGAAAGGCTGAAAGACGACCACCACTTTTAACCACTTAGAATATCCAGTAATGTCCCTGCCTACAATTAAACACATTCACTTACCGAAAATTGGGAGCATCTGCTGTGGCAAATCGGTTCAAGCCTTTTACCACAAACTTAGTCACTGCTCGGTGACATTCGTCTATCCTGGCCTGAAAGGAGACGCTACCGGTAGACTGCAGCGAGAACTGCCAGCATCTGAGCCAGACTCTGTCTGTCTCTCTCATCATGGTCACCTAAATGCACAGTAATGGCAGGTTTTGTAATAAGGCAGATCGCGCTAACATAATATGCACTGTTAGTTGATTATTTACCTGCCGCATTAACGGAAGAGGACGTGCAAACGTTACCGCTGCTGCTGGGTTGAGATTCACGAGTCCGGAGCGGAATTAAAAACACGACATTCATTTAAGGTCATCGCGTGTTTTGTGAGCAAATGCTTTTGCAAATTCGTAGTCTTTCCTCCCATAAAGTTGCCCTGTTGTCATCCGTTCTCGTAAAGTATAACCAAACTTTTGAGCGTTTCAGCCACTTAGGCGCCATGTTTCCTGCCAGGTAAATGACGCTCCGCAACGTGGTGACGTCATTCGGGGCGACTGGAATCAATAAGGAAATCGTTTGCAAAAATGGCAACAATTCCAAGGAATTGAAACAGTGGGAACCGGTTCTCAACAAGAACCGGTTTTCGATACCCATCCCTATGAGCTGCAGGATTCAAACACAACTTATAAATACAAGTTCATACTTTTATTCTACAATCAGAGAGAAAGAAACAGAGAGAGAGTGCAGGACAGACAGACAGGTGACAGTCTCAGGTGTATACACTGCTACAAAACAGCACAAGAGAAGAAGGATTTAGTGTTTGTGTTATTACGAGTGCTAAACAAGAAGAGTTCCCAGATGGTGCAGTGGACACATGTGTAACTCCTGTGATTAAAGCATCTTTCTTTCAGCTTAACGAGTGAACCATCAGCTCGTTCAAACACACGTTAAAGTCTGGAATATTAAGTCACTTTTGTATGTGCAAATGTTTTGTCACAGCGAGCGGGGCAGATCGTGTGGAGAGTGCATGGAGGACCCAGGTGCGGACACAGATGAGCAGACAAAAATTTACTTTAGACAAAAGGCGAGCCTTTATTTGAGGCTGGAGTAAATTAACTAAACTAAACGAGAGCTGAACAGGGACAACAACTAAACAGGAACCTAAACTGGGAAGAAACTAAGAACAGTGAGACTATGAACACGACTGTGCCAGAACATGAAGGAACTATGAAACATAAGAATAAGCAACATGAGTCATGACCTGCACAGAGACTTGGAACCTGACATGACATAGGGCGTGGAACACAGACGACGCGACACTGACAAAGAGAAACACAGGGCTTAAATACGCTGAGGGATAACGAGGGAAATGAGACACAGAAGAAGGGCACAGCTGGGAGTAATCTGCCATGGCAAGACCTAGGGGAAGCGAAACTCAATACGCTGACATTGGACACAGACTTTCAAAGTAAGACAGGAAACATAACAGACACGGACTGGACTAGGGAATACAGCAGACCAGAGAACACAGAGACTGAAACCAAAAGACTAGAAAAGATAAACTATGACAAAATCAAAATTCAATAATGATGCAAAACTCAAAACACTGGGTCACCGACCCAGGACCGTGACATGTTCCTTTAATTAATTTCCTTCGGGATTAATAAAGTATTCTGATTCTGATTGATTCTGATGTTTAATAATGAAGAACATAAAAACTGGCACATCTCTATCACCTTTCCCCTTACGTCTTCTTTCTCAGCCTCCTTGACTCCATGTAGTCTGAGATTCCACCTCCTGGAATATCTTTCCAACTCAGAGATTCTCTGTTGGCAGTTGTCCACCCGGCCTTCCTCTTTAGTTACTTTTTTTTCCCCAGGTCGCAAACTTCCCCCTTCATGTCTTTCATTTCCGCGCACACAAAATCAATCGTTTTTTTTGAGACCCTCAATCTTGAGCGTATTCTCTCTCACCATGTTCGAGTTCTCTCTCACCATGCTCTCTATGTTATCAGACCTGGTGTTTATTAGTGCCGATAAACTGGAAATTACATCAACTGCGTCAGAGCTGCTATGTTCGTACATCATCTTCTTCGGAGCTGGTGATTTAAGAGGGGTAACAGGAAGACGTGGGAACTCAACCATTTCTTCTTCGGCTAACCCAAGTGCCATCGTAGTAGCTGCGTAGTTATGGACGCTATCCATTAGCACGTTGCTGGGTGTAGCACTCTCCTCGTTAGCATTCTCAGGCGCTATCTTAGACTTGGAACTTTCCAGTCCCCTTTTCGTGGTGGGTGTGGATCATTTTGCCAAAAAACGGCAGAGGGGCAGCCGAAGAGTAAACTTTCAAAAGTAAGTACTGAATACGATGTCACTTATTTATGTGCAAATGTTCAATAACGAAGAACATTACTGTTGGCCACATATCGGCAAAGTTATGTGACATTAGTGATGTTTGTACTTTTATCATTAACTTGGTTTTAAAGCCTTTACTGTAAAATATACGCCGTTCAATAGTCCACCTTAATCTTACAGAGAATGTGATGATTTTATGGATAATTAAAGTAATATTAACCTTGGTCTTTCATTCTTTTAGACAGCAGTGACGTCAGCTAGTGGTGGGCGGATCGATCCAAGTATCAATAGTATCGATACCAAGTCGACATCGGTATCAGATCAATACTAGCCTGGTGAGACAGATTCTTTACTTTGAGTTTTGCTTGTTTACAACGCTGTGCTTTCGGCAAAGACGAAACAGCCAGGTCTCTGGACTCGCCGCTCCTGTGTCCTCGCCGCTCCTGTGTCCTCCTCTTTCTTCCTCTTATGTTTCGGTGTTGCGCTGTCACGTCACATGACTTAGACACTTTGGGGGTTGTTAAGTTCTTTACATATTAATTATATTTATATTTTTACCAGTTGTTTTTGTTAGGGTTAGAATTTTAATTGTAATTTTTGTATTATAGTTTATCAACAGTGTTTGTTTTAATTTGTTTACTGGTTTGCGTGCACTTAGGACTTTTTTCAAAAAAAAAAAAAAAGATCGCCACCACGGCAGACCCGATGGCATTTTCGTGCTTTGCGGCTTAATTTATTCTTACAATAATCGCACGGTTGCTGTAACAGTACATTCAACAGCTGCAGCTCTCCCGCTGGCAGCCGCACACATCACCACCACCAAACCTGCAGCTCCATCGCAGAACACACCACACACCACATACCTCCATCGCGTATAGTGTGATGATGTCTGTGCTCCTTATGTGCTATGGAGTTTTTTGTCCTTTCTCCTCATGATGACTCACTTGTTGAGCCTGACTTGTCTCCCCAGTGTAAGTTTGCATATTGTATGTATGGTCATCTAGGTCTGTCATCTCGGGTGCAGGCAACTGCAATGGACAAAAAAAGCTTATCCTTATCCTTATGTAAAACAGTAAAACTCTTGCTGACACGCTTATGTCATACTCACAGGCTCACAGCAGTTGTTGTAGATCAGATATGATTGTCTGCTCAAACATGAAGACAAAGCTGCAGCTGTCGAGTGTAGATTTTATTAAAATACACCAGCAGGATGTTCTGTTATCACAACTGGCCTTTGTTCCATCTTCACTCAGCATACGTGTCCTTTTGCTCTTTACTCAGTTTGACCTCCATGTTTAATTCAGCCAGTCACAAACTGATTCAGGACCATCAATAGGTCAAGGGTCATTTTGAGACAGGAATCGGCTCTGAAATCAGTGACACATCCAGCTGTGGGGGTGAAAAAGACTCTGATGTAGAAGTTAGGCACAGGTTGGTTTTTTCAGGACTGATCGCTCGGGGCGGGGAGGGTTTATCTCATAGATGGCACTTTAGGAAGAAACCATGTCATTCCAGGAGTATAGGATAATATCATTGAATGTTAACGGTCTTCAAAACCCCATTAAGAGGAAAAAGATAGCAACGAAAATGAGAAGGGAAAGGCATGATATAGTATTTTGGCAGGAGACCCATTTAAACAATACGGAACATGAGCAGTTAAAACGCTTGGGGTTCAAACACTTATACTATTCATCATGTAGACAGAAGTGTGCAAGGGGGGTTACAATACTGATTTCCAAGAAAATAAATGTA
Source organism: Rhamphochromis longiceps (assembly GCF_057381845.1). Taxonomy (NCBI): domain Eukaryota; kingdom Metazoa; phylum Chordata; class Actinopteri; order Cichliformes; family Cichlidae; genus Rhamphochromis; species Rhamphochromis longiceps. The sequence goes on along the minus strand of NC_140559.1, from coordinate 22,887,907 downwards.
TTTTAATTTTATCTATAGGGGATAGAAAAGGACGAATAATTTATGGTAGTGGGTCAAATTGATCATAAACCAGTGACTCTGTTAAATATTTACAGGCTGCCAGGCAATGATCAGGAATTTATTAAGAAATTATTTAATCTGATCGCGGAACACACCAAGGGAACCCTTATCTGTGGTGGGGATTGGAATATACAACTACAGCCCCACTTAGATTCCAACAACAAAACTAAAAGGACGACTCGAGAGACCAAAACAGTTAAAAAGCTTCTTGTAGAAGGAAATATTATAGATGTTTGGAGGGAGTTACATCCCAAGGAAAGGGGCTATACGTTTTTCTCATACCCCCATAAAGTACACTCCAGGTTAGATTACTTTTTTATCGAGGCTAAAATCAACATATCAGAGGACAGTTGGTTAAATATATGTGGGACACAGATGGAAACCACTAGTTTGGGTTATTGGAGGGAATTCACATGGAAAAATTTTATTAGGTTTTTTATAACCCCCAAAATAAAATACAAACAAAAAGGTCAACTGACAGATTTATACTGCTGGAGAAACTGTGGGGAAAACATGGCAGATCATTTTCATATATTTTGGAAATGCCCAATAATCCAACCATATTGGAGTGAAATGGTCGAATCAATTTACTTGGTGATTTACTTGGTGACTGGTGTCAAATTTAATTTGGATTTCTGACCTGTGTATCTGGGCGATATCCCATCAACAGTCTCCTTAAGGGACAAATATCTGATAAACATCCTGTTGAGAGCGGGCAAAAAAGCGCTTATCAGGAGGTGGCTGGAGAAAGAGACCCCAACAAAGAAAGATTGGATAGGAATAATGGAGGAAATTGATAGAATGGAAAAACTTACATCTTTTTTGAACCTCAAAATGGACCAATTTTATAAAAACTGGAAGAAGTGGGAGAGGTTTGTTGAAGGTGGTAATGTGGGATGAGGGGTGGTGGGTTATATAACCAGAGCTTAGCTAAGTATTTTCACGCAACCACTGGTAGAAGGAAAGCCGCTAAGGCCGTGACCACTGTTTTCAGAAGACAGCTCATAAAATAGACTGGAAATACCCTTCCGAAATATCACCAGGGGTGGACTGTAAGAGCTGCATGGACAGTAGCAAAAACCTGATGACATGGGACCTGAAAAGAGATGGAGGGGAGCTCCCCCAGACTGGGCAGATCTGAGGGTTTCACTGTGCCAACATGTTATTGCCAGTGTGTATTATGTTTGTTTTTTTGTGTTGTTGTTGTTTTTTGTTTTATATGTGGATGATTGTCATAATTATAAAACTTTAAAATAAAACATTTAAAAAAAAGAGGGTGAAAAAGACTCAAAGTGCTGTGAGCACAGAGCTCTGTGCATATCGCAGTGTGTAACATATTCTTTTTACATTCCCGTCTTTATTGTAATCTGATTATTCTCACTGTATAAATACTCTACTCTGTAGTGTTACAAGTTGCAGTAGTATTACATTACAGGCCAGAATGATTATTTGTAGTCATTCTGCAGAACTTTAGTCCAATTTCTCCCAGGATTCAAATTTCTGAAAGTGACACCCCCAGAAGCTTCATTAGAGCCACAGCAGCCGTTAGTGTAGGAGACTCTGTCACATTTACCTACTTAAACATGCACACACACACACACACACACACACACAGAGATTATTCCCTCAGCTGAAAGCACACAGCATGGCTGATGGTTTGTGCATTCGGAGTTTTAGGAACCTTTTTTAGTCCACACTAAAACCAGTTCAGAGTCACCAATGCACCTGCACATCTTTAGAGTTGGAGGAGGACAAGAGAATCCACACAAAGACAACATGCAAAGGTATCAGCCCTCCCTCACCTGGACTCCAAAGGTGAAACTCTCTGATGTTCCTGCAAAGTAAATATGGATGAATATCGCAGCAGAGGTGTGGCTTTCCAGGGTCTTATAAAAATGTCTGCTTCTCTCTGACACACACGAGCATCCAGACCGCCGCCTCGGACTCCATCATCACGTCCAGAAAACAACGATCCAATCTGACAGCTCCTCTCTCTGAACCCAGCATCAGGATCTTCACCTGTCCAAACCTCATTCAGGTCTGCATTTTCTGTTCAAAACAATTTACAAATTTACTTTACAAAATTGAAATGTGCCTTTTTGAGTAGAAAAGGTCAGCGTAAGCATAAAGGACTGAGAATAGTGGATGCTAAAGATTACTCTAATGAGGTCGCTGTAGCTCAGGAAATGTAGCAGTTCATCCACTAATCAGAAATGTTGCGTTTTCAGATGCTAGTTTTAAAAATTAAAACTTCTCAGTCTTTTCCTTTTTTTACATAACACTATTTTAAAAGTTTGTTGACTGCATCCTATCTCTTAAAAATAGACAATGAACAAATTATATTAGCTGACAATGACGATGAATAGCTTTATTCAACCAGCTGTGATAAATTAATACATATTTCTAAACATGGACAGACAGCAAAAACAGTTAATTTTATGTCTGATCCTTATTCATTTTATTTATTTCTAAGTTCATTTTATTTTATTTTTTGAGGGGAAATAGATGATTTCATGCCTAATTCAGAACGCTTATAATGGCATACCCAGATGTTTATTTGTTTATTTATAAGGAACCCCATTAGCTTCCACAAGAGTGGTTGCTAGTATTCCTGGGGCTGTGGCAGGCAGGCAGGAGGTGGATACAAATGCAGAACTCGAACACAAAAGATTAACTTAAGGCAGCAGCTTTATTGCTGTGAAAATTTTTACAAAACATAAGCTCACAAAAACAAACCTAGAAAAATGGAAACTAGAAACAAAAACACTGAGAAATGAAAACTCAAACACCAGGAAACTAGAAATGAGGTGCTAACACTTGAAACTAAAAACGCAGCAAGACTTATACACATGAGAAGGTACGATGAGGAAAACACTGGGCTTAAATATACAAGGAGTAATGAGGGAATAGGAAACACGAGTGAAACACAGCTGGGATCAATTAGACCAGACCTTCCCAAAGTGTGGGGCCCGCCCCCGGGGGGAGGGGGTGCAGAGCCATTGCAGGGGGGGAGACAAAACGCTTTGACGTTGCTATCACGGGGCGCCCACAGAAACGCAAAGCAGGAGATGAAGCATCGCTGAATGTGTTTCCAAACCAACTTCATTCTAAGCCAAAAACTAGAAAATATGGTGAAGCAAATCTGCCCTTTGGCTTCACCTGCACAAGTGCTGAGGTAGGTCTCCCTGCAGAACTGGTTTTCCCTTCATCAGGAGCAGCGCTGGGCTCTTCAAATCACGGACAAACAATATCCCACATTGTTGATTTTTAGTTCACAAACACTTGTAATGACTAACTACTCCTGACATTTTGGAGATGTTTGCTCTTTATACAGTAAAGTTACAGGAGATACAAATAATATCAGGCTGATCCTGCCACGATTTGTTCCCTTTGTTCAAATCACCGACAAACAGCATCCCACAGCTGTTCATGTTTTTAAACCCATTTTGCACAGAGAGACATTTTTTTGAAAAATGTATTGAAAGCAATGTTGAATATTATTACTGTTGGGTCTGTGTTTCCACAAGCCCCGCTAATTCTAGAGACTTATTCATCATGAAGAAAACAAGACAGTCGATCGATCAAACACTTGCGCAAGGGAGGCCTCGTCTGTGTGTGTGTGTGTGTGTGTGTGTGTGTGTGTGTGTGTGTGTGTGTGTGTGTGTGTGTGTGTGTGTGTGTGTGTGTGTGTCAGACCACCTGCTGACCAAAGGGTCGTAACACAGGAAGCTTACATCAAAAGAAGCAGATCTTTCAGATAGAATAGAATAGAAAACTTTATTTGTCAATTTCTTCAAATGTACTTGCCATACAAAGGAATTGAAATTACGTTTCACACTGTCCCATGCGTAGACATTGACAAACAATAAAGTGCAGATGCACAACAAAAATAGACAAGACCTAAACATACATAAATAAATAAAATAAAGTGTTCGCAGCAGTAATGGTAATATAATAATATAAATAGTGCTAAAAGAAATACTAAAAATATATAGCAGCAGGTGTGTGCAATTGCAATGCAGAGGTAGTTGTTTCCATTCAGGAATGTTTTCCAGTTCTTGGTTCAGAGAGTGTTACTTGTTGGAGAGTGTGCGTGGATGGGGGGTGGGGGGTAGAGTCCAGTCTGTCTTCCTACACTTCTGCCAATCTGGTGATTCTGCTGGCTGGGAGCCAGGAGGGAAGAGAGTTCAGCAGTCTGACAGCCTGGTGGATGAAGCTGTTGGTGAGCCTGGTAGTGCGGGAGCGGAGACTTCTGTATCTCTTTCCAGAGGGCAGGAGGCTGAACAGACAGTGCGTGGGGTGGGTTGCATCGTTGACAATTGTGATGGCTTTGCGGGTGAGGCGAGTGGTGTAAATGTCTTGCAGGGAGGGGAGTGGTACACCAACTATCCTCTCAGCTGTTCTCACAATGCGTTGTAGAGCTTTCCTGTTATAGTCAGTGCAGCTACCGCCCCACACAGTGATGCAGCTGGAGAGGATACTTTCAATAGTTCCTCTGTAGAATGTAGTCAGGATGGGTGGTGGAGCACTTGCCCGCTTGAGTTTGCGCAGGAAGTAGAGGCGCTGTTGTGCTTTCTTGGCCAGTGATGCTGTGTTGGTGGTCCAGGAGAGGTCCTCACTGATGTGCACCCCCAGGAACTTGGTGCTGCTCACCCTCTCCACCGCAGCGCCGTCGATGGTCAGTGGGGGGTGACAGGTGTGGCCTCTCTGGAAGTTGACAATAATCTCCTTGGCCTTACTATTATTTAGCAGGAGGTTGTTGTCTCTGCACCACGTGGTCAGGAGCTCAACCTCTTTCCTGTAGTGGGTCTCATCGCTCTTGGTGATGAGCCCCACCAGTGTTGTGTCGTCCGCAAACTTCACAAAGTGGTTGGAGCTGTAGGTTGGTGTGCAGTGTCAGCAGGGTGAAGAGCAGAGGACTGAGCACACAGCCTTGTGGAGCCCCCGTGCTCAGGGTGATGCTGTTTGAGACCTTGTTGCCCACACGCACCGCTTGAGGCCTCTGGCTGAGGAAATCCAGCAGCCAGTTGCAGAGGGAGGTGCTGAGGCCCAGTCTGTCCAGTTTACAGATGAGTTGTTGTGGTATTATGGTGTTGAATGCTGAGCTAAAGTCTATGAACAGCATTCTCACATATGAGTCTTTCTTGTCCAGATGAGTTAGGGCTGGGTGGAGGGCAGAGCAGATTGCATCCTCTGTGGATCGTTTCGCTCTGTATGCGAACTGGTATGGGTCCAGGGTGGGAGGTAAGGTGGATTTGATGTGTGACATGACTAGTCGTTCAAAGCACTTCATTATAATGGGTGTCAGTGCCACGGGGCGGTAGTCATTGAAACAGGCTGGGGATGGTTTCTTTGGCACAGGTATGATGGTGGCAGTCTTGAAGCATGATGGGACAGTGGATTGCCTCAGGGAAGTGTTAGAGATGTCTGTGAAGACATTTTTCAGCTCCTCTGCGCAGTCTTTCAGCACTCTACCAGGGATGTTATCTGGACCCGCTGCTTTCCGGGCGTTGATGGTGATGAGTGTCCTCTTCATGCTGGCAGCAGACAGGCACAGAGGCTGGTCGTGTGGAGGTGGTGGTGTTTTCTGTGGGCGTGTGTTGTTCTGTGCTTCAAATCGTGCAAAGAAGCTGTTCAGGTTGTTGAGCAGAGTGGTGTCGCTCTCACAGCTACGCGCTGCAGGCTTGTAGTCTGTAATAGCCATGATGCCTTGCCATAGGCTTCTTGCATCCTTGCTATCATTGAAGTGGGAGGTTATCTTGTGTGTGTAGTCCTGTTTCGCTTTCCTGATGCCACGGGACAGGTTGGCTCTCGCTGTTCTCAGGCCTATTTCATCCCCAGCTCTGAAGGCCTTGTCTCTGGCCTTCAGCAGCAGGTGGACATCTCCTGTTAGCCATGGCTTCCGGTTGGCTCGAGTTGTGATACTTTTCACTTGTGTTACATCATCAATGCATTTGGTGATGTATGAGCTCACCGTGTCTGTGTACTCCTCGATGTCTATGATGTTATTGTAGGTGGCTGCTTCCTTGAATATCTCCCAATCAGTTGACCCAAAGCAGTCTTGAAGAGCAGAGGTGGCCTCCTGTGGCCACACTCTTACCTCTTTCATAACAGGTTTGATGACCTTCACTCTCTGTCTGTATGCTGGCATTAGCATAACAGTGAGGTGATCAGAGGTGCCGATATGGGGGAGGGGGATGGCTTTGTATGCTCCATTTTCCTGTGTGTAGACCAAGTCCAATATGTTGTCTCCCCTTGTTGGAAAATGTACATGCTGATGAAACTTTGGGAGAACAGTTTTAAGATCAGCATGATTAAAGTCCCCTGCGAGGATGATGAAACCGTCTGGGTGTGCTGTTTGTTGCTCACTGATGGCCTGATATAGTTCATTCAGCGCCGCATTTCTATCGCTGTTGTTGCTAGATGGAGGTATATAAGTAGCGACCAACAAGATCGAACTTACCTCCCTGGTCAAATAGAAGTGGTTGGAGAGGTGGTCAGGATCAAAGGAATGGCTTTGATCCTACTGCTTGAACTAAGACTGTATCAATAGAAAACCACCATGGTTTTCACGCCTCATGTGTCCAGGGTCAAAGCAGCTGTGGCATAGCTTGAACAGCCTACAATGCACATGGGTTGTGTGTTCATGTGAGCCACACACTCTGCACGAAACACGATGAGCACTGCGGTGCCCATGGGAATGACCTGTGGGTTGTGGGCACCTAGGACCAGTGTCTAGTGATGCAGTACACATGGACAGAACCTTGTCAAACAGTGCTACCATCTGTTGAACACCTGGCTCAGCTGGAGGAGGGCCGGAAACTGGCAAAGATGGGGGCATGACATGTAGAGTCAAAGGAGGACAAGCAGAGGGCTGCTGCACACTTACCATGCCATCAGAAGAGAGAGGCTGACATGTGGCTGCAGAGGGAACAGAGGGCATAGGGTACGAGGCTGGCTCATCTGTTACTGGGACTGCTTGATCACCGCTGGAGTGGGGCTGGCTGTTAACAGCAACAGGGCTCTGATGTGGGATGGACAGACTTGCTGTATTATGAGACAAAACACTAGACTGTCTCATTTTCCTCACACAGTTGTCCAGACGGCTCTGAACCTCAGCTGCAGTCCACTCCTCAGGAGCCTTCAGTTGAAAAGACAACGCAAGACTGTGGTCAGGACAGTGATTAATGAACATCGAAACAACCTCACTACTGAGGTCCTCTACCAGCTTGCCGCGCCTGCAGAGACACTCATCAGCAGCATCAATAGACTTGTTCAACCGGATCCAGTAATCCATGGCGTTCTCACCTGGACGTGGCACAGTACTGTAGAAGTCTTTCATGGGCAGGCTGGAATATGTCAAGTCGCTGAAGTTACACCTCAGTATGTCAAACACAGCAGTAATAAGATCATTCCGATTCAACTCAGGGTGGCAACGAAGTGACACCTTGACCACATCTCTGGCTTTGCCAGTCAGTCTAGACATTAATATGGCAAACATTTCTTCATCTGTGTCACAGCTGATTCTGTGCAGATGGGAAATAGATCTGTGTTGTCACCCTTGAAGTATGGTGGAGCTTTGGTGTCTGACTGAACAACAACCTTCAGCTGGGACTGGTCATTGCAGCTCGAGGGCACATTCTGGGGTGACTGTGGCTGGGTGGGGGCTGGCTGGTGCATAGAGTTAAGAGAGGACGTGATATTTTCCCCAATTTGCTTTGCTAAGTCAGTAATCAAGCTGCTCAAGATGTCACTAGTGACAGCCTGGGTGTGTGTTTGGCGTTCGCAAGCAGCTGGTGTGGAGCTAGCTGCTGGCATTTATGGTGAGTGCATCACTGACTGGTCTCCAGTGTGGGCACCAATACCAGGGACTACTGGCCTACCCCTCCCAAAACACTTTGGAGCAATCTGATGACCTCCTCCCCAAACCAAAGGTCATATTACTCCCCGCAGAGAACAGATCAGGCATAGCGCTTTCTGCAGTTTTCTCACCTAACATGTTGGCCCAAGTGAGATATCACTGTTTAACCCTTTAAGACCTACCATAGAACCAAGTCCGCCAGAGCTTATATTATATTTTTACATGGTGTGGTGCCATTTTTGGGAGCATTTCAAGTTGCTATACATCAATGCAACAATTATAGCCCAGATTTTAATAATATGTCTGCAGTAAGTGCATAGTAATTACATAAATTGCAAAAAAGTGCAATAAACTGCAAAAAACTTTAAGATTTAATTTAAGAGGGTTATCCCTCAAAACTGTAAATACAAAAAAGTTGCACAAAATAGTTTCCTACCACAGGAAATTTATTTTGAGTGTCTTCATGGTTTTATTTTTGAAATACACCAATTTTTATACAATGCAGGAAAAACGAAAATAAATATTATACTGCAAATTTGCAAAAAAGCAGCATCTGCATCAAAATAAACTATTTCCAGCAGTGCAATATGAGTCCTAAGCATCCCAGAAACAACACAGAAAGTCATAAAGTCAAACATAACTCTTAAAAACACCAGTATAAGCCCTGAGGCCCTGATGGTAAAAAAGACTACATTTCCGCGAAAATGACGTCACTTCCGGTTTCCATCAGGTAATGGCGGACATGCAAAAGTTCGCGCTGATGTCTATTCCAAAGTAGGAAGTGTTATGAACAGCTGATCGGATCGGCAAAACGTGTTTCTGGAATATTGTTTTTGTTCCTGCAAGTGCTTTTTATGCAGTTTTTGCAAAGCTTTATGTGGAAGGAAACCGTGACCTAGGACAAGCTGATGGCATAAGATGTAAGTACAACTCCTCCGGTTTCATATGCAAAAAAAAATTATTGCGCTAGCTTATGTGGTTGCAGAGCTACCGGGATTTAAAAATAGTTACGTAAAACAGAGCGTGCCCGCTCCGACCGGCTCTAAAGGGTTAACAGCAAAAAAACGAGCCTAACCCCCACACACAATTATGCAAAACTTCACAAAACAATGAAATGTGGGGGGGGGGGGGGGAAACATCAAAGAATCAAAACACCATAGAAAATAAAACAAAAAGTTTGTTTTCTCCTCTCAATTAAAACAGGCTGTAAAAGCCAATATCAATAGAAAAAAAATAAATTACAATCCGTGCCTGTATAATTTGAGGCAACAATATGAAACAGTGACAGAAATGATCACCTACGTATTTGCCCTTTAAGTTCACACGTGACAGAGATGCCTGCAAGCCAAATTGCGGGGCATCGACCACACATGCGGTATAAAAACCTGTGAGTCAAAGCGCAGGGCACAGGACCCTGGCACACAGCTGCAGAGAGGAGGCGGGAAAACAGCGGTAGCAGAAGGAGGAGTAGATCGCGGATTGGCGATGTGACGGGTCACGGCACCAAGTGTGACCGGTGTGATTCTGCGTTGTGTCTGATAAAAAAAAGTAAAAGAAAGAAAGACCTCCAAGTAAATAATTTGCCCACTCCAGCTCCTCCCCCCTGTTTTAAGGTGTTGGAAAGAAATGACACCCACCTCTCCCACAGGGGAATTGTAGAAAAGGGAAGAGGCAAAAGGGGTACACTGTATTTATAGGATTGCACCAAAGAAGAAGAAGAAGAAAATAATGAGGAGGGGCTCTAACTGATAATGAACATAACTACAGGCTTGGAGGTCCTAAAAGTCAGGTATAAAAGGAGCAGTTTGGGGATTTAGAACATATTTTGTGTAATTATAACAATGAGATTTATGACCCTGTTACACACACACCATTGACGTTGCGTGACAAACTCTGTATTCCTCGTTCACACGTAAACGCAAAAAAAGGGTTTTAAAAAATCGTGTGGACGAAACAGCTGCGTTTTCAAAAATACCCGTATAGGTGTGGACGTAGCGTAGAGTTAGTAGTTTATTTTATTACTACCTGTCATTTATTGCAGATTACTTGTATTTGCTTAATCCATCCATCCATCCATTCGCTTCCGCTTCTCCTTTTCAGGGTCGCAGGGGGCGCTGGAGCCTATCCCAGCTGTCATAGGGCGAGAGGCAGGGTACACCCTGGACAGGTCGCCAGTCTGTCGCAGGGCTAACACACAGGGACAGACAACCATTCACACTCACACATTCACACCTAGTGGCAATTTGGATTATCCAATTAACCTATCCCCACAAGTTGCATGTCTTTGGACGGTGGGAGGAAGCCAGAGTACCCGGAGGGAACCCACGCAAACACGGGGAGGACATGCAAACTCCACACAGAAAGACCCCGGCCTGATGGTGGAATTGAACTCAGGACCTTCTTGCTGTGCGGCAGCAGTGCTAACCACCGTGCCACCGTGCTGCCCTTGTATTTGCTTAATTATTTACTAAATGTTTGAGGTGTGAAATAACCGCAATGGAGCAAAATATGGGTTTGTGTGGTTGGAGGATGTGTTAGTGCGTGCACGCGCGGGGGTGGGGGGCGCGAACATTTTTCATGTAAAACAAAAGGGGGCCCAGTGTCATGGTCCCTGTGCCTCACCTGCTGACCCTGTATTAGGCTACATATTTTTTCTCTTTCTCTCTCTCTCTCTCACCTGCCGGGGCGGTGCTCATTATGGGCTCCCGCCCCTGGCCCACGCACCTGCTGCCTATCGGGATGATCACAAGGCCGATTTAAGACAGCAGCACTGTGTCACTCGTCGCTGGATCGTTGAGCTATCAGCGTCAGTCGCTCAGTAGTTTCTGAATCAGAATCCGTGAGTTCTTTCCGTCTGTTTGCCTCTAAAGTTTCTGTGTACAGATCTGTCCCGGACCTTTCCCTGCCTGCCCGTCATCCCGTGGGCGAGTGAGTGGCTTTGTGTTCCCCCAGTGTGGGGAGTGAAGAGAGAGAGCCTTTGGAGGGCGTCTGATTCCCGTCTTTCCCCTCACATACCCCGGAGCCCTGGACCCCCCTCCCCTCCCCTCCAGCACATTGTAAATAGCATCACCTGGTGTCGTTGTGTAAATAAATTGTAAACCCTGCAAAGAGTCCCGGTCTGTGCCTGAGTCCGTTAACTAAAACCTGACACCCAGCAAAAGTTTGGGAACCACTGAATTAGACATAACGAGACAAGGGGGACGCAAAACTAGACACACTGACAGAGGACACAGGACTGTCAAAGTAAAACAGGAAATAACATGAACATCGAACCAGGGACACAAGACACAACACGAGGCACAAAACCTAAATGCTGAAAAATCACAGAGGTGCTAAAGAATAAATAATGATTATGAAATACAAAAGACAAAACCATGAAAAGCCCAGAAAATCCCAGAACACTGAATAAACAAAACTTAAACACTAAGTCACTCGACTCCAGACCCGTTTGCTTTTTATTAAAGGTTACCTGTTACTGCAGCACCTCACAATACAAACAGTTGTCTGTGGTCAGCACTTTAAACCTATTGAACTGTTGTCTGGAGGCTCTGAAAATCTATAAACTTTTTTTTTTGCTCTCATGTTCATGGCTACAGCCGATTTGAAGGCACCAGTTAGCATAACAAGCTTGTCTTTTACAACCGTAGAACACAAACTCAGAAAGGCTCCAGCTGACAAAGACGTCTGATCTCAGCCCAAATACTGCTTTTCTTGTTTCTTTCTACAGTAACACATTCCTGTCAAACACTGCCACCTAATGGTGAAAATTTAAATACAAATTTAGCTAATTCTGAATATAGAAAGCTCCCTTAAAAAGCAGTACATAACAAGTTTAACAGCAATGTAGACAAAGTAGATTCCAGACTATAGCAGACTTTGATCAGACTTTAATGTTAGTACTTTAATCTTGAGTGCATGGAGGGTCATTTCAATTAAGAGCATGACTGTTTTATGTTAAGATAACAAAAGCTCTAATAAATGACTACATTGGGGGCGCTAGCGAGCGCGATGGAGTGAATGCGCTTACTTCAGAGCCTCTGCACATTTCAGCTTAATTTGCATCAAAAATAGGCACTTAAGTTACCAATCTGCTTTCAAAGACAATCTTAAACTTTTAAACAAAGTTCCTACGGATTTAAATCCAAGAAAGTCGCTTTTATGGCGGCAAATCTGCGGAAATACAAATACGAGGCTTCGTCGACAGCTAAGACCAGTGCAGCCGTGGGCAAAAGTTGTGACAACACCGCTAGCCAAACACCGAATTCGGCACCGATAGCTAAAATGGATGTGGCAGACCTCAAGACGGATATTCTTACCTCCTTGCGACAAGATATCGCCGCCGTCATCCAGCAGGAAGTCAGGTCTGCTCTGGCTGTCAGCTTTGATTCGTTGAAAAGGGATATCCAAGACGTGAAGGCAGAAATCAATAGCAACACTACCGCTATTCGAGCCGAGCTGGACCAGGTGAGAGCTAACGTAAAATCTGTAGAAGCAGGTCTGTCGAATTGGTCTGACGAAATGGTGGCCGTACAAGACACGATGGATTCCCTCACAAAAGAAGTGGAAGCCCTTAAACACAAATGTGAAGACCTCGAGGGACGTATGAGAAGGGGAAACATCCGGATTATCGGTGTGACTGAAACTCAGGGCTCCAGCTCACCGGCGGCGGTCTCTGCGCTCCTCAAAGAGGTGTTTCAGCTTGACAGAGAAGTCCGCGTGGAAAGATCTCATCGTAGCCTGACTCAACAGAGACCCGGGGACATTCCACGCCCTATCATTGCTAAATTAAACAGCGAAGGAGACGCGGCGGACATCCTCAGGAGAGAGCGCAGAGGAAAACTACACTTCAAAGGAAACCCAATTGCCATATTCCCCGACTACACGGCCAGCGTGGCGAAAGCCAGGGCGGCTTTCACTGACATGAGGAAGATACTCCACGATAGACCGGGAGTCCGCTTTGGCATCCTCTACCCTGCCAGATTCCGTGTCTCTTACAACAACGTTGAAAAGGAGTTTGTGGATGCTGCCAAAGCCATGGATTATGTCAAGGAAAATATACTCTCTCCAGCAGATGGGAGGGATCTATAACTGTCTTATCTTCTGTCCCAAGGTGGAAGGTAACTCAGAGTTCTCTATGTCAGTAAGCTACATCACTGTGCCTGGTCGTAACTACGTTGTGCAGGGCCTGAGTTCCAATAGTGTTTTAGCAGACAGCACTGAGATTTATTAGTGGTTCTGAGACTGCTCGCCCAGCAATTTTCCCCGAACTTCAGTTCATCATTGCATATGAAGACATCTAAACTTGAGTTAGCTGCACTCGGGGTCCCTTTGACTTTCTGTCCTGCTGTTGTTACCCCTGTTCAGGTCCCTTGTTCTCCCGGGGATCTTTTGTGGGTAAAAAACTTGTACAATGTAGTTTATATATTAGTTTCTAGTTTGTTGGTTTGATGGTTCTTTCTGTATTGTCCTATGCTAAGCAAAACTTTGGGTCATCATGGAGTGCAAAATTATTTGTGCCTCTCAGATATCTTTCAAACGTAACCCTAAACAGTCAAGATAGATTTACTTAAAGTCATAAGCTATAATGTCAATGGCCTCCACAGCCCTATCAAAAGGAAAAAAATTCTAGGCCAGTTAAAAAGTTTCAATTGTCATATAGCTTTTTTGCAGGAGACGCATTTATCTGACATTGAGCATGACAAGCTAAAAAGGTCGTGGGCACAACAAGTGTTTTATTCATCTCACAAGTCTAGCAGGAAAAGAGGTGTGGCTATCCTAGTACATAGACAGATAAACTTCACCCCACTCACTACATATAGAGACCCACATGGAAGGTACATTGTGGTCGACGGCTCTATTGATGGAGTACTGGTTTCCCTCATCAATATCTATGCCCCTAATGAGGATGAGCCAAATTTCATACATACAATTTCTAATCTAGTACTTCAAAAGTGTTCTGGTGTGTTATTGCTAGGAGGGGATTTTAATTGTGTCTTGTCACCTTATTTGGATAAACAACCAAGTTCTAAAAGCCATGCATCGCAAATGAGCAAAGCTCTAAAACATGTAACAACTGAACTGGGACTAATTGATGTCTGGAGAAATAGGTTTCCTAGAGTCAGAGATTATACTTTTTACTCGCATAGACATGCATCCTACTCCAGGATAGATTTCTTTTTTACTTCTAAAACAGAAGAGCATAGAATTGACAATATTGAAATCTTACCAATTACACTATCTGACCATGCACCATTATCACTTTCATGGGACCTAGGATTGACACCAAGACTAAAACTTTGGCGATTAAATGCCTCACTCCTAAATGATAGCCAGTTTTGTGAGTTCATACATACTGAACTAAATACTTACTTGGAGTTGAACACAACTCCGGAGATATCGCCTTTAACTCTCTGGGATTGCGCCAAGGCATACATTAGAGGTCGCATAATATCATTTGCAAGTGCCAGGAAAAAAAGAAAAGAGGCTAGGAGGCGTGAATTGGAGGCCAAAATAAAATACCTAGAGCAACAACACAAAAAAGCACAGACAGCCAATTTGCTTTCCAATCTTAAAATGTTACGTAGTGAGCTTGATAGTTTATTAAACGAGAAAATTGAGGGCAATTTAAGATTCATTAAACAAAAGTACTATGAACAGGGTAGCAGGGCTAGTAGATTGCTGGCAATAAGACTCAGGAAACAGCAAACTTGTAACATGGTCCAAAAGTTGAAGTCAGATCAAACCCTAATTACCAAACCAAATCAAATTGCAAGTTGCTTTGCCAATTTTTTCGAGTCATTATATAAAAATTCAGATACATGTAAAGATGACAATACACTATCTGATTTCTTAGAAAAGATCAATTTAAAAACACTGCCAGAATCTGTAGCAAAGGAGTTAGACGAACCAATTCAGGAACAAGAAATTTTACAGGTGATTTCAAACCTTAAAACTAAAAAAAGTCCTGGCCGTGATGGTTTTATTAACGAATTCTATAAAAAACTTAAGGACAAAGTCGCACCCTTATTACTGAAGGCTTACCACCGCGCTCTGGAGTCTGGGACTATGGCGCCATCCTGGAATGATGCTACAATTGTCGTAATCCATAAAGAGGGCAAGGACCCCACAAATTGTCAATCATACAGGCCAATCTCATTACTTAATACTGATTTGTGCATTCTCACCACGATTTTAGCCAAAAGAGTTAGTAAAATTATTACACAGGTTATAAATCCAGATCAAACGGGGTTCATTGCAGGAAGGCACTATGGGGACAATGTTCGTAGATTGTTGAACTTAATGTCCTTGTACAAGACCAAACAAGAAGAAACAATGATTCTGTCTCTTGATGCGCAAAAAGCATTCGACAGGGTTTCCTGGCAGTACTTGGGCCATATACTTGAAAGATTCAAATTTGGGCCAAACTTAATTAAGTGGATACAGATTCTTTATTCCAACCCAATGGCGGCTGTACGGGTAAATGGATCTATATCAGCCAGATTTCCACTGGAACGTGGGTGTAGACAAGGATGCCCACTGTCGCCCCTGCTGTTCGATATAAGTATTGAGCCTCTGGCGCAGTTGATTAGAGATGAACATGAAATTCAGGGCCTTTCAATTAATGGAGAACAGCATAAATTGTCCATCTATGCAGACGATGTACTTTTATACATTTCAAATCCTGCAGTCAGTGTACCTCATTTAAAAGAAATTATTAGTACATACGGTCACCTCTCTGGTTACAAAGTTAATATTGACAAAACATTGGCAATGGATATAGGAGGAAACATTTCACAAACATTCAAGGAGCGATGTGGCTTTAAATGGCCAAACGAAGGGATCAAGTATTTAAGAATTCAGATTCCTCACTCATTATCAGACTTGTTTAAAGTAAATTATGAAGTTATAGTTGCAAAAATAAAAAAAGATTTAGAGAGATGGACAGTCCTGCCTCTGTCTTTCTTAGGTCGGATCGAGAGTATACGTATGAATGTATTGCCAAGACTTCTATACCTTTTCCAAATGCTGCCTATTAACATTCCCAACTCTACATTTGATAATTTAGATAAACTTTTTTTCCAAATTTATATGGCAAGGCAAACGCCCAAGGATCAAGTTCCAAACATTAAAACTGTCAAAACTGCAGGGGGGATTGGCTGTTCCAAATCTGAAATATTATTTCTGGGCAGCTCAGATGAGACCCCTGACTGTATGGGTGCGGGATTTATCTGAAACTCAGTGGCTAAACATTGACAAGACAATGTGCGAAAGATCATTGGAATCCCTGCTTTTTTCTAACATTTCAATTAAAAATTTGCGTATGGGGGAATGGACAAGGGTCACACTGAAGATTTGGCGTAGAATCAAGCAATCATTTGGTCTTCCAAAAGAAATTTCAATTTTATCAAGCTTCTCCTCCCTGCAGGGTTTTTCTCCTATTGTGGAAGACCCTGGCTTCAGAGCATGGTCAAATAGCGGGCTTTAGAAACTGTGTCATGTTGTGAGGAATGGGCACCTGAGCTCATTTGAACAGTTGAGAGGTCAGTTTCGGCTTCCTTCTTCTGACTTTTTTAGATTTCTGCAGCTAAGAAGCTTTTTGACAAAACATAAAGAATGGAGGCAAGTTTTGGAGCCCTCACCCATTGAGGGAATATTTCTAAAAATATTTCAAAGTAATTCCTCCCCAAAATTAATCAGTAATTTTTATAACGCATTTATGAGTTTCAATACAAATGCAACTTTGGATATTAAGGCAAAGCGGGAAGCTGAGACTGGCACTCAAATCTCAGACGACACCTGGGAAGAGGTGTTCGGCGAAGCCCATCTTGTGACTAATTCTGGGCTGTGGAGAGAATTTAAATGGAAGGTGGTCATGCGATATTTTAGAACCCCAGAGATAATGGCCAAAATGAAGCCTACAAATCCTGACACCTGCTGGCGAAATTGTGGTACTTATTTAGGAACCCATTCACATATATTCTGGTCATGCCCAAAACTCTGCTCATTCTGGAATGACATATTTAAAGTTCTCAATACAGTTTTCCAACAACCATTAACGAAAGACCAACAGCTAGCCATTTTAGGAGTATTACCTAATGGTTTTGCGGGAAACGATAAAAAGTATCTCTTAAGAATCTTGCTTACAGCAGCACTAAAGTGTATTACTATTAAATGGCTGAATCTTGACCCACCTTCATATAATATGTGGCTTGATAAAGTAAGAGACATTTACCAGATGGAGGAAATAACATACGCTCTGCGGATTCAAAGAGAGTTGTTTACTGAGCGTTGGCGACCCGTACATGCTTTACTGTTTCAATAATTTAGCATAGGTCTGTTTCGTTTTGTTCATTTATGGCTAGATTTGTCACATGTTATTTAATATTACATAAAGTTTTTGTTTTTCTTTTCTTTTTGTTTTTGCTGTTGTCTGTCTGTTTGTTTGCTTGGGTTTTGTTTTGCTTTCCAGTTTTGTTTTGTGCTTCTTAATTGCAGTTCTTATTTTACATTTCTGCATTGCGGTTCCTGTAACTGTCCTACTTGTGAACATTGACAAGTACAAGTTGCAATGTTGTAAATTATAATAAAAATTGAGTTAAAAAAAAAAAAAGACTACATTTAAAAAGTATGATGTTTTGGTCTTGTGTATTTTCAGACATGGCATCTGTTGGTCCCCTGCTCCTGCTGATGATGTCAGCCTTTTTCATCATCTCCAGTGTGACCACGTCTCCGTCTGCTGACCAAAGCAAACACAAGAAACCCCTTCTGGAGAAACTAAAACAAGGCAATGAAAAACTTAAAAGTGCACTAAAAAATAAGCAGAACCTCAAAAATATTGGTGTACTTTGTCTAACATTAATCACAGGCATTGGGAATGCGTTAAAAAACACTAGTCATGATATTCTTAAATCTGCTGCGTCTGTAGCTAGTGTTGTGCCAGTGGTAGGTGCTGTATTTTCCTTACTAATGACAATAGCGATAGTGATAGACGAACATGTTAATGACAAATCATTACTGAAAGATATCAAGGAAGAATTTGAAAAAATCGATCTTAAGCTTGAGAAGCATCATCGGGAACTAAAGTGGAACATCTGGGCAGCTGCAACTTATTCTAAGCCAGAGATGAAAATTAGGACCGCCTGGACTGAATACAAAACACTGCTGGGCAGTCTCGCTGGGGCTAAAGATCAGGATGAAAGGAAAAGACATGAAAAAAGCTTTATAGAAGCCTACTCAAAATATGAGAAAGCTCCTCGGGAAATGGGAGAGTTGCTGAAAAAAACAGGAAAGAGCTTCGTTAATAACCTCGGGGATGAACTGGCTGAATATGTTAAATGTCACGAGAAGGAAATCATAGAATATACTTATCTCATTCTTACACTTATCTTCAAGGGCAACATGATGAATCAATTCTACTACAGACTGAAGAACATACAGTCTGAAGCGAGAAATGATGAGATGAAGAAGAATGTATATGAAGCAATGACAGCAATGTTTGAAATCCAAAAACAATGCATTGATAGCAGTATGACTTATGTTAAACAGGACGTGAAACCACTTATTGATAAATCTAAAAAGCGTGATGATTTGGCACAGGAAGTCTGGGATTTTCTGCAGAAGACATATGACAGGTATGACTGGATGGTTGTTGGATTTATAACCAAAAAATCCAGACATAAAACAATTAAAACCCTGAACAAACACGTGCTGACAGGATTCCAGGATGTGTCAACAGAGCGCATTACTGTGGCCGTATCCAGACAGGTGAAAGGGACTCAAAGCAAAGTACAGGAGGTCAGCACAGCCATTGAGAAGTGTATTAAAAAGAAAGTTTTGT
Organism: Rhamphochromis longiceps; assembly: GCF_057381845.1. NCBI lineage: Eukaryota > Metazoa > Chordata > Actinopteri > Cichliformes > Cichlidae > Rhamphochromis > Rhamphochromis longiceps. The sequence continues at coordinate 22,869,149 of NC_140559.1, read as the reverse complement.
GTTACAAGGTGGAAGAGACACTCCGCACATGTGGGGAAAAGGTGGCAGGAATTCCAATGTCTCAGACTTACACAGCAGTCCACGCCTATATTAAAAAAGCTCACCAAAGCATCAAGAAAAAGGAAGGTAACCGTAAAGCTAACGTTAAAGACCAAGCTGATGATGAAGATGAAGTCAATGCTGCTCCTGAAAACCCTTCAGATCAGACTCCTTACATTTACACAGGGGAGTGTGAGAAATCTCCAGGGGTCAAGCATGGAAAGTTTGTTGTTCTGATCAAAAGTGACGAAGAAATGATGGAAAAAGATCCGTGTGCCAAGCAGGACTGTGGGCAAATAAAAGGCAGAGGAAAATGTGTGAAAATGAAAGACATGTTCCTTGGAATTTGCCAGTGTAATTATCCATACTATGGGCTTCACTGTGAGAATGACATAAATGATTATGCCATAGAATTAGAGAAAGAAGCAGGGACACAGAAAAATAAATCAACAGTGACAGGCAAGAGGAGGCGAAACAAGAACTGAAACAGCAGAACAGACTTCATGAAGTGACATGAGCTTCTTCTCTAAAATGACACTGAAACATTCGGTAAATCATCTTTTTCCTCAGACTCAAAGTATCTAAGAAACCAAAACCACATTTCTGAATGCGACTAACACTTTAATCCACTGCTCCATTCTCAGTGCCTCAATCTGTTTGGATCACATGTTTGTGGCTGATGTGCTCACCGTCACTAAGACTAAAGCTGATTTCATGTAAACACAGGCGGTTAGAAAAACACCAGAGTAGGCTCTGATTGGTTTGAACCTCCTCTGAACATTGTTCCCTTCAAACAATCAAAGTCAGTGTCCGAGCTCATGTTCACTTCATGAGATTTTCTGCTGTTCATGTTTCTTTGAGCAGCAGCTGATGATGTGTGAACCTCTGAACAACAGTGAAGCATTTCTCAGAGTCCAAATCTGTGTGTTAAACTCACATGAATGAAATTAAGATAAAGTTTGTGTTTATCTGCCAAACTGAAAGACATCATACAGCAATCTGAGAACCAATGAAATGTGTCTGCCCTGAATAAAGCTTCTGTTTCACTGTCATACTTGTGTCTGTGATTTGAATACTCACCTTATATCCTGTCAGTGTGTCGTATCACTCATTCTAATGCACACTTTTAATGTAGTCCCTCCTGACTGGGGGAGTGGAAATTTCTAAGGAAATCCAGATTTTTATTTTGAGTGAAGTGACCCTTAAAAGTTCAGTTCACCTAATTCAGCTGTAGGTTACAGCTTAAAACACTTCAAAAACACCAACCTTCTGTTGACGCAGTGCTTTGTGAGCAAAGTTGCAGCCAACTCATTTTAATACAATACAATACAATACAATTTTATTTATATAGCACATTTAAAAACCCGAAGGCACACCAAAGTGCTTCACAGTAATATGGAGAGTCAACATAAGTCAAAAACAGGATACAAATCGGGCACAAGCACAGACAGGATAGAGGCACTAAAAGACCAGGAGAGTTAGATAAATACAAAATATGCTACGAGGACAAAAACAGCAGTAAAATTGATAAAAAATAATACATTTAATAAAAGATTTAAAAGTTTAGAAATTAAAAGATTTAAAAGGGTATTAACTGGTCGGGAAAGCCAAGTCAAATAGATATGCTTTTAATCTTGATTTAAAGGACTGGATAGAGTCCGAGGCTCGAATAGAAGCAGGGAGGCTATTCCAAAGGTGGGGTGCAGCTGAAGCAAAGGCACGATCGCCTCTGGTCTTCAGTCTAAACTTAGGTTGGGCCAGGAGTAACTGACCTGATGATCTTAATGCACGACAAGGAGTGTACAAATTGAGGAGGTCAGTGAGGTAGCTGGGCGCAATGTTATTCAGGATTTTAAAAGTGAGTAGCAAGATTTTAAACTCAATGCGATATTTGATTGGTAACCAGTGTAGATCAACAAGAGCCGGAGTAATAGGGTCAAATTTTCTAGTGCCAGCAAGAAGGCGAGCCGCAGCATTCTGAACGAGTTGCAGCCTTCGAAGAGAGAAGGCTTGGAGATCACAGTAGAGAGAATTACAATAATCTAACCTGGAGGACACAAAAGCATGGATACGTTTTTCCAGGTCCCTGTGTGGTATATAATGCTTAGCTTTAGAAATCTGGCGCAGTTGAAAAAAACTAGATTTAACTACAGATGATACTTGTTTATCGAGCTTAAAGGAGCTATCCAAATAGACACCCAGGTTACGCATAGAATCGGAGAGAGAGTTAGCTAGGGGCCCCAGCAGGGCAACAAGCTGGTCTTGAGGAATATGGTTGTCGAACACCATAACTTCAGTTTCATTTAAATTTAAAACGAGAAAATTTTCTGACAGCCAATCTTTAACCTCTCTCAGGCAATCGTACAGGGAGTTCAGTGATGCTGCCAAGTCATCAGTCAGTTGACAATAGATTTGAATGTCATCAGCGTAAAAGTGATAAGAAATATTGTATTTTTCAAATATGGAGCCCAAGGGTAGCATATACAAAGAGAATAATAGAGGGCCCAATACAGACCCCTGGGGCACACCACAACAGAGAGGGGCAACAGAGGAAGAGTATCCTCCTATCACAACAGAGAAGGATCTATCTGTGAGGTAAGAGTTAAACCAGTTAAGGGCAGAACCCTTGATGCCTACAACATGCTTTAGTCTCCTCAAGAGTATATTATGATCAACCATGTCAAAGGCTGAAGACAGATCTAATAAAACTAAAACGGCAGGGCGACCAGAGTCAGCAAATACAAGAAGATCATTATAGACTCTTAGCAGGGCCGTTTCAGTGCTATGGTGTGGCTTAAAGCCAGACTGGTATTTGTCAGTGATATTATTTGCAATTAAGCAAGCCTGTATTTGGAGAAAGACGGCTTTCTCAAAAAAATTTGATAAAAACGGAAGCTTCGAGATTGGCCATTTTAACAATGGAGGCGGAGTAACACAGCAACAGTGCAGGTCTAACTGTCCAGCTAGACGCTGACGGAGGCTGGGTGGGATCTTTCCGTGACTCCACATTCACAACATTAGGTGTTCGTGTGCCCTGACCGCCCAGGAGGGTAGTGACAATACACTATCAGACTTTTAGATGGACGTGTTTTCTGTCCACTACACTGTAAGTCAGTGCTTTCAAAAAGTTCCCTTTTCATTGGAATATACGTACAGATTTTCAACATCCTAATATCCTAACTATTAAAAAGAGTAAAACACTGACACCATTAAAAACTAAACTAAAACAAGAAAATCCAGTCTGGAAAGTGATGAAAAATACAGTAAAAGGTCAAATCTAAACAAAATAATTCAAAAATATTAAACTAAAATAACAGTTTAACTGGTTTTATGTCTACAGCAGATTTACTGATCTTTGAATATAATTCAACACTTGACCCCTGTTTCAATCCAGGCGCTCAATGTTGACATTGTGGAGGACTATAAATACCTCGAGTATACATTGACAATAAACTGGACTGGGCTAAAAACACCACAGCACTTTACAGGAAGGGCCAGAGTCGCCTCTATCTTTTGAGGCGACTCTGCCGGACAATGCTCAGGATTTTCTACGAGTCTGTTGTGGCCAGTGCGATCCTCTACGCTGTTGCATCCTGGGGGAGGAGATTGAGGGTTGCTGATGCCAAAAGACTCAATAAACTGATCCGCAAGGACAGTAATGTTGTGGGGATGGAGATGGACTCTCTTAAGGTGGTGTCAGAGAGGAGGATGTTGTCCAAGATAAAGAGGTTTAGTGTCTAGACCGGCTGGGGCGAGTGGAGGAACGGTGGCGTGAGAGAGCAGCTTCTGTTTTCCATCCTGGATCTCAGGATTAGTTTTTATTGTCCTTGTGCAGCTGCAGTGCAGTGGTTTTGTTTCTGTATTCTGAGGACTGATTCCATCTAGTGGACATCTGAAGACACTACACAGGTTAGTTTGTATGAAGTTCATGGGTCATGTGACTCTTCTCCCACAGAACATGATGCTATGAGTGCCACCAACCTCAGAGATGTAATCAGACAGTGACTAAAAATCTATGAAAGCATCAAAATCTGACAGTAATTATGGGCTCAAATTGTGGTCATAAATCATTTGTACTTGTAAATCAGTTTTGTATGTGTAAAAAGAATTTGTGTGTGCGTAAAAAAAGATTCGTGTAAAACTGCACTCAAGTTTCAGGTAGTGTACAAGTACGAATTTTGACCCTATTTTTCTTCCTTTCATCTGATTGGTCAATGTCATGTCAATCACAAATTTAACAATCCAGTCAGAGAACAGATGGGTTTGGCTATTGGAGGGGTGTAAAAACGTTTTTAGTCCAACAACACCAGGCTCCTTCTTCCTGCAAGGACTATGTTCAGGTGTGAGCACTACAGAAGTAATCAGTGACTAATTACTGATTACTTCCCCCAAAAAATAATCCAGTTACTTTATTGATTACTGATTTTCAAAAGTAATTAATTACAGAAACATGTACAAATATGTACAGTACAGCTTTAAATAGAAATAAGTTTCTCATCCAGCAGTCATAAAATCATTGAACAATCCACACTGTGTCTATATCACAGCCAAACGTGGGCCAAGAAAAATGTATGTATGGACTGGATGGGTTGTTACTGACATCTGGTGAAAAGTCAGAAGAACTTTTATAAATATATTTACTTAGAAAATTTGTAACACGTTTAATGCTTATTTTACCGGCTGTACATAACCAACACATTTTACCTCACAGCAGTGACTGTGCTATCAGAACACTTCCTCGCAATGGTTATGATTAGTATTAAAATTATTAATAAAATATATTCTTTACACTGAGGAGATGATTGTTATTCTCTCACTGATAAATTCAAAAACTGGCAAAAAAGCAGCAAGAAATATGTAGGAGTCAACAGTGCTGATCAGGCTGAATGTAAAACATTTGCTCTGCATGACTGAGGTGCTGGTTTCCAGGTTTTGTTATCACCACTGGTTGGTGGCACTGGTGCCTCACAGCAACAAGGTCTTGGGTTTGAATTCACCATAAATTTTTACACAAAACAACATGTTTGTCATGTATATTCGTTACAGGGCAAGTTTAAAAATTGTGTTTTGTGACTTTTTTGCAATGTGCTTGGTGTATAAATGCCTCAAGTCTTAGTATATCACTTAAAACTTTATTTACATAGTACTTCTCATACAGTAAAGAAGACACTCAAAATGATGTACACATTAGAAGCAGAAAACGATACACATACATCACCTTCACTACGCCCTCTCATCACCCCTCCATCCCCACTCCCACACCCAGAGATCAGCACTCACTTAGCATACAGAAACACAGGAGATGAAAAAGAAATTATAAATAACATAACAACGGTAATAAGGACAGATTAAATATAATAAAAAGTGAAAAAACAAATGGTGCAAAAAAGGAAATAAATGAATAGTAAATTACAATAAAGAGAAACAAAACCCTAAAATGGAAAAAGAAACGTAAAAGATTTTTTAACATTCTAACATTTTAAAGTTTATCCTGGCTTCTATGGTCAACCAGCTGTTGAAGAATTGGGATGATATGCAGACCAGGACCACCCGAAACAGGAACAGTTTCTTTCCCCTCGCCATCTCCCTTCTTAACAGTTGACCTGTCACACTGCTCCCACTGCCAGACTGCAACTGCACCTTATGTACATTTTGTAGTATTCATTCCACCTCATTCATTTCTGTATTTTATGTATATAAGTTTAGGTTCGTTATTTATAGTTGGTTTACATAGCTTTGTGTATGTATGTGTAATGTGTATATATAGACACTTGTGTGTGTGAGATTTACATTGCTGTGCTTGAGAGCCACCATCTACCGGAACCAAATTCCCTGTATGTGTCTGCACATATACTTGGCCAATAAACACGATTCTGATTCTGATATGGTCTCTAGTACGAGCAGTGTTGGGACTAACGCGTTATTAAGTAACGCGTTACAGTAACTACGTTATTATTGTGGTAACGAGCACGGTAACTAGTTATTATGCCAAAATCAGGAACGCGTTACTCGTTACTGGGATTTAGATAGGGTCGTTACTCGTTACTTCGTGTGGTGGCTATCGCGGAGCTTCCACAGATTCAGTAACATTAGCAAGTGGTGGAGGCCAGCAGGTGGATGAAGGAAAAGGGACGCAGAAGGAAAAGAGACCCGAAGCAGCCGCCGGTCCAAGTGTGAACTGAACTTCAGGTAAGAAGTTATGACCTGCAGTCTCTCTGGGTCAGATATGAACCAAGTTTAGGTGGAGTTTATTTTCGTTATTCTGACTTTTTCCGTACTGCGTGCTAGCTAGCATGACGGAGTTTCTATACAGCTGGGTGGTGCTATGAAGTTAATGATGTTGAACTTTATTTTGTTCATAAGTTATTAGAGTTGCCAACCGTCCCGTCTGGTATTCAGAGAAAATATTACGCGTTTCTTATTGAGGTGAAAAGGAACAGTTTGTCCCGTAATTCAGCTACAATGAAAAAGGCACAAAGCTGGAGTTATTCTGTCTTTGCTGCACAGCTGACTCTTCTCCTCTCATTCTCTCCCCTCTCTCTCCTGTTTCTACTTCAATCATGAAAACTGATCAATGATCAGCTGATCGGCTTTTCTCTCTTGTTTGTTTATCGCCCACTTTGCGCCGAAAGAGGAAACCAGCAGATGTCGCGCTAAACAACAGCAGCACGTTTAAGCTTGATCAGCTGTTGTTAGAATTTATTTAATATTAATTTCTACTATCAGCTGATGTTTGCTGGAGCCACAGCTGTAAAGCTGCTGGTCATGATATCGGTTTGGTTATCTGGTGAGAGGGAAACATGAAGATGAAACCAGGAGATGTCCTTACTGAATGTTAGAGGAAAAATGATTCTATGTAACTTTACCTTCTTTTAAATGTACAAGCTGTGTTTAAGATAAGTAGTTTAGAAGTGTCTTTCAGATTTTCCCAGCAAGGACATATTGTTTCAGATTGTTTTATCTTTCTCCCAGCTCTCTGCTGACTAGACTAGAACCATATATGGAGTTGTTTTACTTTTTCTGTTTATTATTTTCTTATCCTGTTCTCACTGTCTCTGTGCTCTGTGCCTATAAAAAATGCCAAGCCACTGTGCAGGGTGTGAGTTGTTGTCAGCAGCTCACCCGTGCGCACGTTAAAGCATAAAAAGAAACCTTGTCTCATTGTGTCTTTATTTCTCCTGGGTTTTTTACAGAGTTTTCCCCCAACACTGAATCATCAGAGCTGTGATGGAGAAACAGGTTTACCTTTTAGGTGACATGAATGAGTTGAAGTTATGAACTGTTTCTGAGAGACAAATAACACCAGGATCCTTTTTTAGGTAGCTGACAGCTGGTAACTGTGCAGGGGCGGGTCTAGCAAAGTGTTGCCAGGGGGGCAGGTAGGGCATTAACAGGGAAAGGGGGGCACAAAGAAATACTTTTCTTTCTTATTCTCATTTAAAATGTCTAGCTTTTAAAAAATAATTATCTGAATCTTACAACAAACGATTGATAGATTGATGCATATATACCATCAGAACAGTGTACATCACTGTCACAACAGCGTTTGTTTTCATTCAAAGGCTTTATGATTTTTCCTATAATGGTGGGCCGGTCTCTAGTCAAAATGTCCGGGCCAATTTTCTGTCCCAGTCCAGCCCTGTATGCAGCTCATCTGCAGTCTGGTGTTACCTACATCTTCCTATTCAGAAGGCAGAATTTCCGAGTTCTGAGTACAATCGAAAGCACCACGACTGCAGTTTTTGTGTTGGATGTAAAAGGCGCACATGACGCTGTGACGTAGGCTAGAATCATGGCAGTAGTCAATGACGGTCCAGGCGTGGGATTTCTCTCATGGAAATATGCACATTATCTTTTCCTTTCTATTGGTAGGTGGCACAGTGCACTTGTGGCAAGTAAACAAGCTAGAAGACTGGCAAAGTTATGGAAGCAACACATTAACAAGAGAATTCTGAATAAAACCAAAGTTACTTTCCCTAGTAACTAGTTACTTTGAAAGTACCGAGTAACTTGAAGTAACTGAGTTACTTTTGAGAGAAGTAACTAGTAATGTAACTAAGTTACTATTTTAAAGTAACTTACCCAACACTGAGTACGAGTAACCTAAACTTATCAGACGGTGTGGAGCTGTTACCTGATGTAATGAAATGTAACTCAAACATGTTCTGATATTAAATTAAACAAATTCACTTTCAGTCAAACAAGTCAGTCAGAGTCCTGCTTGCTGCTCTTCCTCACCCCCGTCCCTGAATCAAAATACAAACTAAAGTCTGTCCACTTGTTGTTTAACTTTCCTATTTTTCATCTTTCAGAGTGAAAATAAGAAAAAAAAGTGAAAGAAATGGGAAGGACAGCTGCTGTGTTTGTGTGTGCAGAGTTTCTACCAGAGCCAAATGTCATCTACTCCTCACTGAAGTCGTCCACCAGTCCAACCACTGGGATCCAGCTGCTGCTCTCTAACTGGTCCACACAGCAGCTCAGACCTGACACATTCACTGTAAACACACTGGTTTATATTCTGTTTGTTCTCCTCATGAAGGAACCTCATCTATCTATCTATCTATCTTTTTTATATTGTTTTTAATGTGTTCGCTCTCTCTCCTCTCATGGTGCTTTCAGATCATCTCCTTCTTTGCTTTACTTCTTCATCATGAAGAGGAAGAGCCTTCTTCTACTGTTTAAAGATCACAACAGCAACCACAACAATGATCACAGCAAGTAGCAAACCAAAAACTACCGGTCCACCATGATGATTCCTACCAACTCCATCCTCCTTCCCTCCATCCTCTGTGAGTCCTCCTGGCTGACCTGCAGGTGAGAAACAGGTGTGAGGTGTCAGCTGTCAGGTAGGTGATGAGTGAAGAACAGAACAGAATCCATTTGCTCTTCAAACTGCTGTCAGACATTATCTACTGCACTGCTTTCTACAAAGTCTCATCAACAACATCTTTAGAAACAAACATCAACAACCAGGAAGCAGCTTCACCTCTTTTCACCACTCACCTGGAGAAACATTTAAGCTGATGGTGGTGATGGGCTCAGTCTTCAGATGAGCTCTCTTCCTGCGGTTTGCTCCTCTCATGAAGACACGACACTCATATGTTCCATTATCAGCAGTCGTCACATTCTTCAGAATCAGAGACACGTCTCCATCCTTCATCTGTCTGTCCTGCAGATCCACCCGGTTCTTAAAAGATGGATGCTGCTCTTCTGGATCAAACTGTTCATCTCGGTACAAGAGGACATATTCTTCCTTCAGGTCAGCTCTGCTCCACTCTACAACAACAATGATGTTGTTGTTTGGAGCTCGACATGTCAGAGTGACATTCTGTCGAGACTCAGCTGTGATCGTTTTCTGGTCTGAAAGAGGAAACAACACAGCAGAGAGGTTAAAGGTCAAAGTTTAAACTGTTGACTGGTACAGCAGCCAATCAAAAAGATGATCAGAGACCACTGTGCTCTGGTTGATGATGGTTGAACCTCAAACCTGAGCCACAGTTCCCTCACTGCAAATGAGTATTTTGTCCACATCATCCTCTTCATGCATGTTGTCTTACTCCAAGCTGTATAGGCTCGAAAGCCTACTACCAATTAAGCATATTAGGTAATGTGCATCTCTGTAATGAGAAGGGGTGTGGTCTAATGACATCAACACCCTATATCAGGTGTGCATAATTATTAGGTAACATCCTTTCCTTTGGCAAAATGGGTCAAAAGAAGGACTTGACAGGCTCAGAAAAGTCAAAAATAGTGAGATATCTTGCAGAGGGATGCAGCAGTCTCACAATTGCAAAGCTTCTGAAGCGTGATCATCGAACAATCAAGCGTTTCATTCAAAATAGTCAACAGGGTCGCAAGAAGCGTGTGGAAAAACCAAGGCGCAAAATAACTGCCCATGAACTGAGAAAAGTCAAGCGTGCAGCTGCCAAGATGCCACTTGCCACCAGTTTGGCCATATTTCAGAGCTGCAACATCACTGGAGTGCCCAAAAGCACGAGGTGTGCAATACTCAGAGACATGGCCAAGGTAAGAAAGGCTGAAAGACGACCACCACTGAACAAGGCACACAAGCTGAAACGTCAAGACTGGGCCAAGAAATATCTCAAGACTGGTTTTTCTAAGGTTTTATGGACTGATGAAATGAGAGTGAGTCTTGATGGGCCAGATGGATGGGCCCGTGGCTGGATTGGTAAAGGGCAGAGAGCTCCAGTCCGACTCAGACGCCAGCAAGGTGGAGGTGGAGCACTGGTTTGGGCTGGTATCATCAAAGATGAGCTTGTGGGGCCTTTTCGGGTTGAGGATGGAGTCAAGCTCAACTCCCAGTCCTACTGGCAGTTTCTGGAAGACACCTTCTTCAAGCAGTGGTACAGGAAGAAGTCTGCATCCTTCAAGAAAAACATGATTTTCATGCAGGACAATGCTCCATCACACGCGTCCAAGTACTCCACAGCGTGGCTGGCAAGAAAGGGTATAAAAGAAGAAAAACTAATGACATGGCCTCCTTGTTCACCTGATCTGAACCCCATTGAGAACCTGTGGTCCATCATCAAATGTGAGATTTACAAGGAGGGAAAACAGTACACCTCTCTGAACAGTGTCTGGGAGGCTGTGGTTGCTGCTGCACGCAATGTTGATGGTGAACAGATCAAAACACTGACAGAATCCATGGATGGCAGGCTTTTGAGTGTATACAACTTGCCTAATAATTCTGCACTCCCTGTATACAAACTGATTAATTACATGTAAGACACGCCCTTAATGCTAATATGTGTCCACTATTTTCACCTGAGAGGAATTTTATCCACATTAGAGCTGCAAACTTCTGGGAATAACAAATTTATATCTATATATCTATATCTATATCTATATATATATCTATATATCTATATCTATATCAACAACTAGTGTTCACAGTCTGCTGGAGTCTGCTGGAGCTGGGAGTGTGTGGAAAATGATAAATGCACTTACAGTCATTATAAAATGCTGTCATAAACAATACCAACTTAAACAGCACACATTAATGCTGTGTTGGCAGCACTTGTCCCTCGTTCAGGTTACACACAGAAGAAACCAGGATCAGCGAAGATCAAAGATCAGAGCTCTGATGAAAGCTTTCACCACACTGAGCATCATCTTTGTCATCTTTACCAGGAGATGAGCTCACAGCTACAGGACGGCAAACACTGATCACTTTAAATGGTTGACTCGTTATCTGATTACTATGAAGGTGGACAGCCTCTGAATTATTATACAAACCTGTCTCTTATTTCTATCATCATCAAGATTATTGGCACTATTTTTGTTACCTTTTGGTCATTCTTTACAATTTTCACATAATATGTGTGTGAGTAACTATGGGAAAAGTCTGCTGTGTCATCATCCCATGAAACATCACTGCTCAGCAACAACTATTCAGTACTTCCCTCTGTCCCTCCTATCAGCAGACCAAATGTGCTGCTGATACATGTGAACGTGGTGTGAATGAGCTTTATAATTATTTTGAATGTAATAATCTAAATTGTATATATATATATAAAGTGACAATGAAAGCAATTCAGTTCCCAGCAGTAGACACAGTGATACCTGCTGGTCTCACCTGTATATGCAGCCGGGGAAAAGCAGACGAGCAGAATCCAGCAGAATATCACAGATTTGCAAGTATCCATCTCAGGTTGTCCTGCAGATCCCAAATTCATGAGTGTTACATAGTTTAAAAGAGAAGCTGAGTCGACTGAAAATACACAAGAAGTTTATGTTACCAAAGCTTCTGATATGATCCACAAACATAAACTAAGATTTACAAATGTGTACGTCCAACAGTGAATAGTGATTATTTACCCTCCAAAATGTTTATGTTCAGCAAATGTGTGAAGGAATTACCTGATATGACAGGATGTTAGATGAGAGCACAAAGTGCTAACAGTAGCAGAAATGTGGGCATCTCTGTGTCTCAGGTGATTTCTTCACACATTTAAGGTTCTGCACATCAGTTAAAAATAGAGTCACATATTTTTAGACATCTGTTCTCACAGGAAGCAAGAAAATTATCAGACTTGTGAAACTGAAAGTAAATTGTGTGTAAATTACGTAGACATTAGTAAAATGGTTTTTGCTTGTGGTCAAATTGCTTTGGATTTTGATACACAGTGTAGATTGAAACACGCGTTTATGAGTCAGAAGTTACACATCTGAGGTAAAGTCTGTAGTGAGTTCAGCACACCCAGAGTATCTTACCCCAACACTGTTGTTCAGAATAAGCAGTCACACAAAGCTCAGTTTGTTAAGTTTACCAGGGTTTACTGAGTAAGTAAAGTTAAAATATATGTTGTGTATTTTATATAAAATCAGCAGCGTGAGAGAAAAAGCTAAACTACAGTATTGTTGATCTCCAATCTGATTAAGTTACCGTGGTGATTTACCCCAGCAGTACAGAGACCCTGAAGTTACCTGGATCAGATGAAATCCTGGTTGGTAGCACAGCCTCAGGACTCACTGCTCCTCCTGCTGGATGGTGATCAGGTGGAGATTGTAAAAAGACGTATTATAACATGTCAATTAGTGCTGTAATCAGACTGCCTTTGCAAAGTGAGAACTATGGATCAGATTCTTACAATGAAATAATTTAATGCATGTTGTTCTTTTGTTTGTTTCTTTAAATGGGAAATAATCTGGTTAGCACATAGTTGTTAGCACACAGACACAAATGGCTTCTTAACACACACACACACACACACACACTACTATCACCATTTATGTCGTCATTCAGATTGAGTGTGTGCACACGTGTAATGAAAACAAAATCCATTAAATCATTATTGTCATCTCCAGTCTTTTCCTTGTGCAGTAATACAAGGAACGATTTGCTGTCAGCTCAGTTTAATCTGATGTGTTTGAAAGTTTAGTGATGACATCCTGTCTGATGGCACTTTGTTTACAGGCAGCGTTTTAATCACTATTTTAAAGACACTGTGTATGAATGTAACAGCTCAGTGCTGTCTGACAGCATTAGCATTGTTAGTTACCTTAAACAGGCTGAATCCACCGCTGCACTGTGAGGATAAAGACTCTGTGTCGCTCTACTGTCACTTCTTATTCTTCATATGTCACAGCTGGAGATTTTACAAGTGTGAATAACACGCCACGTGCAGGAACAACAGCCTGTACTCTGCAGCGCAACAAGACACTAGAGCGTAAGTAACTCTGGTGACGCGCTCTCTCTCTAACCAATCAGAGAGCTGCATAGCTCACATTCCTCCGTCCGTTGTTTCTACTGGAACGTCCAATGACTCAGCAGAACCAATAAAAGGAAAGTAAACTGCAAAGACAAAAGAAGTAAGTAAATTTTAATTGCAAACATAAAATATGATCCCTAATTTGATTTTGAATCACTTTACTTATTTTTAAAACTACATAAAACATTTCGAAAATCCTGAAAAAAATCTGAATTTTACTTTTTTGAATGGAGTTTATATTGAGTTCTTGTTTTCACCCCCCTCCCACGCACAGACAGAAAGCTGCTGTGGGAATGTCCGTCTTGTGTTTTTCAGCCCAAAGACGTGAAACATAAACATGAAAGTAAACATTGATTTCACCATGGAAACTGCAATCATGCTACTCTTGCAAAACCCCGCATGCTCACACAGCAAGAGAGAAAACACACGCGCGCAGAGACACGCGCGTGTGCATACACACACAGGGACAGGAAACAGCAGGCCACCGGACATGTACAGACATGCCTGAGCCTCCTTTGTATTGGTAATAATCAGGTACCAATATAAGTTGGTATTGATGTTTATAACATGTTTATGCCAGAGGTCTGAGGTTTAGGTGAGGATACATTCAATTCAATTCAATCATATGTAGGGGAGACCGGGGATAGTTGTAACATTTTTGACATTTCTGTCTGTAAATTGGAGCTCTTTTAAGGTAGTGGATTCAAAATGTAATGCAAAGTATTTACATGTCTCGGCTATTAAATAGTGCAGCTATTTTCTCTGCAGCACAATTACCCATTGCATGGTATGGCCTCAAACACGAAGAGTGAAATGTTACAATTAACCCCATAGTCTGGGTTAGTTGTAACATATCCTGGGGTGAAATGTAACACAATGAAATAAGGGTACTAACAAAATATTAACATGTAATCTTTGTTTATTCAACACATGAATGCACTTACATCCATTTATGTAGCTGTGTGTGTGTGTGTGTGACAGAATGCAGAAATCCAGCTTTTGAACATATTCCAACCCCCCAAAAAAGACAAATTATGGAATTTTCTGCAACTGAATATTTCATTAATTTTGGTTGGTCTTCCTTGAGTTTGGCCTCATTGGCTCAGTGGGCATTATAACCTACAACTCTTGCACCAATTTTGAACATAACAATGAAGCTGAAAAAATGTAGTTGTTCACCAGCATCGCAATTCCATTACTTTTTATCATGGCTTACCTTGGTGTGGTTTGCAAAGTGCTTCAGAAAGATGAGGAAATCTGTTTCTTGCATCCATCCTGATTTATTTCCACTACCAGTACTTCCTACTGGTCCATCTCTGACACAGTGGTCTGCATAATGTATGTGTGGGAACACAAACAGTGGGGGAATTGTGTTGCCAATGGCATTAACCGCATATACAAATGCGACCAGTGAACCTCTCTCTGCTGATGTCGTTGCCCCAACTTGTTTAATATAAGTTAAAGTAATAGTGTGGTAAGTTGTAACATCTGCATTATTGTTACAACTAACCCAGACTGTTGCTGTTACAACTGACCCAGACTCCTATAGCCATGAACTAGCTAACATTACAGCCAACGGCTAAAACATTAGCACTAAAGACCTACACAGAATATATCCCCATAGGCATACAAATAACATAATTTAAGTTTGATGAGTTTGACTGCAAAGCAGATAATGCTATTAGAATTTGAAATAAAGTAGAAAAACTTACTTTTTGGCATACAAATTACTTTTTTTCATGTTAAATTGTCTGTGTTTGACAAAATGTGCTGATTTTTCACATGTGATAGCAGAACTGAATTGGGCATGCACAGGATGAGTCACATCATTTGAAACTTAGCCCTGATTGGAGAAATTGGAAGTGTTACAAACTGACCCACGTTACAACTATCCCCGGTCTCCCCTATTATATATCGACAATTTCTAGTACCGGCTGACCCCAGATCAAACACATAAGAATAATGCAAAACATGTAAAAATATGAGGCTTTTCATTTGAAAGCAGTGCTCCACATTTAAACTTTTTTCGATGTGAGTTGTTTCAAACTGTAGACACAGATCTGTCTGTTTAAATGCTGAATAAGAAGAAACTGTGTGGCAAACCTGGCTAAAGAAGGATCCACTATCAAATATGCAATCATTTTTCACATAGTTTTCAGCTGCCAATCAGAGGCAACAAATCACTCAAACATGTTTAAATATCAAACTAAACAGAGAAAATTCACTCACTCAAACAATCATCAGGGTGGAGTCCACAGTTGTGCTGCAGCTGTAGTGCTCACACCTGAACATAGTCCTTGTTCTCAGCCAGGCTCCTTCTTCCTGCCTTCCTCAGCTCCTCTTCCTGGCTCTGCTCTGCTCTTCCTGAATGAAAGTGAGAGGACAGACTGCAGGTTTCTCATCTTTGCTCAGAAATCCAGGAAACACAGCAAACGGGCTTTAACTGTGAGATTTACACAATCCATACGGTTCTTTAAACTCTGGCGACCTTTACAGTGAACGATGGTTTGTTTTTGTTTGTTTGTTTTTTCACCACAGTCCTCTCAAATTCAAACTTTAAGCTTAATTCCTTGAGTCAGTAAAGTCGGTCAGTAAAAGTCAGTAAAAATCCATAAATAAAAAAGGGTTAAACAAAAATTCAGCTACTAAATAAAGTTGAAGAAAATCTTATTACAAATCTGTAATAAATTAAATTAAATTAAAATTAAATCTGTGAGTACTGTAAAAATAAACTTCTATAATTAATGTGATTTATTTTTGTGTTGTTGATACTTGTGAGGTTATGTCAGTGACAGGACTGCACTGTCTGCACCGATGTCCTCTGTGTGTGTTTCAGACAGGGGAGACGTCACTTATGGATGACATCATCATCGAACACAAGATAACAGTCAAAGACTACAGAGGTACAGCTGTTGATCTTTTAGTACAAAGATGAAAAATCTGTTAATCAGAATTGAACTTTTCCTTTACTATGAACAGGAAGTGAGAAAGGAAAATAAGTTAAAACAAACAAACTCAAGTTCAAAGTGAGAGGAAAAAAAGTGCGCACACATCCTCATTCTAGTAAAATGTGAGCTTATCCACAGCCGGGTCAGTGGGGCAGCAGCCTAAAAACAGACCAGACCTCCCTCTCCCAGGCCGCCTCCTCCAGCCTTTCCAAGGGAACAGGAGTTTCCAGCCAGCTGAGACATATAATCTCTTCAGTGTTTCCTGGTTCTGCTCCAGGGACTCCTCCTCTTTCTTCATCAGGGTTCAGAGTGAGTGCAGCAGTATTTAGATTTCACTCCGAGCCAAGTTGTGGTTAAAACGTATCAGAAACAACGCTGCTCGTCTCTGCAGATGCTGTGTGATCTGATACTTGTCATGTACTGCTCGTGCAGCAGCAGAAAATGTGTCCAAAGTTCAACATTTATGTGACCCAAAACAGAAAGTTGTGTTATAACTGTGATGCATTCACTGACATGTCCTTATTCTTTCACTTTGCTGTATATAAAGAGAACAGAGAGGCTCTGCTCAGCCCAGCAGTCGTCCACCAGTCCAACAACTGGAATCCAGCTGCTGCTCTCTAACTGGTTCTCACATTTATATTTAAATTCTATATATTTATATTCTGTTTGTTCTCCTCACAAAGGAGATGAACATGAAATGAAATCTCATACAACCACTGAGGGCCAGAAAGTTCAAATGGAGAGATATTCTTCTTTCTTTAATAAAGAAGCAGAAGAAGAAGATGGTGCCATAAAAAATTAATTTATCTTTCATACTTAATAGAAAATTCTTCACCAGGCCTTTCAGAATAAAAACGTGAACAATGGTAAACGATGGTGTGTTTTTGTTTTTGTTTTTCACAACAATCCTCTCAAATTCAAAGTCTAAGCTTAATTCCTTGAGTCAGGCCAAGCAGAAGCCATGTTTGTACAGTCTTTGGCTTTTCTGCTAGTGTAGAGAAATTAAACTAGTGTTTGACAGAAAGATTCAGGAAATCATTGTTGAAAATCCATGAATAAAAAAGGGTTAAACAAAATTCAGCTACTAGATAAAGTTGAAGAAAATCTTATTACAAATCTGTAATAAATTATTTGTAGACATTTTGTTGTTTGCAGCAACATGTTTGCTCTGTGACTGTTCTCTGTGAGTACTGTAAAAATAAACTTCTATAATTAAGTTGATTCTGTTCATCTGGACGATACATCCTGGACGTGGTGTTTTCAGTGGGAGAAACGTTTTGTCACTCATCCAAGTGACTTCTTCAGTCTCAGTTGACTGCAGGTTTCCCCAATCTTATAAACAGTACATTTGCATAATGACTGAAACTAGAATCACTGAAGGAACAATGGGCTGTGAGGTCAGTTTCTTCATCATAATTGTGCAAATTCTCATGACCATTGATCAGTCATTGTGCGTGTGTGTCAAATCACTACCGATTGGCATGCAGACATGATGAAGTGGATCCAGTGAAGTTGAGAACCTTTTTATATCCCTGACATTCCGCTCTGAAAAGGAAGAAGATGACTCACATAAACCAGAATCTGTTGAAAATTTAACTTTTTAGAGAATTCAATCAGAAACAGGATCATATGGATAAGTTCAGAGTTACAACACAGGTCACAGAGGAGTTTTGCAGAAGCATGATCCTGTTGCTTCTGCAGAAGGGAGAACCGGGTGCTGGTGGTGTAGTGGGGGATATTTTAATGGCACACTTTGGACCCCATACTGAGGATTGTTTAAACACCACAGCCTGCTTGAAGTATTCTAACTGACTGTGTGCATCACTTTATAACCACAGTGTCGGCTGAGGCTGATTCCTGCAGGATAAAGTGCCATGTAACTAATGTAATTTCTTGAACGTGACAACAATCCATCCATCCATCTAGCAAGGTATACCTAATAAAGTGGCCGCCGAATATATGCACTGTGTGTAAATGGGAAGATCAGTCACTTCATGATAGCAACCAGCAGATGGCAGCAGTGGAGCATTAGTTTTCACAACGCCTGACAGTTTTCATGTGACCTTTGACCTTTAATGTTACAGTAGAACAAACAGACTGTAAGTTTCCTTCTGAGACCCGAGCTTCTGGTAAGGATGTACTTTACATGTCTGGAAGCTGGAAGTATGTCTCAGGTCCTAAAATGCATCTGGAGGACAGCTGATCGAGGATGCAGAGGTTAAACAGCTGTGGCCACAGCTGGAATATAGAAACCGCAGAGGACTCCTTTAACAGCTCGCCCTCTTTATTCAGTTTATTTCAGTTCTTTAAGATGATCAAACCTTCTGCCCTTCATTGTTTCTGTGTGTGATATCTTAAGAAGATGTGATGTCTGTCACATTATCACCATTTTGAAAAGCAGTGCCAACACCTGGAAAGCAGACAGATGTGTAACTACAGATCTTCCTTATTGAACTTTTGCATAAGGTTGATTTGATTTTCAATCTGCAGGAGAATTTGAAACCTTATTTTTTGCATAAAGTCAGCAAACTTTTTAAATGTTTTTATTATAAGATGATGCACAATGATTTTATGTTCCATGACCTTTGACATAAAAGTTATCTAGATGGTTTCTGAGTGCTTCTATTTGTTTGTCGTGCACATTTACTGTTAACATTCATGCTTTGTAGGAGGGTTTATATAAAATTGAAAGCATGTGACAGCGTGCTTTATGAGCATAGTTTGGACACAGGAGGACATTTTTGACCTCAAGAGTTGCAGACTTGGTTTAGTCTGATGTTTTATTATAAGAGGACATCATGGAGCATGTGAGGAATGATTAGAGAAGTGAAATCATGGACTGGTGTGACACTAAAACAAGCATCTCACAAATTTGAACCAGGACACCCTGATGAGAAGTGGCTACTGGACAAGAAGACATTGGTGTGCAAGAGATGAAAACAGGGTGTTGTTGGAACGCTACTACACAAGTAACCCCAGCAGAAGGAGGTACATGGACAGGAAGAGGGACCTATGGGGTCTTCGATACCCAACATCCACATGGATGGTGAAACAACCAGTAGCTCAGTGTTCCAACATTCGACAGAAGGAACTGCTCTCACAGCTAGAGATTGATGAGGTACAACACAAATGCTACGGCAAGGGGGAGCCAGGACGCCAGGTCAGGGGGGACATATCATCACCCCCACCCGAGATTGGGTACAAAGCCCCAAGTGCGATAGGAGAAGGATTGTTGAGTGCGAGAGGAACTGAGCTTGAAACCTGGATCCAGTGTAGCTGGTTACCAAATCTACATGAAGTACCCTCAGAAGATCTACTAGATGATGTGAATGCAGCACGGACGTTACCTACCACCACCAATAAACACAGCTGAGGTTTTTACAGTAAAAAATAACTTTTCCCCAGTAGGTTTTTATGTTTTGTTTTGTTTTTTTATATCAGTTGTGTTAATAAAGAATGTTAATAAAAAATAGTTTGCTAAAAAAAATAAAGATAACAAAGAAGGTAAAGCACAGTTTGAAAGCTGTAAAAGTGAGAAATGTCAGACCAGTGGGAACCACGTACAGTCTATAACAACAGAAGCAGATCAGGTTAGTATTGTGTAACAGAGTGTGAAACTTAAGTTAGACTAGTGTTTGTAAATGAACCGTCTCATGTCGTGTAGCTTTCTGTATTGTATGTTTATTTATCATATAAGCTAAATAGTTCACCTTTTTTATTTAAGTGAAATGTTTAATTATGAGTGTTAAAGAAAACAATAAAGTTTTTTTATATATATAAAGTAGGCAGCAAGTATATTTCCTGTATTTTAACCATGTATATGATACATATGCAGATGTTACATTCTGTAATATGTGTAAAGAAATGACTTTGATTTTGCTACCCTGAGAAGATTTCTCTAGATCAGCTGTTGCCTCGACTCCTCCCTCTGCTGGTGACAGCTGAGTTATGAACAGAAAAATCTTGTCTTCACAACTTAATTGCACCAAACTGTTTGTGTGTGAGTACATCTAAAAACTAACATCTGCTTTGCCACATGACAGCAGAGGTTTGGTGACAGGAGACCTGCGTCCTCTCTGTGAGCAGCCAACAGCACTCAGCTGTCGTATGAAATTAATAAGATTTTGATATCAAACTCACCTGCACAGGTAAACCCCACGAAGGACAAAGACTCAAAAGTCCAAGGTTCCCTAGAGTGAAAAAGAAAGCAGCACAGGTCATACAGATGTCAGAGTGCGCCTTGAGAGATGGTTCTTTGGCACAGATCCAGTTTCTGCCATAGGTGGTGCAGGTTGTTGCTGTCCTGTCAGAGCAAGAAGGTTCTAGGTTCAAATCCTGCTGGGCTTCTTTTTTTTCTGTGTGGAGTTTGCACTCAGCTACTCTGGAGTGGAAGATTCTAGGTTGGTCGTGTATGTGAGGGAGATGAAATGCCCAGAATAAGCTGCTTTATAAATATGTGGTTAATTAAAAGCACTTTGAGGGGTTTGTAGCACAGTATGAATGTAAGTACATGACCTGCCTATTGATGCATGTAGTTTGTGCTCACAGGTACAATGTAACAAAATCTACATCCCACCTTATACTAATAGCACCACACTGATACATTGTAGACACAGCATAAAACATGGACGCCTGCATTCTCTCTGAAGGCCACCAGATGGCGATAGTTGGGAAAAAAACTCACTTTAAAAGCAGAAGCAAAGATGATTTCACACAAACTCACTTTTGACTGATTCCAGCTCAGCTTATTCAGTTTCATTTCAGATTTACTCATGAAGCAACAGGAAGCAACATTCAGGTTAAGAAAATTTATTTACAGAACAAAAACAGACTGTACAGGTGAGAAAGGGCCTTGATGCATGTTCAATCATCCAGGTAAGTAAATCTCCAAAAGTTGACTCTGTTCACCTGGACGTGGTGTTTTCAGTGGGAGAAACGTTTCGTCACTCATCCAAGTGACTGCAGGTTTCCCCAACCTTATAAACAGGACATTTACAAGCTACGTCCAGACGAACAGAACCAACGTTTTGGAATACAGGTTAGAAAATATTTTTTATAAAAGAGAATTCATGTATACAAAAACCCACTCATTTTTTTATCAATAATAACATAAAACAATAAAATCTGTACCAGGAATAATTTTAAAAGTGTATAAATAAACAGAAATAAATAAAAGCTCCGTGTAATTTAATATATACAAATATATATTATAGATGTCTATTTAAACTACAGAAACAGTCTGAGGCTTCAGCTCAGCAGGAGCAGAGGTCACGAGCTAACAGCTACACATACAGTAGAAACAGGACACGTCTGAAATTCAAGCAAACTAAAGAAAAAGAAAGAAATGTACGACATTAGTTCAATCTTCTTTTGGAATGAATCCATCTTTAAAACTGTTCAACACAACGTGATGAAATCGTTCACAAAGATGCTGAACAACAAATCCAGGATGTCCTCGTCTGTCTCTGCTCTGAGAAGCTGGAACAGCAGCAGGAGACTCAGGTCAGCTGGAAGCCCTCTGAGAGAGTTCAAGGAGGCGAATCCTGAATCCTGACTCTGTTTCTCTGTTGGACTGTTTGTCGATGTTTGCACCAAACAAAAATAACATTTAAAAACTTGTGAAAATCTTATTTTCACATTTCAAACAGGCTGCTGTTCAGCTGGAGGCTGGTATGAACCCTGACTCTGTGGTTTAAGTTTCCTGTAGATTAAAAAAACACCAACAACAACAACAACAATAAAGCCAACAGGAAGACCAAGTTTCAGTCCAACAGATCCAGCCTCCTTCCCTCCTGCTTCCTTCCCTGCCTCCTTCCCTCCATCCTCTGTGTCTCCTCCTGTCCGACCTGCAGGTGAGAAACAGGTGTGAGGTGTCAGCTGTCAGGTAGGTGATGAGTGAAGAACAGAACAGAATCCATTTCCTCTTCTAACTGCTGTCAGACATTATCTACTGCACTCTGATCACATCACTCAGACCAGCTGCTTTCTACAAAGTCTCATCAACAACATCTTTAGAAACAAACATCAACAACCAGGAAGCAGCTTCACCTCTTTTCACCACTCACCTGGAGAAACATTTAAGCTGATGGTGGTGATTGGCTTAGTCTTCAGATGAGCTCTCTTCCTGCGGTTTGCTCCTCTCATGAAGACACGACACTCATATGTTCCATTATCAGCAGTCGTCACATTCTTCAGAATCAAAGACACGTCTCCATCCTTCATCTGTCTGTCCTGCAGATCCACCCGGTTCATAAAAGATGGATGCTGCTCTTCTGGATCAAACTGCTCATCCCGGTACAAGAGGACATATTCTTCCTTCAGATCAGCTCTGCTCCACTCTACAACAACAATGATGTTGTTGTTTGGAGCTCGACATGTCAGAGTGACGTCATGTCCAGACTCAGCTGTGATGTTTTTCTGGTCTGAAAGAGGAAACAACACAGCAGAGAGGTTAAAGGTCAAAGTTTAAACTGTTGACTGGTACAGCAGCCAATCAGAAAGATGATCAGAGACCACTGTGCTCTGGTTGATGATGGTTGACCCTCAAACCTGAGCCACAGTTCCCTCACTGCTCTTTTCAAGCAGCAGACTCACTCTGTGTTTACTAATTAGAGCCAAAAATAATTCACTTTAATCACATTTATAAGAGTGTAGGCAGAGAGTTGCTTACCATAACTACAGGGAGTGCAGAATTATTAGGCAAATGAGTATTTTGTCCACATCATCCTCTTCATGCATGTTGTCTTACTCCAAGCTGTATAGGCTCGAAAGCCTACTACCAATTAAGCATATTAGGTGATGTGCATCTCTGTAATGAGAAGGGGTGTGGTCTAATGACATCAACACCCTATATCAGGTGTGCATAATTATTAGGCAACTTCCTTTCCTTTGGCAAAATGGGTCAAAAGAAGGACTTGACAGGCTCAGAAAAGTCAAAAATAGTGAGATATCTTGCAGAGGGATGCAGCAGTCTCAAAATTGCAAAGCTTCTAAAGCGTGATCATCGAACAATCAAGCGTTTCATTCAAAATAGTCAACAGGGTCGCAAGAAGCGTGTGGAAAAACCAAGGTGCCAAATAACTGCCCATGAACTGAGAAAAGTCAAGCGTGCAGCTGCCAAGATGCCACTTGCCACCAGTTTGGCCATATTTCAGAGCTGCAACATCACTGGAGTGCCCAAAAGCACAAGGTGTGCAATACTCAGAGACATGGCCAAGGTAAGAAAGGCTGAAAGACGACCACCACTGAACAAGACACACAAGCTGAAACGTCAAGACTGGGCCAAGAAATATCTCAAGACTGGTTTTTCTAAGGTTTTATGGACTGATGAAATGAGAGTGAGTCTTGATGGGCCAGATGGATGGGCCCGTGGCTGGATTGGTAAAGGGCAGAGAGCTCCAGTCTGACTCAGACGCCAGCAAGGTGGAGGTGGAGTACTGGTTTGGGCTGGTATCATCAAAGATGAGCTTGTGGGGCCTTTTCGGGTTGAGGATGGAGTCAAGCTCAACTCCCAGTCCTACTGCCAGTTTCTGGAAGACACCTTCTTCAAGCAGTGGTACAGGAAGAAGTCTGCATCCTTCAAGAAAAACATGATTTTCATGCAGGACAATGCTCCATCACACGCGTCCAAGTACTCCACAGCGTGGCTGGCAAGAAAGGGTATAAAAGAAGAAAAACTAATGACATGGCCTCCTTGTTCACCTGATCTGAACCCCATTGAGAACCTGTGGTCCATCATCAAATGTGAGATTTAAAGGAGGGAAAACAGTACACCTCTCTGAACAGTGTCTGGGAGGCTGTGGTTGCTGCTGCACGCAATGTTGATGGTGAACAGATCAAAACACTGACAGAATCCATGGATGGCAGGCTTTTGAGTGTCCTTGCAAAGAAAGGTGGCTATATTGGTCGCTGATTTGTTTTTGTTTTGTTTTTGAATGTCAGAAATGTATATTTGTGAATGTGGAGATGTTATATTGGTTTCACTGGTAAAAATAAATAATTGAAATGGGTATATATTTGTTTTTTGATAAGTTGTCTAATAATTATGCACAGTAATAGTCACCTGCACACACAGATATCCCCCTAAAATAGCTAAAACTAAAAACAAACTAAAAACTACTTCCAAAAACATTCAGCTTTGATATTAATGAGTTTTTTGGGTTCATTGAGAACATGGTTGTTGTTCAATAATAAAATTATTCCTCAAAAATACAACTTGCCTAATAATTCTGCACTCGCTGTATACAAACTGATTAATTACATTTAAGACACGTCCTTAATGCTAATATGTGTCCACTATTTTCACCTGAGAGGAATTTTATCCACATTAGAGCTGCAAACTTCTGGGAATAACAAATTTATATCTATATATCTATATCTAATCTATATCAACAACTAGTGTTCACAGTCTGCTGGAGCTGGGAGTGTGTGGAAAATGATAAATGTACTTACAGTCATTATAAAATGCTGTCATAAACAATAACAACTTAAACAGCACACATTAATACTGTGTTGGCAGCACTTGTCCCTCGTTCAGGTTACACACAGAAGAAACCAGGATCAGCGAAGATCAAAGATCAGAGCTCTGATGAAAGCGTTCACCACACTGAGCATCATCTTTGTCATCTTTACCAGGAGATGAGCTCACAGCTACAGGACGGCAAACACTGATCACTTTAAATGGTTGACTCGTTATCTGATTACTATGAAGGTGGACAGCCTCTGAATTATTATACAAACCTGTCTCTTATTTCTATCATCATCAAGATTATTGGTACTATTTTTGTTACCTTTTGGTCATTCTTTACAATTTTCACATAATATGTGTGTGAGTAACTATGGGAAAAGTCTGCTGTGTCATCATCCCATGAAACATCACTGCTCAGCAACAACTATTCAGTACTTCCCTCTGTCCCTCCTTCTATCAGCAGACCAAATGTGCTGCTGATACATGTGAACGTGGTGTGAATGAGCTTTATAATTATTTTGAATGTAATAATCTAAATTGTATATATATATATAAAGTGACAATGAAAGCAATTCAGTTCCCAGCAGTAGACACAGTGATACCTGCTGGTCTCACCTGTATATGCAGCCGGTGAAAAGCAGACGAGCAGAATCCAGCAGAATATCACAGATTTGCAAGTATCCATCTCAGGTTGTCCTGCAGATCCCAAATTCAGAGTGTTACATAGTTTAAAAGAGAAGCTGAGTCGACTGAAAATACACAAGAAGTTTATGTTACCAAAGCTTCTGATATGATCCACAAACATAAACTAAGATTTACAAATGTGTATGTCTAACAGTGAATAGTGATTATTTACCCTCCAAAATGTTTATGTTCAGCAAATGTGTGAAGGAATTACCTGATATGACAGGATGTTAGATGAGAGCACAAAGTGCTAACAGTAGCAGAAATGTGGGCATCTCTGTGTCTCAGGTGATTTCATCACACATTTAAGGTTCTGCACATCAGTTAAAAATAGAGTCACATATTTTTAGACATCTGTTCTCACAGGAAGCAAGAAAATTATCAGACTTGTGAAACTGAAAGTAAATTGTGTGTAAATTACGTAGACATTAGTAAAATGGTTTTTGCTTGTAGTCAAATTGCTTTGGATTTTGATACACAGTGTAGATTGAAACACACATTTATGAGTCAGAAGTTACACATCTGAGGTAAAGTCTGTAGTGAGTTCAGCACACCCAGAGTATCTTACCCCAACACTGTTGTTCAGAATAAGCAGTCACACAAAGCTCAGTTTGTTAAGTTTAACCAGGGTTTACTGAGTAAGTAAAGTTAAAATATATGTTGTGTATTTTATACAAAATCAGCAGCGTGAGAGAAAAAGCTAAACTACAGTATTGTTGATCTCTAATCTGATTAAGTTACCGTGGTGATTTACCCCAGCAGTACAGAGACCCTGAAGTTACCTGGATCAGATGAAATCCTGGTTGGTAGCACAGCCTCAGGACTCACTGCTCCTCCTGCTGGATGGTGATCAGGTGGAGATTGTAAAAAGACGTATTTTAACATGTCAATTAGTGCTGTAATCAGACTGCCTTTGCAAAGTGAGAACTATGGATCAGATTCTTACAATGAAATAATTTAATGCATGTTGTTCTTTTGTTTGTTTCTTTAAATGGGAAATAATCTGGTTAGCACATAGTTGTTAGCACACAGACACAAATGGCTTCTTAACACACACACACACACACTACTATCACCATTTATGTCGTCATTCAGATTGAGTGTGTGCACACGTGTAATGAAAACAAAATCCATTAAATCATTATTGTCATCTCCAGTCTTTTCCTTGTGCAGTAATACAAGGAACGATTTGCTGTCAGCTCAGTTTAATCTGATGTGTTTGAAAGTTTAGTGATGACATCCTGTCTGATGACACTTTGTTTACAGGCAGCGTTTTAATCACTATTTTAAAGACACTGTGTATGAATGTAACAGCTCAGTGCTGTCTGACAGCATTAGCATTGTTAGTTACCTTAAACAGGCTGAATCCACCGCTGCACTGTGAGGATAAAGACTCTGTGTCGCTCTACTGTCACTTCTTATTCTTCATATGTCACAGCTGAAGATTTTACAAGTGTGAATAACACGCCACGTGCAGGAACAACAGCCTGTACTCTGCAGCGCAACAAGACACTAGAGCGTAAGTAACTCTGGTGACGCGCTCTCTCTCTAACCAATCAGAGAGCTGCATAGCTCACATTCCTCCGTCCGTTGTTTCTACTGGAACGTCCAATGACTCAGCAGAACCAATAAAAGGAAAGTAAACTGCAAAGACAAAAGAAGTAAGTAAATTTTAATTGCAAACATAAAATATGATCCCTAATTTGATTTTGAATCACTTTACTTATTTTTAAAACTACATAAAACATTTCGAAAATCCTGAAAAAAATCTGAATTTTACTTTTTTGAATGGAGTTTATATTGAGTTCTTGTTTTCACCCCCCCTCCCACGCACAGACAGAAAGCTGCTGTGGGAATGTCCGTCTTGTGTTTTTCAGCCCAAAGACGTGAAACATAAACATGAAAGTAAACATTGATTTCACCATGGAAACTGCAATCATGCTACTCTTGCAAAACCCCGCATGCTCACACAGCAAGAGAGAAAACACACGCGCGCAGAGACACGCGCGTGTGCATACACACACAGGGACAGGAAACAGCAGGCCACCGGACATGTACAGACATGCCTGAGCCTCCGTTGTATTGGTAATAATCAGGTACCAATATAAGTTGGTATTGATGTTTATAACATGTTTATGCCAGAGGTCTGAGGTTTAGGTGAGGATACATTCAATTCAATTCAATCATATGTAGGGGAGACCGGGGATAGTTGTAACATTTTTGACATTTCTGTCTGTAAATTGAAGCTCTTTTAAGGTAGTGGATTCAAAATGTAATGCAAAGTATTTTCATGTCTCTGCTATTAAATAGTGCAGCTATTTTCTCTGCGGCACAATTACTCATTGCATGGTATGGCCTCAAACACGAAGAGTGAAATGTTACAATTAACCCCATAGTCTGGGTTAGTTGTAACATATCCTGGGGTGAAATGTAACACAATGAAATAAGGGTACTAACAAAACATTAACATGTAATCTTTGTTTATTCAACACATGAATGCACTTAGAGCCATTTATGTAGCTCTGTGTGTGTGTGACAGAATGCAGAAATCTAGCTTTTGAACATATTCCAACCCCCCAAAAAAGACAAATTATGGAATTTTCTGCAACTGAATATTTCATTAATTTTGGTTGGTCTTCCTTGAGTTTGGCCTCATTGGCTCAGTGGGCATTATAACCTACAACTCTTGCACCAATTTTGAACATAACAATGAAGCTGAAAAAATGTAGTTGTTCACCAGCATCGCAATTCCATTACTTTTTATCATGGCTTACCTTGGTGTGGTTTGCAAAGTGCTTCAGAAAGATGAGGAAATCTGTTTCTTGCACCCATCCTGATTTATTTCCACTACCAGTACTTCCTACTGGTCAATCTCTGACACAGTGGTCTGCATAATGTATGTGTGGGAACACAAACAGTGGAGGAATTGTGTTGCCAATGGCATTAACCGCATATACAAAAGCGACCAGTGAACCTCTCTCTGCTGATGTCGTTGCCCCAACTTGTTTAATATAAGTTAAAGTAATAGTGTGGTAAGTTGTAACATCTGCATTATTGTTACAACTAACCCAGACTGTTGCTGTTACAACTGACCCAGACTCCTATAGCCATGAACTAGCTAACATTACAGCCAACGGCTAAAACATTAGCACTAAAGACCTACACAGAATATATCCCCATAGACATACAAATAACATAATTTAAGTTTGATGAGTTTGACTGCAAAGCAGATAATGCTATTAGAATTTGAAATAAAGTAGAAAAACTTACTTTTTGGCATACAAATTACTTTTTTTCATGTTAAATTGTCTGTGTTTGACAAAATGTGCTGATTTTTCACATGTGATAGCAGAACTGAATTGGGCATGCACAGGATGAGTCACATCATTTGAAACTTAGCCCTGATTGGAGAAATTGGAAGTGTTACAACTGACCCAGGTTACAACTATCCCCGGTCTCCCCTATTATATATCGACAATTTCTAGTACCGGCTGACCCCAGATCAAACACATAAGAATAATGCAAAACATGTAAAAATATGAGGCTTTTCATTTGAAAGCACTGCTCCACATTTAAACTTTTTTCGATGTGAGTTGTTTCAAACTGTAGACACAGATCTGTCTGTTTAAATGCTGAATAAGAAGAAACTGTGTGACAAACCTGGCTAAAGAAGGATCCACTATCAAATATGCAATCATTTTTCACATAGTTTTCAGCTGCCAATCAGAGGCAACAAATCACTCAAATATGTTTAAATAGCAAACTAAACAGAGAAAATTCACTCACTCAAACAATGATCAGGGTGGAGTCCACAGCTGTGCTGCAGCTGTAGTGCTCACACCTGAACATAGTCCTTGTTCTCAGCCAAGCTCCTTCTTCCTGCCTTCCTCAGCTCCTCTTCCTGGCTCTGCTCTGCTCTTCCTGAATGAAAGTGAGAGGACAGACTGCAGGTTTCTCATCTTTGCTCAGAAACCCAGGAAACACAGCAAGCAGGCTTTAACTGTGAGATTTACACAATCCATACAGTTCTTTAAACTCTGGCGACCTTTACAGTGAACGATGGTTTGTTTTTGTTTGTTTGTTTTTTCACCACAGTCCTCTCAAATTCAAACTTTAAGCTTAATTCCTTGAGTCAGTAAAGTCAGTCAGTAAAAGTCAGTAAAAATCCATAAATAAAAAAGGGTTAAACAAAATTCAGCGACTAAATAAAGTTGAAGCAAATCTTATTACAAATCTGTAATAAATTAAATTAAATTAAAATTAAATTAAATCTGTGAGTACTGTAAAAATAAACTTCTATAATTAATGTGATTTATTTTTGTGTTGTTGATACTTGTGAGGTTATGTCAGTGACAGGACTGCACTGTCTGCACCGATGTCCTCTGTGTGTGTTTCAGACAGGGGAGACGTCACTTATGGATGACATCATCATCGAACACAAGATAACAGTCAAAGACTACAGAGGTACAGCTGTTGATCTTTTAGTACAAAGATGAAAAATCTGTTAATCAGAATTGAACTTTTCCTTTACTATGAACAGGAAAAGAAAGGAAAAGAAGTTAAAACAAACAAACTCAAGTTCAAAGTGAGAGAGTAGGAAAAAAAGTGCGCACACATCCTCATTCTAGTAAAATGTGAGCTTATCCACAGCCGGGTCAGTGGGGCAGCAGCCTAAAAACAGACCAGACCTCCCTCTCCCAGGCCGCCTCCTCCAGCCTTTCCAAGGGAACAGGAGTTTCCAGCCAGCTGAGACATATAATCTCTTCAGTGTTTCCTGGTTCTGCTCCGGGGACTCCTCTTCTTTCTTCATCAGGGTTCAGAGTGAGTGCAGCAGTATTTAGATTTCACTCCGAGCCAAGTTGTGGTTAAAACGTATCAGAAACAACGCTGCTCGTCTCTGCAGATGCTGTGTGATCTGATACTTGTCATGTACTGTTCATGCAGCAGCAGAAAATGTGTCCAAAGTTCAACATTTATGTGACCCAAAACAGAAAGTTGTGTTATAACTGTGATGCGTTCACTGACATGTCCTTATTCTTTCACTTTGCTGTATATAAAGAGAACAGAGAGGCTCTGCTCAGCCCAGCAGTCGTCCACCAGTCCAACAACTGGAATCCAGCTGCTGCTCTCTAACTGGTTCTCACATTTATATTTAAATTCTATATATTTATATTCTGTTTGTTCTCCTCACAAAGGAGATGAACATGAAATGAAATCTCATACAACCACTGAGGGCCAGAAAGTTCAAATGGAGAGATATTCTTCTTTCTTTAATAAAGAAGCAGAAGAAGAAGATGGTGCCATAAAAAATTTATTTATCTTTCATACTTAATAGAAAATTCTTCACCAGGCCTTTCAGAATAAAAACGTGAACAATGGTAAATGATGGTGTGTTTTTGTTTTTCACAACAATCCTCTCAAATTCAAAGTCTAAGCTTAATTCCTTGAGTCAGGCAGAAGCCATGTTTGTACAGTCTTTGGCTTTTCTGCTAGTGTAGAGAAATTAAACTAGTGTTTGACAGAAAGATTCAGGAAATCATTGTTGAAAATCCATGAATAAAAAAGGGTTAAACAAAATTCAGCTACTAGATAAAGTTGAAGAAAATCTTATTACAAATCTGTAATAAATTATTTGTAGACATTTTGGTGTTTGCAGCAACATGTTTGCTCTGTGACTGTTCTCTTTGAGTACTATAAAAATAAACTTCTATAATTAAGTTGATTCTGTTCATCTGGACGATACATCCTGGACGTGGTGTTTTCAGTGGGAGAAACGTTTTGTCACTCATCCAAGTGACTTCTTCAGTCTCAGCTGACTGCAGGTTTCCCCAAATCTTATAAACAGTACATAAACAGTACATTTGCATAATGACTGAAACTAGAATCACTGAAGGAACAATGGGCAGGGAGGTCTTTTTCTTCATCATAATTGTGCAAATTCTCATGACCATTGATCAGTCATTGTGCGTGTGTGTCAAATCACTACCGATTGGCATGCAGACATGATGAAGTGGATCCAGTGAAGTTGAGAACCTTTTTATATCCCTGACATTCCGCTCCGAAAAGGAAGAAGATGACTCACATAAACCAGAATCTGTTGAAAATGTAACTTTTTAGAGAATTCAATCAGAAACAGGATCATATGGATAAGTTCAGAGTTACAACACAGATCACAGAGGAGTTTTGCAGAAGCATGATCCTGTTGCTTCTGCAGAAGGGAGAACCGGGTGCTGGTGGTGTAGTGGGGGATATTTTAATGGCACACTTTGGACCCCATACTGAGGATTGTTTAAACACCACAGCCTGCTTGAAGTATTCTAACTGACTGTGTGCATCACTTTATAACCACAGTGTCGGCTGAGGCTGATTCCTGCAGGATAAAGTGCCATGTAACTAATGTAATTTCTTGAACGTGACAACAATCCATCCATCCATCTAGCAAGGTATACCTAATAAAGTGGCCGCCGAATATATGCACTGTGTGTAAATGGGAAGATCAGTCACTTCATGATAGCAACCAGCAGATGGCAGCAGTGGAGCATTAGTTTTCCCAATGCATGACAGTTTTCATGTGACCTTTGACCTTTAATGTTACAGTAGAACAAACAGACTGTAAGTTTCCTTCTGAGACCCGAGCTTCTGGTAAGGATGTACTTTACATGTCTGGAAGCTGGAAGTATGTCTCAGGTCCTAAAATGCATCTGGAGGACAGCTGATCGAGGATGCAGAGGTTAAACAGCTGTGGCCACAGCTGGAATATAGAAACCGCAGAGGACTCCTTTAACAGCTCGCCCTCTTTATTCAGTTTATTTCAGTTCTTTAAGATGATCAAACCTTCTGCCCTTCATTGTTTCTGTGTGTGATATCTTAAGAAGATGTGATGTCTGTCACATTATCACCATTTTGAAAAGCAGTGCCAACACCTGGAAAGCAGACAGATGTGTAACTACAGATCTTCCTTATTGAACTTTTGCATAAGGTTGATTTGATTTTCAATCTGCAGGAGAATTTGAAACCTTATTTTTTGCATAAAGTCAGCAAACTTTTTAAATGTTTTTATTATAAGATGATGCACAATGATTTTATGTCCCATGACCTTTGACATAAAAGTTATCTAGATGGTTTCTGAGTGCTTCTATTTGTTTGTCGTGCACATTTACTGTTAACATTCATGCTTTGTAGGAGGGTTTATATAAAATTGAAAGCATGTGACAGCGTGCTTTATGAGCATAGTTTGGACACAGGAGGACATTTTTGACCTCAAGAGTTGCAGACTTGGTTTAGTCTGATGTTTTATTATAAGAGGACATCATGGAGCATGTGAGGAATGATTAGAGAAGTGAAATCATGGACTGGTGTGACACTAAAACAAGCATCTCACAAATTTGAACCAGGACACCCTGATGAGAAGTGGCTACTGGACAAGAAGACATTGGTGTGCAAAAGATGAAAACAGGGTGTTGTTGGAACGCTACTACACAAGTAACCCCAGCAGAAGGAGGTACATGGACAGGAAGAGGGACCTATGGGGTCTTCGATACCCAACATCCACATGGATGGTGAAACAACCAGTAGCTCAGTGTTCCAACATTCGACAGAAGGAACTGCTCTCACAGCTAGAGATTGATGAGGTACAACACAAATGCTATGGCAAGGGGGAGCCAGGACGCCAGGTCAGGGGGGACATATCATCACTCCCACCCGAGATTGGGTACAAAGCCCCAAGTGCGATAGGAGAAGGATTGTTGAGTGCGAGAGGAACTGAGCTTGAAACCTGGATCCAGTGTAGCTGGTTACCAAATCTACATGAAGTACCCTCAGAAGATCTACTAGATGATGTGAATGCAGCACGGACGATACCTACCACCACCAATAAACACAGCTGAGGTTTTTACAGTAAAAAATAACTTTTCCCCAGTAGGTTTTTATGTTTTGTTTTGTTTTTTTAGATCAGTTGTGTTAATAAAGAATGTTAATAAAAAATAGTTTGCTAAAAAAATAAAGATAACAAAGAAGGTAAAGCACAGTTTGAAAGCTGTAAAAGTGAGAAATGTCAGACCAGTGGGAACCACGTACAGTCTATAACAACAGAAGCAGATCAGGTTAGTATTGTGTAACAGAGTGTGAAACTTAAGTTAGACTAGTGTTTGTAAATGAACCGTCTCATGTCGTGTAGCTTTCTGTATTGTATGTTTATTTATCATATAAGCTGTTTATTTATCATATAAGCTAAACAGTTCACCTTTTTTATTTAAGTGAAATGTTTAATTATGAGTGTTAAAGAAAACAATAAAGTTTTTTTTCATATAAAGTAGGCAGCAAGTATATTTCCTGTATTTTAACCATGTATATGATACATATGCAGATGTTACATTCTGTAATATGTGTAAAGAAATGACTTTGATTTTGCTACCCTGAGAAGATTTCTCTAGATCAGCCGTTGCCTCGACTCCTCCCTCTGCTGGTGACAGCGGAGTTATGAACAGAAAAATCTTGTCTCCATCCATCCATCCATTCACTTCCGCTTGTCCTTTTCAGGGTCGCGGGGGGCGCTGGAGCCTATCCCAGCTGTCATAGGGCGAGAGGCGGGGTACACCCTGGACAGGTCGCCAGTCTGTCGCAGGGCTAACACACAAGGACAGACAAACATTCGCACTCACATTCATTCGCACATTCACACCTAGTGGCAATTTGGATTATCCACTTAACCTATCCCCACAAGTTGCATGTCTTTGGACAGTGGGAGGAAGCCGGAGTACCCGGAGAGAACCCACGCAAACACGGGGAGAACATGCAAACTCCACACAGAAAGACCCCGGCCTGATGTTGGAATTGAACTCAGGACCTTCTTGCTGTGCGGCAAAAATCTTGTCTTCACAACTTAATTGCACCAAACTGTTTGTGTGTGAGTACATCTAAAAACTAACATCTGCTTTGCCACATGACAGCAGAGGTTTGGTGACAGGAGACCTGCGTCCTCTCTGTGAGCAGCCAACAGCACTCAGCTGTCGTATGAAATTAATAAGATTTTGATATCAAACTCACCTGCACAGGTAAACCCCACGAAGGACAAAGACTCAAAAGTCCAAGGTTCCCTAGAGTGAAAAAGAAAGCAGCACAGGTCATACAGATGTCAGAGTGCGCCTTGAGAGATGGTGCTTTGGCACAGATCCAGTTTCTGCCATAGGTGGTGCAGGTTGTTGCTGTCCTGTCAGAGCAAGAAGGTTCTAGGTTCAAATCCTGCTGGGCTTCTTTTTTTTCTGTGTGGAGTTTGCACTCAGCTACTCTGGAGTGGAAGATTCTAGGTTGGTCGTGTATGTGAGGGAGATGAAATGCCCAGAATAAGCTGCTTTATAAATATGTGGTTAATTAAAAGCACTTTGAGGGGTTTGTAGCACAGTATGAATGTAAGTACATGACCTGCCTATTGATGCATGTAGTTTGTGCTCACAGGTACAATGTAACAAAATCTACATCCCACCTTATACTAATAGCACCACACTGATACATTGTAGACACAGCATAAAACATGGAAGCCTGCATTCTCTCTGAAGGCCACCAGATGGCGATAGTTGGGAAAAACTCACTTTAAAAGCAGAAGCAAAGATGATTTCACACAAACTCACTTTTGACTGATTCCAGCTCAGCTTATTCAGTTTCATTTCAGATTTACTCATGAAGCAACAGGAAGCAACATTCAGGTTAAGAAAATTTATTTACAGAACAAAAACAGACTGTACAGGTGAGAAAGGGCCTTGATGCATGTTCAATCATCCAGGTAAGTAAATCTCCAAAAGTTGACTCTGTTCACCTGGACGTGGTGTTTTCAGTGGGAGAAACGCTTCGTCACTCATCCAAGTGACTGCAGGTTTCCCCAACCTTATAAACAGGACATTTACAAGCTACGTCCAGACGAACAGAACCAACGTTTTGGAATACAGGTTAGAAAATATTTTTTATAAAAGAGAATTCATGTATACAAAAACCCACTCATTTTTTTATCAATAATAACATAAAACAATAAAATCTGTACCAGGAATAATTTTAAAAGTGTATAAATAAACAGAAATAAATAAAAGCTCAGTGTAATTTAATATATACAAATATATATTATAGATGTCTATTTAAACTACAGAAAGAGTCTGAGGCTTCAGCTCAGCAGGAGCAGAGGTCACGAGCTAACAGCTACACATACAGTAGAAACAGGACACGTCTGAAATTCAAGCAAACTAAAGAAAAAGAAGGAAATGTACGACATTAGTTCAATCTTCTTTTGGAATGAATCCATCTTTAAAACTGTTCAACACAACGTGATGAAATCGTTCACAAAGATGCTGAACAACAAATCCAGGATGTCCTCGTCTGTCTCTGCTCTGAGAAGCTGGAACAGCAGCAGGAGACTCAGGTCAGCTGGAAGCCCTCTGAGAGAGTTCAAGGAGGCGAATCCTGAATCCTGACTCTGTTTCTCTGTTGGACTGTTTGTCGATGTTTGCACCAAACAAAAATAACATTTAATAACTTGTGAAAATCTTATTTTCACATTTTAAACAGGCTGCTGTTCAGCTGGAGGCTGGTATGAACCCTGACTCTGTGGTTTAAGTTTCCTGTAGATTAAAACACCACCAACAACAACAATAGCAGCAACAATAACGCCAACAGGAAGTCCAACTTTCAGTCCAACAGATCCATCCTCCTTCCCTCCTGCTTCCTTCTCTTCTGCCTCCTTCCCTCCATCCTCTGTGTGTCCTCCTGGCTGACCTGCAGGTGAGAAACAGGTGTGAGGTGTCAGCTGTCAGGTAGGTGATGAGTGAAGAACAGAACAGAATCCATTTCCTCTTCAAACTGCTGTCAGACATTATCTACTGCACTCTGATCACATCACTCAGACCAGCTGCTTTCTACAAAGTCTCATCAACAACATCTTTAGAAACAAACATCAACAAGCAGGAAGCAGCTTCACCTCTGATCACACACACACTCAACTCTACTCACTCACCTGGAGGATCAACAACACTCAGGTTTATGGTGGTGATGAGGCTCATAGGTTCCCCTGATTTCTGGGCAACATGACACTTGTATGTTCCAGCATCTGTAGTTGTGACATCCTTCAGAATCAGAGACACGTCTCCATCCTTCTTATGTCTTCCCTGCAGATCCACCCGGTTCTTAAAAGATGAATCCTGATAATCTGGAATAACGTGCCCATCCTGGTACAAAAAGACATATCCCTCCTTCTGGTCAACTCTGCTCCACTTTACAGCTAAGATGTTGTTGTCGTTTGGAACTAGACATGTCAGAATGGTCTTCTGTTTGGACACAGCTATGATGTTTTCCTGGACTGAAAGAGGAAACGACACAGATTAGAGAGGTTAAAGGTTTAAATGATGAATCAAAATTGTACATTTTTGAAGCCATCAGTGAAACACGATGGAGGCTCTGTTAGTTTTTGGAGTTGCGTGTCAGTCAGTGTTGTTGATCTTGTCTGAATGGATGAAATTCTGAACACAGAGAAGATCAGATTTTGATCCACCATGAAAGAATCTGATCGGTAACATCATCATTTTTCAGGCAATGATCCTGATCTTAATAGAAAAACACACGAGGGGAGGCCGGTCCGTGACTGATACCCACACGGCTTCAGCATTAATGATCATTTCCATGTAAATGTGAAGCGATTCAGACAGTTTCCTCCTGATCACTGGGACAGGAAGTACAACCCTTTTTTAAGACTAGCAGGAAAACCTCGGGCTCGTTTGTGACAGTGTTGCGTTTACTCGCTCCTTCTTCTGACGGATTTTCTAGTTTATAAAGTTTCGTTTTACCTCAGCCCTTAAAGAGATGGTAGAAACAACTTCCGAGCGAAAACTCTGCATTGTTAGAAGGTTTAACGAGGATATCCAGACGACTTAGAAGAAGTAGGACCGGGAGAGGACCAGGCCTCTGCTCTGCTTTAGAAGGTTCCGGAAAACCCCGCCCCCTTCTCTGACGTCAACCCCCCCGTGCGGGACTCTTCAGAGTAAGTACAACACTGAGCGAACATCAGCACAGATGTGGAGTTTGTTTCACACATTTGTGTCCTGCTCACAGTGACAGCGGGCTGCTGTTAGTCCAGTAGGAAATGAGTCCGCTGCATTTAACACATTCAGTCAGTGAAGCAGCGAGCAGCCACCAGTCCAGCGCCCCAGGAGCAGTGTGTACAGACGGTACCTTACTCAGGGATACCTCACGGTCGGTGAAGCCCCGACCTTCCGATCATAACACAAGCACCGCACTGATCTATCTCTGCCACCGCAGTGTGTTGTCAGTGTGTAGTTACAGTGGATCGCAGTGTGTTGTCAGTGTGTAGTTACAGTGTAAAAAACAAAAAATCAGTTGAACTCACTTGAACAGACAGCCGAGAGAAGGCAGGTGAAAATCACCGAGCAGCAGGCTGATGTCAGGTCCATTACTTGTACTTCTGTGGGTGCTGAGATCAGAGTGTTTTTAAAGTTCGCGGGAAAAGTTTCTGAAAATTTGACTGGAAAATTGTTGCCAAAGCCGGAACTGATCTACAGTCAGCGACCTGCATCTGTCAGCGACCTGCTGTTAAAATCCTTAAAACCCTTCATATAAATGAACTTTGGCGGGGACCGCCCAGCCCTTCAGCCTATCAGTTGCTAATACGTAATTTTCGGAATGTGCCAGATATCATCGCGGGAATTTAAAAGAGATTTGTTTAAATAGGTCTATATCTCTCATGAACGATATCCACTTATTTTGAGCAAGAAAGAATATTTCTGTCACTAGAATAGAACTGCAATCAGTTATATTTGATATATATATTTGATATATATTTGATATATATATTTGAGATATATATATATATATATATATATATATATATATATATATATATATATATATATATATATATATATATATATGGGTAAAAGTGTCATTAATATTAAAATGTCCTTTTAAAATGAGATGTGGCCAAGAAGTTTGAAGAAATATAACATCACAGTTGTATGAGGATATTTAACTCACCACAAAGGACTGAATTAATTACATTGTGGTACAATTACACAGTGTCATCAAGATACTTCAACAGCAGCTCATTTCTTTATTTTATTTATAACTCATTCATAAATGCTGTTCACTACAGTCTGTTTAACAATATAACTATTAGAGAAAAACACAGAAACATCAGAAATTAATTTTTGGTCCAACACACACATTTCTGTATTTCTAATGAACTCTTTCAGTCTAAATGTTCATTCTAATATAGATCCTCAGTTTGAATCAGTGAAGTAGAACATGAGCAGAGGAAAACAAAGATGTTTTATATGTACAGTCAGGGTTAAAGTGGATTCAGCAGGTGAGGAACATTCAAAGTGTTTGTAGTGGCTCAGCACAGGAAAATAATCAGAGTCGTTTCTAACGTGAGCTTCAGGTTTTCAGTGTCCAGGCTGTGATCAGCTGACCTGCTGCTCTTTGTGGATGTACACAACTGAATTCAACCAGATGTGAGCAGATGTTTCACGAGCTATCCTGCCATAGTGTCTTCACAACATGTTGCTTATAGTGTGTTTATACCAGACAGCAAACAGGTGGAGTAAAAGTAGAATTCAGTGAATGAATCCAAGCATCATGTAAATGAATCTCAGCTACAACATTGACCCTGAGCTCCACAGGACTGATGTGTGAAGCTCATTTCTCACCACAGTGCTGATTGTAGTGTGTGTGTAACGTTAGAAAGAGTCTTGGTTTTGGACCTTGTAGTAAAATGTGAGCTGCTGAAAACTGCTGCCAGTTTCTAAGAAAGATGTTTGTGATGCTACGACTCTTCTTTATATCACACGTGTGGCAGCACTGCTAACAACTGTTCTACCTGCAAAAACCTGCACTGGTTTATTTATCTTTGTGTGTCTCATGTGCAGAGAGCGATCAGCTGCAGTCTGCTCAGCAGTGGGAAAAGAAGACGTCAGTGATGGACGAATCATCGTCAAAGAGAAGAAAAACAAAGACGAGAGGTTCAGCTGCTCTTCTTTTACTACAAACATCATAAATCCCTGAACATAACCCCCCCTGTGCATAGGTGGCTTTAGACAGGGGCCAGTAGAGAACGATGTAGAGAGAGAGGATGGAGATGATGAGGAGCTGAGGAGCAGGATGACAGAGAGACAGAGGAGTTAGTTGGAGAGGATGCAGAGAGGGACAGTCCTGAGAGTGAGGAGGAAGACGAGCTGTGAGGGAGAGGAAGAGGGACAACCAGCGGTTTGTGATGTTGAACAGACCTGTGTGACTGCGAGTGTCGTGTCATTACAATTCATACAGTCATTGTAACTGACAGTAATGAACAATAATGACAGAATAAAGTAATAAGTTAACAATGATCAGTTATTGTCCTCAGTTACAGCCTCATGTTTGCTCTGCATTCATCTCTTATCAGACGTACAAAGATGATCCACCAGTGCTGCCCAGTTTGAGGACATTTCCAGTCACATTAATGGGGGACAGGAGACGCAGCTTCCATCAAAGCTGGTATGAAAGTCATCGTTGGATTCTCTGTAATTATGGACTCTGCCTGTTTCAGGCCACCAAATATGTCAGACGTGGATTTTAAACATTGTGCACATGCACAGTATGTGAAACCTTTACTTTGAAATTCATTTGGATATTTATTTTTGATTTTATGTTAGTGCCTAAAATATTTTCAATTAATATATAAAACAATGAAATATTGCTCTCCTTGTTTTGTTCGGTAACCCTGGGTGTGGGAGGTGGAATACTATACAGCAATACTGAGACTGAAGTAAAGGTATGAGGAAGAGCAGTATGTGAAACCTTTACTTTGAAATTCTTTTGGATCTTTAATAAATGAGTGAAAATAAATTCACTTAATATATTAAACATTTAAATATTAGCCTGCGGTTAGTTTGGTCTGGATCTGCCACTGCCCCGTGATAATCGTGGAATACTGAGACTGAAGTAAAAGTATAAGGAAGAGGGGAAAAACATTAACATTTCTCTTTTTATATAAACTGTGTGAGGATGGAGGGATTTTCCTCATCCTCACTCTCCAGGAAGTGTCAGCAGACAGTCAGATTCATGATTTCATGTGTTTAATCTTGTGGTTAAAACGTGTCAAACACAAAGCTTCACGTCTCTGTGGATGTTGTGATCTGAAACTTTGTCATTTACTACAAATGCATCAGCAGAAAATTGCAGTTACTTCATCCACAATAAAGACATCACACAGGTTAACTTCAGCCACAAACTAAAAGCAGGAGGAACAATTTCACTTTCACAACTGTCTTTATGTAAAATGTGTTTCAGATCTCCTAAACAGACTGTGAACATTACAAAACTGACAGTAAATGCATCACAGAGGCATCTGTTTACATTAAAGTGCCCCCTGGTTGTGGTCATTTGAATAAAGTCTGAATTTTAATGAGAAGCTGATTAAAAAACAGAGAAACTGAGTCTGAGTCGGAGCACCATGTTTTCACTGACACTGAATACAACAAAATATATGACCACAGATTTGTGTTTACAGTTTTTAAAATGTAATTATAGTAATATACACTGACTGGCCAGTTTATTAAGTACACCTTCCTAGTACTGATTTTCGGCCTCCAGAACTGTTTTAATGCTTCACAGCAGAGATTCAACAAGGTGCTGCAAACATTCCTCTGAGACTTTGGTTCATGTAGATGTGAGAGCATCACACAGCTGCTGCAGATTTATCAGCTGCACAGACATGATGTGAATCTCTCGTTCCAACACATTTGTTTGAGATGTGGAGACTGGAGGCGACCTGAGTACAGTGAACTCATCGTCATGGTCAAGAAACCAGCTGGAGATGATTTGAGTTTTGTGACATGGAGTGCAATCAGAGGATGGTTACAGATGAACGCAGTCAGCAGCAACACGCTGTGGTGTTTAATCGATGCTCTGATACGAGGCAGGATGGATCCATGTGACCGTCACAGCACAAATCAGAACTCATCAGACCTGGAAATGTTTCTCCAGTCTGCTGTTGTCAGACTTTGGTGAGCCTGTGTGAATCACAGCCTCAGTTTCCTGTTCTCAGCAGAACCAGACTTGTCCTGATGGGAACACAGAACCAGTTCTAGTTTGGTCACCAGCACTGCATCCATGGAAAAAGGGAACTGGTCCCAAATCTACAGGATGTTAACTCAGGAGAATTAACATCCTGTAGATCTGGGAGCCGTTTAGAGCAAAACATGCATTAAAGTATGTTTTTGTCACATTAGTCGAAAAGAAAACATCCAAATCAGTTTTATGTGATGTGTGAAACATCTGGATGAGGTTTCAGTGTTTACGTGTCTGCACATCAGTGCACTTGGTAAATCCTTTGTTCTTTCTCTCTGTAGTCATAAAGGACCAGGTTAACAAATTAAAACATAAACGTGTTTTACAGCATTTATAAAAGCTGTTGTGTTTATAAACTCTGTCACAATTTATGGGATTCATTATGTATTCTTAATATTTATTGGTAAAAAAAAAATATTCGTAGTAACATTGTGAAAAACTGCAACAAAAAAACAAGACATGGATTATTTTGATCCCGAGCTCAGATTTATTAAGGAAGCACCAGGAAACAACAACAATCATATCAACAGACACTTTATTTACAGTAAAAACATTAGAACCACAATCTCCTAAAAACTGCATGAACTGTATGTAAGAAGCTCCTGAGTTCAATTCCACCATTCAATTCAATTCAATTTTATTTATATAGCGCCAAATCACAACATAAGTCGCCTCAAGGCGCTTCATAGATACAGAGAAAAACCCAACAATCATATGACCCCTTATGAGCAAGCACTTTGGCAACAGTGGGAAGGAATACCAGAGGGTCATAGAGGGTTTGGAGGCCAAGAAGGTGTTGTCCATGATGGATGTTAGCTTAGACAACATCCTCTCCTCCCCAACCTGCTTGATGGACTTCAGTGGAAGCTACTCCACCCGGGCCCATGGCTTTCCTGGTTTTCATCTTCATCAGCTGACTTCGCCCCTGGTAAGTTGTGATGGAGAGGCTGCAGTGTAGGCTGTGGGTAGGTGTCTCCTGATGAATGGCACAGGGGGAGGAGGCAGTAGAGTCGTTGAAAGAAAAAGGATCAGTTGAGGTGCTGGAGGCTGGTATGAACCCTGCTTCTGTTGTTTATGTTTCTGTAGATTCAAACACCATCTCCACAAACAACAACAATACCTCCTTCAACACCACTGCTGACACCATCAACACCACCAAATCGAAAAAATCCTCCAACGGCATCATCACCAACTTCACCAACACGCACGGGACAAACGCCATCGCCAAAAACTGCCACAACAACTCCAGATCCGCCTGGTTCTCAAAAGATGGATGCTGCTCTTGTGGAAAAAAGTGTCCATTCCAGTACTTAGGGGCACATTTATGTAGGTCAGCTCTGGACCACTCTTCAATTATTATGATGTTGTTGTTTGGAGCTCGAAATGGCTGGGTGACGTTCTTCTGTCCTGACTGAGCCGTGATGGTTTCCTGGTCTAAAAGATGAAACAACAGAGAAGAGAGGAAGCGGTCACTTCTACAGCAGCCAATCAGGGTGAGGAACAGAGACAACTGCTCTCTCCTTTATGCTGGTTGAATCACATAAACATGACCATAGACCTGTTAAAATCTGCTAAGG
Source organism: Rhamphochromis longiceps (assembly GCF_057381845.1). Classification (NCBI taxonomy): domain Eukaryota; kingdom Metazoa; phylum Chordata; class Actinopteri; order Cichliformes; family Cichlidae; genus Rhamphochromis; species Rhamphochromis longiceps. The sequence continues at coordinate 22,826,104 of NC_140559.1, read as the reverse complement.
AACCACAGAATTCAGACGAACAACAAAGCAATAAAGCAACAAAACAAAACAACTTGTGTTTAGCTCCCAGTGTCAGAAATAGAACAAAAACACAATCTGAAAAGATTTATTAAAAAAGGGAAAATAATTTTTTGCAAACGGCTTTGAACAGCTGCTTATTTGTTGTTTTGGTTCTTATGCTCAGAAACATGTGATGTTTGTCGGGTTATTAAGTTGTGACCACATGATTAAATAATGATAATAAGTTTATGTCTGTGTAGGTTTTCAGACATCCTACCTTAGAATATAAAGCGCCTCGTGGCGACTGTTGTTGTGATTTGGCGCTATATAAATAAAACTGAATTGAATTGAAAATGTGTTGACCAGGCCAACATTCGTTAGTTTTTGCTCCTGATTTCACCATCAGCTCTTCATCTACTACACTGCTCCCTCTGAGAAATCAGTGTCAGATAGATGCAGGTGACGGGGCTGACTAAATGATGCAATGAGCTCCATACATCAGGCCCACGACTCCGTGCCAACCGGGGAGCGCTGTAGTACGTACCATACTGTACACTGCCCCTATCGGTCATCGGCTCGCTCTGCAGGCACACAGGGAACGCGCTTCCGCTGCAATCTTTGTGAGCTCGCTACACGGTTTCTCTCCGTGAGAAGAGAAGCTGTTTGTGTTATTAACGTTTGTGTTATCGTTCGTGGACGGTGGAAAACAGCTTTGCTAGAAGCTTTAAACAAGGATGCCCTTTACTCGAAAACGACGTGGGCTTAACTTTGGATATTGGAGCCTGTTTTTAATCGTGACGTCGACAAAAACGAAGCTTATCAGCAGCTTTCACCGTCTTCATGTTTGCTGACGTGTGGGATCAGGCACAAAGGAGCTGCTAGTATGTTTTTAGAGCCTCTGCATGTCGGGGTAAGTAGAACACAGACACGCAGATTCATAAGAAGGTCGTGTTTCACGTCTGGTTGTAGCGCTGAAACATGGCTGCTGCTCTGGTTGAGCGTTGTGCCATTTATCACCGACGGAGCGTTCCCCAGCGTCGGGAGCGCGCACTGGTCAGGATCCAGGTTACTCCGCTTTCTTTACAACCAGCTAGTCAAGTAGTGATGTTTTAATTTGGTGACAAAGTTACAGTTGGATGTCGTTACATTACCATAAAGTGAAACCTCCTAGAAAAAGAAGTTATAGTTTTAGGAAGTCTTACATCCTTGTTGTTGGTTCAGAGGTTGTTTCAGCAAATTGCTGCGGAAATGTTAAAGTTTGAGTGCATTCTCAAGTGAGGGATTACTTCTTATTGGAACAGGAGGAACGAAGCCCAAATATCAACAGGACCTATTTTCTTTTATCCCTGACCTTCGCTGTCATCCAGTTTCTGGATGGGGAAAACTCAGATAAACTTCACTACAGTGATGTTCTCAGCAGGTACTTGATGCGAGACAAAAAATGACTGTTCCTTAACCAGGCTCTGATGGTTAAATAATCCACACACAGTGCGCGCAAACAGTGCTGCAGTTGTGCGTCTCCTCGAGTTTTAGTACTTCTTTAGTGGCTTGGTTGTTCTCCTGAGATAACGCTGTGATTTGTGCGCCGGGGTGAAGCCAGCCGACCTGTTACTCGCCGCGACCATTAAGCCTCGCGGTAGCGCTTCTCCTCCTTCGCTGATCGCTACGGAAGCACGACATCGTGTCGAAAAGTCAGTTTCGAGCTTTTTATTCTTAATTTTCTCCCGTACCAGAGCACTGCACATGCTAATAGCATTATATTAATCCCAACTTCGGGTTTGCCTGATTAAAATCCCCTGTCATGTGAAAGTAATCCGGGACAGTCCGCTTTTTCTCCGCCACTCTTGTTTGCACCGACAGGCTAACTTTAGCGTGACGTGTCGCCTTGCTGTCGCTAGCTCGGTGGGTAGCTGTGTTTTGATTGAAGAGAACGTTTTCTGTTTTCTGAGGTTTCAGCCGAAAAACGATGTCCATCATGTCTCGGTGGCTCTAACAGTAATCACTTAAACTACACACAAATGCCAACACTAAGCAAAACACACAGAAAACTCGCACCACACAGAGCCGCTTCTACTTCGCAACTAGCGAGCTAACTTGCGCTCGAAGCCCGGTAACCGGCGAGCTTCGCTAATCACGTTTACGTCCCGGTTGCGTGTGTTTAATATGCCAATAACGGAAAATCAATTCATCAGCAATCTAAGAGTTTCATACTCACCTGTTGATGCAAACGCGAAATAACAGACGAGAAGAATCCCGAAGAGCGACGTACGAACACCGCTACCCATCTTGTCGCCGTGAAGACGTTCGCTCGGGACGGTAACGGTGCCAAATACGGTTGTGCCCCGAACTGGTTTCCTGGTTTCCGCATTAAAATGATTGGCCGTATTTACATTGTTGTAAATGACTTGTTGGTGTATATGTGAAACGTGTCAAATAACGCAGGATTTAAGATACTTTGCAAAACAGCTAATTTCTAAATTTTATATATAAATCGTAATAAATCATGTTCACTGAACTCTACTTACCAATATAAGTAAAGACAATACACATAAAAATAAATAGAAACATTGGAAATGACTTCTGTTTAAATGATCAGTTTTGTAAAAACTCCAATAATCCATAAATACATTGATCGGCTCTACTTTCTAAAAGACTGTATGTTTGTTATATTTATTAATAACTGTTCATTTGTTTGTTTGTTTTTTTAAACATTGCAGTCAGATCCTTAAATGTGTTTATATATGTTGATAAAACAGAATAAATTTTCCACAGTCAGTTATTTTATACCTAATATTTTGTCTTCATTGTGTTTTCAGTCACATCATAATTGAGTTGTTGAAGACTTTCAGAAAGGACAGAATGAGGCTGACAGGTGAAAATCGATGATGACAGCTTAAGGATTCACTGTCGTTAACATAAGTGCACTGACACTTAATAATAAAAACAAAACTGCAAAATTAGAGTCCAGATGAGAGTTACAGCTGACATAAGTGACATTATAACTTTTATTTATTATTTTTATAGTTTACATGTTGTGTATATTTAAAGTACCTAAATCTATTTTTAAGAGGGCCACATGGTGACACCCAGGCTTTGCATCCACCACCTGGTCTCTGTGGGGGGTTTGCATGTTCTCCTTGTGTTTGTGTGGGTTCTCTTCAGGTTCCTCCCACAGTCCACAGACATGCAGTCAGTGGGGTTAAGTTCACTGGTGATTCTGAATCGCCCAGAGGTGTGAATGTGAGTGTGAATGGTCATCAGTACCTGGTACCAGGTATTTCTTTAGTACCTGCTCGGCCGGGTTTCCAAGCGATCTGAGCAGGTACTAAACTGTGATGTCACCGATTGGCTGGTCGGTGACGTCGCTCGATGAGTCGTAACAGCGTCATGTGTCCCTGAGACAGACTGAAGTGGATGAGAGTGGATGGGTTCATTTTAGTTTAAACATCTAATGTGAATGTGAAGAGAAAGCAGCACTTCTTCTTCATGTATGCAAAGCAGAAACCGCAGCCTGTTATTTAAAGAAGTAAACAACATGTTTAAGCTTTTCATATATATGTTCATCTGTATATGTTGGCTTTGTACAAACATCACTTCTCTGTTCCTGACATCAGCATTATAAATCCAGGGATGGAACTTTTTTCACTAGTAGGATAAGAAATTGTTGGAGGACTGCTGCATTTTCTTCTTTTTTCTCCAACTCTTAATATTTCCAATGTTTTATTCTTTAAGAAAATGATTCATAAACACAAAGTTTTTCCTTGTTAGAAAGTCTAACAGGGGTACGCAGGTGATGCTGAAGAGGTTCATCAAATGGACACTGGTGTAACATCCGTGATGTCGATCAGACGTCCATCTTGGAAATATTCTTTAAAAAAACTATCTGTGTGTTTTTGTAGCAACTTTAAGTAACAGGGCGTCCATACCACGTGTTAGAAGAGAGTAACCGTTACAGTGTGTTAATAGTTGTATATATTTCTAATGTATCTGACCTCGACTCTCTTTGTACCAACAGGAAGGAGGAAGAGGGCAACTTTACTCGGTGTCAGAGACAGAAATGAGAAAAAGCTGAAATGAGTGAGAAGGACGATGAAGGAAACATCTGTGCTGTGTCTGCTCTGTAAGTAGAATCTCTGTGTTTGTTTGAATTCTTGTACTTTGATTGATCTGGTCCTGCACTACAGAGAAAGTTTATTATACCCAGGGTATATTTCTGTTATTCAGATTAGTTGACGCTAACATTGGTAATCAGGATATTCTGTCATATGAAGCTGATATGAGTTGATAAAACTCACTCAGTTAACCCGGGGTTTCCCTCCCTGCACCTCCACATGTGCTGTTTTCACACAGTTATGGATAAATGTATCAACATCAAAGAGACTGTCTGCTGCTGATGAAGTGTGTGTGTGTGTGTGTGTGTGTGTGTGTGTGTGTGTGTGTGTGTGTGTGTGTGTGTGTGTGTGTGTGTAATATACAGTAATGTAGTACTAGCAAACCCAGTACTGTACCAGTACTCTGTTGTTTTAGTCGAGTTTTATTGTCAACCAAACAATACACACTCGGGTAACAGTGGGACAAAACATCCTCCTTCAAAGGTGAAAAACACTGTAAAATGACATGAAAATATAACAAATTCAAATATACATGTTTACAACTATACAGAAGATAAACTGAGAATAAGTTCAACAGTATTGTGCTTGGATAGAGAGAGTAAGGATGAGGGCTGTTCGATATAACCAGATATATCGTTTCAGTTTACGCTATCGTTTGTTTCGTGGTGTCGCAAAATAAACTGTTTACGTCAATATTTTTTCATGGTTTTGACGGTCACTGTAGTGGCTATGTTCATTTCTTTCTCTTATATTTAATATAACCACACTACGGACGCACAAGCGCCTGTTTTTATGCGTTGTCGTTAGCAACAACAACTGTAAAACCATCGTGTGTCCGCTTGTTTATGTTCCACATAAACCTTTCACAATAAAGCTCAAGATCCTGTTGAGACTTCTCAAAATAAACTGAATCACGTGATAGACTATGCAGTGTTTACGGATGAGAAGCAAAACAGCTACAACTTATGTCTAAAAATGTATCGTTTCATCGGTTAAAACACTCGACTCCAGCTACACGACGTGCAGCTGGAAACACTTCAAGCAAGTCGAGCTGCCCGAGATTCACAGAATTTACAGAAAATGTTACATTTTTGTGATTTATATCGTTATCGGACGATAGATGTTTTATATCGGGATATGAGATTTTGGTCATATTGCACAGCCCTAGTAAGGATAGAAAAGGATGATAATACATAAATACAATAGTACACAGAATAAATGCACTGCTCCAAAAACAAAGGGAAAACTTACACAACACAATGTAACTCCAAGCCAATCACACTTCTGTGAAATCAAACTGTCCACTTAGGAAGCAACACTGATTGACAATCAATGCCACACACTGTTGGATTAGACAACAGGTGGGAATTATTAGCAAGACATCCCAATAAAGGAGTGTTTCTGCAGGTGGTGACCACAGACCTTCTCTGTGCTGATGCTTTCTGGCTCATGTTTTGGTCACTTTTCAATGCTGGCTGTGATTTCACTCTAGTGATAGATTGAGACGAAGTCTACAATCCACACAAGTGGCTCAGGTAGTGCAGCTCATCCAGGATCACATCAATGTGAGCTGTGGCAGGAAGGTTTGCTGTGTGTCAGTGTAGTGTCCAGAGCATGGAGGCGCTACCAGGAAACAGGCCGGAACATCAGAAGGCCGTAGGAGGGCAACAACCCAGCAGCAGGACCGCTACCTCCACCTTTGTGGAAGGAGGAACAGGAGGAGCACTGCCAGAGCAAAATGACCTCCAGCAGGCCACAAATGTATACATGTCTGCTCAAATGGTCAGAAACAGACTCCATGAGGGTGGCATGAGGGCCCGACGTCCACAGGTGGAGGTTGTGTTTACAGCCCAGCACCGTGCAGGACGTTTGGCATTTGCCAGAGAACACCGAGATGGCAACTTTGCCACTGGCAATGAAAGCAGAATCACACTGAGCACATGTGACAGACGTGACAGAGTCTGGACACAGCGTGGAGAACCTTCTGCTGCCTCCAACATCCTCCAGCATGATGGTTTGGCAGTGGGTCAGTTATGGTATGGGGTGGCATTTCTTTGGGGGGGCTGCACAGCCCTCCATGTGTTCATCAGAGGTAGCCTGACTGCCATTAGGTACTAAGATGAAATCCTCAGACCTCCCTGTGAGATCATATGTTGGTGCGGGCAGCTCTGGTTTCCTCCTAATGCAAGACAATGCTGAACCTCATGTGGCTGCAGTGTGTCAGCATTTCCTGCAGGACGTCATGTCTCGCTCCGTCCACCAACTGCACCACAGACTGTCCAGGAGTTGGCAGATGCTTCAGTCCAGGTCTGAGAGGAGGTCCATCAGGAGACCATCCACCACCTCATCAGGAGCATGTCCAGGTGTTGTAGGTCATACAGACACGTGGAGGCCACACACACTGCCGAGCTTCACTTTGACTTGTTGTAAGGACATTACTGTAGAGTGTTTTTCCTCTTTGAGTGTGACTCCAAATCCAGACCTCCATGGGTTGCTACATTGGATTTCCACTCATCATTTTGTGTGATTTTGTTGTCACCACATTCAACTATCTAAAGTATTTAATGAGAATATTTCATTCGTTCAGATCTGGGATTCTTATCTTTGAGTTCCCTTTATTTTGAGCAGTGTGCAACACAGACAGAGTCAACAGTGTTGGAAATGAGAGGACCTTCAGTCGTCTCAGGAAGGAGTGTGTACTATATTACTCTTTAGGACATTAGTCCTTCGCTACACCAACGAGTCCTCAGCAGCTGTTTATTTATTGATGGTACGACTTATTTTATTACAACACTGGTAGAATAAACAGTTTTTACTGAATAAAGTTACAAGTTTAAGAGTCAGTAACTCACTTTAAATATTGTTTGTATTTGATATTGATTGAGCCTCGTCTTCATATTTGCTGCAGCCATGATTGTGACCCTTCTGTTATAATCCTGACTTCAATAATATGAAAATTATTTAAACATTATATTTAGAACAATGTAAATGTGTGAAATGAAGAATACATTGAAATGATATAAATAATGTAACGTCAAAGATGAATTATTGCTATAGAAGATTTAATACTTAACTGGTTGCTTCATGAAGGCTGAATATGAAATATTTGCTCTGTAGGACATAACATAGCATCTATAACACTTTCTAACAAACAAACATATTCTAATAATAAACTAAACAAAGGAATTCACTTTCACTCGTTCATCAGTAAAGTCAGAGGTTGAGCTGGAGCTCGTGTCCCGTCACAGCCGTCGCTCACACCAGATGTGAGAGTAGTGCGTTTGTTCGGTGCAGCATAACAAACTGGCTAATTAAAGTCTATGTTTACACTTTTTATTGGAATACTTTATTTAATTCTATATGAGTAACAATAACAAAGTGAGCTGCACTGAAAACAGGTGAGCGTGTCAGTGTTCACAGTAATATTCACAGGAAATCTTAACACTTGTTAGACTTTTTAAGCCATGAGGAGGTTTTGCTAAACTCAGAATCTCCTCTAAGCTGCACTCTGACAACAGTCCAGCTCCATCAATGATCCCATTGTAGTTCTTATTTCTTACATGATGTTTATAGTGAGTGGGCTTCTTTGCATGCTGCTCAGTGTCTTTGTCCCTTTGATGGGGTGTTGTTGTCACCCTGCTGGGTCCATAGGAGCCTCTACCAGGAGGCTGAGGGGCAGCGTTGGAGGTCATCAGTGTTTTTAGCTTGAAGTTAGCAGAGAGGCTAAACTTGACTCTGTTGCATTATAGAGACAGAAGTTTAAATAGTGTTTAACAGGACAATCGAGGCTAAAATGGTTTAAAAGATGAACTCATTAAAAAACACTAACAAATCTTCATGATTCAAATACTGAGAAGCTTCAACAACAAATATGTGTTCAAGCCAGCATGATGTTTGCTCCTGTAACTGATTGTTTTTCCATCTTGTTCTCTGAATATGTTACCAAAGGCTCCATAACTAATGTCATTCATTTTGTTTCTTATCATTGAAACTGTTGTAGAAAATCCACTTTGTTAAGAAAACAGAGAAGCGACGTCTTTATATGAGACTTCAGAAAAATGTTGTACAAGACAAACTGAACAACATCAGAGCGACATCACGACTTCCTGTAACTTTTCTCTGTCCAGCTAAACATGAGTACCTTCCATTTTCTCCTGCAGAGGATTCTGGGTAAAGTCAATCGTGCACTGACGTCCTGTGTGTGTGTTTTATTGTGCAGATGCAGCTGCAGTCGGCTCAGCAGTGAGAACTGAAGACGTCAGTCAAAGAGAAGGAAAAACAGTCAGAGCTGAGAGGTACAGCTGCTCTTCTTTTAGTACAAACACCATAAATCTGTTGCTCACAATCAAACTTTATTGTATGTTTAAGTTTGTGTCACTTTTCAAACCATCGTTACGAGTGCTTCCCAGAGACGATGAGTGAAAGAGCAAAGAGTAAAATATGAATCAAACTACAGCCACACAGACTCAAGCGTCATGTGGTGAATAACTTCCAACAGCTGGATGAATAAGATGAGTTAAAGTTTATATATTAGTCTTTAACAAGGATTTAAAAGACGACACTGATGAGGCGAGCCAGATTTCTTCAGGCAGGTCGTCCCAGGATCGAGGAGTCCTCACAGCAAACATTCAGTCGTCTTTAAGTGTGAGCTGGGAACAGTGAACAGGTTTGTGGCTGCAGCATCTCAGGATGTACACACTGACTGGGACACAAGCACCAGTTCCACTAAATATTCTGGTGCCAGTAACCTGTTAAGATGGAGCAATTTGATGTTATTTAATCAGTTTATTTTTCATCCTGCAGTTAAAATGTATCAAAACAAGATTGTGTGTCTCTGCAGATGCTGTGATCTGACACACCTGCACAAAATGTGTCAAAGTTCAATAAGTTACATTATTGTAACTGTGATGCGTTCACTGACATGTCCTGATGCTTTGCTGTTTATAAAGAGAACAGAGAGGCTCTGCTTTGTGCTTATATTCTCCTCCTGTGTGTTTGTGTGTGCAGAGTTTCTACCAGAGCCAAATGTCATCTACTCCTCACTGAAGTCGTCCACCAGTCCAACCACTGGGATCCAGCTGCTGCTCTCTAACTGGTCCCCACAGCAGCTCAGACCTGACACATTCACTGTAAACACACTGGTTTATATTCTGTTTGTTCTCCTCATGAAGGAACATGAATTCTTTGGAGTCATAGATTATGAATTTATATTTTTCTCTTATTTTAACAGCTACAGGTGTGGTTTGTAATACGATGGAGATCCTTTACTCCATTATTAAACAGCCTTCATCTACAATGTGTTAGACGTTTCTTTGAGTGAGATTATCTTGAACACAGTCATGTGTTTATATTAGTGCCCTCCAATAGAATTGGACTATTAAACAGCTCGATGACAGACTCACTGCGCATGCTCGTTAGTGCTGGTGCTTGTATTCACTGACCCACAGATTTGAAATCAGGATGTTGCTCACAGATACGAACAACATTTGTGTCTCTGAGCAGATTTTACCAACCACTGTGGAAATTCACGAGACTGTAATAAGTGCATTGATGCTTATTGCTGCTCTGTCAGCAGTGAGGGCTGGAGGCTTGTTTTCACCAGAAGTGACCACCAGAAATATCACAGTGACAGGTAACAAGTGTGAAGTCACCTGAAAGTGGACAATAGTTTAGGTGGGCATTATTTGAAAGGTTTATTTGTGTTTGTTTTTTAAAACAAACAAAAAACCTTTTCTTTAATGAGAAAGTGGCTTTTTAAGTGGCTGCTGGGTCAAGATTATGTGGTCTGTGCTGCCACCTACTGACGTTGAAGTGTAACAACACTGACTCCGCACCGCTGAAAATTCAATGTTTCCACTTTGTGAATGTGCAGCAGCTGTTTCCTGTCTGATATGGAGGAGACGTCACACTAACAGATTTAAACTTTACAAAATGTCTTCTGTAAATACTTTTTACAGGCTTGTTCACACCTGCTCATCACACAGGATCAGATTTTCACAATAAAAGCTTGTCACATGTTTTCACTGACACTGAACAGAATATGTTTTGGTTCATGTGGACGTGAGAGCGTCACACAGCTGGTCTGTGTTCTTTTTCTTACTGATTTTCAGGTGTAAATAAATTCATTTTAAGACATTTTAACTTTATGACTTCATGAAATGATGGTGATACAAATGCAAAAATTCATATCTTTGTTTTCATCCATGGATCGATCCAGACAGGTGGAAAGACTGTTCAATATTTGGAGTCACGATGGAGAAATGTTTTAACCACCAGGGTAGTGACTCGGTCACATGAATGAAAACAATAGCTAGAGCAGGGAGCGATACCAGAGTTCACTGTGAACTGGAAAAGTTCAAATCCCAATAAATAAAGCATGTTGGGGGGCGGTCGTGGCTCAAGAGTTGGCAGTTCGTCTTGTAATCGGAAGTTTGCTGGTTCGAGCCCCGGCTCCAACAGTCTCGGTCGTTGGGTCCTTGGGCAAGACACTTCACCCGTAGCCTACTGGTGGTGGTCAGAGGGCCCGGTGGTGCCAGTGTCCGGCAGCCTCGCCTCTGTCAGTGCGCCCCAGGGCAGCTGTGGCTACAATGTAGCTGCCATCACCAGTGTGTGAATGTGTGTATGAATGGGTGGATGACTGAATGTAGTGTAAAGTGCTTTGGGGTCCTTGGGGACTAAGTAAAGCGTTATACAAATACAGGCCATTTACCATGAAAAGCACAGCAGTAACAGCAGTCACACTTTGCATTGTTTTTAACACTTCAGTTCTTTGTGTGTTAGAACTCCACTAAAAAAACACGAGCAGTGGGGCTCACAGGCCGGTCGTCTCCTTCTGGTAACCGAGCTCACTGCAGGCAGACGGACAGACCCTTGAGTGGAGCGGACACTCGCTGCGCTTGGTGCTGAAACATCTGAGCCCCACTCTGAGCTTCAGCACCAATGAACCCACAGACAAAGTAATAGTCCAGTCATCATCCTCTCAGAGTGCAGGCGGCCTTGACTCTCAGTTACACCTCAGTGCTCTGAGGATGAGGTCAGCGCTCAGCTGCTGGGGCCTACAAATATGTACATTACACACTTTAAATAGAAATAAGTTTCTCATCCATCAGTCATAAAATCATTGTATAATCCACACTGATGTCTATATCACAGCCAAATGTGGGCCAAGAAATATGTATGTGTTGATTGGATGGGTTGTTACTGACATCTGGTGTTACCATATAAATATAAATAAATATATTTTCTAAGAATATTTGTAATCTGTGTTTAATAATCTTATTTTACCAGCTGTACATAACCAACACATTTTACCTTACTACAATGACCCTGTGCTATCAGAACCCTTCTTCACAATGGTTATGATTATTATTCTTTATACTGATATATTCAAAAGCTGGTGAAAATACACAGGAGGAGTCAAAAGTGCTGATCAGACCAGTCACAGCAGCAGGCTGTGTCAACTCAATGTGTTGTTACATCAGGTTACATGTAATGTCACAGCGTAGATTTCCCACTGAAGCATAAACTGGGAATGAGAAGTGAACCATCTTATTGCAGTAAAACCAGGGTTAACCCTGAAGTTACCTGGATGAGACTAAATCCTGGTTCACAGTGCAAACCTCTGATCACCGATGATGGAGGAGAAGAAAAACAAATCAGGCTGAATGTAAAACATTTGCTCTGCAGGACTGAGGTCTTTGTTATCACCACTGGGTGGTGGCACTGGTGCCTCACAGCAACAAGGTCCTGGGTTTGAATCCATCATGAATTTTACACCAAACACAACATGTTTGTCATGTATATTTGTTACAGGGCAAGTTTAAAAATTGTGTTTTGGGACTTTTTGCAATGCACTTGGTGTGTAAATGCCTCAAGTCTTAATCTCAGGATATAACTCAAAACTTTATTTATAGTACTTCTCATACAGTAAGGAAGCCACTCAAAGTGATGTACACATTAAAAGCAGAAAAAAATATACATGCATCACCTTCACTACACCCTTTCATCACCCCTCCATCCCCACTCCCACACCCAGACATCAGACACTCATCATACAGAAACACAGGAGATTAAAAAGAAACAATAAATAACATTACAAGGCTACTAAGAATAGATTAAATATAATAAAAATGGAATAAATAAATGGTGCAAAAAAGGAAATAAATGAATAGTAAATTACAATAAATAGACACACAAAACCATAAAATGGCAAACTAAAAAGAAACAGGCAGCATGATAAATAAAAGATGGTCAACAGTCTCCTGTCCTGAGGGCTCTGAAGTGCTCGTAGCATAAAAGCAAATCAGAAAGATGAGAAGGTCCTGAAACGCTAAAAAGCAGTAAATGAACCTTACAGACGACTCTGACTGGGAGTCAATACAGAGACTGTAACATTGGTGTAATTTGGGCTCTGGAGCCGAGCTTTGAAGCAGCTGCAGCAGTGACAAATTTTTTTTTTGAAAAACTAGAAAGATGAACATTGCAGTAATCAATCCTGCAGTAGATGAAAGCAGGAGTCAGTGTCTCTGCGTTGACCTGAGAGAGAGAGGCTGTTGCTACAATATTCTATAAATATGAAAATCAGTTTTAAAATATTTTTGATGCAAAATTCAAATGTGAGTTCTGGATCAAATAAGACCTGAAGGTTTTTAACCTGCTCACACAGGTTTAGTGGAAGAGTCTGAAGTTTGTTATGAAGTTTCTCTCTGAGCTTCAGAGCTATCGATACGTTTATATATTTTATATGTCAATTCTATAGTTAACCATGTTTAACTGGTTTTAATGTGCTCTCTCTCTCCTGTCATGGTGCTATGTTTCAGACCACTTCCTTTTTTGCTTCTTCATCAGGAGGAGGAGGAAGGGCAGGGTCCTTCTTGTGTTTTTTAGAGATCACAACAGGGAAAACAACAAGGATCACAACAAGTAACAAACCAAAATCTACCAGTCCACCATAATGTCCTCTAGCAACTTCATCTTTCTCCTCTCCATCTGTGGTTCCTCCTGGTGGAGCTGCAGGTGAGAAACATGTGTGAGGTGTCAGCTGATCACATCACTCAGACCAGCTGCTTTCTACAAGGTCTCATCAACACACTCAACTCTACTCACTCACCTGGAGGAAGAACTGTCAGGTAGATGATGCTGATGAGGTCAGGGTCCACATTCGCTCTCTTCCTTCGGTTTGGTTCTTTCATGAAGACACGACACTCGTATGTTCCACTATCAGCAATCGTCACATTGTTCAGAATCAAAGACACGTCTCCATCCTTCATCTGTCTGTCCTGCAGATCCACCCGATTCTTAAAAGATGGATGCTGGTGATCTGGAACAAACTGTTCATCTCTGTACATAAGGACATGTTTTGTCTCCAGGTCAGCTCTGCTCCACTCTACATCTCTGATGTTGTTGTTTGGAGCTCGACATGTCAGACTGACGTTCTGTCCAGATGCAGCTGTGATATTTTTCTGGTCTGAAAGAGGAAACAACACAGAGCAGAAACATACCGTGGAAAAATACCTTTAAATTTTTTACTTTTTTTATATTTCATTTAAAAATCCTTTATAAAGATGTGTTTAAAATGTGTAATGTTCTGTCTGCATGTTTGTCACAGTTAAATGGTTCAAATGAGCCAAACTTTAACATTAGACAGATAACTGATTCCAGACACATTGAGCTCTACTCTCTCACCTGGAGGATCAGAGACACTCAGGTAGATGCTGCTGGAGATCCATGAGCGCGTTTCTCCCATGAAGACACGACACTTGTATGTTCCAGTGTCATTAGTCATCACACCCTTCAGAATCAAAGACACGTCTCCATCCTTCATCTGTCTGTCCTGCAGATCCACCCGGTTCTTAAAAGATAGATGCTGGTTTTCTGGATCAAACTGCTCATCCCGATATGAAAGCACATATTCGTCTCCCAGGTCAGCTCTGCTCCACTCCACTACTCTGATGTTATTGTTGTTTGGAGCTCGACATGACAGAGTGACGTTCTGTCCAGACTCAGCTGTGATGTTTTTCTGGTCTGAAAGAGGAAACAACACAGAGCAGAGAGGTTAAAGGTCAGAGTGTTTAGATCAAACAAATTTTAATATTAGAAAAAGATTATTTATCCAGTTAAAAAGTCGCATTATCATAAAAACTTTGCTTTTTTAAGAGTAATCTGACCAAGAAGCCAGCAGAAAATGCAACAAATATAATAATAATATAATAGTTCTATAACGATATTTTAAGTGGCCAAAAGGGTCTTGACTGTTTATAATGTAGGCACAATAACACAGAGTCATTAAGATGCTTGAAAAACGGTTAATTTTTAACTTTTATTAATACAATCCGTTTGTATATCCTGTGCGGTAAAAGTATATTAGACGTTAAAAGATAAAAACACACTGAAATATTGGCACAGCCCCGGTGAGTTACGATTGAGGCAAGAGTGCGGCCTAACCCACGGGGAGTCATTCTCCTCCACTTTCTTGGCAGCTAGAAGCAACTTTTAGCCAAAATGCGCTGCTCCCACATTTGAGAGGAAATAAAACCCTTGCAGCGTCACGCAAAGCGGGACAGCTGATCACTGTAATCACGGCGCTGTTAGAGAGAAACGGATAAATAAGAAGAAACGGAGCAACTTGTCAAAGAGCGGCTTTCCCTCCAGCTGTGGATAAGACGAGCAGGAAGATAAACGCCAAAACGCGTTTACCACTCATTGTGTCTGAAAGAAACTCTTTCTAAAAGTATATGATTTTTAATCGTGCTGTTGGATCAATGCATGCTGGTCTGAGTAAATGTTAGTAAATAGTTTGCTCCTTTGAGCATGGTCTTCGTGGGTGAAGCCCCTCCCCCCAGCTGGAGATACAGCGTTACTGAAGTAAATGGAGATTTAAGACAGCGGCACCCGAGGCGATTAACTTTAAATCAAAACGCGGGACATGTCTTTCACGTTTGATGCGCGAGAGAAAACAAGCTAATAAAATACCTACAGTGTCGCTCAAAGCGGGACATCTGGCCACACGGCGCTGTTAGAGGGAAACTGATGAATAAGAAGAAACGGAGCAACTTCTCACCTCTAAGAGCGGCTTTCCCTCCAGCTGTGGATAAAACAAGCAGGAAGATAAACGTCAAAACGTGTTTACCACTCATCGTATCTGAAATAAAATCTTTCTGAAGCTATGTTTCAGTGGCGCTGCTGGCGGATTGTTGAGCTAATTAGTAGTTATTTTTAGACTGATGTGGGCCTTTTTTGCTTCTTCACCAGGAGGAGGAGGAAGGGCAGGGTCCTTCTTGTGTTTTTTAGAGATCACAACAGGGAAAACAACAAGGATCACAACAAGTAACAAACCAAAATCTACCAGTCCACCATAATGTCCTCTAGCAACTCCATCTTTCTCCTCTCCATCTGTGGTTCCTCCTGGTGGAGCTTCTCACCTCTAAGAGCGGCTTTCCCTCCAGCTGTGGATAAAACAAGCAGGAAGATAAACGTCAAAACGTGTTTACCACTCATCGTATCTGAAATAAAATCTTTCTGAAGCTATGTTTCAGTGGCGCTGCTGGCGGATTGTTGAGCTAATTAGTAGTTATTTTTAGACTGATGTGGGCCTTTTTTGCTTCTTCATCAGGAGGAGGAGGAAGGGCAGGGTCCTTCTTGTGTTTTTTAGAGATCACAACAGGGAAAACAACAAGGATCACAACAAGTAACAAACCAAAATCTAATCAAAGCCTAGCATAGCCTGTTATTGTGACGGACACATTTTATGAGTGAACTTGACTTAAAGCGTCTTACAGGTTTCTTTGAAAAATACTTTCTTATATCCAGGTTCTTCCTCTTTGCTGCCACCCTCCTCTCCTCCTCGCAGCGCAGGTTTGCCGCTGCTAAAACTAAACTGAGCTCCCTGAAAGGCACAGCCAATCACACTGGCCATATTTGTCACATGACGTAGGACCAGTAGAGGACGTAATTTCATTTAATTCATTCATTTATTTATTCCACACATTGTTCAACAGTGTTTCATTTCCTTCATACAAATCCTCCTTCCCATTATTATAACACCGCACCCATGGGTGAAAAGGAGCAGGAAGAAGAATACATTCTTGTTAGCACCTCCCCCCTACCTGCAATCCAATTATTCTTACATGAGGGCGCCAACAATCCAAAAAACCCTCTAACATGTATCTTTATGTAACAATGCAAACATTTTTCCTTCCACATTTAGCCCAAATTACTTTCATGTTCTTCATATTGATTCATCCTTTTAAGTATCTAACACATTTTAAAACTGTGCATATTTGTACAGCTCTTAAGATCATCTTGAAGAGAATCCATATTCTTACCCTTAACTGTCGGACACATTTGCCTTTGTGTGGTCCTACCAAACTGATGCTTAAAATCAAACTTCCTTCTACTGTCCCCACTTCCTGAACACAATATAAACAATCTTTGTACCTTGTACTGGAATCGGAATCGTGAAAATCTTATCAATACCCATCCCTAGTGGGGACATGTCCCTTCTGTCCATGTCAAATTTACACCCTGTCAGGGATCAACTTTCAGTGACTATTGAAGCATGAACTTAACTCTGAATGTTTCAGGACCGTGTTGAATCTATTCCATGAAGAATTAAGACAGTTTTGAAGGAAAAGGGGGTACATCCAAGGTGTATAATAAAGTGGCCAGTTAGTGTATTGGCGACTGTCAAGCCTTTCAGTCGCCGAGCAGCTGAATAGGGGAATAATGTTGACGCGCCCGCTGTTTAAAACGTAAGTCAAAGTTCCAGGTTAAAACTCCTTTATTTGTTATCAAATCCTTAAAATCCGTAGAAAAACAGTGATCAAAAACATTCCAAGCTTGAGCGGTCAGCAAAAGTCGACTTCCCCCATCACCCACTCATTCACAAAATTTCCCTCGGGCCATGAACAGGTGATATAGCAATCACTATTACTGACACCACGTGACCCAAAGCTACGCCTATCCACAACATTCGGGCCCCTAATTATTACATTTTTACAGTAATAATTACACATCCAACACCATAACTCACAACACACACTTCATCATATCACAGACACCCAGTGAGACAACATAACATACTCAAAAGTCCACCAAAGTTATTTTCTCATGTCTTCTCTTCTTTTCTTCTGTCTGCACATGGTCAGTCAGTCATAGGCCAGAGGTTACCAGCACTTAGCCTAAATATAGTCAGTCTGTGATGTACATCTCATAACATTAAAGTCAATTCAAAGTTAGTTATGTCACACTGTGTCAAAAAAAATGCCATAGTCATGGGTCAGAGGCCTCTTGAAGAAGGCATATCTTTGTTATGGGTCTGCACACATGGCTGGTTGGGGTCTTAATCCAGACCTGATGCACAAGCCCCTTTTCATCTGGTGCAGCTCCGGTGACTCTCCCAATGATCCAGGAACCACGAGGTGCAGAATCATCCACTATAAGGACCACATCTCCAGGAACAACGTTACGTTTAATCCTTCCCCATTTCTGGTGTTGCTGAAGTTGTGGCAAATACTCTTTAGTCCATTTTTTCCAAAACAGGTCAGATATATATTGAACTTGCCTCCATCGTTTACGTGCGTAGAGATCGTCCCTCCGGAACAGGCCAGGTGGTAAAGACGGGTTGGACTTGAGAAGAAGGAGATGGTTTGGTGTTAAGGCTTCCAAATCATTTGGATCGGTGGATTCCAGCGTAATGGGTCTACTGTTGAGGATCGACTCCACTTCACAAAGAGCAGTTTGGAGCCCTTCCTTGTCCAAATGCTGTGTTTGGAGAGTGGAATTAAGGACCTTTCTGACAGAAGGAATCAACCGCTCCCATGCTCCGCCATGATGCGATCCAGTTGGAGGATTAAAGATCCATTTCACTCCCTTCAAAGACACAGCATCAGAGATCTTTTCCTGATTCCACTGTTCCATAGCTCGTCTCAGCTCGCGGTCTGTGCTAGTCCCATTGTCTGAGCGCAGTTCTTGTACCTGACCTCGTCTTGCGATGAAACATCTTGAGGCATTAATGAAAGACTGTGTCAAGAGATGAGGCAACCTCAATATGTACTGCTCTAATTGCCAAACAAGTAAAAATAACACCATAGCGCTTCACAAGACTTCTCCCACGCTTCACTTCAAATGGACCAAAATAGTACACTCCAACAAAGCCAAATGGGGGTTTCTCAGGGGTCACTCTGCTTTCAGGCAAGTCAGCCATCTGCTGCTGGCCTGCAGCTCCATGAAATCTTCTGCAGGTCACACACCTCGACATGATAATAATGAATAATAATAATAATAATGGATTGGATTTATATAGCGCTTTTCAAGGCACCCAAAGCGCTTTACAATGCCACTATTCATTCACTCTCACATTCACACACTGGTGGAGGCAGCTACGGTTGTAGCCACAGCTGCCCTGGGGCAGACTGACAGAAGCGAGGCTGCCATATCGCGCCATCGGCCCCTCTGGCCAACACCAGTAGGCAAGTAGGGTAAAGTGTCTTGCCCAAGGACACAACGACCAGGACAGAGAGCCCAGGGATCGAACCGGCGACCTTCCGGTTACAGATACGATTCCCAAACCCCTGAGCCACGGTCGCCCTTGATGCTTCGAATCAAAGTACCAGCACCAGGAATCCAGTATTTTTGATGCAGCTTTGAGAGTATGTGGTTCCTTCCACCAT
The DNA here is from genome assembly GCF_057381845.1 of Rhamphochromis longiceps. NCBI lineage: Eukaryota > Metazoa > Chordata > Actinopteri > Cichliformes > Cichlidae > Rhamphochromis > Rhamphochromis longiceps. The sequence continues at coordinate 22,807,323 of NC_140559.1, read as the reverse complement.
GACCCACCTCTTTATGAATGTGCTGTAGAATGAGATTAGAAATGTGAAGCTCTTTAGCGATTATGACAGGACGCTTGGAATCTTCTGACATGACAGCCCTACTGAGACGTCCGCCAACCCGCAGCACATCATCCTCCAAAACAGGATTCAACTTATATATGTGGCTGATTCGTTTCACAGACTCTCCCCTTTGGAGACGAGAAATTTCTTTGGCATAACTTTTCCTCTGACAGAACTTAATTATTTGCATCTCAGTATCCTCAATCTCTCCCAATGAAAGAAAGCCATGCCGGAAATAAACCTTATGTTGAGCATCTTCAGACTGAATTGTATCAGATGCAGACTGGAAATGTATCTTCTTGCGATGCAATAGCAATGTCTTGAACCTCAAAATCCAACACATCACCCTGATGAGACAAGTCCAGGATGAGGCACGATGGATTAAAAGGGTCAGAGGATAATCATCATCGTGTGCTTGTAAGACCTCAATGGCAGCAGCCACCTTCACTTCAGGATCTTCATGTGGAAGTTCCTGCAAGTTTTCTGGGTTCACAGGCCAATTGTTCTCTGGCTGTGTAAGAAATGCAGGACCAGATATCCATTCAGTGTCACATAAAAAGGTCTCTGCCTTCATACCTCTGGAGGCAAGGTCCGCAGGGTTGTGTGGTGTTCACATTCCTCCATTGGGAGGCACTAGAAGCCTTGAGGATTTCTGACACTCTGCTCGCCACAAAAGCACGGAACCTGGAAGTCTCATTGTTTATATATTTCAACACTGCAGTGCTGTCCGTCCAAAAGACAGAGTTTAAGAGAAAGTCCATCTTGAACTGCTGTTTCCATAGCTTGTCCAGTGTGACAGCAGAAACTCTGTTGGCAGTAACTGTTGCCAAACATCCTGGCCTTCCACAGCATTCTCGATTAAGTGGCCCATTCACTGTCCAGCCAAGCACAGTCCTAATGGCAAAAGGTCCATCACCGACACTCCGGATGACCTCCAAAGGTTCTAGAGCTCTGGGCATATTCATGCCAATCAAAAGCTCAACATTGGCCTTACTTTCTGGCAAATGAACATGCTTCAAATGTGGCCAGTCATCCAGGTCCTGTTGATTTGGGATGTTACCAATATCTACAGGCATTTTATGCTGAGTGAAGAGGTTAGGCATATCACAGTACATGTCACTGTCCAATCCAGCAACTTCAAGTTCAGGTACAATGAAACTGTCCACCACTTTCTCCTGTCCCATGGTGCGTGGGAGAATCTTTGTCCTCCTCCCAGCAATATTCAGCTTGTCCATAAGACCCACTGTACAAAAGGATGCTGAACTCCCATGGTCCAGAAAGGCATACGTTTCCACTATTCTTCGACCACTCTTTGATTTTACTTTAACTGGCACAATGGCAAGCTTACAGTCCTGTTCACCGGACCCAGTAAGACCACTAGTCTGGATCGTAACAGTGTTGTGATGATCTTGAGCCCCTGTCTGATTCTGTCTCTCGACATCAGAGACTGTTGTGGCGAAGCTACTTCCTTTAGCTCTTAGGTGAGGAGAACGTTTCCCTCCATTGCTGCCCTTGACTGCTAGATGTGTTGCTGGAACGTCACATAGATTTCCAAAGATGGGATCTGTTGCAATTTTAACTTGACGCTCAAGGAAGGAAACAATGTCAATGAATGCAGCTCTGCGATGTTGCCTCTCCTGAATGTCACATGCTACTGTTCGCCATTTGTCTTTTAACTTATATGGCAGTCTTCTAATCACAGCAAGCATATTGGCAGGTGTATTTAATTCAGAGAGATCATCAATCTCTTCCATTGCATTGCAGCATCCACGTAAGAACAAACAATATGCCTGAAGAGCTTTTCCATCTTCTGATCTAATCAGTGGCCATGAGTGAACTTTGTTCAAATAAGCAGATGCAATCACATGTCCATTCCCAAAGTGCTCATACAGCAGAGTCTTTGCCTTTACATATCGAGCACTTCCAGACATATGTTGACAGCTTTTAACAAGTTCATTGGGCTGCCCCTTGGTGTACTGTGCAAGATAATGCAGGCAGTCGCCAGCATCACCAGTCTTTGCTTCTATGACCTGTTCAAACGAGCGCATAAAGGCCTGAAAATGTAAAGGGTCACCATCAAAGGTTTGAATCTCCCTTTTGGGCAGTGAAGAAAGACTTTGCTGATGGACCAACATACAAGTTAATTCATTTTGTTTTTCCATAATGGACAACAGATTTTCATTGGCTACTGGAAGAGCAGCTTGTGGCTTAGGCAAAGGTCGAATTGATCCAAAAGCGTCAGAAGGCCCCATAAGAGCTGGTGCAGGCCTTTCCCTTTTCATATTCTGTTGCACTGTTTTTACTTGAAGCTCTGCATTCCCAGTGATTGCGTTTCCTTTTGTAAGCGTCTGAGGAACAAAAGTCTCTGTATCCGCATTAAGAATTTCAAGGCTGTTTCCCTTTGTTTTAAAATATGATTCCATTCCATTAGATTTCCGTGAAGCGACGCTCCGCATAGTGGATCCAGTTCTCAGCACGTTCACCTTTGCAACAGTTGCAGCTATATCTGCTTCAAGCTGAAGTTGTTCTTTCTTTCTCCTCAATTGTTCCTCTTGTTCTTCAAGAGAGTGTTTTTCTTTCAGCATATGTTGACGTGCGAGCAAGGCGGCCATTTCAGCTTCTGCCCTGAGACGTGCAGATGAAGTAGATGATACTCTTGAGCTTGACCTACTGCCTTGATTTGACACACTGTCGGATGGCAACACGTCATCATTAACATCATTCTGAGGATTAAGAGATGATTGAGGTTCTTTTCCAGTGTGCTCTCGCACCTCCATTTCTCCTCCCAGGGAAGTTTCCTGTGACTGCGCTTTGTCAGATGATGGCCTCCCCGAACGTTTATCAGTTTCAGAAAGCCATATCTTAACATCCTCCATAAACCCTTTATTGTATTTAGCGATGCTTGAGAACCATGTATTTTGTTTATCTTTCTCATCAAATGAGATTAGAGAAAGTAAAGATTCATGCAATGCACTGGCATCCTTAAACAGGTGTGTTAACTCATCAAACTGTTTTTTGACTTGTGAATGATTTTTATCATCTTTCATTAGCTCTTTAAGAGACATAATAACACTTTTCATTTTGTTTACATGCCTTTTCCGATCTGTTTGGATGGTTTCGATTTTGTTTGCAAGAGCTTTCTCAGTGAGGGAAGTTATTCTTTTATCCTTTTCAGTTTTTCCAACAATAGATGCAGCCTGTGATCCACTCATTTTAAGCATTCAACATAAGCAGCATGCCAAAATCCAAAACAAAGGCAACAGCAATTCCTTCAAACTCAGTTGAACGCCTGCAGAGCCACAACTCACACACACCAAATCCAACAGCAAACGTAGCGGTGGGCGTGTCACAAAAACATCTTCGTATGGTCAGAATCCAAACTGCGTTCAAACAAACAACACGCAGCACAAAAACACAGTTTACATACCACCGTCGTCTTCTCCTTATCTGCCAGACTAGCCGCTTTTACGGGTGTAGTGGTGGCGGTGTGTGGGCTCGCGTCGGCGTTTATTCAGCGCTGATTGCGGGACGCTCCATTGCCGTCGCACATTTTTGCTGACAAATATTGGCGACTGTCAAGCCTTTGAGTCGCCGAGCAGCTGAATAGGGGAATAATGTTGACGCGCCCGCTGTTTAAAACGTAAGTCAAAGTTCCAGGTTAAAACTCCTTTATTTGTTATCAAATCCTTAAAGTCCGTAGAAAAACAGTGATCAAAAACATTCCAAGCTTGAGCGGTCAGCAAAAGTCGACTTCCCCCATCACCCACTCATTCACAAATTCCCTCGGGCCGTGAACAGGTGATATAGCAATCACTATTACTGACACCACGTGACCCTACGCCTATCCACAACATAGTGTATGTGCTGCACATCACTGACATCGCTCATTATTAAAAGATAACAGCCAGTAGGTGGCAGCAGAGGAGCGTCAGTTTGTCCAACACAGATGGTTTTCATCTTACCTTAAATGTCACAGGAGGACCAAAACTGTAGATACGAGGTTAGAAGTGAAAACAAACTCCAAAATCACTGCCGTGAATCTAATATAATCTAAATATTAAAAAAAGATCATGAACACTGATATCTCTGAGATCATGAACATGTAAGTTTAGTGGAGCCTTAACAAAACTGTTTGTGATGCAGTTGGTAAAACATCATTTCACTGACATCACTTTAACATGAGATTTGAAGCAAGGACGTCTCATTTTGACTCCTGTCTCTTCCTCACCTCATCGTATGTGGTGGGACACGAGGAGAAGGGTGGAAAAAATAAATAGCATGAAGCCTTTTTATAAATGCTTGTCATATTCAGAGGCATAACATTGATCTTTTATTAATTTTCATTCATTCAGAATATATATATAACCTCAGATGGAGATTTGACTCTCATTTCACTGTGAGTCATTGTGAGACAGAGGTGAGAGTTAATGTGGATACAGCTGTTTGTCTACAACACAGACTTCATTTTGTTTAATATAAATCTAATAAAAAATGTAGAAATAACAATAAACTTTGTTAAAATCAGTTTAAGAGAGAGAAATATTTAGTCTCCATCCACAGATTTGGTTCTTCAGCTACAACCAAGTACTGTCTGTCTAACTGAGACACAGAGGCTGATGTGAAGAACTCTGTGGTTTGCCGATAAACCACAAACTCTCGGAGAACAAATGACTCAGTGCTTTCTTAACAAATACAACATTTGTGGTCCTGGATAGAAAATATTCTAGTCAGTATGTGACACCGTCAAACCACAAACTGATCATGATAGAAGTGAAGTCCTCTGTTTGATGTGCTGTTTAACAGGGACGCCCCCGAGAAAATCTCGGTAAGAAATGAGACACTTGTGACTGCTCCACATCAGGACCTGCCCAACATGATCAAAATATGTTTGAAAACCAAATTCTATTCCTAAGTTTTTAAATCAGAATAAGTTCTTACTACTTTTGTCTTATTTCTTACTCAGATGTTCTCATTTTATGCTTCTCTTCTTACATTTTTACATGTCTTCAAACATTTTAAACTGTTTTAATTATTTGAAATGTACAGCACTTTGGCCAAGAGTTGCTGTTTTAAATGTGCTGTTTAAATTACATTTTGACATTCTGCAATTAAATGACAAAACTTACATTAAATAGCAAGTAAAGATGCAATATGACACTACACACACATCTGAGGCCCCTTTTGGCCCATAATCATGTAAAATAACAATAATAATAATAATAACAACAACAACAACAGAGTCAGCAGTTTAATTCCCTACTCATAGGTCTGCATAGTGATGAATCCTTGAGCAACAAACTGAACTCTAAGCTTCCCCTGATGCATCTATTGGAGTGTGAGTGTGTAAAATGCAAAGCAAGGCAGTCAGGTATGGGATGATGCTTTCAAATGTGTGTGTGAGAGTGGGTGAATAAGCAAACTGACTATGAGTGCTCAGTAAGAGTACTCCTTTCCCTCACCTATGGTCACGAGCTCTGGGTAGTGACCAAGGATGATACAAGCAACGGCACTTAGTTGCTTTATGGGCTGATTCTTTTTCCGAGATGGGGTGAAGCTCTCGGTCATTCAGAGGGACTAATGATGAAGGCTTTCCTACTGAGCATTCACAGAACTTTCAAATACTCTTTTAAATGTCCAAAACAACTCCTGTCCTACCAGGAGGAGGCCCTGGGGCAGACTCGGGACTTGTTGGAGGGATTTTATCTCTTGTCTGGTTTGAGAACACCTCTGTGCTCTCCCTGATAAGGTGGCAGAGTCTGGCTTCTTTGCTATGACTGCTAGCCCCGTGAACCAAACCCTGGAACAATGGAGTCAGGTATCCTGATATATATTTTCTTTTTTTCACCCAGAAATAAAAAGAAAATGAAAATAAAATGGATGCATAGATGCAAATCTCATCAAGTGACCCAGTAAATAAATAGTGCAATAATAATCTGGGTAGTTATTTTAACGTCTGTCTAAATGAAAAGGGAGAGAGCCGTAACTTTGTGATAGCAAACACCACAGTGGGCTAAATTTCAGCGTTGAGCTCTACGTCCTTTGGTTCAACAGGAATCAGTGGTTTCTGTTGTACCTCATCATGATGATCAGTCCTGCAGGCCGCGTTACTTTCTCTATATTCTATATTGTCTCCTCTTCTAGAAACAAATCTAGCTGGACATCACTCTGATGTGCTGAGCTTCACATAAACACATCCCAGTTTCAGAGTGGAGCAGAGCAGGGCTGACCTGTTACAACACTGGGATGAGCAGCATCTTTTAAGAACCGGGCAAATCGTCAGTTTGTGGTGCGATTTGTGTCGTGCTCGCTTTTGTGATCTTGTGAACTGAAAAAGAAGAATTCCCCACTTCCTCCTCATCATGTTCAGAGTTAGTTTTTCCAATCCTGCCCCACTTAAAAGATCAAAGTCAACAAATCAGCAGACAGATAGATCAAACTGCAGTTAACATGCAGTCACATCTATAAACATCACATGAAGCCAGAATATTATGCAGACGTTAAATTAGCTAAAATATTTTATTTTTTCAGTTCCCAAACATTTTAATGATAAAGCATCTGAAATATGACATCAAAACATCTGGAATAATAATTTGAACCGAATAAGCAAAACAAATATTTACCATCCTACAGACATGCATGAGCATGTTTGTGCTGTTTCTCTGCTCTGTTTAAATGTGCTGGTGGAACAATCGCAGTAATTATCACAAATCATTAGCAATAGTCATTACAAAGCTATATCCTGGATTCACATTCAGCCACAGAAGAAACAAGAAGGCTGCAGTCGTCATAAAACATTCAAAACGTCTCAGTAAGAAACATGATTTGTGTTGTTAGCTTAAAGGAACAAAGTCTGCAGGTTTTAAATGCAAAACTCCATCAGAAATCACACCATAAGAGCTCTACGCATTGAAATAACCTGCCCACAATCAGAATCAGGAAAGATCTGATCTGGATCTAATGCTGCAGTCATGCTGACTTATAGTAAAACTTAAACTAAACTAAACTTTAGTTTAGTCCTGCTGTGACTCTTGTTAATCCCAGTTCTTTAGTATTCTTAGGGCCAAGAAAGAAACGGCTCAAAAGTGGTCTTTTACTTTAAAATGATCTTTAATTTACATATTCGGGAATATGGAGACCTGAACACATGAACACACAAGCTCAGGTCTGAAGCACAAACAGCTTCACAAAAGGCAAGAACACTTTGCTTTCATTTTATATTCAAGACAAACTGAGGAGTTGCACCAAGTTTCAAGGTCAAGTTTCTTTATTTGTCATATGCATAGTCATACAAGTATAACACACAGTGAAATGTAGCCTGACACGCTCCTCGACATGTGCAAAAAAAGGGGGGGGGGGGGGGGGGTAGAGGAAGAACATATATATATATATATATTAGTATGTAAATTGGGTGAATGTGCAGTAGTAGCAGCAAGCAGGTGAATTCTGTACATTAATATGAATAGACCTCTGACTGTTTTACAGGATAGACAATATTAACATATTTAAAATTAAAGGAATTTGAAATGTACATTGTGCCTGGGTTTAGAGTGTCTGGAAGAGAGTCCTGTCTCAGTCAGTTATAGATGATGTGAGAGGGCGGGTGTGTGTGTTTAGGGCACGGATGGCTTGGGGATAGAAGCTCCTCTTGAGTCTCTCTGTCCTTGCCCGGATGATGCGGAACCTTCTACCAGATTGCAGAAGTTGGAACAGTTTGTTGCCAGGATGGGACGGGTCCTTCAGTATCTGCGCTGCTCTAGTCCAGCATCTCCTGGTGTAGGTGTCCTGAAGCGGGGGGAGAGCAATCCTGCAGCAGCGTTCTGCTGTACGGATCACTCTCTGGCTCTTAGAATCAAATTTCAAAATGTCATTCATTCATTAATCACAGTTAAAAATTATTCAGTAAAGACGCACCAGAGTTCTGTGCAATTCGATCCGTGGAGGAGGTTGAGTGGGTTTTATGCAAATTGAAATGTTGGTGGTTTGATTCCTGACCTCTGGAGTGTCAGATACAGAAGCCTGAGTTGCCCTGATTCATTGATCTGAGTGTGAGAGTGTGTGAGGCTACATAAGTAACAGTCCATGTGAGACTTAATGTTGTATGAGGCTGCTGTTTGCATCATCTTGGTGACACTATGGTTTCAGAACAGCTGGCAGCTGGTTCAACAGAAGGAAGATCCTTGGATAATTTTCTTTTTTGCAGTTTTGCAACAACAAGAAGAGCAGCAATGAATACAGGAAGTAACAAAAAAGAAGCTATCAGCCCATAACGTCCTCTACTGACTCCATCCTCCTTCCCTCCATCCTCCTTCCCTCCATCCTCTGTGTCTCCTCCTGTCTGACCTGCAGGTGAGAAACAGGTGTGAGGTGTCAGCTGTCAGGTAGGTGATGAGTGAAGAACAGAACAGAATCCATTTCCTCTTCAAACTGCTGTCAGACATTATCTACTGCACTCTGATCACATCACTCAGACCAGCTGCTTTCTACAAAGTCTCATCAACAACATCTTTAGAAACAAACATCAACAAGCAGGAAGCAGCTTCACCTCTGATCACACACACACTCAACTCTACTCACTCACCTGGAGAAACATTTAAGCTGATGGTGGTGATTGGCTTAGTCTTCAGATGAGCTCTCTTCCTGCGGTTTGCTCCTCTCACGAAGACACGACACTCGTATGTTCCAGTGTCATTAATCGTCACATTCTTCAGAATCAAAGACACGTCTCCATCCTTCATCTGTCTGTCCTGCAGATCCACCCGGTTCTTAAAAGATGGATGCTGGTTGTCTGGAACAAACAGATCATCCCGGTACAAGAGGACATAATCTGACTGCAGGTCAGTTCTGCTCCACTCTACCACTATGATGTTCTTATTTGGAGCTCCACATGTCAGAGTGATGTCCTGTCCAGACTCAGCTGTGATGCTTTTGTGCCCTAAAAGAGAAAACAACACAGAGCAGAGAGGATACAGATGTCTAAGTATAACTGTTCACTTTTATAGCTGCCCCCCCAGTCATCTTTTTGCCTTTGTTGTGACGATAGTTTACATCATAGCACAGAGGGAAAAGCTCATTTGCTGCCACCTTAAGTGGTGCGATATTGATTTCCGCCAGTAGGTGGCTCAGAAAAATGAATTATTGGCAAAGTAATCCCCTACAGAAGTAATGCAGGGCAGTTATTGTAATGGAAGCTGCCAGTAACACAGAACTGCTGTTTTGCTGGTTCAAGTGACAGCAGTATACGATATTACATTCATGTAAAGTTGATACTTATTTAAAGTGACATGTTTGAAGTGTAATTCCTGTTTATAAGGCCTTTAATGAGACCAAATAAAGAAGTTAATTCATATTATCCGTGGGTAACGCTAGTAACGTTTGTGTGCTAGCTAAGTGATGTTAATCTCCTGCATTAGACTGTGTAACCGTGCTGTTCCATCAGAAATGTGATAGAAAACAATTTGGTTTAAGTTAAAGTTATAAGATATGTTTTAGCAAACCAGCCAGTACATCTTATGTTGTGTATTATTAACTGGTTTATTATCTATAAATTAATCTGATTACTAAAGTTCTATTACATGTAATCCCTAAAAAAAAAGTAACGTGGCCAGTTATTGTAATGGAAGCCATGAGTAACACTGTACTGCTGTTTAGCTGTGCTTCATAGCATCCATCCATCTGCTTCAGCTTATACTTTTCATTGGCGCTGGAGCCTGTCCCCGTGTTTCATAGCAATAAATCTCAATGTGCACCTGGATGAGCCTTGTCTTCCTTCAGTGTGTAACGTACACACTGGATCTATCACATCAGGCTAAAGGGTCACCAGACACACCACAGACACGAACACACACACATGTTTATGCCAGTGTACCATCACAGTGCAAAATATTCAAAATAAATATAAATAGATATTCAACTCCAGCTTCTGTAAACCTTCATTTCTTCGCAAACAGAGTTTGCCTGAATTTTTTCCACCTTAAGAAAAAAATATGTCTATTATTTATTGTAACGCTGTTTTGTGAATTTAACTAAAAGTAGGCAAAAATACATTTTGTTTAAAAAGTCAGAATATGTTTTTATTCCATAGGAGAAAAAAAATACAGCTGCTGCAAAATAAAACCAAGACAGTGATGTTCATTTGAGTCCTGTGGCTGATCAGTTAGTGTGACCACTGTGGGACATCAACATGCTCTCAAGGTGATGATGAGCTTTTATTTCTGGCATATGAAACAAACCAATATACACACACACATGCCTGCATAATATGTACGCACATACACACAACGTAGTACACACGTTTATCACTACACCACGATCAATACTTGATTCACCATCAGCACTTTTAAGGACTCAAAAGAAAAACATCTATGTATAAATTAAAATAAAGCTAGGATTCAGCTATAATTTATATAGCACCCTCAAGGATTGACGTACGCACGATGTAGTTATAAAACAGGGTTTATTACGGTGGCCCTGAGAGGCCAAACGGACTGCAACTTCAGAAAACACTTGCAAAAAGAAAAATGCTGCAAAAAGGAAAACGCTGCAAAAAGAAAGACGCTGCACTGCAACTTCAAGAAAAACGCTGCACTGCAAAAAGAAAAACGCTGCAAAAAGAAAAGCGCTGCAAAAGCACACAAAGCACAACGGAAATAGGAAAAATGACAACGGAAATGTTCCTGGGGAGACAATAACCCGACGGACCAGCTGCACGAACCAAAACATGCTGTCACTACCCGATCCGTACCGGAAACCCGATCGGTACCCCGCATGCGCAAATCTTACGTCACTTCCTCTCTTTGCCAACATTGCGACATTCAATATATTTGAATGATTTTTATACAAATATTTTGGTTGGATTTTCATACCTGGCTTTATTCCAGTGGGATTCAAATTACCCCATTTACCTTAAATATGATAATGTTTGGAGTGTTTTTGAAAGAAAAGAAAGCTAATTATGGTGTTAATGTGTTATTAATCTTGTGTAAGTATTTTATACATAAATGTCGCTTTTTTAAGATTAAACCAACACTGGCTCACTGGAAAAACGACCTAAACCTGTTGGTTAAATCTTTGACTTTAGTTAAAAAGAAAAAGGCTGCTTTTTTTGTTTCCTTTGTAGAAGATTTTGATTTAGTGAGTTAATAATCTGTTAATTTATGTGACCCCATCTTTATATTTTATTTTCACTATATATGAAAGTTGCTAATATGTAAGAAATGTTTATTCTCTGAATCTGTAATATATGGTGCATTTTGTTTGTATGTTTATATTACTAATAAAAAAATAAAAAAATATATTTGAATGATACGGTTAGCGCCCAGTTAGCTCCTAGCATTTCTCAGCAGCTCTGCCTCCTTTTCGACTACCAGGACATTTAAACAATGAATAATCCGTATCCGCAACAAATTTTTGCTTTTCTCCTCAACAGAAAACGTCCCCCGATTGAACAACAGCGCCGTAAAATAAGAAGAATGGTGCCTAATGACAGAGTTAATAATACAGACTTTATAATATGTCACGTGAAGATTCAGCAGCCAGATGAAGTGTTTACTGGCAATTGACAGTGATAGCGGACATTATCATCACTTTTCCAACAATCCTCTCCACACAGACAAGCATAAACACACTCGATTATCACTAAATCAAATTTAACACACGTTTGTAATGACGCTAATTCAGTTTTTAATAGGGTTTATTCGCTCGGTCAGCAGGTGGCGGTATCCTCGTACACTGGGGAGTACACTGCCATTAAACGAACAGAAGAAGAAGAAAACATCTGCACATGCGCGGTACGGATCGGGTAGACTCGATTTGTACGGTCTGACTTTGCACATGCGCAGTAAGGATCGGGAGTCCCGATCCGTCACTATCTTTTAATTTTACCGTACCGATCGGGTTTCCGGTACGGATCGGGTAGTGACAAGTGACAGTACGGTCAGACTTTACACATGCGCAGTAAGGATCGGGGAGTCCTGATCCATAACTATCTTTTTATTTTTCGTTTTTGTCTACATTGTACTGAAATGCTTCATTATTGCAAACATTTTAAGATATACTTGTTATTCTTAACATCTTAACAGATACTCTGACCTTTAACTATCGTAAAACGCTATGACCGGAAGTAGAAACCTTTCGCGCATGCGGGGTACCGATCGGGTTTCCGGTACGGATCGGGTAGTGACACATGCTAACCAGTGCGCTAGGACTGGGACACGCTTCAAAGAAGTAGAGGAGAGGTAAATGTGTTGTAATCTCATGATTCTAATAATACTACAGATATCTGGAATATACATTCAAAGGTAATTCTAACAAAGATAATGTTTAATGTAGCCTTAGAAATTAAGCTTTCCGTTGTCTTTTTTCCTATTTCCGTTGTGCTTTGTGTGCTTTTGCAGCGCTTTTCTTTTTGCAAGTGTTTTCTGAAGTTGCAGTCTGTTTGGCCTCTCAGGGCCACCGTAGTTTATTCTGGTCTTGACAACCCGTGAGAACTGCTCACGGACAAAACAATAAAACAAAAACATCACATCAAAATGCGCTCTTGTACGTAGTGTCAAACAATCAAAAATCCTTAATTACAGAAAATAAAACATTTAAAATACACAAACCTCGTGAGCTGACATCCAGGAGGTGCTAAATAGTCCTTTATGGCCTTATTGCCTTATCTTCCATCTTCTTTGTCAATTATTTCCACTCTTCAAACGATATTTTCTCCATGTGTGGAGCTGCCTGTGAGCTGCAGCATGCAGACACCATGTGCGCTAGCAAAAGAAAAGTGGCTGGGTGGAGACCCAAACAGCAAAGCTGTACCCTACACAGTTCACAACCAGAGGGCGCAAAGGAACAAACCCCAAAGTCTTAACAAATATCAAATACAACAAACATCAAATGCAAAAGACCGTTACATCTACCATCTAATTATATCCACCGTTTCATTATTCTCCCAAAAGGTTTCAAAGAGTTTTTTTATGGAATATCACCTGAACATTAGTAAACTTGTTCCACAGTTTTACTCTACAAATGGAAATAAAAAAAACTGTTGTTAATGCATTAGGATTAACAACAGTTTTCTTTTCCCCCTACCTCAGCGTAGGGGGAAAAGTTAAACTTTTTTAAAGTTTAATTTTTCCTCAGGTTACAGTCCTCTTCTCTGTCAAAAAACATCTTTTGCTAGCATTATATCTGGTTCAGCTTTATACATGATTTGTGCAGTTTTATATTTTATGAGGTCCATGGACTTTGAGGTACTTGACTTCAAAACAGAAAGTTAATGTGCAAATGTGTAAATTCAGCCTAAATAACAATCCTGACAGCTGTTTTCTGAAGTTTACATAAACATTTATATGTTGCCCCAGGCTTTACCACTGTCCTCTAAGTGTGGCAAATCTAAGTGTGCATTGCAAATCCCTACTTCACCGTAGTGAAGTAGGGATTTGCAATGCAAATTCTATTAGTTATCAGTGTTTATGTTAGATTGTGTTTTTCATTGTCAAACTCAGACATTTTGTATCAAAGACATTATTTATTTACAACATTATTTATCAACATTTTGCTCTTGAGAACTCGTTTCTATCTGTTTAGTAGTTTCACAGTTATGACTGAAGAGTTTATTTTAAATGAGCTCCTGGATCTGTGAGTTTCCCTCTGTGGATAAATAAAGTGTTTATCTAAATACCTGCCTGTGTATGTGTACACCTTTTAGTACATCTAAACACTAACATCCACTTTCTCACATGACAGAAGAGGTTTGGTGTCAGGAGACCTGTGTCCTCTGTGTGAGCAGCTCACATAAACTGATAGGATTTTAAAATCAAACTCACCTGCACAGGTAAACCCCACGAAGGAGACAGACAGTAAAGTCCAGCAGATCCACGGAGATGTTACAGCAAACATGTTTTATGAAGCACACTCGGAGTGCATCCACGGGTTTATGTTGGGAGTCACTCCTCCTATTTCTAAGGCACAGCCTCCACTATGTCACTGCTACGTCACAGTCGCTCTGTTTAGTGACTGTCACTCTGTGACATAGTGTTTAAAAAAGTGTGGGCTTGAAACGTTACGGACAGCATTGTTTGACAGACTTGAAAGCAGATTAGCTAAACAACAGCTAGCTAATGAACTTAATGACACCACACTTTGATAATATAATGTAAATATGATATGAGCTTCAGGAAACATTCAAAGTGCTTTTATTTCTGTTTCTATATTCAAATATTGTTCTTTTAATATACTGGCACCACTACATTTATGTGAAAGCTGAATTATAAGAGTAAGTAAACTTTTCAAGCTCTGATCAGCTGTATGCTTCTGATAAAATGTGATATATTAAATATTCCTTTACTGTGAATCATGTCATATCATAACTGTTTTAAATCAGATGAAGAAGAGACTTAAACAGGCTGATTGTTGCTAAATCGAGCACATACACACAGCAGGACTGTCGAATGTGAAAATCCACGTTCGCCCACTACACACGCATGCGCACAGAGCATTCTCTGAGCAATTTTCAAATACCGTAAATCCCGGACTACAGAGCGCACCTGATTAAAAGCCGCATGCTCTAATTTTAGAAAGAAAATCAATTTTGTACTCGTACAGGCTGCACCGGATTTTAAGCCGTATACGTTTCACTTGTAATATGAGATATTTACACAGAAATATTACACGTGAGGATTTTTAACGTTTAATTTAATCCATAAGGTAACAAACGTTATGGTAACATACAAAAATACATACTGCAAATGCTTTTTTTCCTCGAACAGTGCCTGTAACACGGCTACCTTTAAGTATACGTACTATCAGTAACACACAGATTACGTTGCTTATGGTTTTTCTATGGAACAATGCACAAACAACATTACAACGTCTCTTAACAACCGGTAAAAATATATACCGTATATATACTACTTATCACTTTTATTGGTCTACTGTTACCAGGCAAAATGTTTTTGAAAAGAAATATGCATTAGCCGCACGTCAGTATAATGTTCACAGTGTGGGAAAAAAGTAGCGGCTTATGACCCAAAAATTACGGTAATGAAAGAATGACAATTTTGCAGATTGTTGTTCAGTTTGACACTTATATTTTTATTTCTTTTTACTTTTCATATTTATACAGATTATCTCTCGTTGTCTGCAAGTCCTTACAAATTTTGAGGAAACTTGACACGTAGAGGACAGTTTATTAATTAACTTTCTTAGCTTCTGTTTGTTCTTACTGAACTTTTGAAAACAGTCTACTGCTCTGGACCAGAAGTCCACAGAAATGGTAATGATATTAAATATTTCCCCTAAATCCCCTGAGTGGATCTACACTCTCCGGTCACACATGTCCCGGTCTCATGTAGACAGATAACCAGATAGACCCGTTACACAGGTCAGGTCTTCCTTACTTGTGCAAAGGTGACTGGTGACAGGGAGACCTTACCTTGTACAAGTGTCACAGCAGTGACTGCCAGGCCAGTAAATCTGTCCCCTGAGGCGATGGAGGGTCTTGGCGTTGCCAAATTGCCCTGCCCCGCTGAGCCATGGACCTTGAACACCAGGGGGCGTAGCGAATGGGACACCAGCAGCTGTAGGAGGTCTTTGCCCTGTCCTGAGGGCTGCCACCTCTCTTACACGATGCTATCATAAAGCTCAGGGTTGTCCCACTGGGCGTGGTAGCCTTCACCTTGGCCCCAGTGCTGACACTCCTGTCCAGCATCGGTCTCCTACTATTACTACAGCTGTTGCCTAACCAGCCCCTTAGTTGACCTCACCTCACCGAAAAGGGTGCCCAGGATCTACTCCAGTGGGCAGAGCGGTGTCAGGTGGCGTTTGTGCAGGTAAAAAAAAAAAAACATTCTCTGTGGGGAGCCGTCCCAGTAGGTAAGTGGGGTCGACCGTCGGATCCTATACAGTAGCCGGAAACTGACAGAGAAGGAGACCAAATACAGCACGGTGGAGAAGGTGTGCCTGGTGATCCAGTGGGCGTTCAAGTCTCTTCCATATTAGCTCGTTGGACGCTCATTGACCCTCTGCTCAGACCATGTCCAGGTGCAATGGATGCATGAAGGATTCCAGCGCCCAGATCACCAGACAGCTCACGGTATCTGGCTATGCAGCCCTTTAAGTTCAAGTTGGTCGACAGGGGGCGCAGATGGTCACGCTCACCCCCCGTGAGGGAGGGGAGCTCCAGTCACCAGGGATTCTGTGTAACATGAAGACGTGATCTGTGAAAAGCTGAGTGGTCTTTAAGGCCGAAGGATGCTTAGGTCGAGTAACAAAATGCACAGCCTTGGAGAAACAGTTTGCAATAGTTAGCATGGTCGTGTTACCTGGAGGCTAGTGAGAAGGAGCTAGGTTACTAATCTCTCTACAAAGAGAGATATTATCATTATCACAGATACACTTGCCTGCACAAGAGAACTCAGACTCTGGACCTCCCCCATTACTCTGTAAAGTTTCCACACAGCAGCTGCTGCATTAGACTAAATGAAAAGTTTGCTGTTGTAGAGACCCACCTTTTAGCACATCCCAGCACACCCACTCACTTCACCAGATGCACCTTGTTTAGTTCTCTCACCTTTGATTGGGTGTGGTGCTTGTCCTTGATTGCACTCACCTGTCACACATTATATGTCACACAGTATATAAGGACTGCATTCACTTTTGGCTCACTCTTTCCTCACTTCCACACGGGGCGGCAGCTGAGGTGAGGTTCTGTTTGGGTTTTTATTTTATGTATTGTTTAAGGTAATGAGTAACTTAAATCTAGTGATGGGCAGATGAAGCTTCATGAAGCACTGAAGCTTTTCATCCAATTGCTTCACCCCAACGCGAAGCTTCTTGAAGCTTCATTTGCTCTAGCAGGACACCTACTGGACGTAAAAATATTAGTTGGCATGAATTTGAAGAGTGTGGCATTTTGCACACAGCCTGCAAATGTCAACAACAAAAGGAGTGTGTAAAACATCTATATTGTAGTGATGCAGTATACTGTGTATATTTATACTGGCAGTATGGAAAATGATTATTTGGAAATGCCTAAAATGGAAATGATCATTTACTGTGAGGTGAGGTGTGGACAGTGGTTGTGCTTTTGTAACATTGAGGCAAGGACAGTGATTAGTGTTTAGGGGACACATCATTGGTTTTTATTTAAAAACAACAGTTTCTCCACTGTGGCAGGTCGTAGGTGATTTTTTTTTTTCCTAAACTGTCTCTAACTCTCTCCAAACTGTCTCTAACTCTCACTAACCGCAACTCTCCATCAAACGCCCTCATTTTGAATGAAGTCTGAGGGGTTTATATCGCTGTCATAGCTCGCGGCAAAGTTCGAACCGCTTCCTGAACCAGTCACGTGGTACAGCCGGGCAGCGAGGCTTCGGACGTCATCATTTTCAGCTCCTCCCATAAATGAAGCAAGCCTCGATACGCGCTTCGCGAAAACGCCCCCTCCATTACTCGACACACGCTTCGAAGCCTCGATACAGAACGTCACATCACTACTTAAATCTGTTTTCTTTCAGCATTGGCAGTCCATGTGTGTCTTTCTTCCTTCCTCCTTTGCCTTATTGATTTAAGAATAAAAGGCGAACCCTGTGAATAATTCTGAATCAGATGACTGCTTATTCTTATTCTAACCGGATGAGCCCATGATGCTGATTGCTTAAGCCCTGAACCTTCCTTCCTTCAAAACGTTTGCCTTGTTTTCTCTTCATAAACAGGGTTTCTTGGTAAAGAGGAACTTCTCTGCTGTCTTTGCACAAATCAGAAAAGCTTCAAATTACAGATACTCCTGTATGAAACTTTATTTTTAATCATCATCTCTCAAACTGCTGAAACTTGCACAACTGTCACTGAAGACTAAACACAGATTCACAACACAGAGAGGAACAACCAGCAGCAGGCATGTTGTAATATTCATGGATACAAAGTTGACATAATGTTCATTTGGTGCCAAGAAATATGATCCCTTCTCAGATTAGCACCAATGTCACGTGGTGTTTTACTACTCTAATGCCACAGGAGTAAATGTGACACTCAGGAATTTGCTTGAGTGAGTCAGCAACAGAGTCAACAGTTCCTGTTTTTCTCTTTTTTTAAAAAACAAAGAAGCCAAAAGTCATTGTAAACCCTCATTATGAACACAGCCACCCACTGATCCAGTGTGGAAATCTCATTCTTTGTGAGCCACGTGCTTGACTTATGTTGGGTGGATTATGTTTCCTTATTGTCTGAGTCTTATGAATTAAGTTTGTAATAAAAAACTAAATGTCATAAAAGTGGGAAAGAACAATCATCTCATTCTCATGTTCTTCATTATTGTGTCCCTGTAGGAGCATGCTCTGCTGCTTGGGCCTTATTTGGTGTTTTGCTTTCCCTGAATGTTGTTGGTGCTGCAGCATGGTACTTTTATAAACATGGATGTTTTCAAAGGTATTTCATATATTAACTTGCATGTATCTAATATCTAGAATAATATGTAGTACTTCTCATTTTAAAGCTTATGTACCTCTAGAGACCTCTACAGGCTGCCATTAGGAATCAGGATGAAATCCTTGAACACATTGTCAGGCCCTACGCTGGTTCCGTTGATCCTGGTTTCCTCCTCTTGTACAATAATGCCTGACCTTAGTAGGCGAGAATATGCAGGCAGATGAAAGAATTGGTACTAATCACCCAAACCCCTTTGATTTTCAGGGTAGTGTTGAATTCAGCCCTCTGTAGGTAGATCATTGTCATTTCTATTAAACAATGTGGCATCCATTTGTTCCTTACACATTACCCAGTCCATATCAGTATAGATATGCAGATGATTTTTTTTTCCAGTATTATAAGGGGCCAAGTCACATTTTTGTTACATTCTGTAAAAAGGAAAGTGCACTAGTTACTTTGGTGCAATAGAAATACAAAACGTTCTCTCCACCTGTCCAGCACATTCTCCTCATTGTCTAGGTTACCAGACTGTAGGTAGCTCAGAGGCTGTAGTTGCTATTCTTAGTAGGGGAAACTGTCATGTGTGGTACCCTCAGTGGTCTTGAAGAAGCGGTCTTTGGTCCAACAAGAATGCAATTGTGTTAGTCTACCCCAATTGAACCACATCCTACATGGCGTTTCCTGGCTTTATAAAAGTGAATCCCTGGACAAATATATTGTAACTGAAGACAGATGCAGTAAAAAGACTCACTGCCTGCAAAGTATTCGGCAAAGTATTCAGACTTTATTTATGATTGAAGGTAATACAGAAGTTTTGTTCAAATCCTTCAGTTGCAGCTGAGTCTGCAATTAAATTGTACCTTTATTGTTTTATTTCAAATCTACTGTTCTAGTGTGCAGAGGCTAAATTTTAAAAGTTGATTTAATGTCCACAAATTTGCAGCCTCTGTGAATACTGTGTCACTATTTTGTACGGTAGGAGGTCTTTAAACCAACATGGTGGCAAGCAGCATGACACAAAACGTCTTTTTTTTGCCTGTCCTGTTTGGCTCTTTTGCCATCAGAATGATTGTCTAAAGGCAAAGAAAGATGCCCAACGGATTTACTTTACCAAACTGACCATCCCAGCCTTGCCGTAATGGTCCATTTGATTCACCTTTTATTGTTTATTTTATTTTCACTTGCTGAATACGGGACAGACTTGACTGGGAGAAAGAAGGGGAGAAAGAAAGAGAGAGAGCTGAGAAGAGGGACTGGGGAAAAGGGCAAAAAAACAAAAACCAACAGAATGGGCAGAAAAAAAAATGCATATATCGATCACCTGGTGGCACAGTGGTTAGTACTGTGCAGCAACAGTGCTAACCACTGTGCCACCGGGGTTAGCACATTTTTAAACAATCTTTAAAAATGTAGTATAGTAGTTTAGTTTTTCATTTTTAGTTCTGTGAAAAAGTAAATAAAAAATATTAAAACACTTTAAATAAAGAAAAACTTGCCTTTTTAATCATTTTATTGGGTGATTATTTATTTTGTCCTATTTTTAGCAATTAAATATGTTGTTTGTGTTTTTGTTTCTGCTACTTTGATGTTTTATGTTTTAGTTTCTGCTGTATTTTTACAAGCTAAAGAAAATCAAAGAGACCCTTTTACAAACAGTTGATACTGACGGCTCAAAAGCTGCAGAACTGCATTCCAGATACAGACAAGCAGATTTACACTACAGTCAAAGGTTTGGACCCTTTTCATTTAATGGTTTTTCTTTATTTTCATGACTATTTACATTGTAGATTCTCACTGAAGTCAAAACTATGAATGGAATTATGTAGTAAACAAAAGCTTGTGAAATACCTCAAAATGTGTTTTATCCTTCATATTCTTAAATATTTTCTTGACTGACTGACCTTCAGTTCTTAAAGTAATGATCTGCTGTCGATTCTCTTAACTTAGCTGATTGGTTCTTGCCATAATGTGAATTTAACAATTGTCAAATAGGACTGTGTACTAACCTGGCTTCTGCACATCACAACTGATGGTCCCATTAAGAAGGCAAGAAATTCCACAAGTGAATCCTGGCAAGGCACAGCTGTGAGGGGAAACCATTCCAGGTGATTACATCATGAAGCTGACTGAGAGAAGGCCAAGGGTTTGCAGCACTGGCAACAGCGAGCCCTGCAGCACAGGATTATTTCTTCAAGTAAAGGCTGATAATAATCCTTAATACTGGCCTTCTTTGATATATAATAAATTAAATTAAAATGTAACCTCCAGAGCTCCTAATGAGCCTGTGACTGTAAGCAGAGAAGAAATTGGAGGTTGTGGTTTGCCATTCAGCTTCACCTCCCCCTCCTCTGCTGTCTCACAATAGGACACTCAGAAAGATGAAACTGAAATTTTGCTGTGGAATTTCTGTAGTTAATACAGAGAAAAAAAAGAGTCATCAACATGACTTTAGATTGCATATCAGTAATTTGATATGCAATCTGAACAGAAAATATAGAACGGAAAATATTTCTTAAATATGGAAGTAAAACCCTTTGTGACTAAAAGTTAAAACTGTGTTTCACTCAAACTTGTGTTCAGGGCTGGTTTCAACACCTCCCCCACACCACAGAAACAGCAGGGCGCTGAACAAAGAGTAATTTTTCTTTAACTCACACATAAAACAGTTGAAGTAACACAGTTTTACTATTATTTAGTGTTAGTCTCAACATATGCAGACTCAATCTATCTATATGATTCATCTACGTGGTACTAAAACCACATTGTCACACATGACAGCTACAACAGCAGCATAGTGCATGTTTGCATTTGATTCGTTTGCTGTCAGCTTCCCTCTAAAACTGCCTCCATGTTGCACAAAAACTGAATTATGGGGGTGGAGTGTAAGTACTTTCCTGTGGGGCTCAGCTGAACTCAGTTCTGGGACTTGAAATCAATAGCAAAGGTTTATTTTAAGACAAACACCCCCTTTCACTTCCATGAAGAAAATATGCTATTTATTTCACTCATACCAAACTAAAGAAGCCTTAAAGAATGTCTTTGCATGTGAGTCACATGACAGTGTTAAACTCCAGTGTCACATTTCACTGTAGGTGGAACTCACTCTGAGAAAGCACACACAGCCATGATGACTGTCTGTGTGTGCTTGTTTTATGTGTCATCGTCCCCTATAACCGAGCACAGCTCATGATAAAAGTCTGGATGTTGTATAACTGTGTTTGTGTACATAAGCAGAATACAGAACTACACTATTGCCTGTTAAACATTATTTTAATCATCTCTGAAGATGAGAAATCAGTAAGGAGAGACCATGAATTAGTAAAGTGCACAATTTGAGTAAGAAGCTGTCTGACTTGTTGCAGAAGAAGAAGCAATTTTGACAATGGACTAAATAAAGTGGAGGGTGTAGTTTGGTAACAGTCTGTCAGGTTGGGTGTTTTTTGCTCATTTGATGTCAGAGATACTGAAAATTTTTAAACAGGAAGTGAAACTGATTGTTACATTTACAGAAGTCTAATGTGTAATTTGAACAAAATAATTGTAAAACTCTGGTGAACGTAGTTAAATCGTGTATGATCTGGATGAAATTCAACAACTTAACAGTTGTGAAAATTATTATTGTTGAGGTGACGTGATACAATACAATAAGAGTGGTTAGTTGCCTCACTTCACATATCACAAGATCACATGAAATTTGAAACCACAGGTAAATCATTTCAGTTACAAGAGGCAAATTTAGCTGCTGTTGCTGTTAAAAGTACTTAAGTGAAATAAATATTATGACAACGACTTTTTTGAGAGGAAAAATTGAGAATAGAGGAGGTGAAGGATAAGTCAGGCAAATCAGTTCCACATATCTTAGTAAAACTTGAATGATTTAAATTTCAAATTTGATGCAACGTTTGTGCTGATATCATTTCTTTGTGTTGTCTGTTGCTTCAGTGCCAAGATAATCTCAGAGCAAATAAATAAAAGTAAATTCTACTGAAGCTTTTTGCAGTTCATGGGATTTCATAGTTTATTATATTAATTAATATTAATTCATTATGAATCTGAAATTTAAAAACACTCACAGAGCAAAAGAAAGTGGTCAGGTTAACTCAGAGGCTTTGCTGAGCTGATTCAACATTTCTGAGTAAAACCCAGTTTGATTCTTTAGAGTCACTTTGCACAGTTTAGTGGAACCACTTAAAATAACTTGATACAAGTAGTTTCAAAAATGTTTATTTTTTACTTTACATAACTGTAAAACATTAAAACTTTGTATTATTTTAACCCTGTTTTTATGTGATATGAGTTAAAGAAAAACTAACATCACATATAAACTATTTAAGAACAATTCAGCCTACGGTGGTTTTAAAATGTTGGAGCTGAATAGTGAGTGTGTGTGAATTACAAAAGTTCAGCTCTTTTCTAAACATAAGCGCAGTCACTTCAAATCTATAAAACACAAACAATAAGACATGTGTAGACATGCTTTTTTTTGGAGGTAAATATCTGGATTATTATCAGTACACTGCATGCTGAATCAGTTTGAATCCCCACAAAAAGGCTCATAGAAATATCTGAATTCCCACCTCTGACACACAATCCTATCATCGTGCTCATAAACAGAGCAATAAAGTGGTTGTTTCTGAGTCCATCAAAGGCAGATGTGGGACATATTTCAACAGTAGGTCAAACTAAGAAAGAGCAAACTGTGAGACTCTCAGAGACTTTGAACCAAGGAAACACAGAAGAATATTTAAATGTGACTGACTTTGATCCACAGCTCAGTTTGATCAAGTTACAGAGCCAAACTATGTCTATGAGTCCAACAGACATCACATGACATCCAACCAACAGACCAGGTTTCATGACAGCAGGACTAGGTGTCAAATTCAAGGTTAAACAATTCAAAAGTAGGAGAGACACAAATGTGCAATAACAGAGTGCACCACAGTGTCAGAGAGAGTTGCACTGCCTTTGACTCATAAGCACTGAGTCATAGCACAACAGACGGAAACAGCTGGAGCTGTTGTTTTTTTCTTTGAGTCACAGAAGAACACTGTAAAATGAATGAATAAATAAAAAGAAAAATAAACAGTGGGAGAGGTGAAGCTGAACTTTAAACCAAAACCTTTCTGCATTTAGTTTGATTACAAGATTGAGAGAAAGAATTTATCATTTTACAAACAAAGTAAATTATCTGCATAGAGTCTGACCCAAGAGTCATTTAGTTGTCAGCCCTGCATTAATCTGACAGGTCAGGTTACAGGATACCTTCAGATTCACATAGAATTCAATTCAATGTGAATAGAAAACACTTCCATCAGCTTATAAAACCCATGCATTAGTCAATTACAGCACTGGTCGCTTCTTGGCACTTCAAATAGGATCAAACATTCTTGAAGAGAGAAACGTTGTGATTTCACCTGTGAGATTATCTGTGTGCAGTAAATACTTGATGCAGAAGCAGTGCTGCGCTTGGAAAGAGTGGAAAATTCCATCCTCAGCTTTTCTTTGACTCACAAAGATTCATGTTCAGTAGTTAAGAGTTATGCCACACCCACTGATTGCAACATTCAGTCATACAGTATACAGTAATGTGGGCAAGCTACAGTCATGCTTCCTGCCTGTAGCTTGCTGACAGGTCATTAAGACTGACAAAGTGGAGTTGTGGTGTAATACCGACATTACACCACAACTCCACTTTGTCAGTCTTAATGACCCCAAAAAGCTTTTATTTATCTATTTATACACCAGTTCTGTCAAGTCAGTCAGGACTCCAGCAAACTATTATAGATGGAAGCTTGTGGAAGGATACCATAAATGTCTGGCCCAAGTGAAACAATTTCGGGGCAAATCCACCAAATACTAAGGAAATGTATGCATACTTCTGACTTTGATGAAAGTAATAAAAAGTACAAAACAATTCTCTCTCTCTTTATTCTGACACTTCACAAATACAAAAATTTGTTAATATTTATTGATCTAAAACAAAAAAAGTTTACTCTGATTTGATGTTCAATAGCAAAGACAAAATGTCTATGTGTTTGTGGGTTTGTTTTTCTTTAGTGTATGTGAATATCTGGTTTCAGCTGTGACACTGCCTCACAACCCTGTTTGGGCCCACACACCACAGAGCTTCTTCCAGCTCCTCCCTCACATACAGTGTTTTCACAAATTGCAAATCAATTTTCTTTTCATTTGGTCCATTTGTGCTAATTGAACCTTTAGTTCTGCAGCACATTTTGCATGTTAGGTTTTGCATATAGGTTTCTTTTAACTGGGCATTATAACCAGTTGGCAAAGATGTAAAGTAACTTCCATTATCTGAACCCTTTCCACTCATTGGTATTCACAGCCAATTGCTGCTCTCTAACTGGTCCACACAGCAGCTCAGACCTGAGCACATTCACTGTGAAACACACTGGTTTATACTCTGTATGTTCTCCTCATGAAGTTACCCTCACACAACCAGGTGTGGTTGTGATCCTGGCTAAGTGGCAGAAAGAAATTGTTCAAAAATTGCCTTTAAATTCTACTTGAAGGAATTTGAAATCATTTCTAAAAAAAAAAAAAAAAGCTGACACACGGTCAAACAACTGTGGCCCGAATGCCTGCCTTATATAGGAAACCTATGCCCCCTGGTGGATAGGGATAGTACTATATCACACACCTGCTACACAACAGTGTACACATCAATACGGGCAACAGATATTTTTCATGTTAAGCAGCTGCACGTGTGAATCTAAGTTCCTGTAAAGTTTGATGTGTTCTTAAGTCGTAACCATCTGTGACATGATTCAGTGTGAGAGTCTGGAGCTGATTCAATAAGATCAGATCATCAGAGCCAAAAGTTACAATTAAAGTGCCCAGCAGCAAGTTTCCATGAAGTAAGAGTTGATCTCAGACACAGTGCTGAGATGAAACTGAGCTCTGGTGCTGCCCTCTATTGGCACTGAAGTGAACTCCACCTCTCAGCAGAACCACACTTTCCCTGATGGGAAACACATAGAACAGGAATTAGTTCCAAATCTACAGGATGTTAACTCAAGGAGAAATTTCTCCTTAAGTTAAAACGGGATATAAAGTGTATATAAAAGCCGCTGTAGAGCCGCTGGATGAGCACGTGAACCATTTTCCGTTTATACTCTCCTCATAGTGTCCATGATTTGTCACTTTAAACAACAAAGTGTTTCTCACCATGTTGCTGGTTACCTCATACTGATTTACTTTGACTGTAACCCTCTGAATACTCCACCTTCACCACATCCAGTGGCAGGAGGTGGAGGACAGACAGAGATGGTGTAAAAGACGACCTGGGAGCCATTTAGGGCAAAGCATGCAAAAGGCATGTTTTTGTCACATTAGTGGAAAGAAAACATCCATCAGTGATGTGTGAAACATCTGAATGATGTTTCAGTGTTTCCATGTCTGCACATCAGAGCATGACTTACATCACATCAGTTAAATCCTTTGTTCTTTCTCTGTGGTCATAAACAACCAGGTTAACAAATGAAAACATAAACATGTTTTACAACATTTATAGCAGCTGTTGTGTTTATAAACTCTGTCACAGTTTATAGGATTCATTATGTATTCTTAATATTTATTGGTAAAATAATATTTGTAGTAAAATTGTCTGAAAACTGCAAGAAAAACAAAAAAGAAACAAGCAAAACATGGATCACTTTGATTCCAGCTTCAGTTTTATTCAGGAAACAACAACAATCAAAGGCACTTTATCTTTACAGTAGAAACATTAGAAGCACAAACCCCCTGAAACAGGAGCATAACAACTGTATGAATCGAAGTCAATTACATTTCATTTTTACAATATAATAAAAAATCCTATCATCATCAGTAATGAAGTCTGCAGTCAAAATAAATATATTCAATACAGTGTGCTCTAACAAAGTTAAATGCATGCAGTGCTTAAAGCTATATATAATAAATGTCAGACACTTTTGTAATATAAATATGTTTTATCTGTTTAAAGTGAAGCAGCAGGTAGTTTGATATAACAAGCAGAAGTAAGAACTTTCTCTTTTCAAATAAATATAAAGGCTTACAGTTCAGATTGTTGAGCAGTCAGTGAGGAGCTAAAGACACAACTTGTTCTTTGGATCATTTTTATACAACTTTAATAATAATAATAATAATGTTTAAACATAAAACCTGAAAATATCTGCTGGACTGTTTATTGATGCGTCGCACCAAATAAATAAATAAATAAATAAAACTTGAAGAAATTTGTGAAGGCACATGTGACATTTCAGTCTGCTCCTGTCTCACTTCCTTGAAAACCACTAAATATTTTCTTTAAGCACAAAAAATATACATATTTGTGATGAATATTTAGTCTAAGTTTACAAAGATGCTTAATACAAAATGTTAGATGTTATAAAATGTAATTTCAGGATATTCTAAACTGTACCATGAATGCTCAGTGTTGCTATCACAACCAAAATCCTGACACCAACGTCGGTTTTGAATAAGTTTCATTTTTGTTTAATTAAATTTATGCATTTGTTCATTGCTAAGTTGTAAGTCTACACCAGCCAAAATACTTTCTTTGGTTATTAACATTTGAAAATGATGAAGACACTTGAAAAGTAACACAAAATTACCAGAAAAACACAAAAACTTAAAATTCTTAAAGTTTGCATAAAACCTTACAGCTTACTCTTTCGCTCCCAGGCTTCTAGACTTCTGATTGGCCAACATTTCTACATGGCTAGGATGTGGCATGTTCTTGACAGCGTTTGACTTTGTTTTTGGCGTTCGCATTTGAACGGAGACATTTTTTAAAAACACATGTGTGGACGGGATTTAAAAAAAGAAAAAAAAAAAGAAAAATCGGAGTTTTCAAAAATACCCGTGTACGTGTGGACGTAGACTCAGATCTGTCGGAAAAAAACAGAAACATTGCAAACATGCTGCTGTTCAGCTGAAGGTTGGAAAGAACCCTGCTTCTGTTGTTTACATTTTCTGTAGATCACGACACCAACAAAAGCAACAACAACAACAGCAGCAACTGGAAGACCAACTTTTAGTGCAACAGATCCATCCTCCTTCCCTCCTGCTTCCTTCTCTTCTGCCTCCTTCCCTCCATCCTCTGTGTCTCCTCCTGGCTGACCTGCAGGTGAGAAACAGGTGTGAGGTGTCAGCTGTCAGGTAGGTGATGAGTGAAGAACAGAACAGAATCCATTTCCTCTTCAAACTGCTGTCAGACATTATCTACTGCACTCTGATCACATCACTCAGACCAGCTGCTTTCTACAAAGTCTCATCAACAACATCTTTAGAAACAAACATCAACAAGCAGGAAGCAGCTTCACCTCTGATCACACACACACTCAACTCTACTCACTCACCTGGAGGATCAACAACACTCAGTGTGATGTTGCAGAGAAGCCCCATTGATTCTTCTGATTTCTGGACGACACGACACTCGTATGTTCCAGCGTCATTAACCGTCACATCCTTCAGAATCAAAGACACGTCTCCAGCCTTCATCTTTCTGTCCTGCAGATCCACCCGGTTCTTAAAAGATGGATGCTGCTCCTCTGGATCAGACTGCTCATCCCGATATGAAATTACATATTCTCCCAGATCAGCTCTTTTCCACTCCACAACTGGGATGGTGTTGTTTGGAGCTTGACATGTCAGAGTGACGTTCTGCCCAGACTGAGCTGAGATGGTTTCCTGGTCTGAAAGATAAAAAAAAAAAAACAGAGCAGAGAGGAAGCAGTAACTTCTACAGCAGCCAATCAGAGTGAGAAATAGAGATAACTGGTCTCTGGTATATGCTGGTTGAATCACACAAAGGTGGCAATAGACTAGTTTAACACTGTTAAAGCACCACAGAATCCCACTGAACCCCATACTAATGAATAGCCTGCACAGGCTGCCTGTGGACCTGAGTTCACACAGTGTGCAGGACAGGGACAAAAACCTGCACTGTCCTTGTGTGGTAAACTTTACAGAAACCATCGTTGCCATGCGACTTTTCCAGTGAGGTCACACGTTGTATGCAGTCAAGATAACCCGTGCTGGGGGCGGGTTTAAGACCGACAATCTCCTCTGATTTATTCATAAATCCATTTCCTTCTGAGTGTTTAACGCAGCGTGAGCGCGCTCGCCGGCTGCTTTTGTTTTGTCTTGCCGGGGCGTCCGCGTGCATGCCTCCGTTCCAAAGGCGGGGCTGTAGCTTCTGCTTTGGGAGCCTGCGTGGCGTCGCTTCGTTTGGGTTATTAACGTTATCGTTCGTGGACGGTAGAAAACAGCTTTGCTAGAAGCTTAAACAAGGAGTACCCGAAGACAACGCGGGCTTAACTTTGGAAAATGCGTTATTTTTAACTCATGACTGAGCGTCGTTGAGAAAAAAAGAGTCTGTCAGCAGCAGCTTTCAACGTCTTAATGTTTGCTGCCCAGTGGGATCAGGCACAAAGTAGCAGGTTTTCCTGTTTAGAGCCTCTGCATGTCGTGGTAAGTACAACGGGCTGGCTACAAAAGGCTATAAAATGGCTGCTCTAGGCTCTAGTGGGTGTCGTTCCCACACCTTTGTGCGCGTCCCGGTGTAGGGCAGGCTGTACGGTTTCCTTTTCTTTTTTTTAACTGCGGGCTGCTCTACTGACCGTGACAATCCTCTGTCAGGAGAGGTCTACACCCAGGGATTCGGTGCAAGAGGTGCAGTTCATTCAACGTGATAGTATGTGAGGGTTTAATAAGGTGAGATTTCAAAAAAACAAAATCACAATCTTGTGCGCGTGTATCTACAAGTAACGGCAGTTCAACACAAGAGCAGCGGAATAGTTAGGTCTCACCTGCAAACACGAAGTGAACAATCAAGAGACAGAGACGTGACCTAGTCCATTCTAGACGCATCTTGTGAGCTCACCGGCTCCTGCCGCTACTAGTGGTGTTCGGGTCGATCCAGATATCGATATTATGGGCACCAACATTTGTATCAATATCGATCAATACGAGTTTAATGAGATCGACACTGTTGCTACTGCTCTCCTGTATGCACTGCTGCGGTTTCATGGAAGGATACTGTAAGTGCCGCTGCTTGTGCACATGCACTACTGCGTCATGTGACAGTACTGTCACATGACGCAGTAGTACTAGGCTAACAAGCCAGGCCCACTAGGCAGTGCAGTATGGCAGAGAACATTCTGCTATTATTACGACAGTTATCTTCAGAAATGACATAAAATTGTCAAAGTGCAACTGGTTGATTCTTACTTTAGCCAACTTAAAAAATATAAATTATGCTAAAACCTTGATATAACACATTTATCTCAGGGAAACATGTTATTTAAATGAAAACATTTACTGGAACTGAAACAAATATACTGAATATACCATGGTTCAGATTCGATTGAATATAAATACCCTTTTGTGTTAACTGTGAAATGGATACTGTATGATTACTGTATTTAAATTGTAAGTAGATGTGCTACGGACTAAGTAATCTTATTGTTTTGTGCCAAACTAGGTATCCCCGACAGAATTTGTTTTCCCTGCGTCGGGAGCATTCAATGGCCTTTCAAAATCATAGACAAACAGTATGCCACATTCGTGATTTTTAGTTCATCAACACTTCAAAATTTCATCAAAATTTCAAAGTTCTTTTTTATGATTTTTTTTTCAGTAATATCATGATAACTGGCTGTTATTTGAGAGTTTTGGAGAGGACAGGGTAGGGCTGACAGTTGAAAGTCACTAGCACTGCAATCTCTTGCAGACGCCAACCGCTTGTTCCACCTGAATGAGCTGGTGGTTACACTTTATGGCAAAGGTAACATTTTCTACGCTAGATTCTAGTAAAATGTTCATTAGTACATTGTGTTATTATATATAGAGATCTACAAATGCTGCAGGGAAAATTATGGCTTATGCAAATTGTTTTGGTAGCAATTGATTTTCCAAGCATCCAAGCTTTTAACATACTCGTTCAAATAGCGCCTTCAAAACTGTAAAATCCTACATGTCCTGTTATGGTTTATTATCACTGAAATATAACTTTCCATTTAGACACTCACCAATGGCCAGGTGGAGACAGTGACCAAAACACTGTAAGCGTGTTCACGCATTCAGCTGAAGTGCAAGGATGCTATTATCATCATTGTCCGTAGTGACACACACTAGATGATCCTCACGCAGTCCCCACGACTCAAGAGGTTCCTTAAGGCCTCTGGCTATCATTTCTCCTGTATGATGATATATATTGTCATATCGCACAGCCCTACTCCCCAATCTAAAATTGGTTAGTTGTCTCGGGGCAAGAATACACAATAAGGATACCAAAATGTCACAGTTTCCTGTATATACTGCTGTTTATATAGCATTTTTCTATAGAGCACTCAAAGTGCTTTATACTACATGCCACCTTCACTACATACACATTCATACAAGCACTTTCTCTACATCTAAGTGCTTTCCTTCTAGAGTTCACACTCTGCCACAAGCGATTATTTTGATAGTCGACTAGTCACCGACAGTGTTGGGAAGGTTACTTTTAAAATGTATTCCATTACAGAACACAGAATACATGCCCCAAAATGTATTCTGTAACGTATTCCGTTACGTTACTCAATGACAGTAACGTATTCTGAATACTTTGGATTACTTAATATATTATCATGCTTTTTACAACAACGTGAATGTACTATTGCTGTGTGATTTATTACTATTACTGAAGGTCCGCGACTCCGAACTGTAGTAAAGGGACCTCTGACTAATACGGCGGGGTCCCTGTCGGCTCGTAGCCGAAAAATAGCTTTACTTTGTTGTGTGGGTCAACTTTTCTTGCGAGAGACAGAGAGAGGCGTTGAAAGACTGCTCCAACGGAACTTATTGTTTCAGAGGAAAACACGAACACGGTGTACAGTCGAGTCTTAATAGCTTACTTACAACTGGGCTCGTCAGGCACTCTTCTTGGCTGCAGTGGTTATTATTATATTTACATGCTTCCAGCTCCCGTTTTTCCTCGATGGCAACTCGTACCTTTCCACTCCCCTTTTTCTCCCTCCTCGCGCTCACAGACACATAACGTGTATGGCAGTCCATTCTCCCTGCAACACGGACTACACTGCCCATGATGCTACATTCTTTAGAGCTATGCTTGTAGCATTCTGCCTGTTAGCTTAGCACAACAACAACAACGAAAAGGCGCTCTCTCACCCAGGAAACACACAGTCAGAGAGAGAGCTCGTCGCCCTGTAACCATGGCAACCGTAACGCTGCCGCCTGGAACAACAGAACGTAGCTGTCAAACAAAACCCAAACAGTCCTGACCCGCGACAATATGAAACAGGAAAGTACCGCAGTGTAATCCATTTATTTCAACAAAGTAACTGTATTCTGAATACCACCTTTTTAAACGGTAACTGTAACGGAATACAGTTACTCATATTTTGTATTTTAAATACGTAACGGCGGTACATGTATTCCGTTACTCCCCAACACTGGTCACCGATTATTTTTGCGATTAGTCGACTAATCAGATCATGCATCCATTGGACGAAAAATGTACAGCTTATTGCACCAGCAGCATCTGCTCTTATATAACTATCATTAGCTTACATCTTTAAGTGTTTAAGGTATGTAAAGTATGTAAGGTAACTAAAAATAAAGACAAGATGATAGTTTATTAAACTCAATGAAATTGTCTTGGTGGAGTTTAATAAACTCAGCCTTCTGCTCCTTGCTATCTAAAATATAACAGGACACCGGAGAATATTCTGGAGCATCTCACACTTCTGTTTAATCACTATAACTTTAATCTCAGCCAGACCGATTTACTCAGGAACAAATGAAACACTGAAAAAAGCCAAACAATAACATTTTTAAGTTATCTAAGTGACTTATATATCATGTTTTACCTGAGCTGTGTTAAGAATTCTTGGATAGGTGTTGGGCCACGAAGAATACACCCATCCCATCCTTCAAATCTGGGGAAATGAAGGACGCATTCTTTTTAGCCGCATTTAGGGAAGTCTTCGAATTTGGACAGCCTTTGTTTCATTCCTGTCACGTAGTCGGCCTACAAATGACACTACCCGATTTGTACCACGTATGTGTGAAAGGCGACCACAAAATACTTTCTAAAAAAACCTTTGAGTTTATTTTCGAGCGAGAGGTGTGTAAGCTTGAATATCTGCTTGATTTATCAAGATCTCATATATTTCCAAATGTGCTGAAAAATCTGAAAAAACAAAATCTGACATTTTTGGAGATGTCTGTTACCTGCCAGCTTGATAGCAGACCGAGATGTCAAGGATCACTAGAGCCGGCGAAAACAGTGGACTCCTGGCACATCGTTTTCAAACCCCGCCACGGTCTTTTGCTACTCAGGTTAAACATGATATATCTCTTATCGTGTTTGTTTATCATATATCTCCAAGTCTCTTAGGTAACTTCAAAATTTTAACGTTCGTTTTTTTCATTGTTTCATTTGTTCCTGAGTAATTTGGTTTGGCGGAGATATATTTCAATTCAGGAGGAAACGTTTTCACCAGGAACAAAACCAGCATGTTAATACATGGGGATTCTGAAGGATGCTTCAAAATAATCAGATATTAGATATTTATCTGACATTAGAATATCAGATAAACATTTGTTCAGCTCTCGTCCAAACCCCAGCAGCTGTCTATTGTATTGAGTGTCCACTAAAATAAAAATAAAAGCGTTTTAACATCTCACCTGTTTGTTTTTATCAAGACATACATGTACATTATTTTTTTTATTAATAGAGAGATTTCGCTACTAGGGTTAAACAGGATATATAAGTCACTTCTAAATGTTAATGTTTGGTTTTTGTCAGTGTTTTCTTAGTTCTTGAGTAAATCGGTTTGGCTGAGATTAAAGTTAAGCTTCATAATATATTATTCACAGTTAAATTAAGAGTGGACGGCAGTAAAAACTCTGGATCATCAATTACACTGGTGTTCCAGTTGTACAAATCGCGAGTCCGTGCTCGTGTTCTCATCAAGTCCGGACTCACCGAGAACGCGAATCCTTGCCGTGTGTACTTGAGAATTGAGAAAGGGCCAGTAGTTATGGACCGGGACCTGATCTGTACCGCGCATGTGCAGATGTTCTCTCGTTAGACCACAATTTGAGCCCATAGTGATCTGACATACCAGCAGAAAATATATCAAAAGTTCATTAAGTTACATAATAAAACACTGAAAGTTACATTATTGTAACTGTGATGCATTCACTGACATATAAAGAGAACAGAGAGGCTCTGCTTTGTGCTTATATTCTCCTCCTGTGTGTTTGTGTGTGCAGAGTTTCTACCAGAGCCAAATGTCATCTACTCCTCACTGAAGTCGTCCACCAGTCCAACCACTGGGATCCAGCTGCTGCTCTCTAACTGGTCCCCACAGCAGCTCAGACCTGACACATTCACTGTAAACACACTGGTTTATATTCTGTTTGTTCTCCTCATGAAGGAAACCTCACACAACCTCTGAGGGCAGAAAGTTCAAATGGAGAGTTTTTGTTATTGTTTTCTTTTATAAAGAAGCTGGAAAATTTACTTTCTTAAACTTTTTATATTAAAAAGATAACATTTTCTTCACCAAACCTTTCAGAATAAAAGTGTGACCAAGACATCATTTACACATAAACAATAATAAATGGTATTTAACTAAAATGTAGATGTAATCCATGTTTTCATGTCTTCAGTAACTTTGCTGTTATTTATGTTATTTCTAAGTGTGCTGTCGTCTCCACAGCAGTGATCTGGTTTCTCTGCAGGTTCAATAAACTTTGGTCTCACTTGATCTTCTCGTGTGCTTCTGTGGGTTTCACAAAGATGTCTGATGGAAAACGTTGAGTTGCTGTAGTGAACCCAAACACACTTCAGTCCTCTTCAGAGCAGATAACAAAGTTCATGTGAGTCACAGACTTAAAGCAGCAGGAACACTTTCACACAAGAGTCTTAGTTACTGTGAAGTTTCATGTCTGTTGACAATAGACCTGAGAGTCATCTGCTTATCAGACATTACAGATTTGATTTTAACAGATTTGATGGACAAAATCAATCTCAGGCACAGCTGGACTCAGCTTCTTCTATATCTACACGATGGATCGTAGTTCATTATAAAACATGATTTTTAAACTTATTTTATAACTAAAATGTTCAACAGCACGTTTCAATGAAGGAAGAAAAACGTGGCAACTCTATAAGGAGACTCTATAAGGAGAATAGATTGTAACAAAGTCAAACTCTTTTTTTTTAATAGATACATTAAAATTTGGGGATATGAAAGAAACTCCATTAATAAACTCCCTGTATATACAGTGTGTTGGAGTTTCTTCTAACCATATGATGAAACTGTCTTCAAAAGAAAGCTCAGTGAATGCATCACAGACACATCTGCTTGTGCCCTCTGGTGGAAGGCTGTTTGACACTGGACCTTAAACATTCGTTTGGAGACCTCGGTAACAGACTCAACAGTTCTTCTGTCTGTAATATGTGGATCACTCAGTGTTTGTCTTCACTTACCCGCAGGTTTTAATTCAGGTGGCCATACAAAACAAACAAACAAAGCAAACAAACAAACAAAGCAAACAAAAACAAAACATTTGAGGGCTCTGAGGAGCTTTTACAAACCTCCATGTACTTAAATTCATGAGACTATAATCAGTGTATTTATTGATATTGTTTATGTCTGCAGGTGTTCTGTCAGCAGTGGGGAGATTGTTTTCACTGAGGTGACCGCTGCTTCCAGAAACATTACAGCATGATGAATAAGAGGTGTTACTCACTTTCTCATTAAATCTGCTTAATAATAATTTTAAATAAGTATCACCTGCACTATCATCTGATATTTATTTTCAGTGATGATTTTTTTTTATAAGAAGCTGATTTAATGAGAAAGTGAGTTTTTTTTGGCTGCTGTTCCAAGATTAAACCATGCTCCAGTGGTGCCATCTACTGACATTAACCTGCAACAACAGGCCCTCAAACTGATTCTGCAGCACTCAAAATTTTAAAAATCCACTTTGTGAATGAGCAGCAGCTGTTTTGTTTCTGATATGGAGCAAACGTCACACTAACATATATAAGCTATGGGTCGCCTGCTCAACCCCTAGAATATGTGGCCATATTGTTGATTTAGTTATGGTGTTATACACACACGTTGTTAGGAACACCTGTCTAGTCAAGTGTCAAGTTAAACTCCCCTTTTGCCTTTGGAACTGCTTCACTTCTAATACTAATAAAAATACTACTACTAATAATAATACATTTTATTTTAGGGTACCTTTCTAAAACCCAAGGTCACCTTAAAAAGAGACAAAGATGTCAATAAAACAGTAGATTAAAATAGATTCTAATAAATTAAAATACAAAAAAACAACAAATAAAAACAAAACACACAAAAAAATAAACAAGATTTGACATCAAGTAAAATCAGTATTAAAGTGAGGAAGCCAGTTTAAACAAGTAGGTTTTGAGTTGTGACTTAAAAAAGGGAAGGGACTGAAGGAATTGAGTTTCAGAGCCGAGGAGCAGAGCGACTGAAAGCTCTGTGCCCCACAGTGATAAGGGGAGCAGAAGGAGCAACAAGATGCGTGGCAGATTAAGATCTGAGAGAGTGGAAAACAGTGGTGATATGAAGAGGATCACAGAGATAAAGGAGGGGCAAGGTGAATACACTTCTTCGTGTCATAGATTTAAAAAAAAGTGCTGGAAACATTTCTCAGATATTTTGGGCCAAACTGACATGATACCCAAAGTTACTGAAGATTTCCAGAACATCCTAAAGGTTTGTGTTTTATGTGGTGACTGCAGAGGCTGTCTGATCACAGTGAACTGATCGTGTTAAAGAAAAAGTTTAAAATAAGTGGTGTGTTATCCTGCTGGAAGCAGCCATCAGCAGATGTGGTCTGAAAGAGACGGACATGGTCAGCAAGAACACTCAGGTAGGCTGTGATGCTCAGCTGGTACTAAGGCAGGCTGGATCCATTTTCTTGTTGTTCACACGAAATTCTGATTCTTTTTTTTTTTTTTTTTTTTGTTTTTTTTTGGCCTGTCCCGTTTGGCTCTTTTGCCATCAGAATTGTTGTCTAAAGGCAAAGAAAGATGCCCAACGGATTTACTTTACCAAACTGACCATCCCAGCCTTGCCGTAATGGTCCATTTGATTCACCTTTTATTGTTTATTTTATTTTCACTTACTGAATACGGGACAGACTTGACTGGGGGAAAGAAGGGGAGAAAGAAAGAGGGAAAGAGAAACAGCTGAGAAGAGGGACGGGGGAGAAGGGCAAAAGACAAAAACCAACAGAACGGGCAGAGAAAAAAAATGCATATATCAATCACCTGGATCACCTGCTGAGAAAGAAAAAAGAAAACAAGCAGAAGAGAACAAGAGTAATAGAATAAACAACATCACAATGATATATGGGAATATGACAGTAAATACTAAATGTTAAACATTATTGTGCAGCACATAAGATCAACAGAACACAGTGTGCTTTGAGGTAGGAGCCAAAAAGGGTGTAGTTTGTGGGTGTGATCACCCGTGTGTACACCTGTGAGCATGGACGCGCTTGTTTTTTGTTTTTTTAAAAGGTTCCTTCATGTAATGATCTGCTAGAGGGTGTGGGGGGGCCACAGCCCCGTCCTCCAGGGTGTGAAGCAGGTATGGAGGAGATCAAAACTCCAGACATCCAGAGGCCCCCAGAACACAAGAGACCAAGGAAGACCAACAGAGGGGCAGCCGCGCCACTGTCCCGGAAAGAGCTGAGGAGAGTCCCAGATGAGGGCTCACTCAGCAGCCGCGGAGCAGAAGCCAGGGGGAGTTGCAGTGACGCGCCCGTGAGCTCCGCCGGCAGCCAGCTGTGCCTGAGTGACCGAGCCCCAGGCCGGGGGCACCCCACCTCCGAAGTGGCCCGAGCGAGCCCCAGGCTCCAGGCCCCGATAAGCGGCCGCCAAGGAGTGAGCCGGTGTGTACCTGGACGCCCATCCCCGGACACAAAGAACCACCAACGCACCGATGTCTGAGGGAGTCCGCCACTG
The DNA here is from genome assembly GCF_057381845.1 of Rhamphochromis longiceps. NCBI lineage: Eukaryota > Metazoa > Chordata > Actinopteri > Cichliformes > Cichlidae > Rhamphochromis > Rhamphochromis longiceps. The sequence continues at coordinate 22,769,819 of NC_140559.1, read as the reverse complement.
GCAGGGGAAGTGGTGGTAGGGGGAGATAGGCCTCCAAACCTTGGAGGGCCTGAGATGTCCCCAGAGAGGTGGCGCCTGACACCCAACCTGACATATAGACACAGACATACAGGCACACACAGATACAAACATCCATTCCCACCCTCATGCTCTCATATGCACTTACTCCACACTCAACCAACGTGGAGACAGACATAAAGAGATGCTGTACACACGATCACACTCCCCAAGCGTACTCTACAAACCGGGTCTAGGTGCCCCCGCCCCTGGAGGGGGGAACTGCACCCAGACCCAGGTGGTGTTTCCCTTTTCCCTGCGGTGGGGGGAGGCAGACCGCCCCGACTCCGCAGCAGCAGGAAGGCTCCACACTCCAGACCGCAGTCGGACGGCCAACTCCTCCTCCTAGTCCTAGCCCCCCTGCTCCAGCAGGTCGCAGAGAACGGGGGTGAGAGAAGACTCCGAACCTCCCTCCACCCGCTCATTGTAGTGTTGATGCATGTGTGTTCTAAGGTGCATTTAAAACCCAGGAGGGCTTGGAGCTACCTGCCAGAGAGCAGCAGGTAAGCGCATGGTCCCTCCTGCTAGCCCTCAATGTCTACGTGTATTTAAAATTGAGAGGTGGGCAACGATGCCAGGGGTGAGGTGTTCACCCTGATGGTACTTTGGACTCCGTGTATCGTGCCCACCCCCAAGATCCTATATGTATGTGTAATGAGAGTGTGAGTAATGTGAATGTCTAAGTTGTGGGATAAAATTGAGGCAGAGGCAGCCAGAAGGGGACAGAGGGGGGGGGGGGGGGGGGGTAGCCTCCTCTGCACCCTGGTGACATACCCCTACTCCAAGGCCCTGCATGTGTGGGTGGTTGTGGTGGAGCGGGAAGAGGGAGGCAGCTGGAGATGGGGAGGGAAGGAAGGGAGGGGCAAGTGACCCCTCCCTGGGGCCAGCTCCCCCGCTGACCCCAGTAGGCACCCCCATACTCCGCGACCCGCCAGGGAAAGGGGGCCCAGGCCCATCCAGACCGGGCCCAGTGCAGCAGCGCCGCCCGGCCCCACAGAGCCCGGGACAGTCCACCCAACCCCACCACAGAGAAAACTGCACCCACCCCACCATCCACTCATCTTCCAGACTACATAAGACAATAAACGCCCAGGCTGAGATCTTCCTCCACCTCTCCTGTATCTCCCCCTCCTGCAGAGGGAGCTCCTGAGGAGAGGAAAGCTCCTGCAAGATGTGACAATCTCCCCCACCAGTTGAAGAGCCCCCCAGGTGGCTCGACGCACCGGCGGCACCCTGCTCCAGGGCTGGGCCCCCATGCACCCACCCGCCCACAACCCCGGCAACACACCAACCAGGACCCAAGCCCCCGAGGCCCGGTCCGGGTCCCAGCCCAGAGACGGAGCGCCCCCAGAACCTCACGCCCATCCCGGACCCACCCAGGGGCAGCCAGGCTACCAGGTCAGTAACCCACGTCCGTCAGCACAGACCCTCCCCTAGCCCCGCTGCACGCAGCCGCGAGGAAACAGTCACCGGAGAGCCAACAGAGCCCCTAACCGGACATGACCGCTACCCCGGGTTGAGCCCCCCAAGGAAGATGCCTCCGGGGAACCCCCCGACGCCCTAAGCCTGTCCCTACCCCCACACCAATCACAACAGTGAAGGCGGGACCAAACTATGACCCCCCACCCCCACTAGGTGATGGAGCTGATCAAAGGAGCCCAGAGCAATTGATCTGATGTGGTGGCAGAGGCTGTGTCAAGACTAATGTAATCTAATAGATAATTTCTATATTGGTTAGAATTAAGATTATTTTTATTTTTCCAGTTCATGAGGACTGTTTTCTTGGCTATGCATAGGGCAGTGAAAACCATATGGGCGATATTCTTTTCTGAAGTGACATTATCTAAGCTGCCCAACAAACACACTAAGGGGGAAGTTGGAATGTTACATTTCAGACACTTCGATAAGTCTTCACATATCTCGCGCCAAAACTTCTGAACTGGTGGACAGAACCAAAGAGCGTGGATATAATTGTCCGGTGAATTGGTTTGGCAGTGTGAGCAGTTGTTGGTAGACGTAAAGCCCATCTTGAACATCCGATGACTGTATAGTGCACTCTATGTAATATTTTGTATTGAATTAATTGAAGACTGGGATTTCTAATTAGATGAAAGGTTTTTAAGCAAATCTGAGACCAGAAGTTTAGGTCTAAGTTAACTGATAAATCCGCTTCCCATTTTGCAATAGGAAGTGATATTGATTCTGATTCTACAGTCTGAAAAAACAAATATTTGGTTGGTTCCTATCTTGAAATATGAACCATGTGTGTTCACAGCGAGGTAACATCCAGTCAAAGGCACCGCCTGTCGACGCTCGGCTCTTTTATTTTTCTAAAAGAGGAAACAACTCAGAGCAGCGAGGTTAAAGAGGTCAAAGGTAAACGGTTCACTACTACAGCAGCCAATCAGAGTGAGGAGCTGCAAGAGGAGATCATACAGGTCTCTGAATCCCTCCATTCAAACACAGAATATAAACAATACGCTGTGAAGCAGATCCTGACAGTCTGCAGTGAACACAAGTGTAAAACTCATTTCAATGCATATAAAACATCTTCCTGTTACCTCGACGTTCGACAGAGTCACAAATAAACCAAGATAACATTTTAAAGGATAAAAGACAAACAGGAAACCATCAGCTTATTGCAGGCACAGCTTTTGGTTATTTATTGAAAGAAGTCACAAAATCATTTGGTCATATTTAAAACAGTTTCATATTTTTTAAGTCAATAAGTTGTGTTGTGATTGTTAACATAAAAACCTGCTCTGCAGAGTTTCAGTGAAGCTGTTTGTTCCTGGTTCCTCAGTCAGCATGACGCCTGTGTGTGGTTACGCCCTCTGAGCCCTCCTACACTCCTCTGATTCAGTGAACACAGCGTGAGTCATGACTTTGATCTTGTTAGTGAAACTGAAAGTGAGTTGATACAAATATTCCTCTGGGCTGCTCACCAATAGCTGTGTGTGTCAATACATGCCAGAGAGCTTTAAAACAAAGTTAAACATATTTAAAACCCTCTCAGATTTCTTCATGACTTAATTTAAATGTTTTTGCATTTGTTGTCAGCTTCATTTCTGCTGCTGGGTTGTTCAATAAATATACAAATATGGAAGAAAGATGACATGATTTTAATGTCAGCTCTGAGATTTAGACTTTAAACTGATCTTGGTACAGGCTGTTCAGTGACTTTGGGTCTAACCCTGAAGAATCTGTAGACATGGATGACAGGTACTCTCAGGTATTCTCTGCAGCACAAACAACATGCAAAGTGACACGCAGCTTGTGCTGCTGAAACTTTAGCCCTTGGCTTTTTTGCTGGTGTCAGTAACGTGAAACTCAACAGATGCACATGAAACCTGATTCTTTAAGCAGAGAATATATCTCTCTATTATACATACATATATATATATATATATATATATATATATATATATATATATACATCTCCATGAAGTCGTCATTGGTTGTTTTTATTTCTTACATTTAATTTGGTGTGTTTTTAAACAGAAGGTCACTGACTCATTTCCTTTAAATCCTCTACCCACGGGTTTACAGTAAGTATCATTTACCAGGAAGTCTCTTTCTGTTTCACTCTGGACTCTGCTGCTCTGTGGTATTCATGCTCCTGTTAAACATGGGATATTTTAAAATCCTTCTGTTTTGTTTTCTAATTTCTGCATTAACAGGTGAGTAACGTGTTTATATTTTTACTTCTACAAGTTCTCTATCTATCTATCTATCTATCTATCTATCTATCTATCTATCTATCTATCTATCTATCTATCTATCTATCTATCTATCTATCTATCTATCTATCTATCTATCTATCTATCTATCTATCTATCTATCTATCTATCTATCTATCTATCTATCTCTAAATGTCATTTTTAAAGTTAACCATTTTCAACTAGTTTTAATGTGCTATGTATGTATGTATGTATGTATGTATGTATGTATGTATGTATGTATCTATCTATCTATCTATCTATCTATCTATCTATCTATCTATCTATCTATCTATCTATCTATCTATCTATCTATCTATCTATCTATCTATCTATCTATCTATCTATCTATCTATCTATCTCTGGCAAGCCTGGGAGCTTGAGAGTTCTGCGCAATATCTTAGCTGTTCCTAGGACTGCGCTCTTCTGGACAGAGATCTCCGATGTTCTTCTGGGAACTGCTGGAGCCACTCGCCTAGCTTGGGTAGCTCCGATTACCACAGGGACCACTGTTACCTTCACCCTCCACATCCTCTCGAGCTCTTCTCTGAGCCCTCGGTATTTCATGAGCTTCTTGTGTTCCTTCTTCCTGATGTTGCTGTCATTGGGAACCGCTACATCGATCACTATGGCCGAAGTCCCACAGGATCTTAGCTCGGTCATTCTCCACCACCCTAGGGGGCAGTCTCCCATTTTGACCTTGGGACTTCCAGGCTGTATTCAGCACAGATGTTTCTGTATACTGTGCTGGACACTTGGTTATGTGGTTCCATGTATGTTTCATGTGGCCTTCTTGTAATCAATCCACAAAGTGCACACGTTGGTCAGCCTGGTTTTACAGTCTCGGGCAATGGCTCGGTCTACCAATAGCTGGTGTATGTGCCTCTGGTATTCTTGCCAATCCTGGTGCTGTCCAGCTCTTCATACTGGAGACGCTTTCTTGGATGTCTGCCACTGTGATGGTTACTGGTCCCTGTTTAGGGAGCTTGCTGTGGTCTGCCCTCAGATCCACTAGCCACTGAGCATTGCCGTTATGGGTTGCATCCTTCTCCCACATGTTCTTCCAGTATTGCTCTATCTCCAGCCTTGGTGGTGCTGTTCCCCTGCCACTGAGAGTCCACCATGGCTGGTTCTGTGGAGAACAGCTGGTTTATTCTCCTGAGTTGTTGCTTAGCAGTTTCCAAGGCCTCAGGTATGGACAGCTTCCTGTACTTCTTAGGCACCTTCTTCATCGCACCTTTCTGCAGCTCCAATGGTTGGCTAACCTCCCTTCATGCTACCTTGACCTTGGCCTCTAGTCTCTAGTCTCCCCATGGAGGTACCGCTCCTTGTGGCTGTTCAACTTTTAGCCGAGCATCTCATTGATCACTGCTGCCATAGTATTTTTTAGCTTGTTAGTCTTGGTAATCGTGGCTGTATCGTCTGTAGTGCTGCATTCACATCATCTACTAGATTTTCTGAGGGTGTTTCACGTAGTCTTGGTAACCGGCTACTGAGGATCGAGGTTTCAAGCTTCGCCATGATTTGGTCTCTCAGGTGAGTTTCTCTCGCACTCAACACTTCTTCTTCTATTGAACTTGGGGCTTGGCACCCAGTCTTGGGTGGGTGTGATTATATCTCCCCCCGACCTGTCGTCCATGTGGGATATGGTCCTTAGTGCAGCGTTCAGTACTGCTGACCATAGTATTCTATTAGCGCGATTAGTGCACGCTGTAGATATTACAGGTACTGTGCTATCATATCTATGTAATAGACTCCAATTTGTAAATGTAAATGGAGAGTCAATTAAGGAGCTTGGAAAGAAAAGCGTCTGGACTTCTTTGAGTTGTTTGAAGACGTTTCACCTCTCATCCGAGAAGCTTCTTCAGTTCTAAGGGTCAATTGGTGGAGAGTCCCAGATTTAAACCCAGTGGGCGTTTCCCCCCAAACAGGGAAAAAGGACCCCCTGATGATCCTCTAACTAATCACATGAGCCAAGGTGTGAAAACGGGTGTGGGTCACAATCAGCCAGGGTTTCGGGGGAGCTCATTGTGAAACCTGGCCCCACCCTATCATGTGATTATGTGATTTCCTGAGGTCAGATGGCCCAGGATCCCCCCCCCCCCCCCATCATATTCCTTTTCAAGATTCACTTTCTTTAATCACTACATATATCTACATATATTTATAGATACATATATATTTAGTCATCTTTTCTCTTTTACTACGTCTCTCTAATATTTTGGTCTTTTCTATTTTTCTCTTTATTTTTTTATTATTTTATTTTATTATATTTTCTCCTACTGTACCATGCTGCTGAGTGACTGCTGCTCGTCAAACACATTTCATTGCAATGTTGACCCTGTGTGTCCGAAAGTCTCCTTATATTTCAATTGCATCGCTATAAGTGCAGTGTTAATTTCTGCCGATAAGTTCCACTTTGTTCTTACTGTTTGCTGCGGTGATGACGTCACATGCTTTTACGACGCTCCTGCCGTATCACGAGTCCGAGGAGCACTAGCCATGTTTTTCTCCATGAGTGTGGGGGAATAGCGATCTCCAGCCGTGTGCGTTCCTGTGCAAATGTGCACATCCATCTTTTCATGGCCGACCAACCTGCTGCAATTGTTAATGGACACACAGGTTAACCAGTTGCTTCTTCATAAAGACGTCCAGAATCCACAGACATTAAAGTTCATGTTTGGAAAAGTGACACAAGGAGGGAGAAACAATAAGGAACTCTGTTAAGCCTGACAACAACAGCACCACAGCTTAGCAAGAAGGGAATGAATGCAGGAAGGTTCACAATTCATTACTCAAGCCAAGTTAAAAGAGATTTTGCATGAAGTAATAAGTGCATTTCTGCCAGAAGTTTCTTCCTGTTAAAAGGGAGTTTTTCCTTCCCACTGTTGCCAAAGTGCTGCTCATAGGGGGTCATATGATTGTTGGGCTCTTGTACGATCTACTGTACAATATAAAGTGCCTTGAGGCGACTGTTGTTGTGATTTGGTGTTATATGAATAAAATTGAATTGAATTGAATATGTGGAGCATGAGTGGACACTGGACACTCCAGGACTTTTCCTTCCTGTTGAGTTTGGCATCTTTGTAAAAGGTCTCTACAGATTAGCTTTTGGAGACTGTGATTGTGTTTCTCTATGTTAAATATAAATATGGATAAAATATGAAATATGCAATGTAATTTATTTTTGTTTGATTGCCTCATTCTGTCTGAGTGAATGTTTTATTGTGGTGTGAATGGGAGCAGCTGGTAAGCCTTATTAATTAATTACCTTCGGGATTAATAATTAATAAAAAGTGTTTTGAAATGAAATGATAAAAACAAGGGAAAAACACATTATTTTCATGTATTCAGCTCTTCAGCAGGATGTTCAGGGGAGAGTTGGAGATGACGTCACTCTCCAGTGTCAGATTTCAACAGAAGAAATAATCTCAGTGCTGAAGTGGAGCAGAGCTGACCTGAACACAGACGGCTACGTCTACTTTTACAGGAACAAACGCTCCTATGAAAATTACCAACATCCATCTTTTCATGGCCGAGTGAAGCTGAGGGACCCGGAGATGAAGGATGGAGATGTTTCTCTGATCCTGATGAATGTTACATTTAATGACACTGGGATGTATGAGTGTCACATAGCAGTGAGGAAATCTGGGAGAAGTAAAAGAGTTCACACAGAGATCAGTCACTTCATTAACCTCACAGTTACAGGTGAGTTTGTGGAGCTCATCAAATGTAAACTAAAAACTCCAGCTTTATGATCCAGTTAGAATCCTCTCCATCTGTGACTTCTGCTTTCTCTGCAGCTGAAAGACATGAAAGCGTGTCGGAGAAACAAGTGATGGAAAAAGGAGATGGAAACATGCATGATGCTGAAAGGGTCAGTGCTCTGACTCAGCAGGCCATTATTCCTGTTGTTGTTGTTGTTGTTGTTGTTCTTGCTGTTGTTGTTGTTGTTGTTGCCATTGGTTTTGTGGTACACCGACGAACTTGTCAACATAAGAAGCAACGTCTAGTCAAACTTCCTACTGAGGACTCAGCTGAAGTGTAATGAAGCTGCTACAGAAATGCATAAGCTCTGTTGCTGAAAACTAAAGCACGCTGTTACAGCATGAACACATTTATTTTTATACAACTTTTAACAAATTATTAGATCATCATCATAAACCGAGAAAAAGCACCCAGCGTTACAAACTGCTTTAATACGGGCTCTTCAGTGAGTTCTTGACTGATATAATATATCTCCAAAAGTTGAATCTGTTCATCATAGCGTTTTTGTGGGAGAAAGGTCATTGAGACTGTATATTTTAGCCATGATAATTGTCCCGCATCTTCACAATGAAATGAAAACAGTTGTTTTATTATTATGTCACGATACAACCTGATGTTATAATATTTAGAGGGATTGTTGAAGCTCACTGTGAACTAAACTAAACATGAATTAAACGATGCAAACAAATGTGTACTGAATGATCCCACCCTGGGAAGTAAATAGGAATAGATAAGTTTGTAACATTGATGAAAGTCAAAACTTTAATATTTTTGTTTAATGCTGCTCAAAATTGTTAGTTCGGTTATAAGAGCTGTTGAATTTTCAGGTAACTGTTGTTTTCATATCAACACTAAGTTATTGTTTGAAAATATTAAAAAGTCATTCACACTGATGCTGGTTGCCAGATGTGGTGGAAGCTGCTCTGTGACAATGAATGTATTTATATTTGGCTTGAAAGATCTGTGAACGTTTGCATTGGTGATTTTGTCTGTCTTTAAATATACATACAAATATACTCATAAAACAGAGCAAACAAAGGAAAATTAAAAAAAGACAAGAAATAAGAAACGTTATGTACTTTGTGTACTATGCACTATGCCTAATTATAACATGTTATTGTTATTAACACACCTGTGTGTAACATATATTTATCATTAAAATGCTTTAAAAAAATAAGCTTTTTTTGACACATGGTGTGCAAAAAAAATAAATCAAGGAACATTATATTACATATGTCACATTTCCCAGTGCATCTCATCGGCTGTCCCCAACATGTGTCATGAAAGTATCGGGGAAACTTCACACAGTGAGAAGAAGAAACAGTTGGTATTTCCTGTTTCTCACCCCGTGATTTATCAGAAAACCATCACATTATAAATCACTTCTTAAAACATGCCCCTTTTCAGTGGCCACAGAGTGACAGCTGATTTTTAAATTGTTTTAAAGTCTTTTCACATAAATGATTTTGTATTTTTATTCTGTTGTTAACTTTGGTCAGCACTTGCTGTTTTAAAGAACTTTACTAATAAAGTTGGCTTGGTCTATCAAATATGTAAATTAGTTATTTACTCAGGAAGTCTGAGTAAATATTGTTTATATTCCAGCTACAGGCCAGTATTCAACACAGTCACAGATGTGCATCAGTCAGCTTTTTGTTAATATTTATTCCTGCTGGATTCTGAAGTCTGTCTTCACAGCCACATCTTTTCCTCTTTTGTTCATTTTTTTCCCTTCTCTGCATTTAATACTTTAATAATCATGCCGTCACGGTTCCTGGGCCTTTGACACAGCATTTGGCGTTTCTGTTGTGGACTCCTTCATTCTTTTTGGACTTTGAGATGTGGCTTATTTTTTTTTATTTTTAGTTCAGTCTGTTTGTTCCCTTATGTGTTGTTCTGCTTCTAAGTTTCTCTTATTCCTGTTCTATTCTCACTTTCTGGTGTCTTGCATGCTTGAGTTTAATTCTACATGCCATGTCTCCTTATCCTGAGATTATTATCAACTGTGCTCCCACCTGTTTCCTTTTCCCTCATTACCTGTTGTGTGTATTTAAGCTTTTCAGCAGCCATTCAGCCTTTTTAAAGACAGGAATAATCGTTGGGACCATTGTGTGCAACACTCCGGGAGCCGTTCAGTATGGCTTCCACTTCACAGAAAACTGTATGATGCCCATCATCATCCCGGGTCTGCTGATTTAAAATGATGCGTTCACACAATCCACCAAAATGAGATTATTTTAACCTAATTTAAGTCTGACTCTGCTTCCCTCCACGCTCAAAAGCCAGTATAAAAACTTTGTACTCAAGTGAGTTTCCATCAGCACGTCTCACACAGGCAAAGATGATGAATGACAGCTGCTGTGATCTCCTTCTGTTTTTGCTTTATATTGAAAATGCCTTCAGGTGCTTCAGCCTCGACTTTTGGCTGCATAGTTTGCATTAATCCTTAAGAGAGAACTGATGGTGCTGGCTGTTTTTCATGCACATGAAGCCCATGAAGAAAATCACAAATATTTTGACTTAACTGCATATTACCTGCCTCTTTCCTTACAGCGTCCTAAAAGTGAAAATGATCCCTTCCTTTAACAGACTCTGTAAATGGATCGTATTCCTTTGCCACGGAGTGAAGGGTGTTAGAAACTGCAGGTTGCTGAGTCTTCCTTTCCAGGTGCACTGTGGCCGATGATGCAGTTATTTCAGTCTAAAAAACACAACCTACACACTCAGTCGTTGGTCCTGTTTCTCCATCTCGTGCTTCTCCATCAGAGCAGCTGTCCCAGTTTCCTCTGTAATGCGTGCAGATGCAAACTGCCTTTACATTCGATGCACCATTCACAGGAGAAATATCCTCACCCACCTCGATTTGACTTCCCTATTTGGTCCTTACATGTGTCCCTGTGTGTAACTGAGGAAGTAACAGCTCTTGACGTTTCCAAATGTGTAACAACACAAACTACCAAAGAAGGGAATAAATGACTCTTACAACATGCAGTGAAACACAGAGGCTTCCCAGAGCTGTCTGTGGTTTCTGTCTACACATAGAAGACTCTGACACTTTGACTCATTGTCAGTTTCATTTCTTTTAAGTTTTATTGTGTTTTAGAAACTAACTGTGAAACATTTCAAACATAAATACAAAGAACAAACACACAAGTCAGACCTTTATATGATTCAGAGACAGACTTAACTGATTGTGTCAAGAGATTTTTTTCTTATGAATTTAACTTCAAGGTAAAATTTGTTATTTCACGTTGACATTTTACAGAGAAAACCATGAACCAGGTCAGACTTCAATCTCTGAGTCAGTTGTTCATTAACTTTGACAAACTTCTCCTCATTGGACCACAGATGCAAATCTATTTCAATATTCAAATAGTCAAGCAGGGACTTGACACCTTTATACTAGTGTACTTATTAAATGTGCACTCGTGAGTGAAAGAGGTGTGAACTTCTCATCTTGTGCTTTTTGGTGAAGCTGCTCTGTTTCCTTTAAATCACCACTTTCCTCTCTCAGTTTCTACCCTGCTGTCATGGATGGCTTCTCTCAGCATGCTCCTGTCCCTGTGTTTGATTTCAGCATCTGCCGGTGAGTTAAACCAGAAAACAGATTATTTCTAATTGTAAGTAATGTTTAATCTGTATCATTCTGAGTAATTTGTTTAACACGTTAAAAGATAATTTGAGGGGTTTGTTTGGAGCAGCAAATGTTGCAGTCAAATAGTCTAAAATATAACATTTTCTGTCTTCAAATCACTGTTTAATCACCTTGATGGAGATTACAACAGCTAATAATGAGACGGTAGCTGTTGTTAACAGTCTCTGTTTTGAGGATTTTTTTTTAAAGGAGTGGAGATATTTGATCAGGAAAAAGCCTCAAATTCAGCCCTTCTGGATAAGTGAGAAACAAGATTCAAGATTCTTTATTCGTCACATGCATAGTTATACAAGTACAACACGCAGTGAAATGTAACCTGACACGCTCCTCGACTGTGCAAAAAGGGAGAGAAGAACAACATTATATATTATATACATTAAGTGACTGAACAGACTGAAACATAGGACCTTAGATGACCATGACCAATTCTGAATATCTACACAACGTCTGAATTTGATATGAACTGTGACCTAACCTGGACGTCAATATGACGCTCAAAATTTTGACTTCACACTGGGTAATTTTTTTGGGGGGAGCCAGGTGCAGGGAATTTGAATGATTAATAGATCAAATATTTTTTTATTTATAAATAGCAACATCGTTATCAACATGATAAATATGATAATTTATAAACAAACACAATTTATTATGTGTTAGCCTATTGATTTATTCAGGTTTTTTCTTTCTTATTTTACACTTTTCTTTAACTGTTTTATTTATTTGGATTAATCTTAATTAAAACGGTAATTTATTAAAGTGTATTTAAATATAAAAGAATACTGATTAAAGGATTTAGAAAAACATACTGAATTCCTTTTACAGGGAGTACAATGTGTTTAATAAGTTTAAAAGAGCATTTGTATTTATATATGGTTTTTATTTTAGTGAGGTGTGCATCTCGGAGATGGTCCACTGGTCACGCTGCTCTCCTTCACACATAACTGTTTCTGTACAGAAAACATGATCTCCACTCTCTGGAAACATGGGACTACAGAGCCTATACGTGTATAAGCATCATAAAAACCATGTCTAAAATGAGTTTGAAGTTTGACGTTGAAAAGTCGTCCACCACGACCACATTTGGACTATAAATAACCCGAACATGGTGGTCCTACAGACGTCAACCCTAAAAGTGCAGTAGACAAAAAAAGGTGTTGCCTGGTGTTACAAAACAACTTCAGTGGATCGAAACCATACGTCCAAATATGACAAAATGAAATGAAATGAAAAAAATCACTTTGCTCAGTGGGTATAGTGCTTTTATACCCTACCTGAGCCATTCACGTCCTTTCATACAAGCACTGTTTTCTATGCTTAAGCACTTTCTGTCTAACATTCACACTCTGAAGACTGCACAGGAGGGAAACTTGGAGTTATTAAGAGATCAAACTACTAACCTTCCAATGGGTAGATGACCTGCTCTACCTCCTGATCATCCAACATAAAAGTAAAGTAAAAGTAAAAAAATAACCACTAACCGACAGAATCATATTCCCTGTTTAAAACAACACAAAAAACTTCATTACAGTTAGAGTTCAATAGAAGCCCCTCAGCACCTGAAGCTAACATCACGGGATGCAGAAAACCGATGTGTACGACCACTGACCTTTAAGAGCAACAGAAAAGGTCAAGTCAAAGATGAAATGCTCAGACAGAAAAGTCATCTCAGCTTTCCCTCCACAGGCCCACCTGCCTTTGAGGGGGATTTTTTTAAATGAAATCCTGCCTGAAGTATGACTATAATGTGAGACCACTTGAGAAGAAGGGGCTCATTACTGAGCATCATGTGATGAGTTGGACTGTTTCATGCTAACACATCAGGCAGAGCTAAAACCAAAAGGTTTTACAACATTAGTCGAATAACTTCTCAAATACAGGAAAGTCAAACCTCACACGAAGGGAGGTGGAGACAGTTTGTAACCATATCTGTTCAAACAAATCATATTTAACATGTTGGCCCTAAACATGCGTTTACCTAGAAATTAAAAATATATGACATAAGAAATGAAAAGCATTTCCATGAAGGTTTAATCACTGACTGTTATGTGAAAGTCATTAACATCAGTCTGAAGTCACTGTCTGACGGCCAGGAGATAATTCAAAGGAGACATGTGTTCAAGTGTCCATCTGACAGCTGGATACAGCTGTGATCACATCTGCTCGGGTCTGGTGTCAGAGAGCAACACTGGTTCATTATCTGGGTGGAGACCATTCCAGGTGTTTTAAATCTAACTCGGAAAGCTGGTGAAGGAAACTCGAAACTCGATATGTCACGAACATCTTCAGGGAATTTGATCATGTTTAACACAAATGTTTACCTGATCTGAAGGACCAGACTTTTGTTTCCAAGAGTCAAATATCACTTTAACATCAGAAAAAAAGTGTTTTTGTGTTTCCAGAGCAAATCTACAGCAAAGAGGCTGGAAAAACAGAAAAATCTGATGCTGTAGTTGCAGAGTTGTTGTGTAAACATTTCAATGAAGTGAAGTAACATTGTAAAGAGTTGCCCAAAATTCCTCCACAGAGACATGATGTCATACAGAAAAAACGTAGGGCATTCCTGTCATAAGTGGTTCTACAAGTCACTGAATCATGAGTGTGCTTACCTACCCTACTGAACTTTGTTCTTCACCACTGTGGGCGGATTAAAAGAAGCATGTTTGTTTGACTCACTAAAAAAGTTTCTGGTGTTTTCTCACCTGAGACCACGTGATTTATGTTAAATGTTCCTGTGAGTTCAGGTCACTGAGGTGTGTTAAATATTATAATATCACTTCTTCTTTTTGCTTCAGCTCTTCAGCAGGATGTTCAGGTGAAGCTTGGAGATGACGTCACTCTCCAGTGTCAGATTTCCACAGATGAAATAATCTCAGTGCTGAAGTGGAGCCGAGCTGACCTGAACACAGACGGCTACGTCTACTTCTACAGGAACAAACGCTCCTATGAAAACTATCAACATCCATCTTTTCATGGCCGAGTGAAGCTGAGGGACCCGGAGATGAAGGATGGAGACGTTTCTCTGATTCTGAAGAAGGTCACGTTTAATGACACTGGGATGTATGAGTGTCACATAGCACTGAGGAAATCTGGGAGAAAAAAGAGCGCTCACACTGAGATCAGTCACTTCATCAACCTCACAGTCACAGGTGAGTTTGTCACCTCTGAGAAACTGCAGCACCGCCCATGTTTACAGCCCTGCTAGAGTTTCCTGCACTTTTGATTTAATACATGAACATCCAATAGATGCTGAGCTAGAACGCTTCACCCACAGCCGCCTTGATGTTTAGATGTTTTCTGTGTCTAAGCTGAAACTGTTCAGAAACTGAAGCTGTTCACTTGCAGAACTCACACCTGTTAGTTTGCTGCTGTGCTGCTGTGCTGGTGTGTGAAGGACTTTGCTCTGACAGCTGCTGTTTTCTCTCCAGGTGAAACACATGAAAGCGTTAGGGAGCTGGATGGTGTGAAAGAAGAAGAGGCACAGAGAGATGTGGATGACACATTCGAGATGGAAACTTCAACCACCCTGAAAGTCGTTCTTGCCGTTGTTGCTGCTGCTGCTGTCGGTTTCGCTGTTCTTGGTTTTGCGGCACTTTGGAGATTTAAAAGAAGCAAGAGTCAGCTCACTGAGGCGGACAAGGAGGTGTGAAACCTCCTGTTCTCACCACAGCAGCGATCTGGTGTCTGTGCAGGATCAATAACCTTTGTCATTACATGTTGTAGATCATTTGGTTAAATGATCACTCCACAATGTTTGTCTGTTGAGAGCTGCTGTACCTACATCTCTTACAAACTACCTCCAACGCTTCAGTGACTGGGATGCAAGTGAAGACGGATGTAACATCGCACGAGACCACGGTTTCATCTGCCTTCATAATGACTTCTCTCACCTTCTCAACAAAATCCAACGTGTGGTGCTCAGAGCTGAGGATCGAGGCAGAAACTTAGAGATGTGACGGAGTTGATCATACAGACACCTATATAAAATGATGACCTGTTTATGTATCTTCAGTAAACCACACAGACCTGGTGTAAGTCTGATGTCATTAGCTGTTTAAGAGTCCAAACTCTGCTTCAGGTCCCAAAAGTCAAACGAACACTGCAGCATCCTTGCGAGTTAAAAACTGTCTAAATTCTAAATAAAATGATCAGTGTTGCTGCTTTAGCAGGTGTAACAATTAAGTTTAACATCCAGGATTCTATGAAAACAGAATTTATTAAATTAAACAGAGTTAGAAGTTAGCAGGGAGTTAGCTCACTCGTCTCCACCTAAACATGATTTACTATTATCTGACTGAGCGATTTCAGAAACAATTCAAACAAACAGCTCTGCTATCACTTCCAACATAAATGAGCCTTATGCCCATGTTCTGTTTTGCTTCCTGCCTGTTGCCTCATGTTTAATTAGGTTCAGATGTATTGTTTGCATGCCAATTCGTAGCTTCCCCCATACCTTGCATGTTATAGTGTGTGGATTCCTTTGTGCATCGTTGGACACTCTTGACACTCTTCAACACCCACATTCATAGTACATGTTAAAGTGAAGGTACTATTTATTGACAGATGAATGAAATACATCACTTTTAATAGGAACAGCTCAACCTGAGCCTCTCATTTCCTGTAATAAACTATGGAAGCATCACTGATGACCTGCTTGTACTCAAGAAGTACTTAAAGACAATTTTCTCCCTCTAGTGGTCATGTATGAAACAATCAGTGTGTCCCTGGACAGCTGTGAGTGGAATGATCCAGTTTGACTAAATCAATAAAAATCTAATAGATTGTTGGAATAATCTGTAATCAGAGGTGACAAATCATCAGATCTGTAGTGACTGAAAAACTGAACACAAAATGTTTAATTTTGAAAATGATCGCACAATTTACATGTGAGAACTGATTATTATGAAGCAAACTAGCATAATCTCCATGGAAATCCACACTCAGAGACAGGCGCTCATTGTAATCAGTGTTGGGAAGGTTACTTTTAAAATGTATTCCATTACAGAATACAGAATACATGCCCCAAAATGTATTCTGTAACGTATTCCGTTACGTTACTCAATGACAGTAACGTATTCTGAATACTTTGGATTACTTAATATATTATCATGCTTTTTACAACAACGTGAATATACTATTGCTGTGTGATTTATTACTATTACTGAAGGTCCGCGACTCCGAACTGTAGTAAAGAGACCTCTGACTAATACGGCGGGGTCCCTGTCGGCTCGTAGCCGAAAAATAGCTTTACTTTGTTGTGTGGGTCAACTTTTCTTGCGAGAGACAGAGAGAGGCGTTGAAAGACTGCTCCAACGGAACTTATTGTTTTCAGAGGAAAACACGAACACGGTGTACAGTCGAGTCTTAATAGCTTACTTACAACTGGGCTCGTCAGGCACTCTTCTTGGCTGCAGTGGTTATTATTATATTTACATGCTTCCAGCTCCCGTTTTTGCTCGATGACAACTCGTACCTTTCCACTCCCCTTTTTCTCCCTCCTCGCGCTCACAGACCCATAACGTGTATGGCAGTCCATTCTCCCTGCAACACGGACTACACTGCCCATGATGCTACATTCTTTAGAGCTATGCTTGTAGCATTCTGCCTGTTAGCTTAGCACAACAACAACGAAAAGGCGCTCTCTCACCCAGGAAACACACAGTCACAGAGAGAGAGAGAGAGAGAGAGAGAGAGAGCGTCGCCCTGTAACCATGGCAACCGTAACCCTGCCGCCTGGAACAACAGAACGTAGCTGTCAAACAAAACCCAAACAGTCCTGACCCGCGACAATATGAAACAGGAAAGTACCGCAGTGTAATCCATTTATTTCAACAAAGTAACTGTATTCTGAATACCACCTTTTTAAACGGTAACTGTAACGGAATACAGTTACTCATATTTTGTATTTTAAATACGTAACAGCAGTACATGTATTCCGTTACTCCCCAACACTGATTGTAATGTAATGTTAATACAATTGAAACTGGTTTAAATCTTCACTGCTGAGTGTCTGTGAGCGCTAACAATAAGAATATAATAACATATGCTTTGTTGTTGTTTTGAGGTTGTTTTGTTTGGTTTCAGATGAAGGTCATACAAATATCTCTCTCTCAATTTGATTTATATAGCACCAAATCACAACAACAGTCACCTCAAGGCGCTTTATATTGTACAGTAGACCCTACATTGTAGGGTCTACAATAATACATACAGAGAAAAACCCAACAATCATATGACCCCCTATGAGCAGCACTTTGGCGACAGTGGGAAGGAAAAACTCTTTTAACAGGAAGAAACCTCTGGCAGAAATGTATTTGTATTTGTATCTTTATTTATTTCAGACATAATAAAACAAAAAAAACAAAACAATATATACTCGTCTACATGTATTTTCATTTACGAATACGAATATATGTGTAGATATACACACACACACACGTATTTGTACAGACAAACAAGAAAGAAATATAATAAAATAAAACACATTCGTCTAACATGAGATAACAGTTGTTTGGTCTGAAAAGGAGTAGGAAGAAGTATGCACATACTTATTAACTCCTACCCCTGCTCAACATCTTATTAATCCCACATATTTACCTAATGCACTTTTACTTCATGCAAAATCTCCTTTTAACTTGGCTTGAGTAATGAATTGTGAACCTTCCTGCATTCATTCCCTTCTTGCTAAGCTGTGGTGCTGTTGTTGTCAGGTTTAACAGAGTTCCTTATTGTTTCTCCCTCCTTGTGTCACTTTTCCAAACATGAACTTTAATGTCTGTGGATTCTGGACGTCTTTATGAAGAAGCAACTGGCGAACCTGTGTGTCCATTAACAATTGCAGCAGGTTGGTCCTTGGCGCAATGACGCAATGTCACCACCAGGGGGTGGGAATCATGCAGGTCCGAGTTCGACTATCACTTCCACCTGATGATGTCATCATTAGGGGTAAGGTCTTTAAGTACTGGAGCACTACAATAATGTGCATGTGCATGAATCACCACCATCAGTATTTCTATGACGACAAAACAGCATTAATATAACTGTGATGAGTTTTGGTCTATTTAACTTCGATCTTTTTTCTTTAAATAAGACAACAACAATATTTTGTTCTCTCATCTCTAGACTACACAGTGTAGAGATCTCCATAATTTCTTTTACTATTGTGCTGAACAGACACACAACAAACATACATTCACATGAAGAATTGAATGTAATCTGTATTAAGATTTAAAGAAAACAAGGCCATTTCATTAAGAACAGCAAGCGTGCTGAGAGTGTGATTTATTCAGTTATTATAACGACCTGTAAAAGAATCAATGATCTGCTTGTATTCATGTAGTATTTAAAGTAAAACATCGCCCTCTAGTGGCCATAAACAACGCGTGTGGGAGGATTAATGTAACGTTGCAGTTATTAAATGTAATTTGATTATTTTAAAACACTTGTTTCTTCTGGATTTTTTTTTATCGTTTAATGATAAACTCATCATCTCTTGGTGTTGTGTGTTTGTTTGTCAGATCTAAGTCAGTGTTTTAATTCAAATTATTAAAAAAAATACACTTCAGGTTTTTCACTGGTGAACAGTATATTTAAATAATTGTATTCGCTTCTATCTTCAGACAAGAAAGTCAGTCTCCCACTCAATGTGTTTGAACCAATAGAAAAGCTGGTGCTCAGAGGAAGAGGGCGGGCTTTACTTGGTGTCAGTGACAGAAATGAGAAAAAGCTCAAATGAGTGAGAAGGACGATGAAGGAAACATCTGTGCTGTGTCTGCTCTGTAAGTAGAATCTCTGTTTGTTTGAATTCTTGTACTTTGACTGTCTGCTCTCCTGATAACTGATGATGGAGGAGAAGACATGAAAAACAAATCAGGCTGAATTCAAGTTCAAACACCACGAGGACCAACTGCAGGTCTGAACTGACTCTTTATCTTTGCTCAGGAGTCGAGGAAACACAGCAGGCAGTGAAAAGATCAAATCATTCACTCATTATATCAACACAGCTGCACAGTGGACACATGACTTTTAAAAGTAGTTGATAATTTTTACTCACATTAAAGTCAATGCACATAAAAAGCTGCTTTCAAGATATAAACTGTGAGAACAGTACAAAATTACATCATTACTTGTCAATAACTGTAAGATAAACCTCAAGACATGTTAATAAAAACATAATTTAAAGATATGTAAATGATATTAAAAAGTACAGGTGTGACAGATGTGCAGTGGTTAGTGTCTGTGTAGGTTTCCTCTCACAGTCCAAAGACAAGTTAGACTAACTGATGATTCTAAAGTGGCTGCAGGTGTGAATGTCTGTAATGTAATAATAATAATAATGTAATAATGTAATAACAGCTGTGATAGAGTCTGTGATAGAGTCTAAAGTGGACAAGCAGCAGAACATGGTTCTGTTTTTGTTTTTTAGTTTTATACATTTTCCAGTATTTTTTTCCAGAGAGTTTGTGTGTTTGTGTGTTTGTCGGCTGTTTGTGTGGAGTTGTTCTTTATGTTCACCTCAAATCAACCTGAGTGTCATTTCTCTTTAGTTCTGATCTCACTGCTGAGCTGCACAACAAACCAAGGTCAGTAACCTTCTTCTGTCGTCTCATCTGTAATCCTGTTCTATTTATCATTTAATATATTAATGTAAATTTTAAACACTAAAGTTGACAAGTTTCACCAACATCTAACCACTAACACCTGCTACACTTTGCCTTCACCACTTCCCTCAGACCCGTTCACTTGCATACTTTCAAATCGGAAACTTTTCGCTGTTTCTACAATTTCTGACCTTATTCAAAAATTCAAGTAATCCACTCGTCAGTTTGACCCTCTTAAAACTTACCCTGTGTTCACCATAATAACTGATATTATTCAGTTTTCCTTCACCTTTCTAATCAGCCTTTACAACACCTGTACTTAAGAAACTGCATATAAAAAATATAAAAACAATACCTCTCATCCTAAATTCAACTCTTTGTAACTAACATCCTATCTCTAAACACTCTGCGTCTCTGTGGCTTGCAAACCCTAAACATGCTGCACGAAAATTGGTCCACCCCAAGGATCGGGTCCCCCGACACAAACAAAGGAACATAGTGTTCGCTGTTATGTGCCAAAATTTATACATCGGGGAAACCAAACAACCTCTAGTGAAGCGGATGGCACAACACAGAAGAGCTACCTCGTCAGGCCAGGACTCTGCAGTCTATTCACACCTACGGGCCATCCTCTGTACACATCCTGGACAGGGAGGAACGCTGGTTTGAGGGCAGAGTAAAGGAGGCCATTTACATGAAAAGGGAAAGACCATCTCTGAATCGAGGAGGGGGCCTAAGGGGACATCTGTCGCCATCTTACAATGCTGTGATTGCAGCCATTCCCCAACTCTCTGTGAATGGTACTCATGGCCATTGATCAGTGGTTGTTGATCAATGGTCATGAGAATTTGCATATTAATGATCAAGGAACTGACCTCCCAGCCCATTGTTCCTTCAGTGGTGCTAGTTTCAGTCATTATGCAAATATAGTGTTTATAAACCTGCAGTCAGCTGAGACTGAAGAAATCACCTGAACAAGTTACAAAAAGTTTCCCCCACTGAAAACATTATGTCCAGATGAACAAAATCAACCTTTTGGGATTCTTTCCATAATTCTTCAGTTGGATTCAGGTGATTGGCTGGACCATTCTAGCAGCTTTATGTCGTTTTTGTGAAACCAGCTGAGTTTCCTTTTGTGTGTTTTTGCAATCGTTGTCTTGCTTGACTCTGTTGACCCTCGCTTCATCTTCATCACTCTGGTAGATGGCAACAGATGTTTATCAAGAATGTCATTTTTCCATTCGTCCTTCCTTCAATTACACGAGTGCGCCTGTCACAGCTGCGATGACAGTCTTGTAGGGTTGAAGGGAAAAGTGCCCAAACGCAGATGATGAGAGTGAGCTTTATTTACAAAATGGTGAGAAAACAGGCTGAGCAGAGGTTGGAGGACCGAAACTAAGATAAATGTAAACTGGGGAGAATCTAACAAATTAAACTGAAACCTAAACTCATGGGATGACATGCATGGAGAAACACAGGAAGACATGCGGAGGAAACACAGATGGACCAGTGACCAGCACAAGAGAACACACACTATAAATAAACACAGAGGGAAACGAAGAAACTGCACACAGAAGAGACACAGCTGAACTTAACGAATATGATGAGACAGGGAGGATATAAACTGGATGCACTAACATCAGATACGGACCTTCAAAGTAAAACAGGAAATACACTGACAGAATTCAGAGACAGAGTACAGACAGAGTAAGATGAGGAGCATAGAGACCAAAACCTAAGAACAAGCAATACAGAAACCAAACACTAGTAACCAAGAAGAAACTACAGACCAGTAAAACTAATAATAAAACATCAAAACACTGAGTCACACAGAGGGGGCTCTCTGAGTACAGTCGTGGCCAAAAGTTTTGAGAATGACACAAATATTAGTTTTCACAAAGCGTGCTGCTTCAGTGTTTTTAGATCTTTGTGTCAGTTGTTTCAGTGATGTATTGAAATAGAATTACAAGCACTTCAAAGTTTCAAATGCTTTTATTGAGAATTACATCACGTTTATGCAAAGAGTCAATATTTGCAGTGTTGGCCCTTCTTTTTCAGGACCTCTGCAATTCAACTGGGCATGCTCTCAACTTCTGGGCCAAATCCTGACTGATAGCAACCCAGTCTGTCATAATCAATCTTGGAGTTTGTCAGAATTAGTGGGTTTTTGTTTGTCCACCTGCCTCTTGAGGATTGACCACAAGTTCTCAATTGGACTGAGGTCTGGGGAGTTCCCTGGCCATGGACCCAAAATGATTTGTTCCCTGAGCTACTTAGGTATCACTTTGGCCTTATGGCACGGTGCTCCAGCGTGCTGGAAAATGCATTGTTCTTCATCAAACTGTTCTTGGATTGTTGGAAGAAGTTGCTGTTGGAGGATGTTTTGGTACCATTCTTTATTCATGGCTGTGTTTTTGGGCAAAATTGTGAGTGCAGCCCACTCCCTTGGATGAGAAGCAGCCCCACACATGAATGGTCTCAGGATGCTTTACTGTTGGCCTGACACAGGACTGATGGTAGTGTTCACCTTTTCTTTTCCGGACAGGCCTTTTTCCAGATGCCCCAAACAATCGGAAAGGGGCTTGATCAGAGAATATGACTTCACCCCAGTCCTCAGCAGTCCACTCGCTGTACTTTCTGCAGAATACCAGTTCTTCCCTGATGGTTTTTTGGAGAGAAGTGGCTTCTTTGCTGCCCTTCTTGACACCTGGCCATCTTCCAAAGGTCTTCACCTCACTGTGTGTGCAGATGCGCTCACACCTGCCTGCTGCCATTCCTGAGCAAGCTCTGCACTGGTGGCACTCCGATAGCGCAGCTGAATCATCTTTAGGAGGCGGTCCTGGTGTTTGCTGGACTTTCTTGAGCGCCCTGAAGCCGTCTTCACAATAATTGAACCTCTTTCCTTGAAGTTCTTGATGATCTGATAAACGGTTGATTTAGGTGCAGTCTTAGTAGCAACAACATCCTTGCCTGTGAAGCCCTTTTTATGTAACACAATGATGGCTACATGTGTTTCCTTGCAGGTAACCATGTTTAATAGGAAGAACAATGATTTCAAGCATCCAGTCTGCTATTCTAACTCAGTCAGCATAACAAAATGATCTCCAGCCTTGTGCTCGTAAACATTGTCACTTGAGTTGATGAGAACATTATTGAAATGATCTCAGCAGGTCCTTTTATGGCATGAAATGCTGAATGATGAAATGCAGTGGAAATTGAATTTTTGAGATTAAGTTCATTTTCATGACAAAGAAGGATTTTGCAATTCATCTGATCACTCGTCATAACATTCTGGAGTATATGGAAATTGCTATCATAAAAACTGAAGCAGTGTCATTCTCAAAGCTTTTGGCCACGACTGTACAGTAAAAAAACAAACACTGCATAAGAACTATTCATTGGTTTTAATCATCATGAGATGTTTCTTGTGTGACATTTTGATAATGAGACACATATGGAAGTGAACCAGCTGATATTAATTTGCACTAACTGGCAGGATTGCTTTCTAATTATTTATAGATTTCAGCTGGTTTCATGACTGCCCATGCCTTTCTACCTCTCTCTCTCCCTTTCCTCTGTCATTTCTCATTATTACGCACAATTTATGGATTTCTACGGTTTGATTTCTTTGCGTGTGTGGATCGGTTGTCACCCACACCTGGTGTCAGTAGCATCTTTGGAAATAAATTTACTGAAGAAATTATTGTACTTATTTTTACTTATTTTACCTGCTGGTAATCCTCTGTTATTAATGGTTTTATGTATTGCAAACTTAAAATATTTTGGTTTATTCGTATTGCTTTTAACTTAAGTTAATGTTTCCAGAATGGATCTCAGATATAAAACTGATGAAACAACTGATTAAGCAAAACATGCTAACAATTGTGTCAGATTTCATAAAATAAACAGATCATTGGTTTTTCATTGTAACCCTCACAGCTCGTCTGACTGTGAGTCCCAGCAGCTCTCAGTTCTTTAAAGGAGCCTTTGTGTCTCTGAGCTGTGAGGAGGACGACAGCTCTGCTGGATGGACTCTGAGGAGAAACACAAGCAAACAACAGATGAGTCAATGTGAAGATGGGTGGGGGGAGGCAGTTGGTTCCTCCTGTGACATCAATGTTTTCCCATGGGACAATGGAGTTTACTGGTGTGAGTCCAGAGAGGGTCCCATCAGTAACATGGTTAAGCTGACAGTCACTGGTAAGCTGAGTGTGTGGAGTTAGTGTTGATGAAGCTGTGTGTAAATGGATGAAATGCTGTAGTTTGTCTCTGTGTTGAGGTGGATCAGTGATCCTGCAGAGTCCTGTCCTCCCTGTGATGGAGGGAGATGACATCACTCTGCTCTGTAAAACAAAGACCACTCCCTCCAACCTCCCAGCTGCTTTCTATAAAGATGGCTCCCTCATCAGGAAGCAGCCTACAGGTCACATGACCATCCAGCATGTTTCCAGGTCTGATGAAGGCCTCTACAAGTGTGACATCAGCGGTCATGGAGAGTCTCCATCCAGCTGGATCACTGTCACAGGTGACACACTCACCTGTCTGTGTTTCTGCAGCTTTCAACATTCACAATGTGACGACAACTTAATGACTGTGTTTGCTTTATTTTAGAGAAACACACCACCACACCTCCACCTACATCCACACCTCCACCTACATCCACACCTCCATCTACAGCCACACCTCCACCTACATCCACCTGTCCTCCTGGTTCCACCTCCATCACTCTTCCTCCATCACTCTCTCCTCCTGTTCTCTCTGTGTTGTCATCTGTTGGATCAGTCTGTGTTGTGGCTCTACTGGTTTTGCTGGTTCTGCTGGTGAGACGATGTGTTCACAGGAAACCTGAAGGTGAGACTCAGACTTCCTGATGTTTCATGTCTGAGTTTGTTTATTAGAATAAATTTCACATTCATGATGACCACAGTAACAACTTTCTTACATGTAATCTCTGTTTACAGAACTTATATTATTGTTTAATTTTTATCGGATCAAGGTAATGGAGAAGATGACATCATCACTGACATCACGTGCAGTGTCATCAACATATCCAAGTGTCTGCAACAACCAATCAGAAAAAGTGAAGGTAATGCAATGTTTCAAACTTTTTTACGTCAGGATATTTGTAAATATTTTAAGACATCTTTGGGAGGAAATTTCCAAATATCATAAAAGTAGTTCTTCCTCTCCCTCCACTCATAAGCAAGACTTAAATTCTTCCATTTGGGGCTGAACTCATCCTCCTTACCCGAGGACCATGGCCTCAGACTTAGAGGCGTTAATTCTTATTCCCCTCTTGGCTGTGAACTGCTCCTGAGCGAGCATGAGTACATCACCTGATGAAGCCCTCAGTTATGAAGAGCATCTGTGACAAAGGGCCCAAGACCTTGGGCTCTTTGTCACAGAGCTATTCCAACTGTTTTACATGGACTGAATTGGTTGTAGCATTGAACAATATTCCAAGAGGTGAAGTTACATGTCCCAGTTGCAAGACTTAACAGCTGAGTATACATCCACACTTCACTGCACCACACATTAGACCTGGCCCATATGGCAGCTCCTGTGGGTGGACGACTGACAGAAAAATTCCACATATCTTGAAGCTGGCCCTCATGGCCTATGGCCCAGCCACCAGGTGCTCCATTAAGCATCCTCCCCAGGCTTGGCTCCAGGGTGGGTCCTAGTAACCCAGTCCCAGAGAGGGTAAACTGGTCCTTTGGTTTATTGCTTCTTATAGAGGGTCGCTCTTTGTCTGAACACACACTCTGGTCCAGTCAGTCTTAGGAAACCCTAACAGTCCTTGACAACACAGTCTGTGGGATCACTGGGACACACAAATACCTCCACCACAGTATGGTGGCAATTCACTGACTGAAGGTCTGTGAAAATATCGCAGTATTGCGATATTTTGGATTTTGAAAATATTTTCTACCTGTATAATAAAAAAAGGGAAAGAAGAAATGTCTAAAAAATTTTGAAAGGCAAAGGTAGGAGAAGATGTTTTCATAGCAATACACATATACTTTTGTTATGAATTCGCCTTACCTAAAATGTGCAAACTTAGTCTTTCACTCTGTGCTTACTGAGTGTTGTTCACTGTGAGCTGGACTGTGTGTTTGTGGTCTGTGGTTAACTGAAGCTAACAGCTCTGCAGTCGTCCAGCATCCTGTTTCTGATAGAAAGAAAACACTTCAGCTGCAGCTGTTTCAACACAGAGCTGTTCATTTTAAAAACACATCTCCAAGGACATGGAGACATGATCTGGAAAAGAATTTCTCTAAATCCTGCACACAGAAATTCAGCCAAAGTAGATTTAATTTTTAAAATAGTGTTCAGGCTGCGACAAGTGTTTGCTATGTGCTCTATAGTAAAGAGAGTCAATCTGCACTGAAAGCAGGTGGCAGCTTTGTGGTCGTCCAGTTTTCTTTTCCACAGAAACACCCCCACTTCTCTATTGTCAAAGCTGTGTCACAGTTGAGGTGTTAAGAACACTGAAAAGCTGCTGTGGTTTATAAAAATGATCACTTAATCTCTTCACAGTGCATCATGGTAAACAAATAATGCAGTAATCTAATATGTTTTATTCTCAGAGTGTGATTCAGCTGTGATCTACTCAGCAGTGAGAACTGAAGACGTCGGTTATGGACAAACAACCATCAGAACAAGAAGGCCCAGGTTCAGCTCCTTATCTTTGACTATGGACAGAGACAAGCGGCTCACCCTTTTTTCCAGCCATCATGGTAACCTAAGCTGAAAAAAAAAAAACACGCTATGACTCATGCTCTTTACCAGATAAAAGCTCACTTCACACTTATAAACCTTTATCTGGAAGCCTGTGAATCAAAAAAGTTGAAACTGGGGCTGATTGAACTGCAAAGCATGTAATCACTTTGCCACTGCTTCTTTTTACTGTTTAAACTGACATCCAGATAAATGCAAAGTATGTTTATTCCAGATAAACATACGTTGCATTTTTCAAGAAAACAGTATCAGCATGTTATATGTCAGAGATTGGAGGACGATTTTCATTGTGATGTTCATACAATTATATTATACTCGGCCTTAAGACAAATGGACCATAACAGGCCATTCAAAGCAGAAGTTATTACAAAATGCTCTGTAGTAACCTTTAGCCATCCAGAGGAAACAGAACGTTTCTTTTCTGGATTTTGAAGCTTGGAAATATTCAAGTCAAAATGATCTAATTACACTTAAAATAAGACACAATCAGCTACAGAGCAACATTTCTGTAAGATACAGAAACTTGTTTCAAGACAGTGAATCTTGAAACTAGAGAGAAACTAGAGAATTTTCACTTGTTTCCATGGCAGATTTTTTCACTTACTACAAGATATTTTAGGTTGAAATTCACTAGATTCACTGTCTTAAAACAAGTTAATATACAGTGGGATTCAAAAGTTTTGACAGCCTTGTTATCAATATCAGTCATTATTTTCCTGTATAAATCGTTGGTTGTTACAATAAAAAATGTCAGTGAAATATATCATATAGGAGACTCACACAGTGATATTGCAGAAGTGAAATGAAGTTTGTTGGATTTACAGAAAGTGTGCAATAATTGTTTTAAACAAATTTAGGCAGGTGCATAAATTTGGGCACCACAAAAAAAAGAAATGAAATCAATATTTAGTAGATCCGCCTTTTGCAGAAATTACAGCCTCTAAACGCTTCCTGTAGCTTCCAATGAGAGTCTGGATTGTGGTTGAAGGTATTTTGGACCATTCCTCTTTACAAAACATCTCTAGTTCATTCAGGTTTGATGGCTTCCGAGCATGGACAGCTCTCTTTAACTCACACCACAGATTTTCAATAATATTCAGGTCTGGGGACTGAGATGACTCAGATACTGAGTGGAATCCATGTGTCCCTCAGCTTTGACAAGATTCCCAGTCCCTGCACTGGCCCCACAGCCCCACAGCATGATGGAACCACCACCATATATTTTACTGTAGGCAGCAGGTGTTTTTCTTTGAATGCTGTGTTCTGTTTCCTCCATGAATAAAGCCCCTTGTTATGCCCAAATAACTCAATTTTAGTTTGATCAGTCCACAGCACCTTATTGCAGAATGAAGCTGGCTTGTCCAAATGTGCTTCAGCAAACCTCAAGCGGCTCTGTTTGTGCTGTGGGCGGAGAAAAGGCTTCCTCTGCATCACTCTCACATACAGCATCTCCTTGTGTAAATTTTCTCAATATGTTCCTAACTAGGGATGGGTACCAGTGTCCGGTGCCATGATGGCACCGGTTCTGACATAAACGGTAGTAACCAGACCAAAAAGCAGCGCACATTTTGGTGCTTTATTTCGGTGCTTTTTTTCCCTGAGCTGTGATACACTTCTAGCCAATCATTTTACGTTTCCGAGGATAGTAGGCGGGTCCAGGTACGTACGTTCTTTTATGCAGAGCTACAGATTAAAAATGTCCAAGGCAAAGCGGTCAAAAGTCTGGCTGTACTTCACAGCAAAATATGCAAACTCAGCAGTCTGCAACAAGTGCTTTAAGCTGATACTGTGATACTGTCAAAGGAGGTAACACCTCAAATCCGATGAAACACCTGGCGATGCATAGCGGGTTTTTTTTTTAAAAGCCGAGAAATGCGCCGTATTTGATGCAGCAGCAGCTTCTTCTCTGCGTGAGTAGCTTAATGTTGTTCGTGTGTAATTTACGTTGAGTAGGCTAACCACGTTATTACATTAATGCATGTAAGGTGAACTAGCAAACATCATCATAGCTACATGCGGCTGTCTTCTTGTTTGATGGCAGATACTCCCTTCACCCTGGCCAAAAAGGCTAAAATGACCAAAGAAAAAGTAGAAAACAGTTAAACATGAGAGGATTTTGGACAAAGTTTGTGTTTTTTTCCATTGTTTAAGCACTGCTTCCAGCCAAGAGTAATACCATATATGCCCCATAGCTGCAGAAAAGGCTAACATTGTTATCTTTTTACAAAAAACCAGTTAAACATGAGAGGTTTTTGGACCAATTTTGTGTTCTCCATTCTTTAAGCACCGGTTTGAGCACCGTTTGAGCACCGGCACTGTTTCAAAAGTACCGGTTTGGCACCGGTATCGGATAAAACCTAAACGATACCCATCCCTATTCCTAACTGTGGAAACAGACAGCTTGAATTTCTGAGACAGCTTTCTGTATCCTTCCCCTGAACCATGATGGTGAACAATCTTTGTCTTCAGGTCATTTGAGAGTTGTTTTGAAACCCCCATGTTGCTACTCTTCAGAGAAAATTAAAAGAGGAGGGAAATTTACAATTGACCCCTTAAATACTTTTTCTCATTATTGGATTCACCTGTGTGTGTAGGTCAGGGGTCACTGAGCTCACCGAGCCAATTTGAGTTCAATAATTAGTTCTAAACTTTTTGGAATCAATAAAATGACAACAGTGCCCAAATTTATGCATCTACCTGATTTTGTTTAAACAATTATTGCACACTTTCTGTAAATCCAATAAACTTCATTTCTCTTCTCAAATATCACTGTGTGTGTCTCCTATATGATATATTTAACTGACATTTCTTATTGAAACGACCAACGATTTATACAGGAAAACAATGACTATTAATGAGGTGGCCAAAACTTTTGCATCCCACTGTATCTCACTGAATTGTTACTCTTTAGCCTAATGTGTCTTATTTTAAGTGTAAAGAGATATTTTTGACTAGAAATGAGACAAATATACTTGGTAAGATTTTGAGTTTTTGCAGTGAGTAAATATTCTGGTTCCAGTAAACTGTCTTAAAATGGTTTGTCTAAAAATTTATCTTGTGGTTAAAATGTATGAAAATAACACTGCATGTCTATGCAGATGCTGTGTGATCTGATACATCAGCAGAAAATATGTAAAAAAGTTAAATACGTCACATGATCAAAAGCAGAACGTTAAATTATTTTAACTGTGATGCATTCGCTGACATGTCCTCATTCTATGCTGTTTATAAAGAGAAGAATGAAGCTTGGCTTTGTGCTCGTATTCTCCTCCTGTGTGTGGATTTTTTTTGTTGTTGTTTTGGCAGAGCCAAATGTCATCTAATCACTGAAGTGGTCCACCAGTCCACCCTCTGGAATCTAGCTGCTGTTCTCTAACTGGTCCACAAATCCACTGTAAAACACACTAGTTTATTTTATCTTTGTTCTCCTCATAAAGTTACCCTCACTGAGGGGCAGAACATTCAAATGGAGAGGTTTTTATTTTATATAAAGATGCAGAAAAAGAAAAAAAGAATGGCACCATAAAGATTTTTTTATGGTAACTTCACCACCACTTTCTAAGTGTGCTGTCGTCTCCACAGCAGTGATCTGGTTTCTCTGCAGGTTCAATAAACTTTGGTCTCACTTGATCTTCTCGATCTACTCTTATTTTAATAGATCCATATGAAGTTTTGGTGATCTGGAGGAAACTTTATTAATAAACTGACTTTATGTACAATGTGTTGGAGTTTCTTCTAAGCATAATTATGAAATTGTCTTCAAAGAAAACTCTGTAAATGCACCATAGGCACATCTGATTGTGTTAAAGCGCCCTCTGGTGGAGCTGGACTATAAACACTGTTCAAGCCTCAATAACAGACTCAACAGTGCTTCAGGTTCTAGAATATGTGGCCCACTGCGCATGCTCAGGAGGTGTCCTGTCAGCAGTCAGCGCTGCAGCAGTTGTTTCCACCAGAAGTGAATACTGGCATCAAAAATATTATAGCATGATCAGTAACAAGTGTGACGTCACCTGTGAGCAGATGATAGTTTAGGTTTATTTAGGTTATTTTTATTTACGCTTTTTAAGTTTCATTTTTTAGAAGCCTATTAAGCGAGGAAATTAGTCTTTGTTATACAATCTTCAATTCAACGTATTCCCGATAAAAGTGAAAGTTGGCTCCACCCACTGTGACGGTTTGCGGGACAAGATGTGTTTAGGAGAGATAAGGACCCAAAACGCAGGCACTGGCTGAGATGTGAGTGAGCTTTATTGCAGCAGGGTGACATAAGACCAAAAGCGAGAGTGGCAAGAAACAAAACCAAGAAAGAGTCTAAACTGGGAAAACTAACAAAACAAAACCGAAACCTGAATTTGAATCACCAGGGAGGACAGGAGGGAGACACGGCTGAACGTAATTAACATGACGACACAGGGAGGGTGCACGGAACACTGACATCAGACCTTCAAAATAAAACAGGACATACATAGACTGGATTTAAAGACACGGTACAGACGGAGAACAGAGGAAACACACGGGCAGACACTAAAAAGAAGGAGCACAGAATCCAAACCCTACGAACTAACAAGTCTAAACCCCTGTACATAATCAGAATACATTAGAAAACAAGATTATGATATAATAATAATGATAATAATAGCATCAGATAACCACTCGCCTTGTATTGTTTATTTATTATAATTTTGTGCTAGTCTCCATCTGGTCAGAATGGTCTTTTTTCCATTTCCTTTATCCACACATCCTCCTGAGAACCGGTAAAAATGAATCTTCACATTGAACTCTTTTGTGGTTTCATTAAAAGCTCACATATAAGAAAGGATAAGCTTTATTAGTCCCACATGTGGGAAATTTGTTGTGTCACAGCAGAAAGTGGACAGTACAAGTTACAGCAAAAATGAAGAAAAACAACGGACTGGGATAAGATAATAAGAATAAGATACTATATACAATAGAATAAAATACTATGTTAACAGAAAAAAAATTACACTTGGTGTTATTGTGGATGTGTGTGTTTGGTCAGTTGTGAAGTCTTTGTTCAGGAGTCTGACAACAGTTGGAGAGAAAGACCTGTGAAATCTCTCTGTCCCACATCGTGGGTGCCGCAGCCACTGAAGGAGCTGCTCAGTGCTGTCAGTCTCCTGCATGGGGTGGGAGATGTTGTCCAACAAGGATGACAGCTTAGCCACCATTCTCCTGTCACTCACCACCTCCACTGGGTCCAGAGGGCATCCTAGAACAGTGGTGGCCCAGGAGATGCTGTTGCCCCAGCAGACTACACCATAAAAGATGACTGAGGCCACCACAGAGTCATAGAAGGTCTTCAGGAGTGGGCCCTTCACTCCAAAAGACCTCAGCAGCAGGTACAGCCTGCTCTGTCCCACACTGTGAGTCTCTTTTCTTTAGAGAGCGTCTGAGTTATGAGTCCAGTCCAGTTTATTGTTCAGATGAACACCAAGGTACCTGTAGCTGTCCACAGTCTCAATGTCCATACCTTGGATGTTTAGTGCCTGCAGAAGTCTACCACCAGCTCCTTGGTTTTATTAGTGTTGATCTGGAGGCAGTTCAGCTGGCACCAGTCCACAAAGTCTTGGGTCAGTCCTCTGTACTCCTTGTCGTCCCCATCAGTGATGAGGCCGACTATTGCAGAGTCATCAGAGAACTTCTGCAGGAAGCACTGGGTGGAGTTGTGGGAGAAGTCTGCAGTGTAGATGGTGAAGAGGAACGGAGCCAGAACCGTTCCCTGTGGGGCCCCCGTACTGCAGACGACCCTGTCCGACACACAGCCCTGAGTCCTCACATACTGTGGTCGGTCGGTGAGGTAGTCCAGGATCCAGGTAGTGAGGTGATGGTCCACTCCAGAGTTCTCCAGCTTGTCCTTCAGGACCGAGGGAAGAATGGTGTTGAAGGCACTGGAGAAATCAAAGAACATGATTCTCACAGTGCTCCCAGCGATCTCCAGGTGAGCGAGGGAACGATGTAGGAGGTGAATGACGGCATCATCTGCTCCAATGCCAGGCTGGTAGGCAAACCGATGTGGGTCCGTGATGAGCTCACCAGGTGCTGAAGCTGAGCCAGGACCAGCCGCTCCAGGGTCTTCATCTGGTGGGATGTCAAGCCACCGGCCTGTAGCTGTTGAGGTCCTTGGGGTGTGAAGTCTTTGGCACTGGTACAACACAAGAGGTTTTCCAGAGCTGCTGGACTCTCCCCAGCCTCAGGCTCAGGTTGGAGAGGTGCTCCGTTATCCCACACAGTTGGTCTGTGCAGGACCTGATGACTCTTGAGCTGATGCCATCTGGATCCGCTGCCTTCCTAGCTCTGATCCTCCTCAGCTCCCTCCTAACCTGAGTGGTTGAGAGAGTCAGGCTGGAGCCTTGTGTTGAGTGTGTATAGGATTCTGGTGTTAGGGGTGGGGAGGAGTGAGCAGGGTGATTAGAGGTGGTGTGAAGTGTCTGAGGTGGGGCAGCAGTGGGTGTGGGTGAGTCTGCAGCTGATGTTGAAGACTGCCTCCTGGAAGAATCAAACCTGTTAAAGAAATGATTTAGTTCATTTGCCCCCTCACATCTCCCATGAGCAGTGCGTTCTGATCTCTGTGGCCTGAGATGGTTCTGAGGCCTCTCCAGACTTTGCTAACATTCTTTTGTTGAAGCCGTTTCTCCGTCTTCTGCCTGTAGCTGCCCCGATCAGACCTCTCAGCTCTCTCTGCACTCTTTTCAGCTCCTCCTTGTCTCTGGATTTGAAGGCTCTCCTCTTTTGTTTGAGGACGGCTTTAATTTCTGGGGTAATCCAGGGTTTGGAGAAACAGCGCACAGTCCTGGTGGGTGCAGTGTTATCCACTAAGATGTTATCCAGTTATGACAGTTATGATGGAAAGGTCCAAAATTTTAATATGAAAATTCTGAAGGAAGTACAGGTTCCAATAACGGCACTTTGACACAGTTCAGTGATGTGTGTAGAAATAAAAGCTGCATATAAATAACACAGAGCTGCTTATTTTCCTCCAGTTGTTTGAACTATTTGTAGAGACAGAGAGCATCAGTCTGATCACTGGAATCTGCTCTTTGTCCCTGGATTTGGACCAAGCAGACCCTGATGGACTCAAAAACACAGAAAATACAACATTCAAGAAGTTTTTATCATGTCTTCTTATGTTTCTATTTCTTTTGATTATCTTAATTGTACAGCACCTTGGTCAAAGCACCTTGTTTTAAATGTGCCATTTAAACAACTTTGACTTTGACTTTTTGCTGCACTGAGATTGGAATGAAATGACTTAATCAGACAGTTCATGAATAGAAACAACAGATAAGACAAGAAACAAAACTGTACTGAGCAACATGTGCTGACACTCACTGCTGAGCCAGTTTGTCCAGAATACTGACAGAGACACAAACAGGCATCTTTGCCACCCACACACTTCTGCTGAACACACAGCTTTGACTTTTAAAAGCCATATCAACTAAAACCTTCACTGCTGAGTGTCTGTGAGCCCTGACAGTAAAAATCATCATCATCATCATTAATATGTGCTGACAGCAGCTGCTGGACTGTGTATGGCTGTCGTTTCCAGTTCTTTTGTTTGGATCAAACTAAGATCACTGAAAGAGCTTTCACTGTGATTCGTCAAACACATGAGCTAACAGCCAATAAGAAGAAGGAGAAGTTGGATGTTATGGTGATGCTGCTGACACAGATTTGTCTTGTAAAACAGGTTAACAAGGAAACACAGGTGCATTTCCTCGTTGGTGTCTGTTCGATACAGAGGTCTCTTTACTTTCAGATTTTTAATTTTTTAAACTTTTTTGATTGTGAGGATAAAATTTTAAGGAAGTTCCTCTTGACCTCACAAATAACAACAACAGGACACATGGACCTAACACAGTTTAAAAAATATCTTTCACTGGATAATTTTAATTTTTCCATCCTGACGATCAGAAGAGTTTTTGAGGGTTTCAGAGATCCTTCAGAACAACAGTAAGTGTTCATGAGCTTGTAATAATTTTACCAAGTTTCTGTAATTTCACAGACAGTGTGGAGTGGGAATTTCTCTTTATATCTACCAGTGTTAGTGGAAAAAGGTTCTCATTCTTATACTTCTTTCTTTTCCTTTTTTATTTGAGGTATTTGTTTGTCACATGACTGGACTTGCAGCTGCTCAAACAGGACAAACAAAGGTGGGCATGAAAGTGTTGACGCAGGTCACAGATGTCTGATATAAAACAGCTGACAGGGAAACAGGTTAGTTTAGTCTGCAGCTGTTTGATACAGACACACTTTTACTTTGGGATTTTAAACTTTTACATTTTTTATGATTTGATTTTTTTTATTTGTCAAATATTTACATCTGAGTAACTTTTTACTTGTTTGTAACAAAACTTCAGTAGCTTCCTTTTCACCTACTGAAAAACTGATGGGACACACTGACCTCACAGTTCTTTTATCTGTCAGTAGATAATTTTATTTTTTCCACTCTGATGATCAGAAGAGTGTTTGAGTGTTTCAGAAAAACAGTACCGGTAAGTGTTTAAAATGACGTCTTTCAGTTTTTTAAGTAATTTGACAGGCTGACTGAAGCTGTGAGCGTTAGTGGATTAACCCGTTACTGTAACCACTCACTGGTTCTGCTGGTTAGATGAACATCATGTCACGTTAGTGTAAAACATTTGATTCACTGTTGGCTGGTTTCGTCTGTGAAAACACATCGAATTAAAGGAATTCAATGTGTTTCATCATCTGAAGAACCAAAAGCTGTCAGACTTTATCTGACGCAATATAAAGAAGAAAATCACCTCAATCACAAACAGGAAGTTTACTAAGTTACTCTCCTGTACTCTGATTACAGTGATGTATGTTTTCTCTGTGTCTGCTTCTTCGTCCTCACTGTAAACAGATGTACTGAGAGACTCCTGCACTGATGTTTCATAGGAAAGTCCAAACAGTCTCACTGGTTCTCCATAAAGAACAAAGATTTGCTCTCTGTGGCTCCAACACAACTTAAAGACAATCAAAGGTGGACAAAGTTCTCTGTGGTTTGATGGAGGCTGCAGCTAAATGCTGCCTCCTCCATAATACTATATACATTTGTATACAGTGATGTCATTTTGAAGTCCTTTGGCTGATGATGGTCTTTAGTATGTAGCTGATGGTTGATGATGAGATGTTTGTCTTGTTCTGTGGAGATCATTCAAGAACTGAACCTGTTAAACACTCAGACCTGCTTCAGATTTCACCACTTTAGTTATGACGCACTTATTTATGGTCATCCTACAGCGCAGCGTAAACACACGTGACTCTAACGTGACTTCCTGCAGAGATGATGACTTGGACGTATTGAGTTTGAACGAGTGTCTAAAAAGTCAGATCTGTTCTCAGTCAGAGACTTTCAGGATCATTTAAACCTTAAATTTAATCTCATGTAGTCAGGATTTAAACTCAGGTTCAGTTATTTCAATAAAACCATCCTGAGACATTTAGAACAATCGAAGCGTCGGAGCTCAAGAACACGGAAATGTCTGCTGTGACTGCGTCGCTCTGCTCGACTTTGCTGTTTGTCGGCCTCTTCGTGTTTGTCTCTGCAGGTGAGATTCACTCTGTGGGACAGAGAGGAAAAGCATCAGTCTGTTTACATGTTAACAACATTTCCTGAAGATTTATTTTCATATTGATTCAGTTTTTCCGTGTTTGTGAAGGAGACACGAGGCTGGGTGGAGTCTGTGTGGACCTAACATGTCGGTGTGATCAGATCTCACAGAGACAAAGAAGTGTGATGTGTGTTTTTAGCATCCACGTAGATACGAAAAATGTCCGTATTATTAACATTTATTTCCAAATAACATTTTAATTTAAAATAATACATACACAACAGTGGGAATAGATTTAACCACAGTAGATGTCTTTTTGAAAACAGTGTAACTAAGTTTAAGGATATAATTCCTCCACTCTTATCATCTTCATGTGCCAACATGGTATCTTGTTAACAGTGTTGCATCCTCACTGCAAACAACTCTGGATACTTTGGCTAATCTGAAAAGAGAAAGCATCAAGTCAGAGTTTAACTTGCAAACATGTATTTTCAATCAGATGAGGAAATTGTGTTGAATAACTTACAGTATAATAACTTCATTTTATTTGGATTCGATTCAGTTTTATTTCTATAGCAACAAATCACAACATCAGCTTTCAACACATTCTCAATAACCTGCATGAATTCTATATGACTCATTATCTACTAATTTACATCTAAACTATCAATTTGTCTTAACTTCAATATTTATGTCCTCTGAGCCATTGTGTCTGTTAGGCCCCGCCCTGCACGACTGTTCAAGTGGGTTTTTTTTTAATAGGAAGTTATGACTTGGTGCTATATAAATAAAACTGAATTAAACTGAAGTATGTGCGAGCTCAATGATCTCTTTCCCTGTAGCTCCTCACTCCAATTGGCTGCTTTAGAAGTGAACAGTTGAACTTTGACCTTTAATCTTTCTGCTCTGTGTTGTTTCCTCTTTCAGACCAGAAAAACATCACAGCTGAGTCAGACGTCAACTTTCCATTTTGTTTCCTCTGTTTCAGACATAAACACCACAGCTGGACAGGATGTCACTCTGCCATGTCGAGCACCAAACAACAACATCAGAGCTGTAGAGTGGAGCAGAGCTGACCTGAAGGAAGAACAACATGTCCTTTTGTACCGAGATGATCAGTTTGTTCATGAAGAGCAGCATCCATCTTTTAAGAACCGGGTGGATCTGCAGGACAGACAGATGAAGGATGGAGACGTGTCTTTGATTCTGAAGGATGTGACGATTAATGATGCTGGAACATACGAGTGTCTTGTCGTGCAGAGAGAGGGAGACAATTTGAAGCACGTCAGCATCATCTACCTGAGTGTTGATCCTCCAGGTGAGTGAGTAGAGTTGAGTGTGTGTGTGATCAGAGGTGAAGCTGCTTCCTGGTTGTTGATGTTTGTTTCTAAAGATGTTGTTGATGAGACTTTGTCACTTGTGTTTTGTTAAATGACATATGTCAGCCATAATGTTTCATAGGAAAGTCCAAACAGTCTCACTGGTTCTCCATAAAGAACAAAGATTTGCTCTCTGTGGCTCCAA
Organism: Rhamphochromis longiceps; assembly: GCF_057381845.1. Classification (NCBI taxonomy): domain Eukaryota; kingdom Metazoa; phylum Chordata; class Actinopteri; order Cichliformes; family Cichlidae; genus Rhamphochromis; species Rhamphochromis longiceps. The sequence continues at coordinate 22,732,177 of NC_140559.1, read as the reverse complement.
CACAACTTAAAGACAATCAAAGGTGGACAAAGTTCTCTGTGGTTTGATGGAGGCTGCAGCTAAATGCTGCCTCCTCCATAGTACAATATACATGTTTATACAGTGACGTCATTTTGAAGTCCTTTGGCTGATGATGGTCTTTAGTATGTAGCTGATGGTTGATGATGAGATTTTTGTGTTGTTCTGTGGAGATCATTCAAGAACTGAACCTGTTAAACACTCAGACCTGCTTTAGATTTCACCGCTTTAGTTATGACGCACTTATTTATGGTCACCCTACAGCAGCGTAAACACACGTGACCCTGACGTGACTTCCTTCAGAGACGATGACTTGGACGTATTGAGTTTGAGCGAGTGTCTAAAAAGTCTGATCTGTTCTCAGTCAGAGACTTTCAGGATCATTTAAACCTTAAATTTAATCTCATGTAGTCAGGATTTAAACTCAGGTTCAGTTATTTCAATAAAACCATCCTGAGACATTTAGAACAATCGAAGCGTCGGAGCTCAAGAACACGGAAATGTCTGCTGTGACTGCGTCGCTCTGCTCGACTTTGCTGTTTGTCGGCCTCTTCGTGTTTGTCTCTGCAGGTGAGATTCACTCTGTGGGACAGAGAGGAAAAGCATCAGTCTGCTTTACATGTTAACAACATTTCCTGAAGATTTATTTTCATATTGATTCAGTTTTTCCGTGTTTGTGAAGGAGACACGAGGCTGGGTGGGGTCTGTGTGGACCTAACATGTCGGTGTGATCAGATCTCACAGAGACAAAGAAGTGTAATGTGTGTGTCAGTGTGATGTGTTGTAGTTTCAGGAGTCAGTATACCGTCACGAGCAGATCTACAGACGTGGCATGTGTCACCCTGATATAATCTCTTGCCACACCGAGTGCCACCGTAGTTTTGTAAATGACAATGTTTATTAAGGGTGGCACATGCCACTCCATGCCACCTCTGTAGATCTGCTCCTGGGTTTTAAATGGTTGTACAAAAAAGTCACAATCATTGGTTACATTTTAAGGCATATTACACTATGTAAAAGCTGCATATGTGTAAAGAAACGACTTTGATTTTGCCCATTTGATTTCCATGCCACTCTAAGAACATTTCATTACATCCAGCCCTGTGACAGAGACAAAGAAGTGTAATGTGTGTGTCAGTGTGATGTGTTGTAGTTTCAGGAGTCAGTATGCAGCTACAAAGCTTTTAGTTCAGTGTATACAAACAGCTGTAGCTACAGAAAGGCAGCATGCAGAGACTCACAGTGTCTTATAATGAGAGGCTGCTTTCTCTCACACATTATGTTCACTTATTATCAGGACGTGTTTTTCTTGGTGTAAGAGTCATATTTGGGTTAGTACCTTATGTCTGCTGCCAGAGGTCACCTTTTGAGGTTTTTTTTTTTGTTATGGTGTGTTTATATGAAGGTTTTATAAGGTAGACACACGTAATTTGCCAGCACATCACAGTAGTTTTTTTTTCTACTGCTGAGTGACTGTCTTCTGCTCAAATACATTTCATTGCAATGTTGACCCTGTGCTAACTTGCATATGACAAATAAAACTGAAACTGAAAACTAATTTGCCTCAGGTGTGTTGTTGAGAAGGAGAAAGCAAACAGTTTGCGACCGCTGGGCTGTTATGGTAAGTACAGCTGGAGTTATTGGACAATATAAAATTTATTAAGTTTTAATTTATTAAGTTCATGCATATTAGTTACATCGTGTAACTCCCACCAATGAACACCACAGTGGATTCAAGCGTCGGCTTAGTATCTACACTTAAATCATTGATAGAGTTCTTAAATTAACAATCTAAGATTTAAAAAGTTAATAAAAAACAACAGCAAAAACAAACAAACATTGACCCCTTTAACCTCCCTGATTTGTGTTGTTTCCTCTTTCAGCCCAGAAAAACATCACAGCTGTGTCTGGACAGAAGAACGTCACTCTGACATGTCGAGCTCCAAACAACAACATCATAGCTGTAGAGTGGAGCAAAACTGACCCTGAGTCCGGACAAGTCCTTTTGTACCGGGACGGGCACATTGATACCTCCAACCAGCATCCATATTTTAAGAACCGGGTGGATCTGCAAGACAGACAGATGAAGGGTGGAGACGTGTCTTTGATTCTGAAGAATGTGACAGCTGCTGATAATGGAACATACAAGTGTCATGTCTTCATGAGCGGACCAAACAATGAACTCATCTTCATCATCTACCTGAGAGTTGATCCTCCAGGTGAGTGAGTAGAGTTGAGTGTGTGTGTGATCAGAGGTGAAGCTGCTTCCTGGTTGTTGATGTTTGTTTCTAAAGATGTTGTTGATGAGACTTTGTAGAAAGCAGCTGGTCTGAGTGATGTGATCAGAGTGCAGTAGATAATGTCTGACAGCAGTTTGAAGAGGAAATGGATTCTGTTCTGTTCTTCACTCATCACCTACCTGACAGCTGACACCTCACACCTGTTTCTCACCTGCAGGTCAGCCAGGAGGATCTGTTGGACTCATCATCGGTCTTTCAGTTGCTGCTGTTCTTCTGTTTGTTGCTGTTGTTGCTTTTTTGATCTACCAAAAAAAGAAGGTTAAGAAGGTGAACTATGAATCTACTTGCTCATCACAGTCCTAAATTCTGTTTCACTGAAATCAAGAAGGATGATTTTAAGACAAAGAAACTAATAATGCTGAACCTCAATCAGAGGGACATCAAACGCGTCCATATTTATTTTTGATTTCACATTTCTCTGATTTTCATCAGACTTGTTTAGACTGTTACATGAAATTTCACATGATGAACCTACAGCATTGAAATCTGTGACTTATTTTATCAGGTTAGCTGCTCATCCCAGTGTAAGTTTCAAGTCTTAAAGTTATTTTCATTTCTGCCTCACTTCATATGTGGAGCACACAGGAGGTCACATTATCAAACAAATACACATCAAACAAGATCAACGTTTTTCAAAATAAAATATTCAGCTTCTGAGTGAACTCATTTTAAACAAATCTGTGATTGTGAGCAGACTTTGTTCATCATTGGTTTGCCCTCATTATTTGTCACTTCAGTGTCCTGTATGTTACAATAACAGAGTCACTGAGTGTGTTTCATCTTCAGGTTCAGCTGTTTGTGACATCAAACTGGTTCTGTGAGGTTTGAACAACACAAATTAATCCTCATGCAGAGATCAGCTGTTACAGTATAATTATTGATACTGACTGAACCAACCTGCACCATAAACACTGCATGTGGTGAAGAAACGATGGATTACTGTGGATTATAAACAATCAGTGATCTGCCTGATAGTGTTTAGGATTTATTGATCATCTTCAACTGAATGAATGTTATATTGCACAGTGTTATAATGTACAGTGTTATGTTATTTTTCAGTGTAACTGCAGATTTAGATGTTTTCTCTGATCTTTTCTCTCCATCAATGCATTTTTTTTACTGCAGTCTACATTTCAAAATCAGGTCAAATGTTATTGATTGATTAATCAATTTATTTATTTTTTGTGACTCTGTTTATTGACAATAAAGTTTTGAAAACAATTTTATGGCATGTTGTCTTTTAATTCTTTTCATTTAGTTCAGCAGAGTTTGGACTCAAAACTCGGACTAACCAGTGGTTCCAGTTTTTATGATGATGTCATCGTTAGGTTTGTGGTGTGTTGGAGCAAAACAATGAATTGCTATAGGAGAGTGATAGGTTTGTAGCTTGAACCCATCCGCTGGAACGTTGAAGACAATATAATTACACTGCTAAGCAAGACACAAATAGGCAAAGTTCTTCATGTTACTCGTGCACGGGAGAGACCGGACAGAGCGCCGTCCCTTCGCTTGACCCCAGTCGCTCTCGTCCGTCCTCCCGTACCACTGTTCTTTTATTGAGGTTACATGAATATGCATAGGTTCATTAACATACGACGTCTACATACAAACAAAGAGTACCTTGCCTGTGTGTGTGTGTGTGTGTGTGTTGCTGATCAAAGGGTCAAACATCCTTGGTCAGGAAGAGGGTAGACTAGACCCCCCCCCCCCCCCCCCCCCCGGTGAGGAAGTCCAGCAGTTCATCTAAACAGAAAAGCACTTAGACTAGAACAGACGTAGCTACGTTAATCCTACCATAAAACAATTAAGACAAGGTACGAACTTTCCCATGCTCCCAGGATATAGGTGTGCATTCTAGTGTGGAATACACACCAAGCCTCTGTAGCCTGTTAAAGATCACACAACTTATCACTACACAATTGATTATACACCTCTAAGCATCTATGGTTAAATATTTCTAAGCATAAATGACAATCAACAATACAAAGTCTAACAGAGAGCTCCTGATTAGATCATGAACATATTCTAAAATCATTTCTCTATATCAGCCTCATCTACATGTCTGCTATCTGATCATCGTGCAACCTGCAACACTTTCACAATAAAAGCCCCCTTAAAGCTCTCTAATGTAGCCTTGCTACTTAATTATAAAGTAATGCAATATAATACATGTAAAAATGAAGGAACTGACTGCTAATGAGAACTAGGCAAAACAAACTAGAAGCATCACTGACAATTGGCTTGTATCGTTATAGACTTTAGGGTCAAACACTGCCCTCTAGTGGCCATAATTATAAATGATTTGGGAGAATAAATAAATAATAAATGTTCCATGACAGTTATGAAATATAATCAGATGATCTTAAAACACTCATGATCTTCTGGTCGTGTGTGTTGGTGTGGCAACTTTAAGCCACAGCATTTTATTTCAAAGTATTTCCAGAAAAGAAAAAAAAAACTACACTTTGTGTACACTGATGTTCTTTATATTTAATTCTATTCACTTCTATCTTTAGACAAGGCATAACATGAGTTACCTCCTCTGTGTTTGAACCAATAGAAAGCTGGTGCTCAGAGGAAGAGGGCGGGCTTTACTTGGTGTCAGTGACAGAAATGAGAAAAAGCTCAAATGAGTGAGAAGGACGATGAAGGAAACATCTGTGCTGTGTCTGCTCTGTAAGTAGAATCTCTGTGTTTGTTTGAATTCTTGTACTTTGACTGTCTGCTCTCCTGATAACTGATGATGGAGGAGAAGACATGAAAAACAAATCAGGCTGAATCTAAACTATTAACTGCAGGATGAAAGGTGTCCCATATAATCACACTGATTACTGTTCTAGCAGCTGAATGGCTGATGTTTACAAAGAGTAAAAATGTAAAATGTAAAAAATGTAAAAATTGTCATTGAATTGAAAACAGGCCCACGTTTATTTTCAGCACTGAAGCCAAGTTCAATTCAAATTATTGAATATCAAGTTCTGCATCAGATTAACTTTAACTAGTGATGACTTCATACATTTCTCTACAAACTCATTACTCTACTAATTTACATTTAATTATCTGATTTAACATCAGCAACTACTTCTGATAAACCAGCCAGAGTCTGTGCTGTAGCCCACTTAAAAAACACGAAAGTCACATGGGCCCAGTGAGCTTAAATCTTCAGTCTAATCAAAATAGAGTTTTTCTTGACATTTTTGTTAAAAACAAAACAAAACAAATACATAAATCACACAGGATATAAACTGCTAATGCTACCCAGTCATGTGCAAAGTGTTTGGGAAATTGTGAAACCCACCAGCCTGGTAATCAAACTTAAGCACAAAAGCAATAAATTTAGGTCAGAAAAATGGGTAATATCACAAACTAACCACATCCTGTTTTAATAATTATTTTGTAATATAAATATCATCATAACCCTAACCCCGGCAGCCTACACCTATTGCAGCATAACTAAGGGAGGATTCAGGGTCACCTGGTCCAGCCCTAACTATATGCTTTAGCAAAAAGGAAAGTTTTAAGCCTAATCTTAAAAGTAGAGATAGTGTCTGTCTCCCGAATCCAAACTGGAAGCTGGTTCCACAGAAGAGGGGCCTGAAAACTGAAGGCTCTCCCTCCCATTCTACTTTTAAATACTCTAGGAACAACAAGTAGGCCTGCAGAGCGAGAGCGAAGTGCTCTAATAGGGTGATATGGTACTACAAGGTCAATAAGATAAGATGGGGCCTGATTATTTAAGACCTTGTGAAGAGCAGGATTTTGAATTCCATCCAATCATCTTCATCCGCTTTATCCGGGGACGGGTCGCGGGGGCAGCAGCCTAAGCAGAGAAGCCCAGCCACCTCCTCCAGCTTATCCGGGGGAACACCAAGGCATTCCCAGGCCAGCCGAGAGATATAATCTGCCCCGGGGCCTCCTCCCAGTGGGACATGGCTGAAACACCTCACCCAGGAGCCATCCTTGTCAGATGCCCGAACCACCTCAGCTGGCTCCTTTCGATGTGGAGCAGCAGCTGCTCTACTCTGAGCCCCTCCCGGATGGCCGAACTTCTCACCCTATCTCTAAGGGAGAGGCCAGCCACCCTTCGGAGGAAGCTCATTTCTGCCGCTTGTATCCGCGATCTCATTCTTTTGGTCACTACCCACAGCTCGTGGCCATAGGTGAGGGTAGGGGCGTAGATCGACTGGTAAATTGAGAGCTTCGCTTTTACACTCAGCCCGAAGGACCGGTGGATTTGGATTAGCTGAAGGCTTTTCAGGGAGTTTTTTGGACATCCTGATAATAATGAATTACAGTCGTCCAGCCTGGAAGTGATAAATACATGAACTAGTTTTTCAGCATCACTCCGAGACAGGATATTTCTAACTTTAGAGATGTTGCGCAAATGTAAGAAAGCAGTCTTACATATTTGTTTAATTTGTGCGTTGAAGGACATGTCCTGGTCAAAAATGACTCCAAGGTTCCTCACAGCGTTACTGGAGGCCAAGGTAATGCCATCCAGAGTAAGAATCTGGTTAGATACCATATTTCCGTAACTCCATACAAACAGTTTGTCAGCTGTTTGTGTGGAGTTGTTCTTTATGTTCACCTCAAATCAACCTGAGTGTCATTTCTCTTTAGTTCTGATCTCACTGCTGAGCTGCACAACAAACCAAGGTCAGTAACCTTCTTCTGTCACAGTTTAAACCTGATAAATGCTCACTGATATGACCTGATTGAGTTTCAGAAATAAAATTGACAAAGCAAAGAGCATTTTTAATGACTGTCTAAGACAGAAGTTATAAAATATAAAATATCAACAGTCTTTCATTGTAACCCTCACAGCTCGTCTGACTGTGAGTCCCAGCAGCTCTCAGTTCTTTAAAGGAGACTTTGTGTCTCTGAGCTGTGAGGAGGACGACAGCTCTGCTGGATGGACTCTGAGGAGAAACACAAGCAAACAACAGAGGACTCAGTGTGGAGATGGGTGGGGAAGATGGTCTGGTTCTTCCTGTAACATCACTGTTTTCCCTCAGGACAGTGGAGTTTACTGGTGTGAGTCCAGAGAGGGTCCCATCAGTAACATGGTTAACCTGACAGTCACTGGTAAGCTGAGTGTGTGGAGTTAGTGTTGATGAAGCTGTGTGTAAATGGATGAAATGCTGTAGTTTGTCTCTGTGTTGAGGTGGATCAGTGATCCTGCAGAGTCCTGTCCTCCCTGTGATGGAGGGAGATGACGTCACTCTGCTCTGTAAAACAAAGACCACTCCCTCCAACCTCCCAGCTGCTTTCTATAAAGATGGCTCCCTCATCAGGAAGCAGCCTACAGGTCACATGACCATCCAGCATGTTTCCAGGTCTGATGAAGGCCTCTACAAGTGTGACATCAGCGGTCATGGAGAGTCTCCATCCAGCTGGATCACTGTCACAGGTGACACACTCACCTGTCTGTGTTTCTGCAGCTTTCAACATTCACAATGTGACGACAACTTAATGACTGTGTTTGTTTTATTTTAGGCAAACACACCACCACACCTCCACCTACATCCACACCTCCACCTACATCCACACCTCCACCCACACTTCTCCTCCTGGTTCCATCTTCATCACTCTTCCTCTATCACTCTCTCCTCCTGTGGAAGAGTCACAGGATTACTCCACCACATTCTACAACAAAACCAATCAGACAAAGAGAATGTACAGTACTGCAATGTTTTCAAAAACATTTTTATTATGTCAGGATATGAAAATATATAAAGACATCTTTGGAAAGCAAGTTTTATAATAAAATCTCATAATATTAGTTTTTCCCTTCACTCATGAACAAGATACTTAAACATGTAGGCAGAAACGCATCCCCCTTGTATGAGTACCATGCCCTCAGACATGGAGTTGCTAATTCTCATTCCTGTCCTTAAACATTTGGCTGCAAAGTGCTCCAGTGCCAGTTACCCCCCGAAGATGTCAAAAAACCTCATCATCCATAAAAAGCCCAGATGAGATTGTTTCAAAGTGGAAGCTCTCCACCACCTGCCTATGCCTTGATATTCTGTCCGTGAAAATTATGAAAAGGGTGCAACACCATGAATGAATGAGTTTGATTTATTGCACATTATTTGGACGAAGCTCTTGGAACTGTTGTACATGGTCTGAATGGCTTGTGGTGCAGTTATGTGTAAATTTATATTGTGGGAATTTCTTTATATCACAGGTTTCTGTGGCCTGTAAGTTTTTTTTTTCATTTGTAATTATTTATGCGGTAATAGAAACATTTTATAGAAACTAATTTATAGCATTTATAAAAATGAACTTCCACCTGTATACTAAACTCAGTGTTGTTCACTGTGAGCTGGACTGTGTGTTTGTGGTCTGTGGTTGAAGCTAACAGCTCTGTAGTCATTCAGCATCCTGTTTCTGAAAGAAAGAAAACACTTCAGCTGCAGGTGTTTCAACACAGAGCTGTTCATTTTTTTTAAAAAACAGGAAGGAACATGGAGACATCATCTGGAAAAGCATTTGTCTAAACTCTGCTCACAGACCATCATCTCATTTAAAGTGAATCTTAATTATATTCAGAACTTCTGTTCCAGTATTATTCAGTGTTTTCCTTTGACTTTTTCTTATATTTATGTGACTTCAACATTTTAAATCCAGTCTATCTCAGCAGCTATAATTCATTCATCACTTCTAGAAAGTTAATTTGTTTTTTTCTGTGCCATGACAACATGTTGACCACATGATTCTAGTTTCACTGTAGTCTGAAGCTGGTGACACCTCTCACCACAGTCTGAACTGGTTTGGCCAATAATAGTTTCTATGTTGTGAGAAAATAATTGCTTTGTGCTCTGTGGTAAAGACAGTCAGTCTGCCCTGAAAGCAGGTGGCAGCTTTGTGGTCATCCACCTTTTTTTTCCACAGTGTTATGACCCCACGATGTAGGTCTAGGGGTGTGTGTGGGACTGGTAACAAATGGGTCCAGAACAGAATGAAAGGAGAACAGAGAGGTGTTTAGTAAATAAAATAGTTTTTATTATAGAGAACCTTTATAGAGATTAGAGATTAGATTTATAGAGATATTATAGAGAACATAAAGAGTCGGCAACACTGTTTTACCAGTAACAATAGAAAAAGAAAAAGGTTGCAAAAACAAAGAACACAACAACCGAACAAAAAACTCCACACCACGAGGAGGCTCTTCCAAGGGCCTATAAGCTCACCCTGTCACTAGCAGCAGCTTTACTGCTGCTGAGGCCCACAAGCCCACACTACTCACATGTAGCAGCTACACTGCACACTGCTTCCACAACTCCACACCACAGGCAGGACAATAACACACTGGGGCGATTGTGGCTCAAGAGTTGGCAGTTCGTCTTGTATTCGGAAGGTTGCCGGTTCAAGTCCCAGCTTGGACAGTCTCGGTCGTTGTGTCCTTGGGCAAGACACTTCACCTACTGGTGAGGGGCTGATGGCGCGATATGGCAGCCTCGCTTCTGTCAGCCTGCCCCAGGGCAGCTGTAGCTTGCCTGTAGTGAATGAATAGTGGAATTGTAAAGCGCTTTGAGTGCCTAGAAAAGCATTATATAAATGCAGTCCATTATTATTTCCTAGAATACAAAGCAGCGACACCAGAGAAAACCACCCTCTCACATCCAGTTCATCCCCAGCTTATATGACCTCAGAGAGGAGATTGCTGACTGCACTCAGGTGGTAAATGAGAACAGCAGCTGTGTCCTGGGGAGAAAGAAGAGTGAGAAAGAGACAGGGGTGGAGCAAGAGAGGAGGAGGCGGAGAGAAAACACCACACCCACACAAGGGCAGTTTCAGGAGGCCCAGCTAGGGCCGTAACAGCCCCTCCCATAAATACAAACCAGTGGTTTGGCACAGGATGTCCTATACAATTCTTAAAATATATCACTTACCATGCACCATAATAACGGGTAGGCATAGCCTGCCGAATCTGCCAAGACCCTTTCGATGGGTCCAAAACACTGAATGGGGTTGGCTCAATTCTCTCAAAATAGCGTCTCAAGTGACAGCCAAATGTTTTTTGAGCCATAACATAAGGAGAACCCAGCGGATAGCTAGAAGGCCTTACTGAAACACTTTTCAGACGCTTCTTTGCTAGGTCATGGCGACAGGAATGCTGGTTAGCCAGAGGTGCAGGTTTGAATAGTTGTGTCACACACTATCACACTGCAGGTCATCTGGATCTGAAAGATGGTCAACAGGTGGCGGATCCGCTGCCTATAAGCTTCTGGGACCAGCTCATAAGCTAGCAGGATGGCGCTTTTCAGCCTGTCATAATTCTGACAATGAGGCACAAGCTTGCTTAGCCTTGCCTACCAGCTTTCATTGCAGTAGGATGGCCCACGCATCCTGCGGCCAGTCCAAAGCTGTAGCTATTCGCTCAAATGACTCAAAATAACTGTCAACCTCAGTGTCGCAAAACACTGGAACCAGACGACTGTTTTTTGCCACATTAAATGGTGCCTCTTTCTGCCAAATGGAGGCAGTCGCAGGAAGGGAAGCCTGCTGGAGTTCCAACTGTCGCAACTTGACAGCTGTCTCCGCCTCCACCTCTTTCAATTCAACCTCTCTGGCCTTCACAAGCCCTTCCTCTAAACGCCTAAGCTCCAACTCCTTCTTTAGCTGGAACTTCCTCTCTCGATCCTCCCTTTCAAGCTGTAGACAAGCCAGGCATACACGGAGACAAACAGCCTTCTTTGAACCCACTGATGACTCTATGGCAGGGGTAAGCAACCTTTCTGATGACGAGTGCCATCTGAAATTTCCTCAGAAGTCAATGTGCCATACGATTGCATTAGCAATAAATTTAATAACGCTCCATATGAACAGTTACACACTATATAGAACCAATTTATAGAATTATCAAATTCAAATTCAAATTTTATTTGTCAGACACACAACCATACACAGTATGACATGGGGGTGAAATGCTTGTAGCTGTGAAATGCAATGCCCGACCATTAAATGACAGTGGTTTTACAGTATTTACAATTTACAGGTTATTTAAAAAATTACAGATTTAACTTAGAAATTTACAGTAAAAATGTGCAAATAGCAGAAAGAGATTATAAATTATAGGAAGTGTGCATGAAGAAAAGTGCGTGTGGTGATGTGATGTGTGTGAGAGTCCAGTCTTATAGTGATGTGATGTGTGTGGGAGAGTCCAGTCCTACACCTGGTTCAGGGCCCGAATAGCCTGGGGGAAGAAGCTTCCCAGACCTTAACGGTGAGAAGAGTCCTTTGTTGGGATGGGAGAGATCCATCATAATCTTCCTAGCTTTGGTCTTGCACCGCTTGGTGCAGATGGACAGCAGGTCAGGGAGCTCTGATTGAATGACGCGTTCGGCTGAGCGCACCACTCTTTGCAGATCTCGTCTGTCGTGCTTGGTGCTGTTCCCAAACCAGGTGCAGATGTTTCCCGTCAGGATGCTCTCGATGGTGCAGGAGTTTTTACATTTGTTTGCAGATGTTGGCAGCTATCAGCGAATAGTTATCAGCTATTTTGAAACAAAAAAAACCATTTTTTATCCATAACAGCAAATGAACTGTGCAACAGAGAATACAAATGCTATTTATGGTCTCCTCACAACAATGATAAGAAAAATAAACTGAGCCAATATGGCATGTTTGTTAATACAGAGATACACATGTTAATGTGATCTCTGGTCTCCCACTCAGTGGGAGTGTCCAGCATTCAGACGGCTACCTGAGGACTCATGTGAGAGAAAATCTTCTCACACAGATATGTAGAGCCAAATACTGTCAATAAGGCAATGTTCTGAAGACAGTTAAACTTGTCAGTTAGTGATGTCCAGCAGGTGAAAATGCAAGCTCCATGAACACGCACAGCTGTGGATTCCAGCTGCTTCGATTAACTGGCTGAGTTAATGCCAGTTAATGCGAGACAAATCCAGCTGCTCATTAAAGATTTCTGGTTTGATCAGAAAAGAAAACATTGGTCCATACACCTGAAAGTCCCAAAAACGCATTGTGAATTGTCTCGAGTCTACAGATGTATCCGTGTATCTCCGTGGTGCTGATGCTGTGCTGAGCAGAAAGCTCCTGAAGCTTTTGAAGTGTTGGAATGTGGAGAGCTAACAACGTCCCTCTCACCAGTAGGCTAAGTTATTTTTAGCCAATTACAAGTTGAATCTGATAGTTGTGGTTGTTAGCTAAGATAGCGTCATTAAGAAGCAGCACAACTAATCTGTCTATGCGAGCTATTTGCAATGTGCACCGCTGGCGCGGCTATTTATTTTTTAATGCACCTTCTCAGATTAATTCACTGCGTGTTGTGCCCAGGGATGGACTGGGACAAAAAAAATCGTCCCACCAGGTATTATAGGAAAAGCCATAAAGCCTTTGAATGAAAACAAGTGCTGTTGTGACAGTGATGTACACTGTCCTGTTGGTATATGTATGATTTCTATACATTTTACGTCAGATAAAAACTTTGGTTGTAATCTTCAGACAATTATTTAATAAAAGCTAGATATTTTAAATGAAAATACGAAAGAAAAGCATTTGTTTGTGCCCCCCTCTCCCTGTTGATGCCCTACCTGACTCCCTGGCAAAACTTTGCTAGACCCGCCCCTGCACAGTCACCAGGTCAATTATGGTGTTCCACAGGGTTCAGTGCTAGGACCAATTCTGTTTACATTATACATGCTTCCCCTAGGCAGCATCATTAGAAGACTTAGCATAAATTGTCACTGCTATACAGATGACCCCCAGCTCTATCTATCTATGAAGTCAGATAACACACACCAATTAGTTAAACTGCAGGAATGTCTTAAAGACATAAAGACCTCGATGGCCGCTAACTTTGTGCTTCTCAATTCAGATAAAACTGAGGTTATTGTACTCGGCCCTGAAAATCTTAGAAATATGGTATCTAACCAGATTCTTACTCTGGATGGCATTACCTTGGCCTCTAGTAACGCTGTGAGGAACCTTGGAGTCATTTTTGACCAGGACATGTCCTTCAACACACATATTAAACAAATATGTAAGGCTGCTTTCTTCCATTTGCGCAACATCTCTAAAATTAGAAATATCCTGTCTCAGAGGTCTTAAATAATCAGCCCCCATCTTATCTTAATGACCTTGTAGTACCATATCACCCTATTAGAGCACTTCGCTCTTGCTCTGCAGGCCTACTTGTTGTTCCTAAAGTATTTAAAAGTAGAATGGGAGGCAGAGCATTCAGGCCGTTTTCAGGCCCCTCTTCTGTGGAACCAGCTTCCAGTTTTGATTTGGGAGACAGACACTATCTTTAAAACTTTCCTTTTTGCTAAAGCATGTAGTTAGGGCTGGACCAGGTGACCCTGAATCCTCCCTTAGTTATGCTGCAATAGACGTAGGCTGCCGGGGATTCCCATGATGCATTGAGTTTTTCCTTTCCAGTCACCTTTCTCACTCACTATGTATTAATAGACCTCTCTGCATTGAATCATATCTGTTATTAACCTCTGTCTCTCTTCCACAGCATGTCTTTTATCCTGTCTTCCTTCTCTCACCCCAACCGGTTGCAGCAGATGGCCGCCCCTCCCTGAGCCTGGTTCTGCCGGAGGTTTCTTCCTGTTAAAAGGGAGTTTTTCCTTCCCACTCTCGCCAAAGTGCTTGCTCATAGGGGGTGATAGGTTTGTAGCTTGAACCCATCCGCTGGAACGTTGAAGACAATATAATTACACAGCAAAGCAAGACACAAGTAGGCAAAGTTCTTCATGGTACTCGTGCACGGGAGAGAACCGGACAAACGCCGTTCCTTCGCTTGGCCCCAGTTGCTCTCGTCCGTCCTCCCGTACCACTGTCCTTTTATTGAGGTTACATGAATATGCATAGGTTCATTAACATATGACGTCTACATACACACAAAGAGTACCTTGCCTGTGTATGTGGGTGTATGTGTGTGTGTGTGTGTGTGTGTGTGTGTGTGTGTGTGTGTGTGTGTGTGTGTACTGCTGATCAAAGGGTCAAACATCCTTGGTCAGGAAGAGGGTAGCCTCCCCCTCACCCTAGATCAGGGGTGCTCACACTTTTTCCGCATGTGAGCTACTTATAAAATGACCAAGTCAAAATGATCTACCCACTACAAAAATCCAAAACATATACTTATTTATAAATATATTGAGGATTCTTTATATCTACAATGTATATACATGCATAACCGCAATATCCAATATTTCACAACACAATTAACTATGTAAATTTTTTGTCATTACCTGAGTTTACTCTGATGACTTGCACTGAATTGAATCAGCCAGGGATGCATAGTCCGGACAGTAGCTGCTGACGGCCAGGTTTAAGAGAAAAAACCGAGAGCTAAAAATTGGAGTTAACTCGCTGACTAGCTTGTCAGTTTTACTACACTTCGCGCCGCTGTTTGCGCATGCGCAGCGACCTAAGCGTCAGAAAAAATCTGATGTCATCTGACTGGCTTCCCTGTATCAATCAAGTGACGGGATGGATGATAGGCTGGCATCTATTTTTTTTTAATGCCATGCGATCTACCAGTACTACCTTTGCGATCGACTGGTCGATCGCGATCGACGTATTGAGCACCCCTGCCCTAGATGGTTCACCCTAGATAACACGGTGAGGAAGTCCTGCAGTTCATCTAAACAAAGAGCACTTAGACTAGAACAGACGCAACTACGTTAATCCTACCATAAAACAATAAGACACGGTACGACCTCTCATGCTCCCAGAGTGCTGTCTAATACACACAAAGTTTGCAGACTATCAAGGATCAAAACCTCTACCAATCTACAACTAATTACAAAACTCTAAGCATATATAAGTAAATATTTCTAAGCATAAATGACAATCAACAATACAAACTCTAACAGGGGGTCATATGATTGTTGGGTTTTTCTCTGTATCTATGAAGCGCCTTGAGGCGACTTTTGTTGTGATTTGGCGCTATATAAATAAAATTGAATTGGTGCCACGGTGGCACGGTGGTTAGCACTGTTGCCGCACAGCAAGAAGATCCTGAGTTCAATTCCAACATCAGGCCGGGGTCTTTCTGTGTGGAGTTTGCATGTTCTCCCCGTGTTTGCGTGGGGTCCCTACGGGTACTCTGGCTTCCTCCCACCGCCCAAAGACATGCAGCTTGTGGGGATAGGTTAATTGGACAATCCAAATTGTCACTAGGTATGAATGTGAGTGCGAATGGTTGTCTGTCCCTGTGTGTTGGCCCTGCGACAGACTGGCAACCTGTCCAGGGTGTACCCTGCCTCTTGCCCTATGACAGCTGGGATAGGCTCCAGTGCCCCCCCGCGACCCTGAAAAGGATAAGCGGAAACGAGTGGATGGATAGATGAATTGTCAGCTACTTAGAAAGGGTTCCTGGTGTTATTTGTCTCTCTGAAACAGTTCATAACTTCCCTTCAACTCATTCATGTCACCTAAAAGGTAAACCTGTTTCTCCATCACCTGTTCAGCTCTGATGATTCAGTAAGGACATCTCCTGGTTTCATCTTCATCTCACCACATATCCAAACCGATCCAAACCAAAGGACCATAACACACAGAAACACCCCCACTTTTCTATTGTCAAAGCTGTGTGACAGAGTCGAGGTGCACCAAAAAGCTGCTGTGGTTTATTATAAATCATCACTTAATCTGCTGGACTGGATGAGGATGGCACTGAAGGCAACGGCGTGGGAGCCGCAGATGGTGGCGCTGCATGCGACGGCACGGGAGCCGCAGATGGTGGCGCTGCACGCGACGGCACGGGAGCTGCAGATGGTGGCGCTGCAGGCGACGAAGGCTGGACAGGCCTCTTGGACCCTCCAGCGGAGACAGAAGGCTGAACGGACCCCTCCGACCCTTCAGCGGAGACGAGAGACGGCTGGAGCGGTTCACCGGAACCCCCAGCAGGAACAACAGATGGCAGGATGGGCCCGTCGGACCCTCCAGCAGGAACAGGTGGCTGGACGGGCCCCTCGGACCCTCCAGTGGAGACGGAAGATGGCTGGAGCAGTTCTCCAGAACCACCAGCAGGAACAGACGGCTGAATAAACGACTGACATGGTAACTGAGCAGGTGACTGAGCTGATAGGTGAGCTAATGTTTGAGCTATGGATAGAAGTTTAAGTTGTATTGACTGTTGTAACGATGGTAGTAATGGTGGGTGAGGTGGTGGATGAGCAGATGGCCGAGCTAGGTTTTCTGAGTCTATGGAACCTGAAGAAAACTGCTGGATGGGCTCACCTGAGCCTCCAGCGAGGACAGAAACAGGTGTGGGGGAATGCTGGGCCCGAGCTGCCCTGGGAGCAGGAACACAATGGGGGCGAAGGAGCAGGCTCAGCAAACAGAGACTCATCTAAAATGTTTTTCAGCTTCCTACCACCACGTCTAACAGTCTTAACAGTCTCAGTCTTTGATTTAACAGGTTTCACAGTCTCAGAATTCATGTGGCCAGGTTTAGAAAAAACAGACTTGGCAAAAGTGGGTTTTAGCTTGTTTCCACCACGATGAACAGTCTTAGGACTAAAAATCTCCGAGGAATGTATATTGTCATTAACTAGCTCGTGAGGAGCTAAACCAAAACTGGCCTCCCAATCCAAATCATCATCAAGAAAAGAGATCCCAAAGGTGTCTGAGGTGAGATTAGAGTCCTTTATGTTTATTGGCTCAGGAGTGTGGGAAATGTAGTCATTTCGACTCACCACCACAAGTTGCTCAGAATTGTTCATATGACGGCGGCGTGGGCGCCGCTTTCCTTGGGAGGAGCAACGCTGTGGCTCCAGCAAGGAATGCGTGCCCGAAGTTAAACGAAGACCTCCCACTTGTAGTGTGCAGGCGAAGCAGTTGGTGAAGCAGCTGGTGCTGCTGGCGCTCTTGCAGTTCAATGTCTGCTGGGTCCATGTTCTGGTCACGATCTTCTGTTAAGTGACAGCTGTGGGCAGGCAGGAAAAGGACCCAAGGTGCAGATAGATACTCAGAGGCAAAACTTGAACTCAAAAAAGACAACAAAACTGAGACTCCAAAAAATAAACTCAGGCAAGCAGCCAAAGCACACAGTATCGTAAACGGTAGATCGCGACACGGACTGGCCGCACTTGAAGGCCGATTACGTCACAGCCAGGCGACAAAGGCTGTCCCAATTCGTCGACTCCTTCAAATGCGGCCGAGAAATGCGTCCTTCATTTCCCCGAATTTGAAGGATGGGTCGGGCGTGTCCTTCGTGGCCCACCATATCCCAGAATTCATAGCGCGACCCAGCCAAATTTCAGCTGCCAACAATGGCGGCCCGCTCGATAGCAAGCCGGGGGATTCAATGGTCACTCCAGCCGGCGAGAGCAGCAGACTCCCGGCTTCATCGTTTTCAGACCCCCGCTCTTTCGCTACTCAGGTTAAACATGATATATAAGTCACTCGGATAACATAAAAATGTAATTTTTTACCCTTTTTCTGTGTTTTATTTGTTCCGGAGTAAATCGGTTTGGTTGAGATCAAAGTTATGGTGATGGGGGTGTGTACTTCTCTGCACCTCCGGAAGTCCACTATCAACTCCTTTGTCTTTGCGACGTTGAGGGTGAGATGGTTGTCTTGACACCAGTGGGTCAGGGCGCTGACCTCCTCCCTGTAAGCCGTCTCATCACCGTTGGTGATAAGACCCACCACTGTAGTGTCGTCCGCAAACTTCACAATGATGTTGGAGCTGTTAGTGGCTGTGCAGTCGTAGGTGTAGAGTGAGTACAGGAGAGGGCTCAGTACACACCCCTGTGGAGCACCAGTGTTCAGTGTGATGGGGGATGAGGTGATGCTGCCCAGTCTGACCACTTGGCATCTGTCAGACAGGAAGCTAAGGATCCAGCTTCAGAGGGAGCTGCTCAGTCCTAGATCCTGCAGTTTCCTGTCCAGCTTCGAGGGAACAATGGTATTGAATGCTGAGCTGTAATCTACAAACAGCATTCTCACATACGTGTCTCTCTTCTCCAGGTGTGACAGGGCAGTATGTAGTGTCAGGGCTATGGCATCATCAGTGGACCTGTTGTGGCGGTATGCGAACTGTAGAGGGTCCAGTGAGTCGGGTAGTGCAGAGCGGATGAAGTCCCTGACCAGTTTCTCGAAGCATTTGCTCACGATGGGGGTCAGGGCTACAGGTCGCCAGTCGTTCAATGAGGAGATGGTGGAGGATTTGGGTGCGGGGACGATGGTGGCCATTTTGAAGCAGGCTGGGACTACAGACAGAGAGAGGGAAAGGTTGAAGATGTGCGTGAACACTCCAGCCAGCTGAGCCGCGCATGACTTGAGGATGCGGCCGGGAATCCCGTCCGGACCAGTAGCTTTGCGCGCGTTCACCTTCCTGAAGCACTTCCGCACATCCTCCTCAGACACAGTGTGCGCACTGACGTCATCCGCGGTGCGCACACTGTCCGGTCTCATGGTGTTCGCTGTGTCGAATCTAGCGTAGAATACGTTTAGATCCTCACACAGAGAGGCCGTGGTCTGCGGTGTGCTGGGTTTCCCTCTAAAGTCTGCGATCGTGTTTAGTCCCTGCCACATACTCCGAGGGTTGTCAAACTGTTGCTCCACCCTGTCCCTGTACTCACGTTTGGCTGCTTTGATCGTCTTCCGGAGTTGGTAATGTGCGTGTTTGTAGTCCGATGTGTTCGCGGAGGCAAAGGCGGTGTTCCGTGCCGCCAGTGCCGCGCGAACATCTCCGTTAATCCAGGGTTTTTGATTTGGGAAGGATTTAACTGTTCTGGATGGGACGACATCTTCCACGCATTTCCTGATAAATCCGCAGACTGAGTCTGTGTATTCATCAATGTCTCTAGCGGCCACGTGAAACATTTCCCAGTCCGCGTGATCAAAACAGTCCTGCAGCGCAGACTCCGATTGGTCCGTCCAACAGTGCACCGCCCTCCGGGTTGGAGCTTCCTGTTTCAGCTTCTGCCTGTAGGCGGGCAGGAGCAGGATGGAGCGGTGATCTGATTGGCCGAATGGGGCGCGGGGGAGGGCTTTGTACGCATCCCGGAAAGAGGTGTAGCAGTGGTCGAGGAGCCTGTCTCCACAAGTGTTAAAATGGATGTGTTGGTGGAGTTTGGGTGAGACTTTCTTCAGGTTTCCCTTATTAAAGTCTCCGGCTGTGATAAACGCTGCCTCTGGGTGTGCGGTTTCCTCGCTGCTGATCGCGCTATACAGTTCCCTGAGTGCTCGGTCAGTGTCGGCTTGTGGGGGAATGTAAACAGCCGTAATAATCACTGCTGTAAATTCCCTCGGTAGCATATTGCCCTCATATCTGTTTATCATATCTGTTTGAACATTATTATTCCAGCCTAGTTAAACATGGTTAATATTGGCTATTGTAGATAACAATGTCAAAAAACGTTTCCAGTAAGTATAAATGTAGTCTCTCAAAAACAACTGCTCCTTAGTGTCCAAATGTGTATTGTGCAGCGGAGAGCTGCTAGCCTCAACAGAATCCTGGGGTCTGTGGTTTACGCCTGCGCAAACCAGCTCACCAGGCTGTTCAATCTCTCTCTGACTCATGCTACCATTCCCATTTATCGGAAAGCCTGCGCGATCCTTCCCATTCCCAAAAAGACTGGAACAGACAACCTCAACAAATACTAACCTATAGACCTCACTGTAGTCATAAAGTATTTTGAGTGGATAGTGTCTCAGCACATCAGCGGCAGCCTACCTCCCTCTCTCGACCCATTTGCTTAGAGAGCATATCGATCCAAAGCGGATGCCAATACCATCACCATTCACAGAGTGCTGAACCATCTGGAGAACAGGAAGAGCTATGTGAGAATGTTCTTAGTGGACTACAGCTTAGCATTCAACACAATAATCCCTTACAACCAAAGTGGACCACCTCCACATCCTTCCTTTCACCTGCTCCTGGATCAAAGTTTGCCTCACAAATAGGCCCTTATTCAGTCAGACTTGGCCCTACCTTCTCCCTCTCACTGCCACTCATTACAGATCCCTGCAGGGCTTTGTTCTCAGCCCCCTACTGTACACCCTGTACACGTATGACTGTACACCAACCCACCCAAACAACAAAACTTAATGTCCTTAAAAAAGAGGAGGCACAGAAGGGTCCACTATTATCTTTCTGACAGAACTTTTATTTTTCATTTTAGAAAAAAGCAGATGATAGTTTAGGTGATTTTTTTTAGCCTTTAATGATAAGCTGAGTCTTTGTTGTACTGCCCCATGATTAAACCGTACTCTGGTGCTGCCATCTACTGACATTAAAGTGCAACAACAGGTTTCCACCTCTGAGTCTGACCCACTGAAAGTTTAACGTCCCCACTTTGTGAATGTGCAGCAGCTGTTTTGTGTCTGATATGGAGCAAACTTCACAATAACAGATATTCGCCTGCTTAACCACCACAATATGTGGTCATATTTTTCATTCACTTAACGTAATATAGACTCACTGCCCACTTTATTAACAACTCCTTGCTAGTATCAAGTTGAAATCCCATTTTTCCTTCAGAACTGCTTCACTTCTTCATGTTTTTAGCATAGATTCAAAAGTATGCTAAAAACATTTCTCACAGGTTTTAGCCCAAATTGACATAAAACCCAAAGTTGCTGTATAAACAGAGGCAGTTTATAGAGGCTAGGAACAATTCATGCTTTCATGGTGTTTATATTCTAACTCTACAATCTGAATGTTGCAGCAGAAATTTAAACTCATTCGATCATACCGCCATCTGAAAAAACAAAAAATTCCAATCTTCTGATGTCCAATTTTAGTGAGTTTGTGCGAATTGTAGATTCAGTTTGCATTTCTCAGGGTGAAAGAGCATCACCCAGTGCAGTCTTCTGCTGCAGTAACCTATCTGCTATAAGTTTCAATGTGTTGTGTAATCAGAAATGCTCTTCTGCATACCTTGATTGTAACAAGTGTTGCTGTGTTGGCTTTGTATGATCTTGGAGCAGTCTGGCTGGTCTCCTCTGACACCAACGGGAGTTTTTCATTCAGAGAACAGCTGCTCTATTTCCTCTTTGTCAGACTCTTCTCTGTAAACCCAGGAGAGAAATCACAGCAGATCAGCAGCTTCTGAAACACTCAGACAGCTGGTCTGGCACCAACAACCATGCCATGTGACTAGTATCACCTTTTTTCACCATTACGATTACAACACAAATACATGAAAAAAAAAAAAAAGACACATTTCAGTACAAATAAAATATCTTGTGACCTCGATGGTCTCGGTTTCAGAAATAAAACAAAAACACAATTTTTAAAGGATAAAAGACAAACAGGAAACAGCTGATCGCAAACACAGCTTTGGTTACTTACTGAAAGAACTCACAAAATCATTTTGTTGTTTTTAAAAGAGTTTAATGTAAATACAAAGTCAATCTCAGCACATGGAGCTGTTAGGGTGCCTGGGTTGTCGACCCAGTGTTTTGTGTTTTTGGTTCTTTGATTTTATTTATTTCTTTATATTGTAGCTCTCTGTGCCTTATGGGTTTTTGGATTATTTTAGGTGGAGGTTCTCTGTGTGGGTTTTGTTAGACTTTTAGTGTTCTGGTTTCTGTCTGTGTTCTTTAGTTGCTGTCTCCCCCTTCTGCTTTATCCCCTTGTCAAGTCTCTGTGTTATGTTTTCAGTTTTACTTTGAAGTCCGTGCCTCAGGTCATTGTATCAGGTTTTGCTTCCTTTGTCTCATCAGCCCTGATTTGCCCCAGTTGTGTTTCCTTCCTGTTTCCCACTCCCTGATTGCTCCCTCTGTGTATTTAAGGCAAGGCAAGTTTATTTGTATAGCACAATTCAACAACAAGGTGATTCAAAGTGCTTTACAGAGACATTAGAAACAAAAACAAATAAAAAGCATGATTTAAAATTGATTAAAACAAGCAAACAAACTAATTAACAAACAAACACAGTATATAAAATCAAAACAGATAAAATCAGAACAGTAGTTAATGTAAGTTTTGAAATTTAAGCTTAAAAGTGTGGATTTGGTGCTTTACTCAAATGCAGCTGAGAACAGGTGAGTCTTCAACCTGAATTTAAATAAACTGAGTGTTTCAGCTGATCTGAGGCTTTCTGGGAGTTTGTTCCAGATATAAGGAGCATAAAAGCTGAATGCAGCTTCTCCATGTCTGGTTCTGACTCTGGGAACTGATAAAAGACCGGATCCAGGTGACCTGAGGGATCTGGAAGGTTCATACTGGGTCGGGAGGTCATTGATGTATTTTGGTCCTAAACCATTCAGAGCTTTATAGACCAGCATCAGAACTTTAAAGTCTATCCTCTGACGGACAGGCAGCCAGTGTAAAGACCTCAGAGCTGGACTGATGTGGTCCACTTTTTTGGTCTTAGTGAGGACTCGAGCAGCAGAGTTCTGAATGAGCTGTAGTTGTCTGACTGATTTTTTAGGTAGACCTGTAAAGATGCTGTTACAGTAATCAAGCCTACCATGTGTAACAGTTGAGTTTATCATCCAGGCATCCATGAAAACGAAACGGAATTTATGACATTTAACAGAGTTAGAAATTAGCAGGAAGTTAGCTCGCTAGCTTCCATCTAAATGAGGGATTTTGGAAACAAATTCAAACGTACCGCTCTGCTATCACTTCCAACATAAATGAAGACAGAAAACTAAACAGCAGTGACGTTTGTAGGGTTTCGGGTCATTGTCTTGTTGAAAGATCCAGCCCCGGCGCAGCTTCAGCTTTGTCACTGATTCCTGGACATTGGTCTCCAGAATCTGCTGATACTGAGTGGAATCCATGTGTCCCTCAACTTTGACAAGATTCCCAGTCCCTGCACTGGCCCCACAGCCCCACAGCATGATGGAACCACCACCATATTTTACTGTAGGCAGCAGGTGTTTTTCTTGGAATGCTGTGTTCTGTTTCCTCCATGCATAACGCCCCTTGTTATGTCCAAATAACTCAATTTTAGCTTCATCAGTCCACAGCACCTTATTGCAGAATGAAGCTGGCTTGTCCAAATGTGCTTTAGCAAGCGGCTCTTGCTGTGGAAACAGACAGCTTGAATTTCTGAGACAGCTTTCTGTATCCTTCCCCTGAACCATGATGGTGAACAATCTTTGTCTTCAGGTCATTTGAGAGTTGTTTTGAAACCCCCATGTTGCTACTCTTCAGAGAAAATTAAAAGAGGAGGGAAATTTACAATTGACCCCTTAAATACTTTTTCTCATTATTGGATTCACCTGTGTGTGTAGGTCAGGGGTCACTGAGCTTACCGAGCCAATTTGAGTTCAATAATTAGTTCTAAACTTTTTGGAATCAATAAAATGACAACAGCGCCCAAATTTATGCATCTACCTGATTTTGTTTAAACAATTATTGCACACTTTCTGTAAATCCAATAAACTTCATTTCTCTTCTCAAATATCACTGTGTGTGTCTCCTATATGATATATTTAACTGACATTTTTTATTGAAACGACCAACGATTTATACAGGAAAACAATGACTATTAATAAGGTGGCCAAAACTTTTGCATCCCACTGTATCTCACTGAATTGTTACTCTTTAGCCTAATGTGTCTTATTTTAAGTGTAAAGAGATATTTTTGACTAGAAATGAGACAAATATACTTGGTAAGATTTTGAGTTTTTCCAGTGAGTAAATATTCTGGTGCCAGTAAACTGTCTTAAAATGGTGCAATTTAATTTAATGTTAATTAGTTTATTTTTATCTTGTGGTTAAAATGTATGAAAATGTCGTCTAATCACTGAAGTGGTCCACCAGTCCACCCTCTGGAATCTAGCTGCTGTTCTCTAACTGGTCCACAAATCCACTGTAAAACACACTAGTTTATATTATCTTTGTTCTCCTCATAAAGTTACCCTCACTGAGGGGCAGAACATTCAAATGGAGAGATTTTTATTTTATATAAAGATGCAGAAAAAGAATGGCACCATAAAGATTTTTTTATGGTAACTTCACCACCACTTTCTAAGTGTGCTGTCGTCTCCAGAGCAGTGATCTGGTTTCTCTGCAGGTTCAATAAACTTTGGTCTCACTTGATCTTCTTGTTTGATTCTGTGGGTTTCACAAAGATGTCTGATGGAAAGCCCAGAAAGACCTTCATGTGCATTTACATGATGGATCATAATTCATTGTAAAATATCATTTTTAACACTATTTTATGACTAAAATGCTTAACAACAACTTTCCAAAAAGTAAGAGAAAAAACACAGGATGCAATTTTATAAAGAGACTCAGAATAGATCATAACAAAATCAAACTCTTATTTTAATAGATCCATATCAAGATTTGGTGATCTGGAGGAAACTTTATTATTAAACTGCCTTTATGTACAATGTGTTGGAGTTTCTTCTAAGCATAATTATGAAATTGTCTTCAAAAGAAAACTCTCTAAATGCATCACAGACAAATCTGATTGTGTGAAAGCGCCCTCTGGTGGAGCTGGACTATAAACACTGTTCAAACCTCGATAGCAGACTCAACAGTGCTTCTGTTTCTAGAATATGTGGCCCACTGCGCATGCTCAGTGTTTCTCTACACTGACCCACAAATTTTAATGCAGGGTGGGCTACACTACAAACCTCCATGGACTTAAATTCATGAGACTATAATAAGTGTATTCATTGATATTGTTTATATCTGGAGGTGTCCTGTCAGCAGTCTGCGCTGGTTGTTTCCACCAGAAGTGAATCCTGCTACCAGAAATATAATAGCATGATCAGTAACAGGTGTGACGTCACCTGTGAGCAGATGGTAGTTTAGATGGTAGTTTATTTTTATTTACGCTTTTTAAGTTTCATTTTTTTAGAAACTCATTAAACGAAAAAATGAATCTTAGTTGTACAACCTTTCTGGCATTAAACCTCTGCTCTGGTGCTGCCATCTACTGACATTAAAGAGCAACAACAGGGTCTCAAACTGAGTCTCCACTGAAACTTTAAAATCTTCGCTTTGTGAAGGTGCAACAGCCTTTTCGTATCTGATATGGAGGAAACTTCACAAATTGTCTTCTTTAAATTCTTTTTACAGGTTAGTTCACACCTGCTAATTCCAGGTGGTCTCACATCCAGATACCAACCTGGTCCAATCTGCTCATTTTCTGACATCATACAGGATGAGTGGTGCTCAGTTTTTTCTTTCTTTCTTTAAAAAAAAAAAAAACCCAACTCTGTCACACATGTTTTCACAAAGACGGAAGGCCTCAAAATATATAACCACAAATATGTGTTCACGTTTATGGTTATGGACCCTTTTGGCCACTTTAGGTACATCTCGGCAGTATCTAGTTGGACCACCTTCAAAATTGCCTCAGTTCTTCATGTCATATATTCAAAAATATGCTTGAAATATTTCTAAGAGATCTCGGTCCAGATGAAGGAATCACACACATCACACATTCCTTATGTGTTGTTCTTGTCTCTCTTTTTTTTAAATAAGAAACGAACTGTTTCTGTGTCTCTGTTTGTTTGAGTCTATCTGCTCTGGCCATTTCATCACTGGCGGTCTCAGTCGTGTGTTTGAGTGCAGCGTGTTAACGTTAGCATTCTTGATAAAAGTGAAAGTTGTCTCCGCCCACTGTCACAGTTTGCTGGGCAAGCCGTGTGAAGGACAGATAAAGACCCAAAACGCACGCAGATGTGAGTGAGCTTTATTGCAGGAGGGTGACATAAGACCAAAAGCGAGAGTGGCAAGAAACAGAACTAAGAAAGACTCGAAACTGGGAAAACTAATAAAACAGAACTGAAACCTGAATCTGCAAGAAGACACTGTTGGAGAAACTCAGGGACGTATGGAGGAACACAGACGGACCAGGGACGAGCACAAATAGCCACAGAAGGAAACGAGGAAATAGCAGACAG
Organism: Rhamphochromis longiceps; assembly: GCF_057381845.1. Lineage (NCBI taxonomy): Eukaryota > Metazoa > Chordata > Actinopteri > Cichliformes > Cichlidae > Rhamphochromis > Rhamphochromis longiceps. The sequence continues at coordinate 22,706,042 of NC_140559.1, read as the reverse complement.
GAGGGAGACACGGCTGAACGTAATTAACATGACGACACTGGGAGGGTGCAAGGAACAGGGCTTTGGAGTTGACGTCACGCCGCAATGCATTGTGGGAGCGCAGCTCCATTTTCGGGGTCTACGAATCAAAACAAACACACTGTGTTGGAACGATGACGACAAGAAACATGCTTAAAAGCAGCTCAAAAGAAAACGGACGGTATAGAGACCGATTGCGTCCAGAGGCGAAGCAGCGGTACTTGAAAAAAATAGAGTGCATCGCAAATCTGGACCCATATGAAATACGGCAGTGGAGTAAAGACCCAGACGACTTACCGCCACTGTCCTAACCCGATATCTTCACGTATCTTGTTTGTGGAGTAAGCGCTTACACAGCGAACCAGTTTCGTAATTACAAGTCACTGGAGGCGCACATCCAATTTACAAATGGCTGGGTGCAAGATTTGGCTATTTTTAAGCCGCCAAACTCTGAGTACGTCGTCAAAGTAAGTCAGCTGGAGTGCATCGAGTGAAATAGCCATTTTCCACCCCCCACCATAATTAATGTTATACATTTATCATTGAACTGCTAAAATATCGTTATCATATTATATGCCCGTAATTGTAAAGTAGATGCAAATTAACACATTGATAATCGGGCAAATTATTAACGCCAATTTGTGTCCTTCCTGTCTCATTTCATTTATTGTCTTTACATCAACCAATCAAGTCACTCCATTCAATGTTTGATCGCAATTTCTATAACTTCCGAGACCACCAACGATGATATTATTCAGCTATAAAGTGTGATGTGAACATATTTAGAACTTACCGGAATGAAAATGTCTTGAGCACACCAACTGATATCTGGAGACGTAACAGAACTTGATATCAGCTCGTCTCATGGCTGCTATCCAGGCTAGACGCCTTCGTTTGGTAATATCCGATACATGAGCTCCTTCATGTTGCTTCCAGGTTGGGAAAGCATAAAAAGACAATCCAAACTTATTCCCGTGCCGGTCGTAAGATCGAACATTGCAGCCGACCACACAGCAAGTACGAACCATGGCTATGCTTTCGCTCCTTACTTAGACCCCCAAAATGGCGGATCGGGCCAAAATCCTTTCCACGCCCACCCCCGTGACATCACGCTCCAAAGCCCTACACACTGACATCAGACACGGACCTTCAAAGTAAAACAGGACATAAATAGACTGGATTTAAAGACACGGTACAGACGGGGGAAACACACGGGCAGACACTAAACAAAGAGGGAGCACAAACTCCAAACCCTAAGAACTAAAAAGTCTAAACCCCTCTACATGATCAGAATACATTAGAAAACAAGATCGGGATATAACAACAACAACAACAACAACAACAACAACAACAACAACAACAACAACAATAATAATAATAATAATAAACACAAAGTGCTGGGTCAAAAGACAGTTGTGGAGTCTGACAGCAGTGGGGAGGAAAGACCTGCGAAGTCTTTCCGTCCCACACCGTGGGTGCCGCAGCCACTGAAGGAGCTGCTCAGTGCTGTCAGTCTCCTGCATGGGGTGGGAGATGTTGTCCAACAGGGATGAAAGCTTAGCCACCATTCTCCTGTCACTCACCACCTCCACTGGGTCCAGAGGGCATCCTAGAAAAGAGCTGGCCCAGGTGACGTTGCCACCTGAGGCCGCCACAGAGTCATAGAAGGTCTTCAGGAGTGGGCCCTTCACTCCCAAAGACCTCAGCAGCAGGTACAGCCTGCTCTGTCCCACACCATGAGTCTCTTTTCTGTAGAGGGCGTCTGAGTTATGAGTCCAGTCCAGTTTATTGTTCAGATGAACACCAAGGTACCTGAAGACTGCCTCCTGGAAGAATCAAACCTGTTAAAGAAATGATTCAGTTCATTTGCCCCCTCACATCTCCCATGAGCAGTGCGTTCTGATCTTTGTGGCCTGAGATGGTTCTGAGGCCTCTCCAGACTTTGCTAACCTTCTTTTGTTGAAGCCGTTTCTCCGTCTTTTGCCTGTAGCTGCCCCGATCAGACCTCTCTGCTCTCTCTGCGCTCTTTTTAGCTCCTCCTTGTCTCTGGATTTGAAGGCTCTCCTCTTTTGTTTGAGGACGGCTTTAATTTCTGGGGTAATCCAGGGTTTGTTGTTGGAGAAACAGCGCACAGTCCTGGTGGGTGCAGTGTTATCCACACAGATGTTATCCAGTTATGACAGTTATGATGGAAAGGTCCAAAATTTTAATATGAAAATTCTGAAGGAAGTACAGGTTCCAATAACGGCACTTTGACACAGTTCAGTGACGTGTGTAGAAATAAAAGCTGCATATAAATAACACAGAGCTGCTTATTTTCCTCCAGTCGTTTAAACTATTTGTAGAGACAGAGAGCATCAGTCTGATCACTGGAATCTGCTCTTTGTCCCTGGATTTGGACCCAAGCAGACCCCGATGGACTCAAAAACACAGAAAATACAACATTCAAGAAGTTTTTATCATGTCTTCTTATGTTTATATTTATTTTGATTATCTTAATTGTACAGCACCTTGGTCAAAACACCTTGTTTTAAATGTGCCATTTAAACAAATTTGACTTTGACTTTTTGCTGCACTGAGATTGGAATGAAATCACTTAATCAATCAAAGCTGTCAGACTTTATCTGACACAAGATAAAGAAGAAAATCAACTAAATCACAAACAGGAAGTGTACTCAGTTACTCTCCTGTACTCTGATTACAGTCATGTATGTTTTCTCTGTGTCTGCTTCTTCGTCCTCACTGTAAACAGATGTACTGAGAGACTCCTGCACTGATGTTTCATAGGAAAGTCCAAACAGCCTCACTGGTTCTCCATAAAGAACAAAGATTTGCTCTCTGTGGCTCCAACACAACTTAAAGACAATCAAAGGTGGACAAAGTTCTCTGTGGTTTTATGGAGGCTGCAGCTAAATGCTGCCTCCTCCATAGTACAATATACATGTTTATACAGTGACGTCATTTTGAAGTCCTTTGGCTGATGATGGTCTTTAGTATGTAGCTGATGGTTGATGATGAGATGTTTGTGTTGTTCTGTGGAGATCATTCAAGAACTGAACCTGTTAAACACTCAGACCTCCTTTAGATTTCAGTCAGAGATTTTCAGGATCATTTAAACCTTAAATTTAATCTCATGTAGTCAGGATTTAAACTCAGGTTCAGTTATTTCAATAAAACCATCCTGAGACATTTAGAACAATCGAAGCGTCGGAGTTCAAGAACACGGAAATGTCTGCTGTGACTGCGTCGCTCTGCTCGACTTTGCTGTTTGTCGGCCTCTTCGTGTTTGTCTCTGCAGGTGAGATTCACTCTGTGGGACAGAGAGGAAAAGCATCAGTCTGCTTTACATGTTAACAACATTTCCTGAAGAATTATTTTCATATTGATTCAGTTTTTCCGTGTTTGTGAAGGAGACACGAGGCTGGGTGGGGTCTGTGTGGACCTAACATGTCGGTGTGATCAGATCTCACAGAGACAAAGAAGTGTAATGTGTGTGTCAGTGTGATGTGTTGTAGTTTCAGGAGTCAGTATGCAGCTACAAAGCTTTTAGTTCAGTGTATACAAACAGCTGTAGCTACATAAAGGCAGCATGCAGAGACTCACAGTGTCTCATAATGAGAGGCTGCTTTCTCTCACACATTATGTTCACTTATTATCAGGACGTATTTTTGTTTGTGGAACCTGCAGGAACTCAGTTCAATAAGTAAACTGTGAAAAACACAAGAAACCAAATGTCTGTGAGTTCAGACCAGCCGTTAACATGTTTACACTTAACAGCCGCTCACATTAATAATGAGGATTATGAAAAGTAATCCATACAAAGTCATGGAACAAACAGTAACACAGTTAACATCACATATATAACAGTATTATTACAGAATTTAAAAAAAACCCACACAGTAGTTTTTTTTTCTACTGCTGAGTGACTGTCTTCTGCTCAAATACATTTCATTGCAATGTTGACCCTGTGCTAACTTGCATATGACAAATAAAACTGAAACTGAAAACTAATTTGCCTCAGGTGTGTTGTTGAGAAGGAGAAAGCAAACAGTTTGCGACCGCTGGGCTGTTATGGTAAGTACAGCTGGAGTTATTGGACAATATAAAATTTATTAAGTTTTAATTTATTAAGTTCATGCATATTAGTTACATCGTGTAACTCCCGCCAATGAACACCTCAGTGGATTCAAGCGTCGGCTTAGTATCTACACTTAAATCATTGATAGAGTTCTTAAATTAACAATCTAAGATTTAAAAAGTTAATAAAAAACAACAGCAAAAACAAACAAACATTGACCCCTTTAACCTCCCTGATTTGTGTTGTTTCCTCTTTCAGCCCAGAAAAACATCACAGCTGTGTCTGGACAGAAGAACGTCACTCTGACATGTCGAGCTCCAAACAACAACATCATAGCTGTAGAGTGGAGCAAAACTGACCCTGAGTCCGGACAAGTCCTTTTGTACCGGGACGGGCACATTGATACCTCCAACCAGCATCCATATTTTAAGAACCGGGTGGATCTGCAGGACAGACAGATGAAGGATGGAGACGTGTCTTTGATTCTGAAGAATGTGACAGCTGCTGATAATGGAACATACAAGTGTCATGTCTTCATGAGCATATCAGCATCATCAACCTGAGTGTTGTTGATCCTCCAGGTGAGTGAGTAGAGTTGAGTGTGTGTGTGTGATCAGAGGTGAAGCTGCTTCCTGCTTGTTGATGTTTGTTTGTAAAGATGTTGTTGATGAGACTTTGTAGAAAGCAGCTGGTCTGAGTGATGTGATCAGAGTGCAGTAGATAATGTCTGACAGCAGTTTGAAGAGGAAATGGATTCTGTTCTGTTCTTCACTCATCACCTACCTGACACCTCACACCTGTTTCTCACCTGCAGGTCAGCCAGGAGGAGACACAGAGGATGGAGGGAAGGAGGATGGATCTGTTAGACTCATCATCAGTCTTTCAGTTGCTGCTGTTCTTCTGTTTGTTGCTGTTGTTTCTTTTTTGATCTACCAAAAAAAGAAGGTTAAGAAGGTGAACTATGAATCTACTTGCTCATCACAGTCCTAAATTCTGTTTCACTGAAATCAAGAAGGATGATTTTAAGACAAAGAAACTAATAATGCTGAACCTCAATCAGAGGGACATCAAACGCGTCCATATTTATTTTTGATTTCACATTTCTCTGATTTTCATCAGACTTGTTTAGACTGTTACATGAAATTTCACATGATGAACCTACAGCATTGAAATCTGTGACTTATTTTATCAGGTTAGCTGCTCATCCCAGTGTAAGTTTCAAGTCTTAAAGTTATTTTCATTTCTGCCTCACTTCATATGTGGAGCACACAGGAGGTCACATTATCAAACAAATACACATCAAATAAGATCAACGTTTTTCAAAATAAAATATTCAGCTTCTGAGTGAACTCATTTTAAACAAATCTGTGACTGTGAGCAGACTTTGTTCATCATTGGTTTGCCCTCAATATTTATCACTTCGGTGTCCTGTATGTTACAATAACAGAGTCACTGAGTGTGTTTCATCTTCAGGTTCAGCTGTTTGTGACATCAAACTGGTTCTGTGAGGTTTGAACAACACAAATTAATCCTCATGCAGAGATCAGCTGTTACAGTATAATTATTGATACTGACTGAACCAACCTGCACCATAAACACTGCATGTGGTGAAGAAACGATGGATTACTGTGGATTATAAACAATCAGTGATCTGCCTGATAGTGTTTAGGATTTATTGATCATCTTCAACTGAATGAATGTTATATTGTACAGTGTTATAATGTACAGTGTTATGTTATTTTTCAGTGTAACTGCAGATTTGGATGTTTTCTCTGATCTTTTCTTTCCATCAATGCAACTTTTTTACTGCAGTCTACATTTCAAAATAAGGTCAAATGTTATTGATTGATTAATCAATTTATTTATTTTTTGTGACTGTTTATTGACAATAAAGTTTTGAAAACAATTTTATGGCATGTTGTCTTTTAATTCTTTTCATTTAGTTCATCAGAGTTTGAACTCAAAACTCGGACTAATCAGTGGTTCCAGTTTTTATGATGATGTCATCGTTAGGTTTGTGGTGTGTTGGAGCAAAACAATGAATTGCTATAGGAGAGTGATAGGTTTGTAGCTTGAACCCATCCGCTGGAACGTTGAAGACAATATAATTACACTGCTAAGCAAGACACAAATAGGCAAAGTTCTTCATGTTACTCGTGCACGGGAGAGACCGGACAGAGCGCCGTCCCTTCGCTTGACCCCAGTCGCTCTCGTCCGTCCTCCCGTACCACTGTTCTTTTATTGAGGTTACATGAATATGCATAGGTTCATTAACATACGACGTCTACATACAAACAAAGAGTACCTTGCCTGTGTGTGTGTGTGTGTGTGTGTGTGTGTGTGTGTTGCTGATCAAAGGGTCAAACATCCTTGGTCAGGAAGAGGGTAGACTAGACCCCCCCCCCCCGGTGAGGAAGTCCAGCAGTTCATCTAAACAGAAAAGCACTTAGACTAGAACAGACGTAGCTACGTTAATCCTACCATAAAACAATTAAGACAAGGTACGAACTTTCCCATGCTCCCAGGATATAGGTGTGCATTCTAGTGTGGAATACACACCAAGCCTCTGTAGCCTGTTAAAGATCACACAACTTATCACTACACAATTGATTATACACCTCTAAGCATCTATGGTTAAATATTTCTAAGCATAAATGACAATCAACAATACAAAGTCTAACAGAGAGCTCCTGATTAGATCATGAACATATTCTAAAATCATTTCTCTATATCAGCCTCATCTACATGTCTGCTATCTGATCATCGTGCAACCTGCAACACTTTCACAATAAAAGCCCCCTTAAAGCTCTCTAATGTAGCCTTGCTACTTAATTAAAAAGTAATGCAATATAATACATGTAAAAATGAAGGAACTGACTGCTAATGAGAACTAGGCAAAACAAACTAGAAGCATCACTGACAATTGGCTTGTATCGTTATAGACTTTAGGGTCAAACACTGCCCTCCAGTGGCCATAATTATAAATGATGTGGGAGAATAAATAAATAATAAATGTTCCATGACAGTTATGAAATATAATCAGATGATCTTAAAACATGATCTTCTGGTCGTGTGTGTTGGTGTGGCAACTTTAAGCCACAGCATTTTATTTCAAAGTATTTCCAGAAAAGAAAAAAAAAACTACACTTTGTGTACACTGATGTTCTTTATATTTAATTCTATTCACTTCTATCTTTAGACAAGGCATAACATGAGTTACCTCCTCTGTGTTTGAACCAATAGAAAGCTGGTGCTCAGAGGAAGAGGGCGGGCTTTACTTGGTGTCAGTGACAGAAATGAGAAAAAGCTCAAATGAGTGAGAAGGACGATGAAGGAAACATCTGTGCTGTGTCTGCTCTGTAAGTAGAATCTCTGTGTTTGTTTGAATTCTTGTACTTTGACTGTCTGCTCTCCTGATAACTGATGATGGAGGAGAAGACATGAAAAACAAATCAGGCTGAATCTAAACTATTAACTGCAGGATGAAAGGTGTCCCATATAATCACACTGATTACTCTTCTAGCAGCTGAATGGCTGATGTTTACAAAGAGTAAAAATGTAAAATGTAAAAAATGTAAAAATTGTCATTGAATTGAAAACAGGCCCACGTTTATTTTCAGCACTGAAGCCAAGTTCAATTCAAATTATTGAATATCAAGTTCTGCATCAGATTAACTTTAACTAGTGATGACTTCATACATTTCTCTACAAACTCATTACTCTACTAATTTACATTTAATCTGTAGATTTATCTGATTTAACATCAGCAACTTCTTCTGATAAACCAGCCAGAGTCTGTGCTGTAGCCAACTTAAAAAACACGAAAGTCACATGGGCCCAGTGAGCTTAAATCTTCAGTCTAATCAAAATAGAGTTTTTCTTGACATTTTTGTTAAAAAACAAAACAAAACAAATACATAAATCACACAGGATATAAACTGCTAATGCCACCCAGTCATGTGCAAAGTGTTTGGGAAATTGTGAAACCCACCAGCCTGGTAATCAAACTTAAGCACAAAAGCAATAAATTTAGGTCAGAAAAATGGGTAATATCACAAACTAACCACATCCTGTTTTAATAATTATTTTGTAATATAAATATCATCATAACCCTAACCCCGGCAGCCTACGTCTATTGCAGCATAACTAAGGGAGGATCCAGGGTCACCTGGTCCAGCCCTAACTATATGCTTTAGCAAAAAGGAAAGTTTTAAGCCTAATCTTCAAAGTAGAGATAGTGTCTGTCTCCCGAATCCAAACTGGAAGCTGGTTCCACAGAAGAGGGGCCTGAAAACTGAAGGCTCTGCCTCCCATTCTACTTTTAAATACTCTAGGAACAACAAGTAGGCCTGCAGAGCGAGAGCGAAGTGCTCTAATAGGGTGATATGGTACTACAAGGTCATTAAGATAAGATGGGGCCTGATTATTTAAGACCTTGTGAAGATTATTTAAGACCTTGTATGTGAGGAGCAGGATTTTGAATTCCATCCATCCAATCATCTTCATCCACTTTATCCGGGGACGGGTCGCGGGGGCAGCAGCCTAAGCAGAGAAGCCCAGCCACCTCCTCCAGCTTATCCGGGGGAACACCAAGGCATTCCCAGGCCAGCCGAGAGATATAATCTCTCCAGTGTGTCCTGGGTCCACAATACCTCACCCAGGAGGCGCCCAGGAGCCATCCTTGTCAGATGCCCGAACCACCTCAGCTGGCTCCTTTCGATGTGGAGCAGCAGCTGCTCTACTCTGAGCCCCTCCCGGATGGCCGAACTTCTCACCCTATCTCTAAGGGAGAGGCCAGCCACCCTTCGGAGGAAGCTCATTTCTGCCGCTTGTATCCGCGATCTCATTCTTTTGGTCACTACCCACAGCTCGTGGCCATAGGTGAGGGTAGGGGCGTAGATCGACTGGTAAATTGAGAGCTTCGCTTTTACACTCAGCCCGAAGGACCGGTGGATTTGGATTAGCTGAAGGCTTTTCAGGGAGTTTTTTGGACATCCTGATAATAATGAATTACAGTCGTCCAGCCTGGAAGTAATAAATGCATGAACTAGTTTTTCAGCGTCACTCTGAGACAGGATATTTCTAACTTTAGAGATGTTGCGCAAATGTAAGAAAGCAGTCTTACATATTTGTTTAATATGAGCGCTGAAGGACATGTCCTGGTCAAAAATGACTCCAAGGTTCCTCACAGCGTTACTGGAGGCCAAGGTAATGCCATCCAGAGTAAGAATCTGGTTAGATACCATATTTCCATAACTCCATACAAACAGTTTGTCAGCTGTTTGTGTGGAGTTGTTCTTTATGTTCACCTCAAATCAACCTGAGTGTCATTTCTCTTTAGTTCTGATCTCACTGCTGAGCTGCACAACAAACCAAGGTCAGTAACCTTCTTCTGTCACAGTTTAAACCTGAGAAATGCTCACTGATATGACCTGATTGAGTTTCAGACATAAAATTGACAAAGCAAAGAGCATTTTTAATGACTGTCTAAGACAGAAGTATAAAATATCAACAGTTTTTCATTGTAACCCTCACAGCTCGTCTGACTGTGAGTCCCAGCAGCTCTCAGTTCTTTAAAGGATACTTTGTGTCTCTGAGCTGTGAGGAGGACGACAGCTCTGCTGGATGGACTCTGAGGACCAATAATAAGATCACTCAGTGTGGAGATGGGTGGGGAAGATGGTCTGGTTCTTCCTGTGACATCACTCTTTTCCCACTGGACAGTGGAGTTTACTGGTGTGAGTCCAGAGAGGGTCCCATCAGTAACATGGTTAACCTGACAGTCACTGGTAAGCTGAGTGTGTGGAGTTAGTGTTGATGAAGCTGTGTGTAAATGGATGAAATGCTGTAGTTTGTCTCTGTGTTGAGGTGGATCAGTGATCCTGCAGAGTCCTGTCCTCCCTGTGATGGAGGGAGATGACGTCACTCTGCTCTGTAAAACAAAGACCACTCCCTCCAACCTCCCAGCTGCTTTCTATAAAGATGGCTCCCTCATCAGGAAGCAGCCTACAGGTCACATGACCATCCAGCATGTTTCCAGGTCTGATGAAGGCCTCTACAAGTGTGACATCAGCGGTCATGGAGAGTCTCCATCCAGCTGGATCACTGTCACAGGTGACTCACTCACCTGTCTGTGTTTCTGCAGCTTTCAACATTCACAATGTGACGACAACTTAATGACTGTGTTTGCTTTATTTTAGAGAAACACACCACCACAACACCACCTCCACCTACCTCCACGTCTCCTCTTGTTGTCTCTGTGTTGTCATGTGTTGGATCAGTCTGTGTTGTGGTTCTACTGGTGTTACTGGTTCTGCTGGTGAGACGATGTGTTCACAGGAAACCTGAAGGTGAGACTCAGACTTGTTGATTTATAGTATAATTAAAATTAAATTAAATTAAAATTATAAAGTATAATTTTTCATGTCTGAGTTTGTTTATTAGAACAAAGTTCATATCCATCATGATCACAGTAACAACTTTCCTAGAATTAATCTGTTTTAGATATTTAATTTGTATTATTGTTTAATTTGGTTCATTTTAATCAGATCAAGATGTTGGAGGAGATGATGTCATCACTGACATCATGTGCAGTGTCATCAACATATCAACTTGTCAGCAACAGCCAATCAGACAAAGTGAAGGTAGTTCGGTGTTTTCATAATATTTTTCATAATGTGAGGATATCTCTAAATATATCCTCACATAATGTACCTTTGAAAAGATTTAAAATATCATAATATTAGTTTCTCCCTCTCTCTTCTCCTGCTTGAGGGGCGTGGGAATAATGAGGAAAATAGCAATGAACCAATGACCAAACACTTGGAAACTGGGAGCTCAAAAGGTTTTAAAATGAAACAGAAAACCCGACAACGCCACCCTGGGAATTTCATCAAGAGAATATCCAGTTATAAACTTCAGACAGAGTCGTGGTTCAGTGTAAAAATTAACAATTTATTGACAGCTATTTGATTAATTTTATTATTTTATTTTGGTATATTTATCAGATCAAGATGCTGGAGAAGTTCTGATGATCACTGTCATCAACATATCAATATATCAAACTTTCAGCAACAGCCAGTCAGACAAAGTGATTGGTTGTCACTTGTAGGGCTGGAAACGCAACCAGCGAGTGACTCCTGGAGATGGAGGGAAAAGGTGTGAGTCACTGAAAATGAGGGGGAACAGGTGTTAGTTGGAAGTTACAGATGCCAGTCCAAGGTGTACAGGGAGGCAGGCAGGTGAGCATGAGTGGGAAACTGAGCTGACCAGCGAATGAACCCAGGCAGGTTATGGCAGCGACTCAGCAACAACCAGAGGTCTCCAGCGAGCAGAAGCACAAAGGTCAAATACACAAAAATACACAAAAAACTATGACAAGAAGTAATAACTGTGGCTAGACTGACAAAGGGTTGCAGATGATCTGACGAAGTTTGAAGTTTGTGAGCGCTGGTCTTAAGAAGCAAGCAGTTCAGATTATACTCAGGTGCAGCCTGTCAGTGCCCGGTCCCCGGGACGGGGACGGGGCTTACCATTGATGGTCCGCCCAGTGGAGGAATGCCAGCACTGTGAAAAAACCCAGCCCTCACCTGGACCATGACTAGACTGACTTTAGTATGAATGTAGAATCATATTTAGATCATCATCATTGATGATATGATGGGTTATGAGGACATTATGGAGCATGTGATCAGAAGTGTAAAAATGTAGATTAGTGTTACAGTCAAAAAACAAAGTCGTGATTTGATTTAATTAAAACCTGAAATCACATATTTCAGTTCATACTTTTATTATTAATTCATTTGTCTTAACTAAAATGTGCAAACTCATGTATCTTTCACTCTGTACTTACTGAGTGTTGTTCACTGTGAGCTGGACTGTGTGTTTGTGGTCTGTGGTTAACTGAAGCTAACAGCTCTGCAGTCGTCCAGCATCCTGTTTCTGATAGAAAGAAAACACTTCAGCTGCAGGTGTTTCAACACAGAGCTGTTCATTTTTTTTAAGAACAGGAAGGAACATGGAGACATCATCTGGAAAAGCATTTCTCTAAACTCTCCACACAGACCATCATCTCATTTAAAGTGAATCTTAATGATATTCAGTATTCTGTTCCAGTGTTATTCACTGTTTTCCTCTATATTTATCCTTTGACTTTCCTTATACTTATGTGACTTCAACATTTTAAAACGAGTCTATCTCAGTATCTATACTTCATTTATGACTTCTAGAAAGTTAATAATTTGTTAGTTTCTGTGACATGATGACATGTTGACCACATGATTCTAGTTTAACTGTAGTCTGAAGCTGGTGACACCTCTCACCACAGTCTGGACTGGTTTGGCCAATCATGTGTTTATGCCGTGGGAAGGTGTTTACTTTGTGCTCTGTGGTAAAGAAAGTCAGTCTGCACTGAAAGCAGGTGGCAGCTTTGTGGTCGTCCACTTTTCTTTTCCACAGAAACACCCCCACTTCTCTATTGTCAAAGCTGTTTCACAGTCGAGGTGTTAAGAACACTGAAACACTGCTACAGTTACAATAAAGATTATCACTTGATCTCTTCATAGTGCATCATGACAGATAATAATTTAATTGTGAATTGTACTGAATTAAACAAGTGCAGTTTATGTACCTGCAGTAATTGAATGTGTTTTATTCTCAGAATGTGATTCAGCTGTGATCTACTCAGCAGTGAAAACTGAAGATGTCAGTTATGGACAAACAACCATCAGAGCAAGAAGGCCCAGGTACAGCTGCTCTTTATCTTTGACTGTGGACAGAGTCAAGCTAGCTGCTCACCCTGTTTCCAGCCATCAAGCTAACCTAAGCTAACAAAAGTCCATCACAGCTCTTTACTAGATAAAAACTTAATTCAAACTGGTAAACCTTTAACTGGGAGCATGTGTGAACCGGAGACGTGGAGATAGGAAAGGTTGATTGAAATAAAAAGCTTGTAATCACTGTAATCACAACCTTTCAGTAAGCCGCTGCTGCTGGGTGCTTTTTGCCACTTTTACTTCTTTATTGTTTAAACAGACATAACATTTTGCCCTCATACCTGTTTCTACATTAGTTATCAAGACTAATTTAACATTAATATTGATTATCGTAGATGACAAGTTCAAAAACTTTTCCAGTAACACACATTAATAAATGCCTTCCTGTGTAAATGTAGTCCGTCAAAAAGACAACCGCCCCCTACTGTCTAAATGTTTATTGAACAAAAGATGCTGTTATATTGTAACTGTGACGCGTTCACTGTCCTCGTTCTTTCACTTTGCTGTATCTAAAGAGAACAGAGAGGCTCTGCTTTGTGCTTATATTCTCCTCCTGTGTGTTTGTGTGTGCAGAGTTTCTACCAGAGCCAAATGTCATCGACTCCTCACTGAAGTCGTCCACCAGTCCAACCACTGGGATCCAGCTGCTGCTCTCTAACTGGTCCACACAGCAGCTCAGACCTGACACATTCACTGTAAACACACTGGTTTATATTCTGTTTGTTCTCCTCATGAAGGAAACCTCACACAACCACTGAGGGGAGAAAGTTCAAATGGAGAATTATTATTATTTTCTATTATTAAAAAAAAGCTGGAAAATGTAAAACCTAAAAAATTTCTCCAAAGACATTTTTTTTCTATTTTTTTTAAAAAAAAAAATCTTTACCAAGACTTTCAGAGTAAAGCAGATTAAAAAGCAGCTGTACACAGGTATCTTAGTTACTGTGCATGTCTGCTGTTCTCTATGGAGTTATAAGGAACATCTACATAAAGATGATGATGATGATGGTGACATCTGTCTCAAAACAAGTCTGAGCGAATCTGGAGACACAGACGATCATTTTCAGAAAGTTAATAAGTAAAGAAAGTTAAAAAAAAAAACTTCAGAAAAGTAGACCTGAAAGTCACCTGCTTATCAAACATTACAGACTTTGTCATAGTTATCATATTTAATTTTATGGACAGGACTAAATGCCTGCACACCACCCTCAGCTACGTGGACAAGAAGCAAGGTAACTATGTGAGACTTGACTACAGTTCAGCGTTTAACACAATAGTGCCCAGCAGACTGTTCACAAAGCTCAGGGATCTGGGACTCAACAGCCATCTGTGTGCATGGGTGTTGGACTTCCTCACTGGCAGAACTCAGGTGGTGAGGGTGGGTAGATGCATCTCCAGCAGCATCACCATCAACACAGGAGCGCCAGAGGGGTGTGTCCTCTCACCACTGCTCTACTCCCTCTACACTTCAGACTGTGTGGCCACCCATGGCTCCAACACCATTGTTAAGCTTGCTGACGACACAGTGGCGTTAGGCGCCATCTTCAACAACGATGAGGTGGCCTACATGGAGGAAGAGAAGAATCTGGCATCATGGTGCCAGGACAACCACCTCCAGCTGAACGTCAGCAAGACCAAGGAGCTGGTGGTGGACTTCAGAAGGCGTCAGCACAGAGACTACAAGCCCATTATCATCAATGGCGCTCCAGTGGAGAGGGTGCAGTCCTTCAAGTATCTCGGTGTTCATATCTCCTCACAACTGACATGGTCTGCCCACATTTAGATACAGTCCAGAAAGGCTAGGCAGCGCCTATATTACCTCCGACAACTGAGGAAGTTCAGAGTCTCTCCAGTGATCCTCAGGACTTTCTATACAGGCGCTGTGGAGAGCATCCTCACACAGAAAATCACGTCCTGGTATGGAAACAGCTGTGTTAAGGACCAAAAAGCTCTTCAGAGAGTGATACGTACAGCAGAACGATGCTGCAGGACTGCTCTCCCCTCCCTACAGGACATTTACATCTGGATGCTGGACTAGAGCAACTTAGATATTGAAGGACCCGTCTCATCCCAGCAATAAACTGTTCCAGCTTGTGCAACAATCAGGCAGAAGGTTCCGCACCATTACCACATTCTCATATCATCCTGATCCTTCCAGCTTCACTACAGCACATTGACTTTAACACCCACGCAATGTACACAAGCTGTACATTTCAGGATTGTTTTATTTTATCTTTATTTATACAACTCAGCCACTTGCTGCACATAAAGTCCTCTTTGTATATACTCATTCTCTGTATATAAAGTTCTGACTCTTTTGTGCACAGTCGAAGAACATATCAGGTCACATTTCACTGCGTGTTATATCTGTATAACCATGCACGTGACAAATAAAGAGTCTTGAATCTTGAATAAAATAAAGCTCAGCAACAGCTTCACGGAGCTTCTTCTGCATCTACAGAATGGTTCATAAATCATCAAATAAAACACTGGGCATGCTCAGTGTTTCTGAAATTGGGATCTCCAATGAGTTTTTACAAACCACTGTGGAAATTCATGAGACTTTATTATGTGTATTGATGGATACTGTTTGTATTTGGAGGTGTTCTGTCAGTAGTCAGTGCTGACAGGGAATGTTTACACCAGACATATCACAGTTTGATGGATAACAGGTGTGATGTCACCTGAAAGGAGATTATAGTTTAGGTTGATATTTTTATTTAAGTTATTACATTCTTATCCAACTGCCCTGTGATTAAACCGTACTCTGGTGCTTCCATCTGACATTAAAGTGCAGCAACAGGCTGTCTGCACCACTGATATGGAGCAAACTTCACAATAACAGATATAAACTTGCGGCTGCCTGCTTAACCACCACAATATGTGGTCATATTTTTCATTTAGTTAATGCAATATAGACTCACTGCCCACTTTATTAAGAACTCCTTGCTAGTATCAAGTTGAAATCTCATTTTTCCTTGAGAACTGCTTCATTTCTTCATGTTCAAAAATATGCTGAAAACATTTCTCATTGGTCCAAATTGATATAATACCCAAAGTTGCTGCACATTTCCAGAACATCCCAAAGATGCTCTGTTGGATTGAGATCTGGTGACTGTGGATGTCGTCTGAGTGCCGTGAACTCATCATGTAAAAGAAAGCAGTTTGAAATAAGTGGCGTGTTATCCTCCTGGAAGCAGCCATGAGCAGATGGCTACACTGTGGTCTGAAAGGGATGTACATTGCAGACACAACTTTAGTTACTCATTGAAACTCACAAAATCATTTTGTTGTTTTTAAAAGAGTTTAATGTCAATACAAAGTCAATCTCAGCAGATAGTGCACTTACAAAAACTGAAACACTGAAATAAATAAGATTATATTAGTGTCACTCAGCTCTTTATTTTTTGTCCTTTCAGCAAATTTCTATATACGTGACTTTCAACCTGTTTCTTGTTAAACACAGACCACCAGATTCCAGTAATGTATTGCTGACAGGGCACTAATCCTGAAATCCTTTTTTTTAAGATAGTGCAATAATAAAGCTGAACTTTGTTAGCTTCTTTTTTTGCTGCTGGGTGCTCTCAGAGACAAACAGCCTACAGATGCAGCTGTTCTGAGCTCCGTGAGCTGTAAAAAGTACTGCCAGCAGAATAAAATCAAACAAATTATTCTCTGCAGCACAAACTACATGTAATGTGGTTCAGCATAAGTTACTAAGATGACCTCCTGTAAAGAGACACTGAGAACTCTGTGTCCACATATCTGTGTGAAGTCAGTCAGCGCCTTCTCTTTCTGTTATTTAACCTGAGGCGGTTTAAAACAGAAATTTTGTTTTCAGCACACCTGGCAGCTACAGAAGGAGCAGCACCCACATAACATATAAAGACTTTAAGAAAATGACTTTTTTTTTTTTTTGCTGATGCTTCTGTTCATATTTTAGATCAGGATCCATTCTCAGAAAACCAACATTTTGTTCCAGTAAGTCTCAAGCTTTGTTCTTTATTTGAGAAAAAAAATAAAAGCTTGTTGATCACTCTAATCAGTCACTCAGGAGGAGGAGAGAAACAACGTGCTGTGGATTATTTAGAAACCTCTCTGTGTGATGGTTTTAATCAGGGCATGATGACATCGCTATGTCAGCCTTCCCTTTCTGGAACTTCTCATTTCAGCCACACTCATTTCTTTAACTCTATACAGGAAACTTGTTTCATGTAAGTACAATCAGCTCTGCAGCTGCTCGGTGGTCTCCATCCTCCCGTCCCAAATGGCTTCTTTCAAATTCTTCCTCTTTTTGTCTTTAATCTCAGAGTTAACAGGTGAGCAAAATGAACATTTTTATTCTTGTTTTAATTCCTTGCTTAGTCCCATGTGATCCATTTAACTGGTTAACTCTAAACCCGAACCAAGAAATAATAAGTTATAATTGTGATGTCTTCAGCTCTTCAGCAGGATGTTCAGGTGAAGCTTGGAGATGACATCACTCTCCAGTGTCAGATTTCTACAGAAGAAATAATCTCAGTGCTGAAGTGGAGCAGAGCTGACCTGAACACAGACGGCTACGTCTACTTCTACAGGAACAAACGCTCCTATGAAAACTACCAACATCCATCTTTTCATGGCCGAGTGAAGCTGAGGGACCTGGAGATGAAGGATGGAGACGTTTCTCTGATCCTGAAGAACGTCGCGTTTAATGACACTGGGATGTATGAGTGTCACGTAGCTGTGAGGAACCCTGTGAGAAGTAAAAGAGTTCACACTGAGATCAGTCACGTCATCAACCTCACAGTCACAGGTGAGTTTGTGGAGCTCACACTCAGGTGTTAAAGGTCTGATATCATCAAATGTAAACTAAAAACTTCAGCTTTATGATCCAGTTAGAATTCTCTCCTCTTGTCTTGGTGAGTTTGTAACTCCCCTAGCTCCCTCTGCACAGTGTGCTGCTGACTCAGGTGTTAATCATGTTTCTGTCATTGGGAAGCAGCCAGTTGTTAAATATTTGAATATTCTGATGAGGAACTGAAGCCGTTCTCTCCATAGCGACATTTGCAGACACACAAACTTCCAGGTGAACTGCTGCTTTGGTGCCTATCAGTTTCTTATTGCCTATTTTTTCTGCAGGTGAAACACATGAAAGCGTGTCAGAGAAACGAGTCATGGAAAGAGGAGACGCAGATGAAAGCATGGATGATACTGAAAGGGTCGGAGTTCCGACTCTTCAGGTTGTTGTTCCTGTTGTTGTTGTAGTTGCTCTTGTTGCTCTTTTTGCCGTTGGTTTTGTGATACACCAACAAACTTGTCATCATAAGAAGCAACATCCAGTCAAGTTTCCTACTGAGGACTCAGATGACGTGCTATGAAGCTGCAGAAATGTATAAACTTTCTTGATGAAAACTAAAGCATTAACATTGACTCATTTTATAAAATGTACAGATCTTAATAAATAATAATAAATTAATAATTATTATAAATTAATTAATTAATTAATTTATTAGATCACATCATAATAACAGAAACCACACACAACATTTTAATACGGAGTCTTTGGTTTCAGTGAATTTTAAAAAATAAACTTCAGACTAAATTTACATTTTAAACTCAAACCTAAACCTGCAAACCTAAACCTGTAATTATATCATATAAAAAATGTTTATGTTCGCATGAAAACAATTTCTCAACAAAGAGGTTTATGGTGGACAGAAACATAAAATAAATGATTTTAGTAATCAAACTGCAGCACTTCACATCTTTCACAGCAGTGTCAGTTTTATTAATGTAGCAGATTTTTGGAGTCTGTTTCTGAATGTTTGCACAGATTTGATTTCAGGTCAGCATGCAGCTTGTTCACAAGAATGTGACCACGGTCACTGAATGCACCTTCAGTACATTTACATCTAATACTGGGAACAGTTAAAAAATCCGAAGCCCTGACTGTAAATCCATTTATAAACACACTGCAGGCCATGATTTCCAGTCTACTTCTCCTTTTCTGGATTGAGTCAGGAAGAATGAACTTCCTTATTTTCTTTTATTAACTTTTATTAATGTGAAATCATTTAGGGGAAAAAAAGTTACGCAGCAATAGTTCAATCAACATCCATAATTAAGCACCAACCTTTAGTTTAAAATGTTGCGGAGAGAGAGCACAGAGTCCACACCTTTATTCTTAAAAGATAATCTTTGGGATGTTCTGGAGAAGACTGCAGCTGTTTGATTCTCCAGTTATCAATACTTTACATATAATTACTGAAATTTATGCCTCATCAAATGTTTCCCTTCATCATAGTTAAAGGCAGTCTATTGAAAGGTTGAAGGAAAGTGTATGTCCAGGTTATGTTATATTGCACAGCTGTTCCTGATGTGCTGATGGCAGCGTTACTACACAGAAGTTTAAATCAGGAAGTTCAAAGCATTTCTGCACCAACAGGAACTGTCCGAATGATTAAACATGTAAAAGTTTTGCAAATGTGCAAAAATGAGAGTTTGTGTTCTTTCTTTTACACTAAAGGAATCTGGGTGATTTTTAATGATAATTTATTTACTTGGATCAAAGGTACCATTGAAACATTGTGTATATGATAGCTGTCCAACATGTTCACCATAAAATGAAAAAAAAATCTGCTTTCTTACAGTTTTTCTCAAATGCTAAAACACATGTCACAAACGTTACCACCAGGTCCCCCAATGTCCAAACACAACACCCTTCTCTAAAGCTACATAAACACAACCACACCTTCCCACTGCAAAACTCAAACTCCCACACCAAGAGAGCAGCTCGAAGCTGTCAAAACTGTAAACACTATACACAGCATTACACACTACAGCAAAACAATTGAAAACACAATGCTCAATTTGTGAGAAGGTTCTTTGGTTCATAACTGCCAATGCATATTTTTATAAACTGTACAGTAACGGATCGTCATAGAACCCTGCAGAGGATTAGGCATTTAGATTTGTGAGTTTCACATGAAGACTATAAATCTATAAAAACATCCTGCATGTACGTACACTACTGTAACACAACTCAATGCAAAAACAGAAGCTATCGCACACAACAGTACTCTCGGAAACATGATCAGGGTGTGAAGTCTGTTTTTATTGTCTACACGGTCATTTTACAGTATTACACACAGTCACTGTGCGGCATCATGTCGCCGAGCTGCATTGGGCCACATCACCTCATCCACATCACAGGCTATATTGTCCCTTGCTAGGCACCGCGGGAAAAACGCCCTGGAATGGCGAATCCATCCCTGGAAGGCCTCCACTGGGATGTCAGCACAGGCCAGCTCCATTGCCCGTACGAGGTTCTCTCTTGTGTATGGCTGTCTGTCATACACCTTCCATCTCCATGATGAGAAGAACTCCTCTATAGGGTTCAGGAAAGGGGAGTAGGGTGGCAGACAGACGTTTAAAAAGTGGTCACTGTTGGTGGTGAACCACTCTCTGATTTGGTGTGTTTTGTGGAAGCGGACGTTGTCCCAAATGATCACATACATGTGATGTGCTAGCCTAGGATGGTGTTGTTGACGGTCCAGGAGGATGTCTTTTAGCTCCTCTAGGAAGGTGAGGAGACGTTGGGTGTTGTAAGACCCAAGGACAGCATGCCGGTGGAAGCCCCTCCGTACCCATAGCTGCACAAAGAGTAATATTACCCCCCCGTTGGCCAGGAACCTCAGTGATGGCTCTTTGGCCAATGATGTTACGGCCTCTTCGCCTTAGTTTCTGGAGGTTGAAGCCAGCCTCATCCAGGAAGAGGTACTCATGGAGTCTGGCCATCGCGTCCAACTGCATTATCCTCTGTGAACATGGAAAAGCGTACAGGTGTTCAGAACGGTCAATCAGGTAGCACAGTATTGTCCAGAAGTAATGTAGGCCACTAAGCAACACAGTATGTCCACTAACTGTACTGTGGACATGGATGTATACGTACTTGCACATACTCGTAACGTTGTCCTATGTGTCGCGCAGAGTTGCGCTCAAAGGGAACCCTGTAGACCTGTTTCATCCTCATCTGTTGGCGCCGGAGAACTCGGTCTATTGTGGACACGCTGACAGCATCAATGTTCTCAAAGTTTACATTATCTGCAATGACTTTGTCTCTGATCTCTCGGAGTCTAATGCAGTTGTTCTCACGGACCATATCTGCAATGAGGGTTTCTTGTGCCGCTGTGAATATGGCAACCCTCCCACCTCTATGTGGCATTCTTTCAGCTCTAAAGAAAGAAACATGTGTTGTCAATTGACTGATTTATATGTAAAACTACATGTAAAGTGACAGACCACTTTCACAGGCCTGTAAAACTGTAGTGTGACAAAGAAAGCAATAGCGTACTATACCTGTTGTGTTGTCTAAATGCCTTGATAATGGTGGCCACGGTGGACCTACTCAGGTTTGGATGTACTCTTCGTCCCGCTTCAGCCATTGTCATGCCATGGACAATGACATGATCAATTACTGTTGCTCGCATATCATCTGTTATGATGGTGCGAGGTTGTCTTCTTCTCCCACCTGGACCTTCTCCTCTCTCTTGTTGGCCTCCTTCTCTTCCTCCTCTACTCCGAACTCCTCTTCTTCTTAGGCCTTCACCTCTTCCTCCTCTGATCTCAACCCCTCTTCCTCTTTGGCCTGCAGCTCTTCTCCTTCCGCACGCTCGAATGCCTTCATCCATTGTGATTGTTTAGCATCTTCACCAAACTATGCTTTCATAGGTGGGGTCACATCATTAGCAGCAGGTGTCTTCAATTTTGAGTCGTTGTGTGTAGTGACTGACGCCAGGTGTGTTCCCTGTGTTCACAGATTGGTGACTGTGGCAAGCATTTTGCATCACATGGGCTTTCATTTGAGAATATGAGCAGAGTTGTTTTGCAACATGTGTTTTAGCAAGGAAAAATGTGTTTAGATTTGTGAGTACAGAGGGTTGTGTTTTGTGAATTGTGTCTTCATGTGACATGTGTTTATGGTACTGGAATATGGTGGCTACATTTAGTAAATGTGTTTAGACTACTGGTCATTTGGGTTACAGGATTGGCTTTTGTGTTTTAACATTTGAGAAAAACTGTAAGCACATTTTTTGTAACTATTGGCTAATTTTGCAAAACTCTACACACAAATAAGAAAACCTGTCACCCAATTATCAAAACATTTTAGTTCTCTTGCAAAAGCGAACACAGCTAGATTAACTCTTCACACCTTTGTAAAAATGGTGTTTTCGTATCAAACAGTACACACAAGCCATCATCTACTAAGCACACAATGCGCCAACTGCACACTGATGGTATGAATACAAAACACATCTGGCTTTTGCTTTCTCTGTGTACAGATGTCAATTTGAGGTCACACCTTTGTCATAGTGTCATGTAAACATACAAGGATCCAAACGTCAAGTATTGGTGTTTATTCACACTCATCAAAACCAAGACAAAGTCAGAACACAAAATAGGAATTCCACAAATAAAAGGAAAAAAAAAGACAATCAGCCTACATCATGTCGTCTTTCTGGGTCCGGCCACAAAATTTCGTCCACATCGCATGCGATATCCTCCAGTCCAAGGCACCGGGGAAAATATCTCCTTGAATGCTATATCCAGGCCTGACATGATGCCTGGTCAATATCTCCACATGCCTCCTCCATTGCCTGTAAAAGGGCCACCTGTTGATGAGGATGACGGTCATACACTTCCCAGCGCCAGGCAGAGAAGAACTCCTCGATGGGATTCAAGAATGGAGAGTATGAGCTGCTATATTTGTTTGCAGCACTTCCAGTTGAGGTTCCAGCAAAACAATTTAGGGAGTGGGATATGCATTGCTCAAGATTCATATGGGGAAACAAAAGGCCGAGAGTGAAATATGCAACAATGCAGCTGCCTGGTGAGCGGGGGGGCATGGCTCTACCGTGCTTTGAGGATTACTATCTGGCAGCCCAGATCAGACCTCTAGTGTGCTGGTGTAACTCTAAGTTTGAGGCAAAATGGAAGGACATTGAGCTTTCCTTGATGGATTTCCCAATACAGTCTGTTCTGGGGTCCCTTGAGAGTTTACCACAGGCATATCAGATGCAAAATTTATGTGTAAGTTTTTCCCTGAAAAAAATGGGCGGATGTGATTAAAATTTTTGGTCTTACAGTTTTTTCTGAATGCTTAAACCCTAACTGTGATTCCTGTAGCACAATCTCTAAAACTATTCAGACTTATAGCAAAACCACTCACTGAGTCTGCAAAACTAAAAGCACAAAAACTGCTTTGCACTCAGTTTGCAATTTTGTAACAGACACTTTGCAAAACTGTAGGCACAATTCACTGCACAACACTCAATTACCAAATTTCTAACACACTCCTAGCAAAAGTATACACATGTATGGCTATCATTAACACTAATTTGCCAACTGTCTGGCACACTTTCACATGTGAAAACTTTTTTAGATAATTAGTTCACTTTGCAATCAGCCTAAGCACTATAATACAGGTAAGCTGTGTGTGCGGAGTACAATGGAGGGAGCAGAAAGAGTGAGAAGTAGAGGAGGCCGAGGAAGAGGACGTGGAGGTGAAGAAGTAGGATGAAGAGGACGACAAGGACAAGGAGGAGCAAGAGGAAGATGAGGAGGGGGGAGAGGAAGATGAGGAGGGGGGAGAGGAAGATGAGGAGGGGGGAGAGGAAGGGTAGGAAGAGTAAGAAATAGAATTGCTGATGACATCAGAGCTACAATAGTGGACCATGTAATCAACCGTGGAATGACCCTGAGGGTAGCTGGCCAACGGGTCCAGCCTAACTTGAGCCGCTACACTGTAGCAAGCACCATAAGGACATCTTGAAATGAGAATCGGTTAGTACAGTCACTTCGCACAAAGATTTGTAGCACTGCCATATGCCAATGAGAAACACACCAATACCATTGATGTAAAAATACTGAAATTGTTACTTTACAGAATTGCTAGATGACCAGATGCTGGGGGCAGAGGAAGCATGTTCACTGCAGACCAAGTAACCCATATAGTCATTATGGCGATTGCAAATAATCCTATACTTGGAAATAAACACTTGTGTTTGTTTTGATGTGTTTGAATAAACACCAGTACTTGAAGTTTGGATCCCTCTATGCTTATGGATCTATGACAGAAGTATGAGCTCAAACTGACATAGCCTACCTTGTGCACAGAGAAAGCAAAGGCCAGATGTGTTTTGTATTCATACCATCAGTGTGCAGTTGGCGCATTGTGTGCTTAGTAGATGATGGCTTGTGTGTACTGTTTGATACGGAAACACCATTTTTATGAAGGTGTGAAGAGTTAATCTAGCTGTGTTTGCTTTTGCAAGAGAACTACAATGTTTTGATTATTGGGTGACAGGTTTTCTTATTTGTGTGTAGAGTTTTGCAAAATTAGCCAATAGTTACAAAAAATGTGCTTAAGCAATCAGAAAAAACTGTAATAGGGAAATAGGGTTGCTGGGATGGCCAGCGTATCTCCCACGCTTCCTTCCAGCATTGTTAGACCATAAATTCAGGGAGTGGTCCAGGCATGGAATCATTGCAATCTGTAAGATAGTTAAGCATGGGGAGCTGATCAATTTTGAGGACATGTGTCAGATTTACGAGATCGGCAGGGAAGATTTTTATCGTTACCTACAGGTTCAGAGCTTCTTCCGGAACGAAATTAGAATGCTTGACGCAGATGCTAGTGGGGTGATCCGAATATTTATGGATGCTTATGGTGAGAACATTATAAGAGGTACTATAGGCAAAATATACAGAAGTTTTACAGCCATGAAAAAGACCTCAACAAGATATGTCAGTCATCGCTGGGAAAAAGAAGCAGGTATAACTATCTCAGAGGAAGATTGGTTGCGGATGTGGAAGAATGTGTTATCTACCACCAATTCTTTAACATGGCGAGATTTTGGATGGAAGAATTTAATTAGATTCTTCATCACACCAAAGCAGAAATCCAAAATAAGTGGTTCAGGCGCTTCATGCTGGAGGGAGTGCGGGGAGGTCGCTGCAGGTTGCTTCCATGTCTTCTGGTCATGCCCTAAACTGAAGACCTTTTGGGAAGAGATTAAACAAATGGTGATGGATGTGCTGGAAGTAACACTGGACTTCTCCTTTAGTACCATGTACCTTGGGAATATACCTGAGGATATAAATAACAGAGATTCATACTTACTGAAAATAATTATGGTTGCATGCAAAAAGGCAATTACTAAGTGTTGGTTACAGACAAGCCCCCCCACACGGAAGCTGGTCATAGACATTATTAACACAATTCATCATATGGAACTGATTACCCTCTCACTGCAGCTACAGAAGGAGAAAGGAGAGAGACTTTGGGAACGATGGGATCGTTATACGTCAAAAGACTAGAAACTGATACCTCTGTGATGCAGAGGGACAACTGCGAATTTGTTTGAATGGAACATGCACCTGTGTAATATGTAGTATGTGTAAGTAAAACAAGACGTTGTGTATTTTGGAATATGCGAACATATGTGACTGTGTTGGTTTCCCTTGCCCTCTTTAGTTCTGTATGTAAAATAAGATGAAAATCAATAAAGAGAAAGTATTAAAAAAAAAGAAAAGAATGGAGAGTATGGAGGGAGGTTGAGTGCCATGAAGGATGGATGGTCTGTAAACCAGTTGCGGACCAAAGCAGCCCTATGGAAACTAACATTGTCCCATATGATGACATATCGGGTCTGCTCTGGTCTCTGAACAGTGAGCATGTCATGCAAGGTGTCCAGGAATGCAATAATGTGTGCAGTGTTGTATGGGCCTACGGTTGCATGATGGTGAACAACACCATTTTGGCTTATAGCTGCACACATGGTTATGTTACCACCACGTTGTCCTGGGACATTGATGATGGCACGGTGTCCAATAATGTTCCTGCCACGTCTCCTGGTTTTACTGAGGTTAAAACCGGCCTCATCTACAAAAAGTAGCTCATGTCCCATTGCATCTGCTTCTAGTTCCATCACTCTCTGGACAAGACAAAACAAATGCAACACATCAGGCCCATGCACAGCACTACAGTATGCACTTCCAACTTCTTCACCTCCACATCCTCTCCCTCGGCCTCCTCTGATTCTCACTCTTCTCACTCTTACTGCTCCTTCCATTGTACTCCACATAGACAGCTTACCTGTGGCCTGTTTATAGTGCTTAGGCTGATTGCAAAGTGGACTAATTATCTAAAACAGTGTTCACATGTGAAAGTGTGCCAGACAGTTGGCAAATTAGTGTTAATGATAGCCATACATGTGTATACTTTTGCTAGGAGTGTGTTGGAAATTTGGTAATTGAGTGTTGTGCAGTGAATTGTGCCTACAGTTTTGCAAAGTGTGTGTTACAAAATTGCAAACTGAGTGCAAAGCAGTTTTTGTGCTTTTAGTTTTGCAAACTCAGTGAGTGGTTTTGCTATAAGTCTGAATAATTTTAGCAATTGTGCTACAGGAATCACAGTTAGGGTTTAAGCATTCAGAAAAAACTGTAACCAGCCACAGCTTATTCTCATTGTAGATGAACATCTACACAGGTGTTACTCCTTCAATTTTTCAACTCCTTCAATTCTGGCATGCCAGAAGATTATTTCCTAGGTGTATTGCCCTAGATGACATAAGATGTGATGTGGATGAGAACCTGTGGCCAAATGGAGAAGACCGAGTAGATTAGCATTACTATTGTATGTGTATCAGTGGATGGTGTGTATACAAATTCTTGTATTTTGGGATTACTTAGTGCAAAAAAATAAAAAATACATAAACAAATATTAACGAATTCTGCATGATGTCTGTTTCATCCCAGTAACATATGTTGAAATTATAAACAGAGATGTGTCCTTGTTTTACACAAGAAAACACTGTGTAATGCTACATGTTAGTGTTTTTTAGGTCATTGTTTTGTGGGTGACAAAGTGTGTTTGTCGGCTGTCAACCTTTGCTAGTGTTCTGGAAGAATGAGTTTATTTGAGACCTGAATAAAGTGTTTTGGTAGTTGTAGTGCATTTTGAATGTGAAATGAACTGCTTTGCCAAGCTGAAGGTCAGTTAGGAGAATTGTGTGAAGAGTTTTGCAAAAGTGACCTAAGTATTGAGAAATGTGTCCTAGCGGCTGTAAAAAAACTGTAAAACAACACAGTTTGGCATCTAGTTACAGAGGTTACCTAAGCTCAGGTGATATTTTAGGTGTTAATTTGGGAATATTTATTATACATTTGGAACCATACATCTGGTGTGTGTGTGTGTGTGTGTGTGTGTGTGTGTGTGTGTGTGTGTGTGTGTGTGTGTGTGTGTGTATTTGCAAGCTTTGTCTCTAGAAATGTTCTTGTAACTACCCAAGATGAAACTATGATCTTGTGCTGCCACCTTCTGACACTGAAGTGCTCCAACAAACCCTGTGAAAGTGAAACAGCTGGTGCTCAAAAAATGTGACGCTAAACAATGTTAAAACAAAACAGCTCATAATGTTCTCCAGGAGACACAGATGGGTCCACTCCCCTCATTATAAATGGTGAACAGGTTAAATGTGTCTCCTCCTTTGGGTTTTTGGGCAACCACAGCACCACTTATCTCATGTGGACCCGCAACACAATCACCCTGATAAAAAAAAGCCCAGCAGCGAGTGCACTCCCCCATATCCTGAGGAACAGTAACATGAGGAAGAGTAACATGAGGAAGAGTAACATGGACCAGAAGCTGCAGCTGGTCCATGTGGAGAGTGTGTTCTCTTACTGCCTGGGTTTGGTGAGCAGCGACCACAGCTGAATACAGGAAGGCTGCACGTAGGGTAATTAATACTGCCCAAAGATCACTGACTGCCTTCTGCTGATCATGGAGGCCATCAACAGATCCTCCTGTCTCAGGAAAACCAGGTCCATGAACTGCAGTCATTCAAACTGGAAGCAGACATGCCAAGTCTCTTTCATTGGTAGGTGTGCAGTACTGTGCCAGCTGCAGTGGATGGTGCTGATGGAAATGTTTCCTGCCATAAATTAAATATTTTATTCAAATCCTATTTTATTATTTTTTTCTGGTCTTACTCATTTTCCATCTCTATTTATTTGTACTTTTTTATTTCTTTCTTTCTTTGCCCGTCCTGTCCTGTAGCAATCAGAATATTGCTGTTAGGCCCTAAGGTCAAGAAAAATGCCCGACAGATCTAGTTTCCAAGTGGACCTTTTGCTATACTGGTCCACATGATTGTCATAGTTTATTTGATCTTTATTATTTGTTTTTATTTTAAGTTATTACAATCAGAACCGACAGGATTCGGGGACGGGGAAGAATAATAATAAGAAAAGAGTAGTTGAGAAGGTAACAGGTAACAGTAGATAATAAATACTGAATCACATGAAGTAAGCATGAAGCATGAAGGAGATCCAGGCTCCAGACATCCAGAGGCCCGCCAAAGCATGAGAGCCCAGGGAGGATGACCGGAGGGGCAGCTGTGCCACCCTCCTGGAAAGAGCTGAGGAGAGCCCCAGACGTGGGGTCAGCCAGCAGCTACGATGCAGAAGCTACAGGGAGGATGCGACGACTTGACCACAGGGTCTGCCGGCAGCCGGTTGTGCCGGAGCGGACCGAGCCCCGGGGCTCGAGGCCTGAGGGTCCCACATCCACTGGAAGGGGCTTGACTGAGCCACAGGGTCAGGACCCACCAAGCAATCACCCAGATTGAGCAAGTACATACCTAAGTGCCCATCCAGGGACATCGGGAACTGGTAGAGTGGATTGTTAAATGTTGTCATTTTTATGCTTACCATCCATCTCTACATTGTTTAACTGTGGGATGAAAGAAATTCCACTGTCCTCCTCCCCAGATTCTCGAGGTTATGGGAAGGGGGGCTTTTATTACAGACACATCCTTGTGAGGGTATTTTGATGTAAGCTTCCTGCCCAGCACTAGGTCATACACACACACACACACACACACACACACACACACACACACACACACACGCGCGCGCGCACACACACACAAACACACACACATTCTTACTTACATACAGAAGTTCACACATATACATACAATGCCTTGTCTTAGAACCATGTGGGCGTTGCTTTGCTGTGATGTGTTTTGTGTGAACTGTTTCTCAATAAAAGGCAGCGAGAGGAGGCCGGATTTGGGGTCATTTTCGTGGTGGACACAGACGAGGTCTCCCTTGCAAGTAATCGATCGATCGACTGTCTTGTTTTCTTCATGATGAATAAGTCTCTAAAACCAGCGGGGCTTGTGGAAACACAGACCCAACAGGAACCACCAATGCACCGATGGCTGCGAGCATCAGCCACCAGCAGGGAGTGTGGTGGGGAGAGATAGGTCCCCACACCTGTAACCAGAGAAGTTATGGAATCAGAACGATGCCACCTTGAAACGAAACCGAAAAAAATATTGAAACCGAAAAAAAATATTGTAACTGAAATAAATGTACTGAAAAATCTTGTATTGAAACCGAAAAAAAAATTTATAGTGAAAAACAATTAATTGAAACTGTAATTTTTTTGTTTTCGCTTACAAATTTTTTTTTTTTCGGTTTCAATCCATTTTTTTTCGGTTTCAAACCATTTTTCGGTTTCAATCCATTTTTCGGTTTCAAACCATTTTTCAGTTTCAATCTGCTGGCACTGTTTTGGCGTCCGGGGGCGCGCTGGGGGGGGGGCGGGGTTTCCGGCCCGCATGTATTTGCATACATTATAGAGGCCACTAGTGCTGACCAAGCTGCCATCTTTCTCTCTTCCCGTCTTTCAATGGCTGCTTCGATTTCAGCTTGAACCTCCAAACCGCAAGTAAGTAATCATTTTTTGTCATCTTTTCTTGCTGTCCCACTGGGCTGGACATTAGTTTAGTTTTTATAGCTACATCTGGTGAAGTTGTGGTAAAATGCTGGTATTAGCCTATTCGTCGTAGCAAGCTAGCCTGAAGCTAATATTTGCTAAATTTAGGGACACCCGTGTCTCTTCAGGAGTTGGAGGCCGGTGTTCTAGGAGCGGATCTCAGGATCTCAACAGGCAGTGTTGGGCAGTAACATAATACATGCACCAGCGTTACGTATTTAAAATACAAAATATGAGTAAATGTATCCGTTACAGTTACTGTTTAATAGGTGATATTGAGAATACAGTTAGTTTGTTGAAATAAATGGATTACATGGCGGTATTTTCCTGTTTCATATGTTAGGCTATGGTCTCTCTATTTTTGGTAATTCCACGCCGGTGGAAACCCAAACAAAACACGCAATAAGAGCCTCTAAAAATTATTATACAAAAAGTATTTAATATGAAGGCAATAGCAGAGTGTTACAGGCATTGCCCTAAACAATGTAGCCTCATGGGCAGTGCTGCAGGGAGAATGGACTGCCATACACGTTATGTGTCTGTGAGCGAGGAGGGAGAAAAAGGAAAAGTACGAGCTGTCACGGAGCAGAAACGGGAGCTGGAAGCATGTAAATATAATAATAACCACTAAAGCCAAAAAGAGTGCCTGACGAGCCCAGCTGTAAGTAAGCTGTTAAGACTCGACTGTACACCGTGTTCGTGTTTTCCTCCGAAACATTAAGCAGCCTTTCAACGCCTCTCTCTGTCTCTCGCTAGCAAACTTGACCCAGACAACAAAGTAAAGCTAGTTTTCAGCTACGAGCCCGACACGAACCCGACGTATCAGCCAGAGGTCCCTTTACTACGGTTCGGAGCCGCTGACCTGTTTTATATACGTGCTGAATAGTTTTCTACACGAGATCGCTGCAAAAAGTGCAGCCTTACCTAATGTCCACCTACTGTTACTCATTTATATTAAGATTTTAACATCTAGTTGGTATTGGTATGGCGAGTAGCCTTCAGTAATAGTAATAAATCACACAGCAATTAGAGGTGGGAATCACCATACAACTCACGATACGATATTATCACAATACTCGACGCACGATACGATATTATTGCAATTTTTTAAAAATATTTTGCGATATTCAAATTCTGTACATAAAGGTAAACTTTATCAATATTCATTTTATCTAATATCAAATTCTCACACTCAGTCTTTCTCTCATTTCAGTCAGTTTTATTGTTGACAAACTGAACGGTTTGTATTACAGTCTAGTCCAACTTAACTGAATGCAACCATCTGGTACAATTATAGCTATTCTGAACTATGGAATTTATGAAAACTATGCAGCCCCTTCAGCAACTGAAGAATTTGAAAGTAAATTAAAACAAAATATAATTTTACATTAAATAAAAAAGTTTTAAACTTAATTAAAATGAAACATGTCTTAAATTAAAATAAGTAAACTGTCATGTTTATTGCTGCCAAAAAAAAGTTAAACACATTTGGACAGTGAAGGAATGTCAGGATTCTTGCTCAGAAAAAGGAGCTGATCAACATGCTCTGAAGTCAGAGCACAAAAACCTTTTTTGTAACAAAATATCGATTTCTGCTGTCCCTGTATCGATACATTATTAGCAAACAAAATATCACGATACTACACAGTATCGATTTTTTCCCCCACCCCTAACAGCAATAGTACATTCATGTAGTTGTAAAGTATTCAGAATACATTACTTCTATAATCTTTGGTGGAATACATTTTAAAATTAACCTTCCCAACACTGTCAACAGGTTAGCACCTCATACCACAGTGCATCAAAACAGTCTCATGAGCGCTGGGAAGGACGAGCCCAGAGCCCAAAACAGACAGTGCAGGAGATGACAAGGTTAGTAATTGTATGGTGAAAATTATACTTTGTTATCTTGATTGGCAAAAGAAAAGTAAATACAAAATCTGCTTCTCACATTTAGGGCATTTCCAAGATTTTTTTTTTTCAAAACTTCTTCAATTTCTTTCATTACAGCTGTCCTGTGCCAGAAGTTCTGTTGACCCACAGTGAGAGGCATCATTTCAGAAACACCAGGAAGACTGAAACTCGTCGCCGGGATCAAGCAGGGCTCGTGATCTTCACCAGCAGCTCCCTCACAAGAAGGATAAACCCAGCATTTCATGAACACTGATGGAGACCTTTGCTTTGTGTAATGTTAGAAGTACTCAGATAATCCTCAGAGGGTCTGGACTTTTACATAATATAATAGAATAGAATTCAACTTTGTTGTCATTGCACATGCACAGGTACAGGGCAACGAAATGCAGTTTGCATCCATCCAGAAGTGCTTTAGCCATGATATAGATATATTACAATATATATTAGCAATAATATAGATATGTAAGTATATTACAGAAATGGGTCTATTATGGTATGTTACAATGTACATGGTATGAAGTATGTTAAGAATATTCTATAACTATAAGTATGTACAGGCTGTAGTGAGTACAAACTATGTACAGGCTATGAACAGGATATAAATATGAAATAAAAAAAACTATACAGAAATCTGAGATATAAAGTTATACAGAAATGTGAACTATGCAAGTTATAAACAGTTGTAGGATTAAAAATTATCATATGTACAGAATGATTATTTACACAGAACTATACAGTAGTGCAGGTAAGTAATAGCTATAAGCTATAGTAATAGCTTTAAGTCCTGTAGAAAGTTAAATATATGTTGTGCTCACTGGTTACTCTGGTATGAATGACTCTGAATTACTTTATGATAAATAACACTATTGTCAAAAAACAGTGAAAGAATTCCAGATCACAAGTTTTTAGTTCAAATACAAGTAACAACCTTTGACTTTAATCAGGTTTTATTTAATTGTGTCAGAGAAAACATCATGTGCTCTTCATGTAGCTGAGTACATTCAGTGTTTAAAACAGAAGTTGTGCAGGTCTGAGATCAGCAGTTTTCTGAAACACCAAACTGAGGTACTGTTAATGCTGATGTATTGTGACACAGTTACAGGGGTGATTAATCCTTTTGACTTTTTGTCTTTAAATTTATCAATAAAACAGCTGCAGCTTTCACTGACAGCACATGTGGTGCTTTAACCTTTGTACTGTTTTCTTCAGTTAATTTTGGAGTTACTACAAAGATTGAAGATATAGGATGATCTGTCTGCTGTCACTGGGTGGTGCTGAGGTCTGAATCTGAGGACGGCTCCTGTAATCACAAACAGAACAGAATCATCACAAACTGAAATATAAAGTTTATCTCTCAAAACTGAAATAGAGCTGATCCTTCTCTGTCCTCACACACTCGGGATCTGAAGTTGTTCAGTTCTACAGTTCTGCCGACAGCTGTTTATTTTTTTTTATTTGTTTTAAAGGCCTTACTAACACATTTTCTAATATCATGTTTACCTTTGAGTTGTTGATGCTTTATAAATGGACATCTGCAAAGATGAGATGATGGAGCAGGTTTCAGTCGAGGTTCAGACTGCTGTTTGCACATATTTAATAATCAGCTCTGCACAGGAGCAGAAGCAGAGTCCAGCCTGTTGCTCTTACAGTATAATACTACTATAATAAAAGTACAGTAACCGTGGTTAGTCACTGAGCAGCCCGGTGCGTTTCTCTTGATTTCTTTAGTCAGGGTAAATTCATTCACCTGCACGGGTTAGCTAAACGAACTTTACAAAACAAGTTTCCCCGACAGCCGAGTGCTCATTTTAGCTAGCTAGGTCCTTAGGTAGCTAGCTAAGGACCTAAATTACGGATTAGTTTACAAACACATTTAACTTACCAAAAATAATGCGGTGGGGCCTCAGGTCCTCCTGTCCGGTAGTCCAATTTACTGAA
Source organism: Rhamphochromis longiceps (assembly GCF_057381845.1). Lineage (NCBI taxonomy): Eukaryota > Metazoa > Chordata > Actinopteri > Cichliformes > Cichlidae > Rhamphochromis > Rhamphochromis longiceps. The sequence continues at coordinate 22,672,492 of NC_140559.1, read as the reverse complement.
GAACACCTCAGGCTGTCACTTTGAAATAGTCGGTAATGTAAACGCTGGACCTCTCGGCATCTGCCATTCCCGAACAGACACGTGCGAGTTTGTCCGTGACCGCAGCCGCGTCGTCAGTGTTTTCTCCAGTCATTGGTCAGCATTATAATATATGCAAATACATGCGGGTCGGAATCCCCGCCCCCCAGCGCGCCCCCGGACGCCAAAACAGTGCCAGCAGATTGAAACTGAAAATTGGTTTGAAACCGAAAAAACATAGATTGAAACCGAAAAATGGATTGAAACCGAAAAAAAAAAATTGTAAGCGAAAACAAAAAAATTACAGTTTCAATTAATTGTTTTTCACTATCAATTTTTTTTTCGGTTTCAATACAAGATTTTTCAGTACATTTATTTCAGTTACAATATTTTTTTTCGGTTTCAATATTTTTTTCCGGTTTCGTTTCAAGGTGGCATCGTTCTGATTCCATAAGAAGTGAAGTATAAGAAATGTCTTGACATTGTGTCTGTGTCGTCCTGTTCTGTCTAGTCTTACATTGTCTTGTTTTTTTTTTGTTTTTGTTTTTTTGCAATTTTTGTACATTGCACTTCACATAGTCCTATGTTTGTCTGTTAAATATGTCATATGTAGCACCAGGGTGTATAAAAGCATCTGCCGCAGAAAGATTAGAGCCAGCAGGTGGCAGCAGAGGAGCTTGGTTTTCATCTGACCTTTGACCTTCACAGCATCTCCTCTCAGGGTTAACTACTCCCTGCATGATATGCCTGCTCTTTGTGTCTCCTTCTGTGACTTAATGACAATGTTTTATATATTAATGTTTTATATAAATCCTGTCCACAGTGCGGGGGCCACTGTAGAAACTATACAGTTCATTCAGCTTTGCCACTTCAAATTATGTTAACTGAAATTCCTCCTTCAGTGTCCGTACTCAGGGTTAAGAAAAGCAGGATTGAAAGAGAAAACTCATGCGTGCTTGCTTTGGACAGCTGACATAACACAAACAATTGCACGAGTGCTACAGAGGACCACAAGAGCCACGCGCATCGAAATAAAAAGCTGTGCTTAAATAATGAATTGTAGAATAAAATGTGCATTTGTAAATTCATTTTTGAATTCCAATTTAATAATTTGTCACATGAGGTAGGACTCAAGTAGAGAACGTAATTTAACTCTTTCTGCACCGCTGGGTGAATGAGACGTTAACAGATCGTTTTTTTCTTTCTATCGGGTTGTTTTTCTTTACTCGAAGAGATCAAATTATTGGTGGGACAATTTAATAATCGCTGGATATTGGTGGGGACATGTCCCTTCCGTCCATGCCAAATCTACGCCATTGGTTGGCCCACGCGCCAGCAGTGATTACTACACCTGTGGTTGATCAAGCAGCCTGTACATAAATGATTACATCATCTCTTTTTAATATTTATTCAACTTTATTCTAAGCACCAGCTGTCTGTTAGAATTTTTGGGGTTTAATCAAATAAAAATAAACAAGGTTAACATATGATTTATGTGATATGTTAAATCATAAACATATGATTTATTTACCTTTAACTTTAGAACACAAAGCACATCATGCAGACTCCTGGATCTTAGAAGAAAACTAATGAGACTAAGTGCAGGAAGCTGTCTGTTATAACTAAACATGTTATGTGCACCTTGTAAGACCTTCTGTTTAACTTGATCAAACTGTCACATATTGTGGTTTATGCTGTGAAGCATAACTTTGCCCCCACCGCCCCCTCATGAAGCTTCTTTTGAAACACAGCGATGAGCCGTAGATAATGGAAACAGCTGCTGGTTCTACTCTTCTCAGAGAAAGTCATGCTGTTGTAATAGCTGCAGTTTGTGGTTTTGTGTTGTCCTGCTCAAATACAAACAATGCCTTCCCTGAAATAGAAGAGAACGAACTACTGTTCATCTTTTTCTGTGACTACAAAACAGCTTCAAACCTCCATTTTGTTTTTCTCTGCTTCCTCACAATCTGAGTGGCCATTTTAGACCCAACAAGTTTCATTTTCAAGTGGGACAAGCCAACAAAGAACATTTGCTTAAACTCATTTGTTTATGACTCACACTTTCTGTTCATCCTTCTGAGCCACAGACGGCAGTCTTTATTATAGCTTTCTATCTTTGACTAATCTGGGCCTAATTTAGCTCCTTATGGCTCAGTTATGGTTCTGGTAAATAATAATATTGTCTCTATACGGGGCGTGGGAGTTCGCCTTGTAATCGGAAGGTTGCCGGTTCGAGCCCCGGCTTGGACAGTCTCGGTCGTTGTGTCCTTGGGCAAGTTGTCTACCAGTTGTGACTGGTGGTGGTCAGAGGGCCGGTGGCGCCAGTGTCCGGCAGCCTCGCCTGTGTTAGTACACCCCAGTGCGCTACATTGTGCGCCCAGTCAGTGTCAGCTTGCCATCACCAGTGTGTGAATGGGTGGATGACTGGATGTGTAAAGCGCTTTGGGGTCCTTAGGGACTAGTAAAGCGCTATACAAATACAGGCCATTTACCATACTTGACATTCAGACACTTAATTAAAGCGTCTCTGTGAAACATGTTCTGTTCTGTAAAAGCATGTCCAGTTTTCACCCCTGCTCTGTAACTAAATATGAGTTTTAGCTCGCTGTAACCCTGCTGAGTCACCTCTGCTCTGGGTTTGTAAAACGTTTCTTAGTCCGCTTTATTGAAAACATTATACTTACAGCTTTATTCTGATCACACAGTGGCCTTAAATAAAATAACAGGAACTACTTCTTCTCATTACAAAACACTGCTGAAAATAAAACAGACACACAATTAGGTGATTTTCACGTTTGGTTTTATTTTATTTTTTGATTGATGATTTTATTTATTTATTTTTAGGTTTGCAGGAACAGAAAACATTTTAAACCGATCAAAAGTCACATAAAGATGCGAGAACACTGTTCATGTAGTCCTTTATAATTTGTTTTAGGTACATCATCATTTTTATTACGTTCATCTACAGAACATTTACTACAATTGATTTAATTTACACTTCTATGCAAAGTAAATGTAGTTTTATTTTTAATCTAAATGCTAATGATTATATAAATATTACATTTATTGTCCTTAAATTACTATTAGACTATTACCACTTTCACATGTTTTTTTGTTTTTGTTTTGTTTTTTAATGTTTGGGGCCTAGATTCATTCATTATCCGTAACCCGTATCTTCAGATGTCGCACATCCTTCTCATTGGGTGTTTTTGGACTTAACCAGCACAAATAATTTTAACTTATTCAGCACTCACTTTTTCCTCAAATATCCCGTAAACAAAAGGTAGCTGCAGTTATCATAATAAGAATACTGACTGCGTGGTTACTCTGCTACCCTCGGTATCTCCATGATTATAAAACAGTAAAGGTCGAACACAGACATCCTGATCTCCTCCATTACAAATAAAAAAAGCAAACATACCCACGAATGTACAGAGAATTTAATGCAGAAATACAGAATAAAACAATTATATGTTTAACATAAAGCCAACAGCTGTCATTTACAGACCTTGCGGCATAGTTCTCAGAACCAGAATACTTCAATAACCCCAAAGGAAATGATGTTATTTTATGTATTATTATTATTCTTATTGTTATTGTTTATTTATTTTATGTTATCACATTACATTACTTAATCTTTTTTACACATACAAATCTTTTTTACAAGTACAAAATATTTATGACCACATTTTGAGCCCATAGTCTCTGAGTTCATTTGAAACGATACTAACCTCTTACTATTTGAAGATAGATTAAAAATATTATTATTATTATTAGTAGTAGTAGTAGTATTGTTATTATATAAGAAGAAGAAATTTTAAAAAATCCCTCATTGACACGTTTAGTTTGCGGCCTCCACCTGGGTCATCCTTCCCTTTCTTGGGCCTTATCCTTCTCTCTGTGCATCTTGGCTAACAGCTAGGAGCTTAATTTGCTTCTGCAGGAAAAAAGAAAAAAAGAAACAGAGACTGTAACAAGATGAAAACAAGAAAACAAAAAAAGAAAAAAAAGGTTTTTTTTGTTTTTCCCCTCAAATCTTCGATTTCAGACAACCTGTAAATAAAGTCTAGATGAAGAATACTTTGCGCTTTTAAAAAGTTTTGGTTCATTTTCATTCCTGACCAATCAAATCTTCCAGCTAACGCAGAAAAAAGTGACAGTCACAGCAGGCTGATTGGCCACTGTCAGCATCAGTCAAGCAGTCATGAGAGCACTCTCCAGTTAGTTCCTGTTTGGACGCAGACCGACTGGAAGACTCGTAAGATGAACTAGGCCAAGCTCGACGGTCTTCGTTTTTTCTCAGCAAAATGATCAAAAGTGTCCTCTTTGTATTTGTCTCGGTTTTTGCTGCTGGAGGTGAGCTGGACTTTTATAATAATAACAAATGTATTTTAATCAATTCAAGTTGTTATTTATCTTAATAATATAACATAAGGCTGAGGATACAACGGATTTGCTCTTCTTCTTATTATTATTTGGCAATTTTTCAAAGGCCTGTTTTAATGATGGAATCCAGCTTATATTATCTTCGATGAAGATTTTTCTCCGTTTTTGTTTTAGAAACATCGTCAATTGGAAAACAAATAAATAAAAAAGAAATTTTCGCGGTTTAGAAAATAAAAAAATATTAATTTCCTGTACGTGGACATGAAGCATATAGTATAGCAGTGCATATACGAGAGAGGAAAATACTGTTCAGGGAAGGGAAAATAATAGCATGAAATGAAGTTACAAAACCCTCATAAGATCCATGTTTAGGTCCTGGTGCGAATCCACCTAATATCATTTTAATTACTTTTAAAAGAATCCCGAAAACCATCGTGAGAAACTGAATGAAAAATTAAATTAAAATAAAAACGCTTTTCTTTTCTTAAGAAAATCGAATCGAATAAATGTTTACGTGGTTCTGCGACAGCTTTTAATCATGACGACAATTGTTAAGTTAGACCTAAACGAAAACGCAACACTTTACTGTCACTCCTCTAGGGCGTGGTCGGTGTCTGGTGTTCTTCCTTGTATAATCAGCAATAATAACTTAATATTAACAGTCGTGTCTGTGCATTCAAAGGGAGCGTTACTTGTGAGAGACTCAGTTTAAAGCCAATAACTTCAGAATACATAATTCTAATTCTAACTTGATGATGGACTTGCGTGTAATATTTAACTTGTTCCTTGTCTTACAAGACACTCAAAGAGTTTTTAGCTACACGTTTCACTTTACCCTTACATTTATAGCGCAGTTTATTCTGCACTTAAATACTTTATCTATCTAGCATCCCTGGCCAATTTAGAATCACCAGTTAACATGTCTTTGCACTGTGGGAGGAAGCTCACTCTTCTTATCCTCTAAAGTGGTTCAAACGCCACACAGAAAGGGCCCCAGCCTAAATTTAACTCAGGAACTTTCTTGCTGTGAAGTGACAGTACTAAACACTGCAGCATCGTTCAGATCTCATATCATAGCAAACCCTCTGACCTCTGTCTGTTTTCTGTTACTTCTGTGTACAAAATGCTGTTTTTTCTGCAGTTTCAAAATTCCCCCATGATGTTTCAAAGATGACCAAGTGTCTGTCTCTGTGGGAACCTGTTCTCATGACAGTTTCAAAGGCCAACTAGAACTCTGTCATTACTCTCACTTAAAGAAACAAAATACACACAGACATGACACGTACCGTTTCAAGATTCCCCAGAGCAACAATTGTCACTTATTTGACCCACACACAATGACACACTTGACACCTGGGATAGACTCCAACAACGAACCTTTACGTTCTCTATTCCCTATATACTGGTAAACATGCTCCCTGACTATTTTCTCTGTTCCTGGGTTACTCATAGGTTACCCTGGTTATAAACGTACTCAGACCGTTTTAATAAAAAAAAATGTTAAAACATCATCAAATGTTATATTTAAAGAAAGAAAAAAAAAGAAAAAAAACTGTCACATTTAAAACAGCTGTTCCATCCCGGCTCCATCAACCCCTTCATGCCCTAAATGTGGCGTTTTTATCATTTAAACCAGGAACATTTAATTTCACGGACGTAGTCGTGGACTGATAAGAGGTAATAATCATAAAACAAACAACAAACAACAACAAAAAACAATACGAGGGGCGATGTGGAGAAACACGGAATACAAGTGAAAATCAGCCTGTATCTTAATTTGATGTAACATTTGACTTAAGTGAGCTACCCCACAAAGTCATAGAGCAGATACCGGGCTTTCCATTCATGTCGTACGCGTTTAGGTGGCCTCTTACAAAGAAGGAGGACTATACAAAAAAGTCCAATGGTAAATTTCACGCTTCTCATGTTCCCAAACAGTCCAGTATTATATAAATGACATTTAAATCATGACTGAAAACTAGTATGGAAATTGTTAACGTGTGTTATCCATTTGAAACCAAATTAAAATGAAAACCAGCGCAAAACATCGAACTAAAATAATAACGCTGTGAAAAAAACAACAATTGTTTAAGGTTACGCTGAACGAAAATTTCAAAGGCTGTTCAGCAGTTAAAGAGTTTCCATCTTACCGTCAGAGGCTGAAGCCAAACTTAGGCAGAAAAGCTGCTGTCCACTCTGAAACGACAAAACCGAGAAATCTCAACGAAGTCAGGGAAAGTTTTCACGCAGAGGCTGCTGAAATGTTTTCAGCTCGTCGTTTGTGGCTGCGGTAACTGAGGAGACTTCTGTGAACGACAGAACAGATGAGAGGCAACGTCATTATTTACGATAACGCCCCGGTCACTTTTCCTGTTTGTGATCTGCTGGCGAAGGTGACTTCTGCTTTCAGCTTCACATCAGCAGATCAGATTCAAACCTCATCTAATACCTGATCAAATGATTCAACATGAGCGTTTTTAAGTGTGGTTTGATTAGAGCGACATGCCGAGTAATGATGCTCATTGATGCTGATGTTAGTGTAGCTGAACGTAAAGGAGATCGTGGTTATTGGCTCCATGTGAGGCAGTCTTTGTGAAACATTGAGTTGTGAGAACATCACTTTCCCCTTGTTTCTAATTCTGTGATTTTTAATTTGATCTCTCCTGTATAAACACCAAAATGAAACAAAAGTTCCAATTTTAAATTATGAAAAAGGTCCACTACTAAATATCAGAAATCATAGTATAATTGCAGGCAACATTTATTAATTTTTTAAAACACATGTTCATTTCTTTCATCTGTCACCCATATGTACTTTTGGGATTTGCATGGAATTGACAGCTGCATTGGTTGTGAGTAGAATGGATAAGATGTGGAGAAAAGAGCTGCAAATGCAGGAATCAGTTTTTGAACTGATAACACCTCTGTATTGTAATATATCACAAATGAAACCTCAAAGTGTTAAATATTTGTAGCACACCGGATGGCAGCGATGCTTAAAATGTCCAAACCTTCTCAGTGGAAATATGTTAGTACATCATGTTATCCTGCTGATCTGGCTTCTAGGGGAGTCGAGGTACAATCTTTTCTGAAGGCTGATTCCTGGTTTAAAGGACCAAAGTGTCTTTCTGAACCAGAAATTAATTGTTCAGTGAAGCCTGGCAGTGGAAAGGTCTCTTCAAATGATCCAGAGATTAAAATGGCAATTTTAGTTAATGCTGTTAAGGCAAATGAATACATAGATGAGAATGAGAGGGTGAAGAAGAAGAAGAGCAGCAATCTCTATGAGCTTTGAGGATTGTGTGTCACAAGTTGGAAGTAGGCTCAGTAGAGCAGCTATACCTGAGGAGGCAAGGCATCCTGCTATTATAGCTAGGGATCTTCAATTTACTGACCCTGTGCTTCAACATGTACATCAGAAAACAAGGCATGGTGTACGTAACCACGTGCTGTCCAAGTTGTGGCAAAGGTATTGGATTCCAGGTGCAAGCACTGCTACAAGAAGGATTTCGAGCAAGTGCGTTGTCTGTTTGTCTGGTTGCTATAGAAGCTAACATTTGTACTTGAACGTTTAACCTCTCTGCTCTGTGTTGTTTCCTCTTTCAGGCAAGGAGATCATCACAGCTGAGTCTGGACAGAACGTCAGTCTCCCATGTCGAACTCCAAACAACATCACAATCAGACTTGTAAAGTGGAGCAAAACTGGCCTGGAAAAATATGTCCTTTTGTACCGAGATGGACACTTTGATCCTGCCAAACAGCATCCATCTTTTATGAACCGGGTGGATCTGCAGGACAGACAGATGAAGGATGGAGACGTATCTTTGATTCTGAAGGATGTGACGACTGCTGATAGTGGAACATACGAGTGTCGTGTCCTCATGAGTGGAACAAAAAATGCCCTCAGCATCACCCTGAGTGTTGTTGATCCTCCAGGTGAGTGAGTAGAGTTGAGTGTGTGTGTGATCAGAGGTGAAGCTGCTTCCTGGTTGTTGATGTTTGTTTCTAAAGATGTTGTTGATGAGACTTTGTAGAAAGCAGCTGGTCTGAGTGATGTGATCAGAGTGCAGTAGATAATGTCTGACAGCAGTTTGAAGAGGAAATGGATTCTGTTCTGTTCTTCACTCATCACCTACCTGACAGCTGACACCTCACACCTGTTTCTCACCTGCAGGTCAGCCAGGAGGAGACACAGAGGATGGAGGGAAGGAGGCTGGAGGGAAGGAGGATGGAGGGAAGGAGGATGAAGGGAAGGAGGATGGAGGGAAGGAGGATGAAGGGAAGGAGGATGGAGGGAAGGAGGATGGAGGGAAGGAGGATGAAGGGAAGGAGGATGGAGGGAAGGAGGATGGAGGGAAGGAGGATGGAGGGAAGGAGGATGAAGGGAAGGAGGATGGATCTGTTGGAATGAAAGTTGGTCTGTCAGTTTGTGCTGTTCTTCTTGTTGCTGCTGTTGTTGTTGTTGTTTTTCTGATCTATAGAAAACATCAGAAAGGTGTTTTATAACTGAATTGTTAAAAAAAGGAAGGAGGCAGGAGGACGCACAGAGGCTGTATCTGTTGGACTGATTGTCAGTCTGTCAGTTTCTGCTGTTCAAATTTGAGAATTTTCAATGTTTTCTTTGAAAATCAGTAATTATCCTAACAAACACCAACAGAGGATGCTCAATTTTACTCTGTCAGATGACAAACATGTCTAGATTTCATTTTGATTTTGCATTTCTCTGATTATTATCAAACCTCATTAGACTATTATATCACCTTCAATTTACTATATTACAGTCTAACATTAGAAACAGTGGCTCTATTTATTCAGCTTTCCAGGTTAGCTGTTCATCTCAGTGTAAAAGTTCAAAGCAAATCTTTGAAAAGTTCTTTATATTTCTTCCTCACTTATATGATGAACATCTGGGAGTTCCTATTATCAAACAAAACACATCAAACAAAATTTAGAGATGCTTTTTTGTGTTTCTCCACACAAATTCTTCAGAGTGAACTAATTTCACACAACACAACATGTTGTTCACAGTTTGATTTTACACAGTATTTATGAGTTCAGTGTCTCGTATGTTGCAGTATCAGAATAACTTCAGGTTTGGCTGTAAGATCAAACTTTTTCTGTGAGATTTGAAACACAAATTAATCCTCATGTAGAGATCAGCTGTTACAGTATAATTACTGTCACACATACTGAACCGACTGACAACACAAACACTGTGTGTGATGAAGAAAAGACGAATTACTGTCGATTATAGACGATCAATAATCTGCCTGACATTGTTCAGGACTCACTGGTCAGCTACAGCTGAATAAATGTTATGATGGACAGTGTTATGAAACCAAAGTGAAGGTAATTATTTCCATGTAGCTGCAGAGTCAGAGGTTTCCTCTCTGATCTGTGAAGCTTTGAACTTTTCCTTCCATGAAGGAGACGCTTCAGTCTGTTACCGCAGTATAAACATTTCAAGTCCAGGTCAGATATTATTAATTTATTGTCTCTGTAACTTTGGTTATTGCTAATAAAGTTTTGCAAACAGCAGTAGTGAATGTTTTTTTTCTTGAATTCAGTCTTTAATCGTTTGTTTTCTGTGGCTGTAAAGGTTTAAAGATTAAACTAAACTAAATCAAGGTTTTTGTTTTCACCTTCATCAGTTTCAAGGTTTTACAGCCTGGAGGAACACAGTTTGTTTCTCTCCATGTTGACTTATACACAAATAAGACACCTACAGTCACATATACAAATGAAGGTAATCTGTATTCACAAATAAAATACAGCAATTTCATTAAAAAATGCATTTAATATTATTATTACTACAAATTAATGAAACCTCATTGATGAGCTGCTTATATCCATGTTAGTCTTTAATCCTAAAGTAAATCCTAAAGTAAAGTTGTCAAAGACAATCAATAGAATTGAGTTGAATTTCATAATTTTGCAAAACGCCCTGTTTTTGCAAAATTAAATTTTAAATCATTTAAAATAAACTTCTTAGTCAAAGGTATGAAATTCCATTTTCATTCAGCTTTCATGCTAAATCATGTTGGAATATAAAAAGAAACATTTGCATAAAAATATTTATTTAAATGTGATTTATTTATTCTGATGTTAAGAAAGACCAGTGAAAAGTGCAAATACAGTAATATCTCTAAATGTTTTTAAGAGATGCAAATCTGAGATGGTTCTAAAAATTAGATAATTTCTGTGTTATGATTCTAATCATAGAGTCAGATTTCAAAATATTGGAGTCAAAATAGTATCGAAATACTAGAAACTTCAGTATTTTGTTCTTTTTGGATAACTCAGAACAACTTTGTCATTGTACAGTTGCTTGAAGTGAAATTAGGTAGCAAGACCACAAAAGTGTAAAAGTAAAGAAAATAATATATAAAAAATAATATAAAAAATAATATAAAAAAAATAATATAAAAATAATATATAAAAAAAGAAAAAACACAAGGGCATCATAATAAAATATAATAAATAAATAAGGGGGGGAGGGCTATGGCCAGTAAGGATAGGGATGGTATTTCCACATCTTCCAAAATGTTGCACAGGGAATGGCAGCAATATAGTCAATAGTAGCGACAGAATGACTGTATAGGAGAAGTCTACTCACACTCTTAATTTGTATAAAGAGTTCTGACAGCCCAGGTAGCAGCTGTTCTTGAGTCTGTCGGTTTTGCACCCGATGGATCTGAACTTTTTTCCAGAGGGCAGAATGTTAAAGCGGTGGTGGATAGGGGGTAGTCTTTTATAATTGCTCAGACTCTGGAGAGACATGTGATTAGTCAGTATGAAAGTTTTTGATCAATGCACATGGACCAAGTTTGTCAGCTTGTCTAAAAGAATGTCTAGAATAATGGTATTAAAAGCCGAGCTGAAATCAGTGAAAAGCATCTTTACTGAGAGTCCCAGGACTCTTCAGGTGATGCTGAGCAGAGTGGAGGGTGTTGGATGCCCTCCACTAAGACCAATACTTTCTACTGTTATTTTTTTTTTTTTTTTGTGTGTGTTACTGCTACAGTTGGTAATGAGACAACTGCTATAGTGAAGCATGAGAGATAAATGAAAATGTCCTTTCCTTCATTTTGTGAATAAAACTTTAAATAACAAATATTGATACAAGTATTTCATTTTGCAGTATTGTGAAATTCAACGTTCAGAAAATGTCATTAAGTCTTTTTTACAATGTAAAGTTTTTGTAATTTTTTTTCATTTTTATTATTAAGATGTCCTTAAATATTATACTTTTTTTCAGATTTTAACTTGTCAATTCTCTGCATTTTTTATATATAAGAACCTAACATTTTACAGTGCTCATTATATATATACATTCAAACTTTGAATCATACCATTTTTATGCAAATCAGCAATGGTAGGCAGAAACTGTTCGAGAAATTTGATGATTTCAACATCCTGTTGTAAAGAATAAACATTCTTGCTGTGAAGTTAACACAAGCTCAACGTGTGCCGCTTCTATTCTTTACTACAGCACAACATGTTGCATGCAGAGGACACTAGTGTCCTTCAGACTTGGTGAAACAACATATACATGCAGTTTTATAATTATTGTGATAAAAAAAAACCACTTTCTGGGTCAAATTTGAACTTTTATGTTGTGTACAGATGATCTGGAAACAGAATTGAATTGAATATATTTTGCGGCTCTGGCAACAGAATAGACAGACTGTTCCCTGTTTGTGAAGGACTGCTAGAAAAGTTTAAAATAACTAATTGTCTGTCCTGAATCAGTCTTATTAGGTGATGTTCAAATAATGGTATCATTCCAGTGTTTTCAGTGTGGGAGAAAGTACTCAGGGCCTTCAAGTTACACACTATGAAAGGCGGCAACAAGTTTAATGTTCAGAAACCTAAAGTCTGTATCAGCAGCAGAATGGAGCTAAAAATAAATGTTTGTTTCAGTTCTATGAAGCTTTGAGTATTTTGGATCAGTAGCACTGCTGTGTTTGTTGCATCATATTGCTGTAATTGTTTATATGCTTTATATATTCTGAGGTAAGTTGATCTATAGTGTTACATCATATTCTATAAGGATGTTATGTGTTTGTATACTTTCTGCCCAGTTTGACCCATTTAGCAGAAGTCAGCCTGTTTAAGGCTCTGATATCTATTCTCTATGACTTAAAGCTGAATATTTTGGGCTGCTCTGGCAACAGTAGAGGCCATTTAGATCGTAATATGTCTCAGTGGTGTTCTCACCAGGAGGGCCAGTATTCAACCAGAACTTCCGCCAATACACCTTAGATGAAATGGTGAACTTGGTCATCAGTGTGGCTTTTAGGTCTTCAGTGTATCATGCTCCTTCCCCATCTATTATAGTGTAAACTTCCACTATTTTCCCAAATAGCAAAGGAACCAATCAACAAGTCCACTGTCTCTCTGGCCATCTCCAACATATTCTAATATAAAACTTAAAACATTGTTCTTCTGATGACAGCTGGGATACCTTGTTTTTACTCTTAGCCTATCCTAAACTTAACTTAGCAGCTAAATTTCCAGCCATTTCTCTTATTTGTCCATGTCATGACCACCTCTTGATAATATGGCCCCTCAAAATAGATGTTAGAAATTCTTCCCATTGGATCAGTGAAATTAGAAGAGAGTGCAGAAGCTGAAGAGAAGTGAAGAAAATACAAACCTCTATGTGCAAGGAAATGAAGGATTTTCTGACTCATGCACCACCAGTCAAAAGTTTGGAATCAGCTTCTCATTTCACGATTCTACTTTATTATTATGACTATTTACATTGTGGATTCTCATTGAAGGCATCAAAACTATGAATAAACAAATATGGAATCATGTAGTAAAACAAAAAAGTGTGAAAGAATTCAAAACATATTTCATATTTTAGATTCTTCAAAATAGCCACCCTTTGCTTTGGTCACTGCTTTGCCCTCTCTTGGCATTCTCTCGATGAGCTTCATGATATAATCACCTGAAAGAGATGCTTTCCTAGAGATGCTGAGCACTTGTTGGCCCTTTATCTTCACTCTGGGGTCCATCTCATCCCAAACCATTTTGTTTAAATGTAGATCAGGTGACTGTGGAGGCCATCTGGAACAGAACTCCATCATTTGTGGGTCTCATTTAGTCTTATTTAAGAAAAATCACTAAAACCAGAACTTCACCGGCACTCAATAATGTGGAACTGCTAAAACCACTTTAATTTTCTCCCATCTCATTTACTGTAAGTCACTTTCTCATAAAATACTGTTTAAATCTCAGTTGTATAGGTAGCATTTCTCTACCCATTATCTCAACAATTCCTTTTTGTAAATCTAATCCCCTGGTCATAGATATAAGATTGTGCTCACTGATTTAATGAAGGATGATTCAAAATATAGTATGGCTGTTTCTCTAATGCTAAATAGTAAGAGCAGGCACATAACTGTGGTTTTGCAATAAAAAGATGCAGAATGGTAATGATGGTTTTAACTTTCAGAGAGGAAAGAAATGAACAGGGTGTGTTTGCAGAAGTTTCCACATTGCGTGACACGGCCACTCCATTAAACCATCACCTGATCCTGTACTCGATAAAGCTAGTTTGAATTTCAAATGTGAAGGCAAATGTCATTTCAAACTTCTCCTTTCCATCGCAGTCTAATTTTACTGTTGCCTCAGCAACCATGCTTTATGTAAAGTATGAAACAAAGACTTTGGTGAATGGTAAATGGCCTGTATTTATATAGCGCTTTACTAGTCCCTAAGGTCCCCAAAGCGCTTTACATATCCAGTCATCCACCCATTCACACACACATTCACACACTGACTTTGGTGAAGGTTTTCTGTGTTTAAAAAGCATTTACGTAATGCACATTCATGACAGTCTGCACAGTTTTCTACCAAGGAAATTGTTATATGATATTTAAAAGCATTCCTTCACCCTCCATAATCCTCATATATGCCTCTTAGAATATCACAATGTGGAAGATGAACTTTATGTTTTCATTTACATTGTCACAAATCACAAACAAAGACTTATATGAAACTGTGAATCGCCCACCGCTGGTCATTAAAAATAAAGCAGGTGTAAGGCTTCCCTTACCAAAGCTTGAAGCTACAGCCATCTGTTATCCTGTTTGCGCCAGTAGTGACAGTAGTGACAGTCACAGTGTGAGAGCAGCGAGCATTTGCTAGACTCTGATGTTTACAACTGTCTCACATTCACTACTTCTGTAGGTTTGTAAAATCCTGTTTTAGGCAATAAACTAACTGCATGTTTTGTTTTGTTTTGTTTTTCTGGATAATCCAGTGATTCTGACCTCTGTGGATTTTGTTTTGAAGCTTTTAATGTTGTCAGACAAACATGATACTGATGAAGCAGACATACAGTGGGGCAAAAAAGTATTTAGTCAGCCACCGATTGTGCAAGTTCCCCCACCTAAAATGATGACAGAGGTCAGTAATTTGCACCAGAGGTACACTTCAACTGTGAGAGACAGAATGTGAAAAAAAAATCCATGAATTCACATGGTAGGATTTGTAAAGAATTTATTCGTAAATCAGGGTGGAAAATAAGTATTATATCATATATTATAGTATTATTTATAGTATTATATATTATTTATATAATATTTAATTTATTATAATTAATTTATTTATTTATATAATATTTATTATATAAATTTAATTAAATTTAATTAAATTTAATTATTTAATATATTTATATAATATATATATTATATTATATCCAGTTTATCACCTGCTGCTTTTTCCTAAATATTTCTCAGTAACATCAAAAAGATCAGATTTCAAAACAAACTTTACTTTTTAAATCTTTTTAAACCTAAAAACTGTGCAGAAGCTCCTTTTTAATCAGACCTACTGCAGCTATGTTTCATTTTGACCTCATGGTGGCACTCAGTGGACTATGGATGGGGTCTTCAGTAAATGTCATGAATCCTGAAAATGTTCTTTTTTTACTGTTCATAACAAAGTGTGTTTAAGTCAGTGACTTTAAAAAATCTATTTCATAGTCAGTAGCAGACTGCCTGAAAAGACTGAAGTTTCCTCCTCGTTTTCTGATCCTTTCAGAGGCTCTAGGTTTTGGTTTCAGTCACATCTTTTCTCTGAGCTGCTGAGCACTGAAACTACAAGAGATTCACTGTCAACCTCTAAATCTGAGAGAGGTTGACAGCACATGCTGATTGTTGTAAACATCATCAGCATGTGTCCTCGACACAGACTTTTGTAGAGATACACAGACTTTTGTAGAGATGATTCACAGCCAGCCTGATTATTCATGGTGCACTGACCCAGCTGTGACGGAAAACTGACCTCACTCAGCTTTCAGAGATAAAGGTACAGGTTGGGACACAGGATATGTGATATTTAGATTTAAGAAGATCTCCTAAGTCTTCAGTCCATCTTCTTCCACTTACCCTTGTCAGGGACATGGGGGGCTGGAGCCTAACTAGTTACCACAGGGTGAGAGGTGGGGTACACCCTGAACAGGTTGCCAATCTGTCACGGGGTTAACACAGAGACACACAACCTCACATGTGTGGGTAATTTAGAGTGACCAATTAACATAATGCCTCTAACTGCATGTCTTTGGACTGTGGGAGGAAGCCAAAGTGAGAAAACCCACACAAACACAAGTACCGTATGTATGAATGTGTGTGAATGTTACTTAGAAAGCACTTACAAAAATGTGCTTGTGCGAATGGGTGTGAATGAGTGAATGCACAAGTTGTGTAAAGCGCTTTGAGTGCTCAGAAGAGTAGAAAAGCGCTATATAAGAACCAGTCCATTTACCATTTACAAGGAGAACATGCAAACTCCACACAGAAAGACCCCAGCCAGGTGGTGGAATCAAACTCGGGACTGTCACTGTGCCACCATTCTGCCGCTATTTTACTGTGAGTCAGAATAAAAAGGAAAATAGATTTAAATGCAAGGTTTCATTTTATTGGATTGATACATATATACCAATAAGACAGTGCACATCACTTTCACAACAGCGTTTGTTTTCAAAGACTTTATAGCTTTTCCTATAATACCTGGTGGGCCGGTCTCTAGTCAAAATGGCCAGGTCGATTTGTTTTTGTCCCATTCCAGCTCTGCATTGTGGCATGTTCCACTGTGGCAGGCAGGAAGTAGGACCCAAAATGCAGGACGCTCAGACGAGGAAGTAAACTCAAAGAGGCTGCTTTATTGCAGTTGCAATGAAAAAACTCAATAAACATTACACTTGCAAAACAAACAAACAAAAAACTAGAAACCTAAAACCACTGAGTAGAGAGGAAAACACACGTTATGAGCAGACAACAGAAGAAAACACAGAGTTTATATACACAGAGGGAGTGATCAGGGAACAGGAAACAGGAGGGAGACATAGCTGGGATTAATTGGGCATAACAAGATAGGGGAAAGCAAAACTGAATGCAGTGACATGAAACACAGACCTTCAAAGTAAAACAGGAAACACATGGACTGAACTCCAGACATGTAAACTTATCAGACTGCGGAGACAGAACATAGAGACCTGAGACGTGGGACAGAAAGGCACAGAAGCCACAACACAGATGTAATTCATTAAGTAGTTCATTTTGTGCATAATTTTATATTGTTGTTGATAATAAATTAATTAAAGCAACAAAACAACCTGAAGGGCCACTTGGGAGCCGGTTCTCTTAAAAGAGCTGGAATTCCCATCACTACTGACCATGCATGGAGGGTTTCACCCCAAGTCCAGCACCCTGAGGCTGCATGCTAAGCAAAAGAAAAGAGGCCTGGGACTAGTGAGTGTCAGTACCACAGTCCAGGATGGGACAAGAACATCAACGAGTACATCAGGAAGAGGGTTGAAACAATGTCATTGTTAGACCGCAAGTGTCCTGTGATTACGTGTAATTTTTGTGTAACATGTTTTGTAAAGAAAACAATAAAATAATAATGATAATATAAAATTCAATTAGGCATACAATGAATTGTGTACATCAATAATACTTGTTTTATTAGTCTTTCTATAATCACTTGAATACAATAAAAAAACAATCAGTATTACATGTTTGAACAGATTTTCTATTTATGAGAATTTTCGATCAACTCCTCTGTGACCTTTAGTTTTACGTTAAGTAATGAGCCATGAAGCAGAATTCCAAAGATGTAGTATCAGAAGTAGCAGCTAAACTTCATAAAATATACTGCAAGCATATTGCTAAAAATAACTGCACCAGTGTTGTGTTTGACTTTTATCCTGTTTGAATCTGGTGTGTGTGAAACCTGCTCCTGTTCATGGTTTCTGTCATGATTTACACTCTCCTCTGTGTTTGTATGATGGTCCTGTCAAGGTTTGAGTTTCAGTGTTTTTTAAATTGTGGATTTTTCGTGGAAAATGCTCAAACTTTGGGCAATTAATTAATATTTTCTGCTCTTGTAGGTTCAACGTGTTTATTATTGTAGAAATGACTATGAATAATCTTTATTTTAACCCAAATGTGTCTGTAGATGAACCCACGTGTGTCTATAAACTACACAAAAACAAGTATTTCCAGTTGCTTTAATTAAAAAGAATCAGTAACTGCTAAATTCAAAACAAATAGTTTAAATAGCTACATTGCTATAACATCTACAGACAACAAAAATTAACCAACCACTTTCTAAAAATGGTCTTACTCTGCTGTCGAGCGGCACTGAAGCGCTCCAATAACTGAGGTCAGGCGCAGACAATAAAACGAGTGTGCAGCTCTCGGCCGAACTAAGAATCTGACAGGACAGTAAACTGGTGTAAAGGATGGAGGAATCCCATCATGTTGTACAGTTCATACTCCGTATTTAGAGCAGAGTGTCACAAAAAAGCTGCTGTTTATTTCTAACATTCATTTTAATAATGAAGAACAAATAACAGTTCATGCACTGCACAATGTTCTCTGTGAGATTCACATAGCAGACCTAGCAGGTGTGTCTAAAATTGTGGCCAGTGAGTGTATGCACTGTGTAAAAAGTCACAGATGAATAAGAGCCAGTAGGTGGCAGCAGAAGAGCTTCAGTTTGCTCAACAAGTGATGGTTTTCATCACCTTGAGTCTGGCCTCAGTTTGACTGCCTTCAGCAGGCCTCATGTCCCATCAGTGATATATTAATACATAGTAACATATGAATCTCTGTGTTGCTCTTAAAATGGACGAACAGATAAATACAGTGGTGAGAAATAGTTTTTTCAGCTGAGGCAGCTCTCTAAAGTAAAACCTTTTATTTCTTTTTGTGACTTGGAGAGAGTCTTACACGCATTTGTGACCACTCGCCTTGATTATTGTAATGGACTTTATATTGGTATTGATCAGGCTTCACTATCACGCTTGCAAATGGTCCAGAATGCTGCTGCTCGCCTATTCACAGGGTTACGCAAACGTGAGCACATTACCCCTGTTCTTGCCTCTTTACACCTGTTGCCTGTCCGTTTTAGAATTCATTTAAAAATTTTATTGTTTGCTTTTAACGTTTTAAATGGCCTGGCTCCTATTTACCTGTCAGACCTTCTACACCTGTACACTCCACAAAGGTCGCTTAGATCAACTGACCAGTCACCCCTTGCTGCCCCCTTGTTTAGACTGAAACAACTGGGGGACCAAGCTTTTGCTGTTGTGGCCCCCAAATTATGGAATAAACTGCCCCTCCATATTACACTGGCCCCAACACTTGAAATGTTTAAATCACTTTTAAAAACACACTTTTTTTCAAAGGCTTTTTAGGAGTAGTACCAGAGTCAGTTTGTAGTCAGTTTTAGTCAGCTGTTGGTCACTCTTAATCTTTTTATTTTGTTAATTTTATTCATTGTAGATTTTGTCTATTTTATTTATGTTTTAATATTAAATTTTTATCTTCTTTTTCATTTGTGTATTTATTTTATATTTATTTATTTCTCTGCTTAATGTATGGCTTTTAACTGTTATCTCTGTTTATTATTGGAAAGCACTTTAGTCAACAACTTCACTGCTAATATATATATATATATATATATATATATATATATATATATATATATATATATATATATATATATATATATATATATATCTGCTGATATTAACTGACCTAGTAAGAGAGAGGCAGCAGCAGGCCTACATATTACTGCATTTAAAGCCTGAGGCCCACAAGTCCCACAAATGAAGTGAGAAGTGCTGACAGTCATTTTCTGATCAGTGTTTATGTTTTGTTTTTAGAAAAATAATTAATACATAATTGGCTCGGATCGACAATATTATGAATGAAATGTGCCCTGTGGAAGCAGCCAGCTCCCCTCCCCTTTCGACAGATTGTGTGTGAGACTTCAGCACAGCAGCAGCAGCAAGCAGAGCTGGTTATTTGGTGCCGCCTGCTGTCCGTCTCTCCCCTCTCCTCCCTGTACAAGCCAGAGGGATTTGGAGGGGGGGAGGGGGGGGTTATAAATGACTGAAAGAATAATTGGCTCTGTTTTGAGTTTTGTTCAAAAAAGAATGACTTCATATAGGGAAAAATATATATCACATGTGCAGGACACCTTAAACTAGTTTTTTAATTAAGCAGCAAGGCAGAACAAGGTCAGGGCTGTATCGAGACACAGGGACTAAACCCCAATTCAACCAGACCCAGAACTGATCCAGAATTAAAACAGGACTACAACAGTTCAAAATCAGGACTACTGAGGACTTAACCAAGACAGAACCAGAATCAGAACTAGATGATAGTAGCACTAAAAATCATCATAGACCTGCACTACACTTATTTTTTAATTCTACCAAAGTCCACTATTTAGATTGAGAAAAGTTTATATAATTATTTAGCCTTGTTGTACAAACAAGCCTGCAGAACTTAATAAATATAGAATTTGAAAAATAACAAACCTAAAAAGAAACACCAGGTACTAGATACATGAGTACCTATGATATGATTACTTTTGGTAAACAACCATTTGACTAACATGTGTGTCTCACCTGCTCTCTCTCCCTCTCTGTGCTGACAATCAAGCCAAACACCAACATCATCAAATATACAGTTGAAACCAGATATTTACAAACTCTTCAGATAAAAACACAAACACTTTTTTAATTGTAACATCAAGTCAGACTAAATGTTTATTTTATTTAGGTTGATAAATATAAAAAACATATTTGTTAACTTTAAGAGTAAAGAGAGAAACTATCTGTATTTCTTAATTGTAAATGGCACCAAACTGTATTCAAAATTGAGCCACACTTAGCTCTACTTTACTCTTTAAAGAGTTTCAGGCAAAGTTACACTAACCCTAGTTTCCTAGCTGACGCTAACAAATGCTAATGTTAGCCTCTGATTTGGGCTGCTAAAGTAAAGACTTTTAGCTAGCTGATCAGCATAGATTAATTTAATCAGCCTGTTAACCACCGTCTGTAGTGGTAATATTATTGAAAGTATAGTTTCACCTCAGCACATTTACAATTATGTCTATTTTGTAGCACATAGAAATGTTTAGGTAATAATTAAAGACACACAATTAAAATAAATAAAGACAATTGATAAGTGTATTTGGTAACACTGAAGCTTAAAGGAATTTGTTCAATTCTAAACTACCATTCGCTTTAATTTTCCGCCAAAATCTCCGGCGTCAACATGAGTCGCTTACCTTGTCCGTCACTTCCGTCCGAGTAAGAATTAAACCTGCAGTGACCGCTGGCGAACACCAGAGGGCAGCCAGTGAGCTCTGTTTGAACCATGCTAAGTTAACTTTGTTGTCTAAATGTTGATGCTGGTTCACTGATTCACACTGAAGATTCAATAAGGTTCATTGTCATTACACAAGATATTTACAAAAATACACAGACGGAAAGCAGATATTATTTCTACAGCATCTACAGTGGAATAATAAATTTAAAAAAAAAACAATTAAACAATACAAAACCTAAATAAGGATAATTTTAGGGTGTCATGAATGTGGGCTCGAGGCACTTTCCCGTGTTCACTTTGCGCTTTCTCCTACAAAAACAACAAAAACAGGAGAGAGAAACATTGAGTGCAGCTTCAGGGTTGAAAGCACGCTGTGACGGCTGATGTAGTTCAGGTGGGTGTGTCCCTGAACGCAGCAGACTGCCCCTTGCCTCAGACTGCTTTTGGCACGACACCAGATTTACACAAATCGAGTTTCCAGCAGCTTCAGGAGGGTCAGTTGTGAGTTATTCAACAGAAATGTCTCACATCCTTCTTCTTCTTCTTCTGACTTTTGAGACTGTGGCATTAGAAGGTGAGTAGCTAAAAATAAAATTAAAAATTAAAAAAAAAAACTGCTGGCAGTCTGACAAATGCTGTGACTCACAATTTTTTAGAGCACTTTTTTTTAACAGCTGTTCAAATGTAAACATCAATAGCAGCGTGTTTGCAGCAGGACTGGACGTGCGAATAGCTTGGAGGAGATTGTTCCAGAGGACCTCTGGTCTTTAGCCGTAACCTATGATTCCACCAAGAACAACTGATCCCAGTGCTCTCGTGGGAGTATACAGGTGGAGGAAATCTCCGGAGCTGGAGACAGAAATTGTTATTTGCCAGGTCTTTAATCTTGTCTGGAGTTCCCCCACCGCTATCTTACTGGAACTGAAAGAAAAGAAAAGACTGGAAAAATTACATTAACAAAACTGCTGAACTACACAGAGCAGCAGAGTTGAGTATGTGGATTTAATCTCATTTAAAAACTTGCCACATCTTCTCTAAGTCACAAGGGCTGGCTTCATTCTTCTGTTTAACTAGCGTGTCTGTCGGTAGATGCTTATGATAAGATACTATAATTAGTCAAGTCGCATCTTGCTGATCTTGTCGTGTTTGTTTTTGGGAGTTTTTTGTCTCCCTCTCAGGGATTAAACCTTTCTCAGGACATACTTCTTGCGTTGTACTTGCACACAGTCAGTGTGCATAAACACGACACAGTAGTTTTAAGTTGTCAGATTGTCAACATATTTAGATTACTGATACATCAGCTACACAAGAAATATGCAGTTATCAGAATTTTTTCCTCCCCTTTGTTTTCCCCAGTATGTTGCGTGCACTATGTTATAGGTATGATGTCACTATGAATTTTTTATAACATATCAAAAGTTTACTGGTGTAATTGCAGACATTTCTTCATGAACCCAGAAAATGACCTCATGTGTTACAACTCTATCACATGTTATTGCATTTGGCGTCATAGCTCCCAGACATAGGTTTATAGTTTGTTCATACAAGTGTGACATCAGCGTATGTGCAAGTAATCTGTCAGGTCCACAATATTGTACTTTTGTTTTCTGCAGTGGTAGAAATGAAACCATTAAGTTGGAAGGAAGCAAAGAAAAGGAAACTCTTAATTTAGGCTCTACCAATCCTCATTTTCCTGTAAAGGAACTGAGTGTGCCACGTGAAATAAAAGAGACTTCACAACCTGTTCGCTAATCCGTGACCTTTCTCTTGCTTTGTACACACTCCTCATGTTTGTTATTTGATCCTGCACTCTCGCCCAGTTGGCATGGCATACCTACAATTTCAATGTGCATGTCCAATGAGAATAAAGGTCTATTCTATTCTATTTTATTCTTATTTACAAATCTGTGTCATTGTGGGTTCTTAGCTACACATGTGGTAACAGTCAACAGAGTTGAGCAATTCAGAACAGCATGAGGAAATTAATGTGTTATTTTAAGGAAATATTCTTTTAAAATAGCCACAAAGTCTGATCCATAACACTTGGTACCGTATGATGAAAGTCTGGTTTTCCTGGAGAAGAGCTTGTTACTCAAGGCATTTCAAGATTTCAAGAAAGCTTTTGATCCCTTGAGGTGATCTTAAATAACCCAGACAAACACAAACAAACATCGAGTGCTGTAATCTAAGTCGGTAGCTTTTGCAGCCTCTTTTCTGTAAATGAACACATGGGTAGGTTAATAACCACTGAGGAGGATGAGTTTGCTTTTATTCTTTTCTCTTCTTGTGCATTCACACGAGCAGGTGACGCATGCGCATTTGTGGAGGACGCTTTCCCCAACAAGCAACAGAAAAGTAGGCCCATAACAGCCTCTGGCCTACATCTATCAAGGACATTTGTCACTGTGTGTGAAAGTGCATCATCAAGAGGAAATTTTTAAAAAAAAAATCATATTTCTCTTTGGTCCCTGGCCTTGTTTTGGAAATATGTCGAGCTGCAGGAATCCATTACTTTGATTAATCCACTGATGTTTTCTTAAGACTTCCTCGATCCAAATAGTTTCTGTCAGATGTCTCTTGATATGCTCGTCTACTGAAAAAAAAGAACTGTACAGGAGGAGTTACACCAGCATTTCTACACAATATGTCGTAAAGAAATGGATCGCAACATCTTATCAATGTTTGTTCTTTTTGTCTTTGGTCACACAGAGATAAAAGTGAGGCCTAGACAAGATGTCACTCTTCACTGTCAGGATCCCAGGGGTGTAAATATCACCCTGTTAGAGTGGAGCATACCTGAGATTAAGTCAGACGGATACGTCTTCTTCTACCGAAACGGGCGCTCATATGAAAGCTACCAGCACGAGCGTTTTAAAGGCCGAGTGGAGCTGGCACACCCGTCTATGAAAAACGGAGACGTTTCTGTGATTCTCAAGAACGTCAACGATACAGGAACATATGAGTGTCGGATTATAACCAGTAATCTCAGCAGCGGTCAGAGAGTTCATAGTGAGTCCAGGCGGTCCATCGACCTCACAGTCATAGACTCTGGTGAGTTGAGAGGTTCACCTTACTTATTCTTCTTCTGACTTGTAGGGACATGCAGAGCCAAAGTGCAGCCCTCGCTGCACTGCTAAGCACAAAAGAGCTTTTTGTGTCTGTGAACTGTGACGCTGGCTTTTTGCACCCCCACAGATGTTCTCTGAGGGAGGCATTGTCTGTCCATGCGTGGTAAAAACAGAAGACCATGCTTGTTATTTTCCACCATTTGATTTCAAAAACAAAAGAAAAGGAAAAAGAGACACAAAAAGCCCCAACTTTTGCCACTGCAGAGGATTTATTTATCTTTTTTGGTCTACTTTCCACGAACTTGACGTGGTTTATGAAAGATCACTGCAGTCTGCAGTTAACATCATCTTTCTACTTGTGTTACCTGACATATGCTGATGCTTCCTGCAGTGGCGTGTGAGTGGTGATAAATCTGATCTGACGTAGTTGTTTATTGGCCCCGTTTTATTTTCATTCAGACATCTGTTATTGCTCATTTTCCTGTGTGTGATTATACCAGCCGAGTGCATTTTACTTCTTTGACTGTCTTAGAGTTTTGAAGGTGGTGGCGCAGTGAACCGAGAAAAAGGCAAAGAGCTGATAGTCAGAGGCTCTGAGGCTGACACAGATGTCGGACATGAGAACTGTTTAAACTGAGTTTGATGTTGTAGAGTGCCTATGGCAGAGTAAATTATAATGCAGAAAAATATGCATGATATGACTGGATCATAGTTGTTGTAGCATTAATATGTGCATCCTTTTAATGTAAAAGATGGAAATTTTATTCAGTTATGCTGCTCGGTGGTTTTATCTATATTAATCCAGCAATATATATCAGTAGACTTACAACTAAAAGTGTAAAATAATGAACTAAAGTTTCAGATTTCATGTGGTGCAGTGTCACCCTGCACTCTGCTCTTTGGGTGCACCCCTGCTTTTTTTCTTTCTGTGAGGAAAATGTATTTAGAAGTATATATTTATATTTAAGTTTATATTTCGTTCTGTTGCTTGCTGTTGAGGGTTTTTTTTGAAAGGTACTTTATCTAATACACATGCAAGTGTTTGAGAGAAAAAATAAAAGCGTTGGTTTCTGAAACATGAGCACAGTGATGTGCTCAGTGTTTATGATCCAAGCGCCTGCCGATACTTTTATTACTTTTCTGACAGTTACGTCACTGTTGGACGTTATGACCTCTGCTAACTGCCAGGCGTATTTCAGTGTAAAAGAAATGCTGTCAGCATGCCTCAGGCCTCTCACCTGTTTTGTTTTTGTTTTTCTCTTCAGGAGATCCGACTGTAGAACACAAGGACACGCATGATTTAATTATCATTATTGTTGCAGTTGTAAGTTGTCTTATTGTTGGCGTTTGTGTTGCAGTATTTTTCAACAGAAAATGGAAATCATCAACACGCGGCAACTCTTATGAACATCCACCTGAAATGTTAAACAGTTGATCTGAAATGTTTGAGACGATGTGTGAAGCATTGTTATTTAGCGAGCAGACAGCATAAACAGAGCGTCTGTTGACAGCACTCAACTCACAGCAACAAGGGTTCGATGCACCGCTCCTCTGATCTCGAGTCACATTCGGGAGTCATTTTCTCCCAACAACCATTAAAAGTAACATTACATCAATACTGTGGCTGCAACAAGCTTTTTATAGACTTTAAATCTGTTTATTTTTCTTCTTTTTTCTTTTAAGTTTAACTTTATTCTGTGCATTTTTCTGCAGAGCTTGATTTTACCGTGAGAACAGCAGGTGAGCGTAGTGGAGCTTTTAGCAGGTAGAGAGGTGGAGGAGACAGACGTAGAGTAGATCAGTTTATGTAAGCTCTGATTAGACGGGGCATTAAGATGGGGCCACAGTAGCACGGTTAGCAAGTTTTCTCAGTGAGTTAAGCACTTTATTAACTTTAAGTTTTTATTTTGCACTTTTAAACACTTGATTTATTTCTGTTTGTGGCAACTGCAGCCAATCAGCCACCTTCCTGCTTTCTGTCCATCGCCCCCATTAGAAATAATGACTCAATGTAATCTAATATGTGATTATAGTATACCCATGATATTTATTTAATAAAATATAAAAACCATTATCATAATGGTTTTATTGTGTTATTATATGAGTTGTGGAAAGTTCTGAGTTGGATCTGTAAATATCAGAAACCTTATCAGTGATTTAAATTCAGCTGATCTCAAGTTCAGATCTCCACCTCGGGCGTGGCTGTTTTTAGACTTCTGTCATGACGTCTTGTTCTTGTTCCTCTGTGCAAAATACACAGTTGATCTTTCAGCGTTTTTCATTTTCAGGACTTCACATGAGCATTAATCAGGTGAATAGGGAGGATTTTCAATCTGAAGACGTTTTAACACAATCTGAGTCAGTTGGTGCTTTCAGCCCTGACAGTTTGGCTCGTTTTCTGTTCTGATGCCTCAGGATCTCGTCCTTTCTCCTGATCTGCATCCTCGTCTGTTGTGCTGCCTGAAGGTGTTGAAACTCATCAGAAAACTGCTCAGTCGTGAAGTTCCGGTTAGTTTTAAATCTAATTTGTTTGTCGTTTGTACGTTTGAGGTGTGTGGTGAGGCTGCAGAGCGCTCTGTGGCAGAGGTCAGAGAGGGACTTCCTCTGAGATCTAAAAGCAGCAGCGGCTCTGAAAACAGTCCAGAGGTTTCTGATTTTTATCGATCCGTTCTCAGGCCTTTTCAGAATTTATGTCTTTGACTAGTGTACTCAATGTTAATGTTTCACTTGTTGTTTTTTGTTTTGTTACCCACCACTGATCACACCACCGTCAGTACAAATGTTGTGGATCCAATCTGACTCTGAGTGATGAGCCGAGTCCATTGTAAATATCCACTGTCATACAAAGGATATTTGAAGATCAAAAGGGACAGTGCAATGAGCAAAATAAAAGTGGAAGAAGATGGACGGATGTTCAAAACTAAAACCTGAATAAATGAAAGTGAGCAGGACACGAGGTCGTATCAGGAATTTGAAGGAAGATCGAGGTATGAAAGCCTGTGGAGGGAAATGGAGCCTCACTCTGTTTTTTGTTATGTTTTCTTATGTTATGTGGCTCAAATTAGGAGATGATACATATTTTCTATGTATTCGTATGTATGCATTTGAACATGTTCATTTCTCTGTACCATGTTTTTATATTTCTCCTTTGTTTGTTGTGACATACTTTTATGATATCTATTGTTGTTGATCTGATCACAGAAATAAAATGAGAGCCTCACGCATCACAAGTAACAGAGTGAAGGGTTTGTTTGTTTGGTCTTATTTCCTCTGGGGCCTTTTTTCTCTGATTGAAGTAAAAATGGGGAAATTATGTCATTAACTTGAGCCTGTTTACATCTGTGTATTTCCTCGTCCTTCATTTAAGTCTGAGTAACTCTGTAATTCTCTGTTTTGTCCTAAATACTTTCCTGTAAAAATCACTTTCTTAGTTAATGTAGAAGTCCAGCATTCAAATATGTTTAGATTTCTATTTGACAAACTAAAAAACGAGTTCAATCAGCACAGTCAAGAAGTATTTCCTCTAACAGTGACTGGTACTGTTTTTGGGCTGTCGCAGGGACGGCTGCAGCTCATTTCAGATCCTCTTGGGTTATTTCCTCTCATGATTAAAACTCTGTTTACAGAAACACAACACAGTGTAAATATTAACCCTCCAGACTTAAACTGTCACTCAGTAACTCTTGTTTTTTTTTTTTTAATTTCCAGAGCTAGCAAAGCTTTTTAAAACCTTATTTTGGGCAAAGTCAGCAATTATTTTGAAAACACTTGATGTCAGGTTTGTACATGTGGTTTTTATGTCTTGGGGATAATGTCCTGTATATAATAACTACCAAAACAGCTTTTCATGAAAGCTGCAGACGTGGTGCCACAGATGAGTCTATCCTCGATGACGGCTTAGTTTCACTTTGTCCCGTTCAAAAGATCGTGACTTCCAGCACCTTCAACACTCCCTCACATCCAGACTTTAAAGGATCCATTAAGGTCTGTTTTTATCTTTCTTTTTCCAACAGGAACTGGTTTCATGTATTTATTTATTTTCTCTGTCATCATAAAGTCATGCTGGTAGTGGTGAATCTTCAGCATCTGCTATTCGCGCGGTGCCCTTTGCTTCCATAATAAAAAAAATAAAAAAACAGCTGACTGTCAATCACCTTTTTTGAACAGTCAGAAGCCACGAGTGCAGCTCGTGAACTCGGTCATAACCGCAGGCAGAGCTCAGGGGACGTGTATTGCAGTGACTTGTAGATAAACATTTATGATAAGGTGGGGACTGGTGGAGTGTGACTTTTCACTTTGGGAAACTGAAATGAGGCAGAAGGAGACTCCTCTGTGCACAGCCTGTAAATAATCGACTCAGCACAGCACAAACACTACTGGTCAGAAATTTGATTTAATCAATTTCATGACATCATCATTCCAGAATTAAAGCAGGAATAATTTAGAGGGTGAAGCTGCACATTTTCTCCTCCTGCGCTGTTTCACTAATGTTCTTTGTGGATGTTTCCTGTTTGACAAAAACAGCCACATAAACAACTGCACGACCCCCCAGAATCAGATCATCAGATTGTTGCTGTACTTTCTTTGGTTTCAGCTGATGCTGTGAACAGGATGCGGCCAGAATAAATAATTAAACTAAACCTATGGACACTGTGTGTGTGTGTGTGTGTGTGTGTGTGTGTGTGTGTGTGTGTGTGTGTGTGTGTGTGTGTGTGTGCGTGCGTGCAGGAGAGCCCCTGAACATGAACATCTGTTTCTTCCCCCTGAGTTTTAAACTTGGAGCAAAACAGAAACAGGCCTTGTAGTGAGCAGTGATGGTGGTAAAGTGGCTGTGCTCATGAGGGGAAGAGAGATGTGCTGCCACCTGTTGGCTGTAGTTTGTCACTGAAGCTTTAATTAAACATTAGACTTTATTCTCATGAATTAATTAACTTTGAAACATATTCTTTAAAAAATGTTTTTCACATGTCAGAAATAAATATCAAAAACACTCTTGGGGCTTTATTATGTACACTGTTACACCTGTCCGATTACTTTTTTCAAGTAACGAGTAAAGTCAGGGATTACTATTGCAAAAACGGTAATTAGATTACCGTTACTTTCCCGTAAGCACGCTGCTTTACTGCGTTACTAAAACCATGATTTTTTTTTTTTTGCGAGAATGTCTCATGACAGTGACGTAAGCGAGTGCGACGTTCGTGGCAACAGCTGTGTGCAGATCAACAATGGATAATGTATCAAGTGCGGGAGAGAGTATGAGCGTGCAGCGTTTAAAGCGTGGAAGCACTGACCTTACTTTGAGTTTGATTCCATAAAAAGTGACAAAAACATTAGCGTCCGTTGTTCGTGGGAAGAAAACTTCTTTTTACAGCGAAAAAAAACCCTAAACTTCCAAGCAAGCACCGAGTGCACTAGGACCTAAATTCACAGACAAACTCGCAGATTCTTCAACTGACCGTAAACCTCCGCCTACCCTGCTCCTGCTTTACAGGTGAAAATAGAGCAACAGGACCGCTAGTCTTTGACTTTATTTATTTTCTGCCGTGTTTCACTTGCATCTATTTGAAAGACTGAGTGTAAACACAAAAAATATTTTATTTTATGTGCTGGAATGTGCAGAAAATAGGTTTCAATGTTAAACTAATTTATTCAAGTCAGAGAATGTTGCATATAATTAAATTTTTGCTTGATGCATAAAGTTAAAAGATTAAAACTGATGAAACAAGTTTTAAAAAGAGACTTTTTCATTTGATTACATTTTGTATGATGGATTATGCAGAAAAAGTAGAATTGGGCTGAAAGCTCTATCGCTTTATCACCTCTTCAGGTTGTAAATCGTGTTTTAAAAAGTAACTAAGTAATTAATTACTTTTGAAAATAAGAAATCAGTAAAGTAACGGGATTACTTTTTTGGGGAAGTAATCAGTAATTAGTTACTGATTACTTTTTTCAAGTAACTTGACCAACACTGCACATCAATAGCGCCAACACATAATTTTCATTTTAAGCAGCTGCACACGTGAGTCTTAGTTCCTGTGCAGTGTGTGCTGAGGTCGGAAACATCTGTGACGTCATTCAGTGTTAGAGAGTCTGGAGACGTCGCTGGTTCAATAAGTTCAGACCAGCAGAGGTGAGAGTCACAACTGAAGTGCTCAGGAGCAAGTTTCTATAAAAATGGACCAGCAGCTCAGTGCTGTGATCAAACCGAGCTCTGATGCTGCCCTCTACTGGCAATGAGGTGAACTCCACCTCTCAGCAGAAACACACTTTTCCTGATGGGAACGCAGAACCAGTTCTAGATTAGTCACCAGCACTGGATCCATGGAGAAAGAGGATTAGTCCCAAATCTACAGGATGTTAACTCAGAAGAATTTCGCTTTAAATTATAACTGGATATGAAGTGTATATAAAGGCCTTTGTAGAGCCACGTGAACCATTTGTCCCTTTATATTCTCCTCCTAGTGTCAAAGATCTGTCACTTTAAACACCAAAGTGTTTCTCGCCATGTTGACCTCATACTGATTTACTTTGACTGTAATCCTCTGAATACTCCACCTTTCACCACATCCAGTGGCAGGAGGTGGAGGTCATTTAGAGATGGTGTAACAGCTGACCTGAGAGCCAATTAGAGCACAACATGAACATGATGTGAATCTCTCGTTCCAACACATTTGTTTGAGATGTGGAGACTGTGGAGGCGACCTGAGTACAGTGAACTCATCGTCATGGTCAAGAAACCAGCTGGAGATGCATGAAGGACGTTTTTGTCACATTAGTGGAAAGAAAACATCAAAATCAGTGTGATGTGTGAAACATGTGAATGAGGTTTTCTGTGTTTCCATGTCTGCACATCAGAGCATGATTTATATCACATCAGTTAAATCCTTTGTTCTTTCTCTCTGTAGTCATAAACAACCAGCTTAACAAATTAAAACATAAATGTGTTTTACAACATTTATAACAGCTGTTGTGTTTATAAACTTTGACAGTTTATGGGATTTATTCTTAATATTTTTTGTAAAATTGTCTGAAATCTGCAAGAAAAAAAAAAACATGGATTACTTTGATTCCAGCTTCAGATTTATTTACAACAACAATCATATCAACAGGAACTTTATTTACAGTAGAAACATTTGAAGCACAAACTCTTTGTTTGGGAAAAGTTCCTTTACAGATAAATACAAAGCTCAGCATGATTGTTGGTCAGACGTTGAGGAGTTAAAGACAAAACTTCTAATTTGGATCATTTTTATACAACTTTAAAAAAATAATCATTAATTATTGGAAATGTAAAAATAAAATGTGAAAATGTTTGCTGGACTGTTTGTCTGTGTACGGTTTTTACTAAGCTAACTACCTTTAAATTAGTAAACTCCCACCGTAAGGGTGTGTTTTAACTGATGAAACTGTGTCGTACTCAGGCATCTGATTGCTGCCTTTTATAAGTTTTATTGCACAAGCATAAACTAACACCAGTACAGTAACCGTGCCTTTACAGAAGCCAGGTAATCAACTGAAAGACACAAAATAAAACAACCATACAACATTAACAAAGCAACACTATTAATGACAGTACAGTTTAGTAATAGTCATATTTATAGCTTTAACATGTTACTCAGTTAAAACAGAAACTCACCAGCTCGGCTTCATCAGTCATAATAGCAATATCAATGAAAAGAAGATCCGGCAGGTAGGATCTATGAGCGGCTGTTAACACGTACCATCCCAGACTTGGATAAATCACTCCGTCTTAAATAAATTTGTCATTTAAAGAAAATATGAGTCTGGCTGATAATAAATCACAACAAACAAATTGGCATGTTAGTAATATGGAAAAATCCACACAGTCTGTTTTTTGCACCAAAGAAAACAATTTGAAGAAATCTGTGAAAATTGTCTTTTGGCACTTGCTGGTGTTACATTTCAGCTCGTTTGTCTTACATGATTGGAAAAAAATAACACAAGAACACTCTCTCAAAAACCGAGGGACAGCCTACACAGTCTGCTCAAATCAAAGAGTCCCCCACGAGCGAAGAATCCTCAGCCTTTTGTATTCCTAGGTAAACGCAGGCAGCCGCGTCATTGGTCCGCTGCATTCGAGGATCCCGCAGCAGCCAATGGCTCCGATCTGCATGCAGTTGGGCGGGCATAGGTCCCTGGCCAGCCAATCACCTGTGAGTCCTGGCACACTTGAATTTCCATACAGGAAGGCGGGCTGTAGATCAGGTGGCCGCTAACCAGAAGGTCGGTGGTTCGATCCCAGGCTGCTCCAGTCTGCATGCCAAATATCCTTGGGCAAGATACTAACCCCATGTTGCTCTCCGATGCATCCATTGGAGTGTGAATGTGTATGAATGTTAGATTGAGCACTTAAGAGACTGGAAGAAGTGCTCGTGTGAATGAATTTGTTGTATAAAGCGCTTTGAGTGCTCAGAGTAGAAAAGCGAGGACATGAAAATTAATTTCAGGATATCCTCAACTGTTCTCTGGGAGACTCTGATCAGCTGGAAAAACCGAAACATTTCAAACATGCTGAATTTTAACTGGAGGCTGGTATGAACCCTGTTTGTTTGGTTTAACTTTTCTGTAAATCAGAAAACCACCAACAACAACAACAACAGCAGCAACAATAGCCCCAACAGCAACTTTCATTCCAACAGATCCATCCTCCTTCCCTCCAGCCTCTGTGCCTCCTCCTGTCTGAGCTGCAGGTGAGAAACAGGTGTGAGGTGTCAGCTGTCAGGTAGGTGATGAGTGAAGAACAGAACAGAATCCATTTCCTCTTCAAACTGCTGTCAGACATTATCTACTGCACTCTGATCACATCACTCAGACCAGCTGCTTTCTACAAAGTCTCATCAACAACATCTTTAGAAACAAACATCAACAAGCAGGAAGCAGCTTCACCTCTGATCACACACACACTCAACTCTACTCACTCACCTGGAGGATCAACAACACTCAGGGTGATGCTGCAGAGGATCTTCAAACCATCTGTACGTTTCTGGATGACACCACACTCGTATGTTCCAGCGTCATTAACCGTCACGTTCTTCAGAATCAAAGACACGTCTCCATCCTTCATCTGTCTGTCCTGCAGAGCCACCCGGTTCTTAAAAGACGGATGCTGCTTGGTGGTATTAAATTTTTTGTCATAAAAAAGGACAGAGCTATCTTTCAAGTCTGGTCTGCTCCAGTCTAAAACTGTGATGTTGTTGTTTGGAGCTCGACATGTCAGAGTGATGTCCTGTCCAGACTCAGCTGTGATGTTTTTCTGGGCTGAAAGAGGAAACAACACAGAGCAGAGAGGTCACGAAGGTTAAAATGCAACTTTTCATTTCTAGAACAGTGATTATTGTGATGGGCTCCATCCAAAAACACTCAAAGAGAAACATGAAACATATGAGTCCAGCAGAATTTCAGGACCGTGTCAGCGTAACCTTAAACAATTGTTGTTTTTTTCACAGCGTTATTATTTTAGTTCGATGTTTTGCGCTGGTTTTCATTTTAATTTGCTTTCAAATGGATAACACACGTTAACAATTTTCATACTCGTTTTCAGTCATGATTTAAATGTCATTAAAATAATGGTTATTTTGCTGGTTATTGGTATCAATGCGCTTTTGCCGATACAAAAACACATATTTATTTCCCAGGTCAGGTCTTTTACACTTTACAGCTGTGATTGTGTTGTTGTTTGGAGCTCGACACGTCACATTGATGTTCTGTCCAGACACAGCTGGAAACAGCACAGATCAGAGAGGTTAAAGGTTAAAATGCAACTAGTCTCTTGTACAGCAGCCAAGCAGAGTGAAGATCAGTGACTCTCTGTCACTCCTATCAAAGACTCTCAGGGCAACATTAATACAAGAAAGATTTTTTGAGAACAACATCGAAATTTCCACATTAAAGTCCAAATTATATTTCAAGGTCCAAGGCTATCCATGACTCCACGCTGATGTTTTTTCCTCAAACTTGTTAATGGATAATACAAAGCAAAGCAGCACGTTCGGTACATGTTAGAGTCTCTGCGTGTTGTGGTAAACACGGACACACAGCGTGGGGAGGTCGTGTTTCAGCCCTGGCTGGTGAAGAGAGTAAAGACGGCGGGGCCACAGCCTGGTTTGTGTGCTGTGGAGTCGGCCCTGTAGGGCGGACTGTACACAGTGCTGCGCGTTTGTGTAACGCTGGATTGTGCTGCAGAAGAGGCTGCAAGAGGTTAACTTTACTTTATGTTCAACGTGATAGTACGTGTTTAAAAAAACTAATAACAAACATCGACAGGAAAAACATACTAAGAAGCTGCGACACCTCAATGTACAAAAATAGGAAAATACTTCCTAAACAATTCCCAAATCTGCCACAAGATGGCGATCCAGGACAAGGAATAAAAGCATTGCTGCTCAGCCATGCCTCCACCGTGACTATGGTTCATTAACCACATCACACAGTAATGTTCAAAGTACTAATCAAATTTTATCCCTGACCTTGGCTGTAATCCAGGGTTTCTGGATGGGGAGATAAACTTCACTACAGTGATGTTCTCAGCAGGTACTTGACGCCGTTAACGAGGTTCTGATTCTGATCAGTGTTCCAGTTGTGAGTGTGTTTTAGTACTTTTACTTGTTTTAGTACAAGTTTTAGTACTTCTTTAGTGGCTTGGTTGTTCTCCTGAGATAACGCGGTAAAGTGAGCTGTGATTTGTGCGCCGGGGTGAAGCCAGCCGACCTGTTACTCGCCGCGACCATTAAGCCTCGCGGTAGCGCTTCTCCTCCTTCGCTGATCGCTACGGAAGCACGACATCGTGTCGAAAAGTCAGTTTCGAGCTTTTTATTCTTAATTTTCTCCCGTACCAGAGCACTGCACATGCTAATAGCATTATATTAATCCCAACTTCGGGTTTGCCTGATTAAAATCCCCTGTCATGTGAAAGTAATCCGGGACAGTCCGCTTTTTCTCCGCCACTCGTTTGCACCGACAGGCTAACTTTAGCGTGACGTGCCGCCTTGCTGTCGCTAGCTCGGTGGGTAGCTGTGTTTTGATTGAAGTGAACGTTTTCTGTTTTCTGAGGTTTCAGCCGAAAAACGATGTCCATCATGTCTCGTTGGCTCTAACAGTGATCACTTAAACTACACACAAATGCCAACACTAAGCAAAACACACAGAAAACTCACACCACACAGAGCCGCTTCTACTTCGCAACTAGCGAGCTAACTTGCGCTCGAAGCCCGGTAACCGGCGAGCTTCGCTAATCACGTTTACGTCCCGGTTGCGTGTGTTTAATATGCCAATAACGGCAAATCAATTCATCAGCAATCTAAGAGTTACATACTCACCTGTTGATGCAAACGCGAAATAACAGACGAGAAGAATCCCGAAGAGCGACGTAAGAACTCCGGTACCCATCTTGTCCGGTGTCCCCGCTGTGACGACGTTCGCTCGGGACGGCGCCAAATACGGTTGTGCCCCGAACTGGTTTCCGGTATTTGCATAAAAATGATTGGCCAACACTGCTGTAAATGACATGTTGGTGTATAATATGTGAAATGTGTCAAATAACACAGTCTTTAAGATACTTTACTAAACAGCTTATTTCTATATTTTATATAACCCGTCATAAGTCATGTTCACTAAAGTCTACTTACCAATATAAGTAAAGACATTACACATAAAAATAAAATAAAAAAATAAATAGAAACATTGGAAATGTGGGGATGGGTTAATTGAAAAATCTAAACTGCCCATAGGTGTGAATGGTTGTCTGTCCCTGTGTGTTAGCCCTGCGACAGACTGGCGACCTGTCCAGGGTGTACCCCGCCTCTCGCCCTATGACAGCTGGGATAGGCTCCAGCTGGATGGATGGAAATGACTTCTTGGCAGATGATCAGTTTTTAAAAAAAACTCAGATCGGCTCTGTGTGTTTATCAGTGTATGTTGTATGTTTGTTATATTTATTAATAACTGTTCATTTGGGGTTTTTAGTTTTTGCACCGACACTCAATAATAAAATCAAAACTGTAAAAATTAGAGTCCAGATGAGAGTTACAGCTGACATAAGTGACATTATAACTTTCATTTATTATTATAGTTTACATGTTGTGTATATTTAAAGTACCTAAATCTATTTTTAAGAGGGCCACATGGTGACACCCAGGCTTTGCATCCACCACCTGGTCTCTGTGGGGGGTTTGCATGTTCTCCTTGTGTTTGTGTGGGTTCTCTTCAGGTTCCTCCCACAGTCCACAGAGATGCAGTCAGTGGGGTTAAGTTCACTGGTGATTCTGAATCGCCCAGAGGTCTGAATGTGAGTGTGAATGGTCATCAGTACCTGGTACCAGGTATTTCTTTAGTACCTGCTCGGCCGGGTTTCCAAGAGATCTGAGCAGGTAGTAAACTGATGTCACCGATTGGCTGGTCGGTGTGGTCATTTTTTGTGGTGAAAAGCAAGAAAAATGACCACAAACCAACTATGGATTGATTCCAGCTCACATTATGTTTCAGTTCTGTTTTACTCATGAAGCAACAGGAAACAACATTCATGTCAAGAAACTTTACTTACAGTGCAGGAGACAAACACCATCAACAGACGGTACAGGTCAGAAAGGGTCTTATAAAGTGACTCAGAACAAACAACTACATGAAGTAAAATGTATTTAATTTAAAGTTCAGAGAAAAATGAATCACTGATCATGAGTGTGATGTTTGCCTGTAAGCGTTCACAGTCTGTCTGATGCTGGTTGGCTGGAACAAACAGATCATCCCGGGGAAAAAAAGGGACATAATCTGACTTCAGATCAGCTCTGATCCATTTTACAACTATGATGTTGTTTGAAGCTCGACATGTCAGAGTGACGTTCTGTCCAGACTCAGCTGTGATGTTTTTCTGGTCT
This sequence comes from Rhamphochromis longiceps, assembly GCF_057381845.1. Lineage (NCBI taxonomy): Eukaryota > Metazoa > Chordata > Actinopteri > Cichliformes > Cichlidae > Rhamphochromis > Rhamphochromis longiceps. Next base: position 22,635,487 of record NC_140559.1, on the reverse strand, counting down.
GAAAGAGGAAACAACACAGAGCAGAGAGGTTAAAGGTCAAAGTTAAAACCATTCACTTGTACAGCAGCCAATCATGGTTTGGAGCTGCATATCAGCCTGTTGTGTTGGAGATATTCTTAGAACATGACATGAATTTAAAATTCAGCCAAACAAATCCAAACTTTAAGGGTTAGCAATAACAAAAAACAAAACAAAGCAAAAACACCAACAGAGCCAAAACCAACAGCTGTAAACCTGTGTGGTGATTACACAGGATCATTACAGTGAGAGTTTCCGTTTTCGTGCTTTCACAATAAAAGTGTTTAATAGTACATAAAATGATTTATACATATAAGTCAAGCACTTTGAGATTTTAGTGTTATAAGAAACTTGTGCTTTCCATTTTATTAGCACCACTTTGTGTTAATAACGACAGCTTCTTTGCATGGATTGTATAGACATTACATACACACTACTGACACTGACAACACCCAGCAAAACTCTTTTATGCACATTTCTAGTTATTGGTATTTATTAATATTTGACATCTACTTGTTTTTGCAGCTCTGCTGTTTTTATGGTCTACCAAATACATTAAATTATTTAGATTAAGTTAGTTGTAGTTGTTGTTGTTGTGTAACCGAGGACAAAGGATGAGTAAATGGGGCAAAGATATAAATTGATTATTTATTACATAAATTAGACATAATAATTCCCAGTTATTTCCAGACAGGACTTATGACACATCCTGCTGATATCCCAGCTGCACATGAGACTTACCACACCAACGGTGCGAAAATAACACTGCAACCCGTCACACCCCGCTTAGCGACACTACAATCGTGGCACACACTGCAAACAATTCGGGTCTCAGTGCAGCTGGGAATCAGTGCTATGCATGGCCTGCGATCTGAGAGATAAAGGGAAGTGGCACAAACAATTAAACAAAAAACAAAAGAGAGGTTAGTCCGCCCTTACACAACTTACTCTCAATCAATAACCGCCTTTACGGCTGGACGGACTAACCAAAACAAAATTACAAATCAATCAAAAGAACAAAAAAAGGACAGCAGAGACAGCACAGCTGAAAAACACAAACAACATTATCGATTAAAATATTACCCAATAAAATATCAATTTTATGAAACCATTCAAAATCATGAAGCTAAAGCAAACAATATAACTACAATAGTGTTCAGTTTCCCTGCGCGCCGTCGATCTAGGGCTTGATCAATTCTTCTATTAAAATTTGTGGTCACACTAAAAAAAGTCCAACAACACATTAAAATAGGCACATACAATAGCAAATGATGTAAACAAAAATGGCAAACGTCACTTACCGACTAGTGATGGGTCCTGCAACACTGACGCACCGACGCATGTATCAAGCTCACAGAGCGAAGCCTGTATCGATGCGTGCGTCGCTTTAAGACAAAGTCACGTGATCGATCCAGCTGCTGTATCGCTCATTGCCAACGCGCCAAACTGTCTTTAAAAGGTACCGCATCTGCATCTGCCAACGGAATGAGTCGCCACCAAAAAAACCACAAAATTACTCTCACAAAAGTAAAAAAAACAAACAAACAAAAAAACAATACACATCTCTCCATAACAAAACGGAGCCCGAAAGAAAAAGAAAAGTTTCTGCTGTGTGGGATCATTTTGATCTTTTAACTGCAAATAAGGTATCTGTTTGTCTGTCTTTGTTTCAGTGCGATCTACCAGAATAGGAAAAACAGCAATGTGACTTGAAGTGTAAATTATTTATATTCATTTGATGCAGGTTAAATGTCGCATCTGTTCTGCGGAGCTTCTTACACAAACAAAATCACCTCCTCAGTGTTTAGGCATCACAGAGCCAAACATGAAACTAAGACAAACACGCTGAGAATGAACACAGGTCGGCCTATATAGACACTGAACAGCTTTATCATCTTTTTTTTATTAATATGTGTTTGATTGATGAAATCAAGCATCTAGGAAGATTGTTCTGGACCAGGCATTCCTGAATTTTATTATAAAGGACTGCCAACCCCTTAGTATTGTGGAGAGTGTCAGAGAGAAACATTCCAAGATCAGAGGATCCTTTAACGTACTGAGGGAACAGGAAGACATCTTACCTGAACTTTTTCCACCTGGGTTTACAGTTTTTGTGTACCCCAGCTTCACCTGTGCCCTGCGAGCATGTGTTTTCCAAAGCTGTGGAAATGGTGTCAAAAAACCGCAATAGACTGAATGCTAAAACATTGGATAAACTTATTTTTCTGAATAGAAGTCTTTCACTTAATGTCATTCACAATATATTTTAAAGATGTCTACAATATTTGAAATGTAAAAGATATAAAATGATTATATGGAAAGTACAATAACTTACAGTGTACAAGAATGACTAGGTCATTGAATCAGTGTCTGTTGTGAGTCTCAAGTAAGTTGCCTGCAATGATATTTAACGTCCAGCAGGTGTCAGTATGGAGCAAAACAGCAGCACTGTGTCGACACAGTATCGATACAGTTTGGGGAATGTGCTGAAACGCTTCACGAGGCCCATCACTATTACCGACAGTATACCCACTCGCACCGAGTGAATTAATTGCCTCTGGTTTTTTCCACAGAAGAGCGCCGACTTCACCCCACACACCCACTACCTTTTCACAGCTCTTCAGCCAATCACCTGGAAGAGAGCAACAAACTGCCAGGTGACACTTGTTACAATTATTTAGTCTTTAAATTGTATAGCGCATATCTAAAGATGTTTAATACTTACAGACATAAAGTGGGGCTTTAATAAAGCTTCCTGCAATAAAACAATGTACACACACACACACACGAAATCCGCTTCAAGTTATTTTAAATGAGACCTATTTGTAGAAACAAGCACGAACTTATTATTGTTTAAGTTTATGTAACACAGACAGCGGCATAAACATACAGATGTTAGCTGACAGTTTTTCAGTCATTTTAATCCAACACAAGCAACACTGCGTGTATATAAGTAACATTCATTTTGTGGTTCACTGGGGCAGGAAGTAAGTGTTATTTTTTCTTTTCGGCAAAGAGGTGGGGAAAAGAACTTGTTTCCGGTAGAGCTCGGCTTTGACAGCGTTGCGTTCACGCGCTACTTCTTTTGACGGATTCTTTCGTTTAAGAACATTTTATTTTGTCTCGGTCGTTAAAGAGACGGTAGAAATAACCTAGAGGTGGTATTCAGACGTTATTAGAAAGTTTAAGGACGATAGCCAGACGACTTTGAAGGAGAAGAAGGACCGTGTTTAGTTTTAGAGAGAAGCTTCATGAACAGGCGTCGAGCAGACATCGCCCTCTCCCTCCGCCTTTTCTCGAACGTCGAAATAGGACACTTGACACTTTGGTTGGGCCAACCCATGCCGACTAAAACGGGTTTCAAGAATTGGATATGGATAATGTTGCGCTGCACACGAATGGCCTCAATGCTGAAAAACGTTCAGTGACAGCGGGCTGCTGACCGAGTTGGCACAAAGTGGAGGACATTGGCTGATATGTGATGTGAAGGTGGGCTGCTGCAGAGTAACGCGGTATTCTAGTGTGAATAAAAAAATCTGATTCTCGCTCTAACTCACCTGCAGTCACGATCAAGAAAAAAGGACAACCAGTAGATTCCTGCAGACTGATGTTACATCCATTACGTGCAGTTTTTGGGTCCTGATCAGATGGTACAAAGTTGAAGTGAAAAGTTCCAGACCGGCTTGGAGCGCTTGCCCAGAACTAATGACGAGTGATGATGATACAGTCATAGACTCCTCCCTTTCTGAAGATACATTCAGGGGATTTCTGCTGAATTTGTGTGTTAATGTTCGTGCTGGTGTTTCATCTAGAGCAGGTTGTTTTCATGGATCCTGTTAAAAGGGAAGATTTTCTCCTGAATGACAACATTTTGATCTCTCAAAAATGTATTTCACATAATATTCCTGTAAATAATAATCACCCGGAGTATTTCTAAGCACAATCACTGTGCCATCATTTGAAAACACTGCCACTGTTTTAACATAAACATCTCATTTCCTGTTGGATTTATTTAAACACTGACTGAAATCATACAGTGAGATTTTTGACATTGATAGATCTCAATTACCCTAATTCACACATTAATCAAAAAGACAGATGAAAAATTAAATATGATAAATAAACAAAAAAATCAAATGTGGGTTTCTGACACTGTTGCAGTACAGAGAGGGACAGTCCTGAGAGTGAGGAGGAAGACGAGCTGTGAGGGAGAGGAAGAGGGACAACCAGCGGTGTTGAACAGACCAGTGTGACTGCGAGTGTCGTGTCATTACAATTCATACAGTCATTGTAACTGACAGTAATGAACAATAATGACAGAATAAAGTAATAAGTTAACAATGATCAGTTATTGTCCTCAGTTACAGCCTCATGTTTGCTCTGCATTCATCTCTTATCAGACGTACAAAGATGATCCACCAGTGCTGCCCAGTTTGAGGACATTTCCAGTCACATTAATGGGGGACAGGAGACGCAGCTTCCATCAAAGCTGGTATGAAAGTCATCGTTGGATTCTCTGTAATTATGGACTCTGCCTGTTTCAGGCCACCAAATATGTATTTTAAACATTGTGCACATGTATGTGAAACCTTTAATTTGAAAATCTTTTGGATAGCTTCTTATAATTTTTTTTCCTCCTGTGTGTTTGTGTGTGCAGAGTTTCTACCAGAGCCAAATGTCATCGACTCCTCACTGAAGTCGTCCACCAGTCCAACCACTGGGATCCAGCTGCTGCTCTCTAACTGGTCCACACAGCAGCTCAGACCTGACACATTCACTGTAAACACACTGGTTTATATTCTGTTTGTTCTCCTCATGAAGGAAACCTCACACAACCACTGAGTTCAAATCACTGAAAGTTCAAATGGAAAGTTATTGTTTTCTTTTATAAAGAAGCAGAAGCAGATACCATAAAGATTTTATTTATTTTTCATACTTGAGGGAACAATTCTTCACCAGGCCTTTCAGAATAAAAGCATGACCAAGACGTAATTTATACATAAACAATAATAAATGGTATGTAACTAAAATATAGATGCAATCCATGTTTTCATGTCTTCAGTAACTTTGCTGTTATTTATGTTATTTCTAAGTGTGCTGTCGTCTCCACAGCAGTGATCTGGTTTCTCTGCAGGTTCAATAAACTTTGGTCTCACTTGATCTTCTCGTGTGCTTCTGTGGGTTTCACAAAGATGTCTGATGGAAAACATGAGTCGTTTTCTTTTCCTGGTGGGAACATAGAACCAGTCCTAGATTGGTCACTGACTCTGTAAATACTGAGGTACGACCATGAACACAGCTGTCTGAGCCCTCGTGTAAAGTCCTGGTTGAGCCAGTTACACCGACACCTTTTTATGACCAAGTTATTTATTTTTTGTTTTCTGTTCGTAGCATCAAGAGACTACAGCTGTATAAACTTGTTATATAATGACAGTTAATGTCTAAATGTTGTCTCTCGTTACAGTTTCAGAGTCAAAGTGATTCAGTGAGCAGGTTTCCATCTCGCTTAGATCCAGTTTACACATGTGCTCAGTGAGGTATGTTTGAGTCCAGCTCACATTATTCAGTTTCACTTCAAGATTATTCATGAAGCACCAGGAAACAACAACCATCCGAAGGCACTTTTACAGTAAAAACATTAGAATCAGAAAGTCCATGAAAAATGCATGAACTGAGTCAAAGTCAGAAAGTTTCTGATTAAAAATATAAACATGAAACCTACTTAACATCCACATTACTATTTAACATGCATTAAAAAGAAATATATTATTTAAATATATATAATATAAAGTTTGCTGTAAAGTTAAGAAGTGTGTGCAATGCTTAAAGCTGTATATAATAAACATTAGAAGCTTCTGTGATATAAATATGAGTGAAGCAGCAGGTATTTTAAAATTAAAGTAAAGCTAAAGAGACATTAACTCAGCAGGAGTTTGAGAATATAATGTACGTTTAAACATAAAACCTGAAAATGCTTCCTGGATTCTTTGTCGACAATTTAAACCAAAGAAAGAGAAAATGTAAAAATTCATAAAAATCTTTTTTTGGCAGTTTTTGATGCCATTTGAGTCTACACATGATGGGAAAACCACAACTGTCTTTATCCTGAATGCTCAGTGTCACCTCTGAGAAGCTGAAACAGCAGGAGACTCAGATCAGCTGGAAAAAACTGAAACATTTCAAACAGGCTGAATTTTAACTGGAGGTTAACCCTGCTTACGTTGTTTTCGGTAGATCAAAAACAACAACAACAGCAGCAACAAGAACCACAGCAGGAACACTCAGACCAACGATCAGTCCAACAGGTCCATCCTCTGTGTCTCCTCCTGTCTGAGCTGCAGGTGAGAAACAGGTGTGAGGTGTCAGCTGTCAGGTAGGTGATGAGTGAAGAACAGAACAGAATCCATTTCCTCTTCAAACTGCTGTCAGACATTATCTACTGCACTCTGATGTTTCTCTCTGGAAGGAGTCCTGCTGTTTCCTGAGGAGTATGAGGATGAAGTAGTTCATTCTCAAGTGTCAGAGTGGCATCAGGAATCCTTGTGGAGTGTTGGTGACAGCTGTTTTCTTCCGGCTCATTTCTGTCATTGTGTTCATTAGCAGGAGATTCAGAACTCAGAAATCTCTGAGACATTTCAATCTGTGGTTCAGTGGTGGGGCAATATGAGTCCTGGCTACGTTGTTTATATTTTCTGTAGATCAAATAACCAACAAAGGCACCACCAACAAGAAGAAGGAAAATAACAACTGGAAGACCAACTTTCAGTCCAACAGATCCATAATCTGTGTCGTCTCTTGTCGGACCTGCAGGTGAGAAACAGGTGTGAGGTGTCAGCTGTCAGGTAGGTGATGAGTGAAGAACAGAACAGAATCAAACTGCTGTCAGACATTATCTACTGCACTCTGATCACATCACTCAGACCAGCTGCTTTCTACAAAGTCTCATCAACAACATCTTTAGAAACAAACATCAACAACCAGGAAGCAGCTTCACCTCTGATCACACACACACTCAACTCTGCTCACCTGGAGGATCAACAACACTCAAGTCGATGGTGCAGATAGGGTCACATGAGACTGTTTCTCTCACAATACAGCACTCGTATGTTCCAGTGTCATTAATCGTCACATTCTTCAGAATCACAGACACGTCTCCATCCTTCATCTGTCTGTCCTGCAGATCCACCCGGTTCTTAAATAATGGATGCTGATCATCTTCTTTGAGCTCCTTGTCTTTAAACACAGCTACATGTTTATCTCCCAGGTCAGCTCTGCTCCACTCTACAATGAAGATGTTGTTGTTTGGAGCTCGACATGTCAGATTGACGTTGTGTCCAGAATCAGCTGCGATGATTTTCTGGTCTGAAAGAGGAAACAACACAGTGCAGAGAGCTTAAAGGTCAAAGTACAACTGTTACACCAGCCAATCAGAGTGAAGAGTCTCTCTGGGATCCTTGGTTTACAGTGGCCGAATTAAATCTGAGCATCAGATCTGTTAAAAAACTGTCAGAACAAAAATTGAGCACAGAGAATAAAAGCTCCCGAACAGAGTATGAAACATTTCATTAGTAACAAAATCTTAAATAACATAAAAAAAAACTTAACTGTCACTTTTGTGAGCCACTTGCTGGGCTTGTGTAGACAAGAACATGCCCGAAAATTTTAATTTTTCAGTTTCACCATCAGAAATGATCATCGTCATCACATCCAGCACATTGAAATCAGTTCAAGTGAGTGATTAAATAATTAAATGAGCCTGCTGTTCATACACCAGGCCCTCTGGACCTCATACTAATGAGGTCACATTGGCCACCAGTGGCGATTTTTGATATGGGCGACATGGGCCGTTGCCCAGGGCAGCACCACGCCAGCGCATTTTTGTGATTGCACAGGTACCAATCGGTTTTCTATTCTCCATTTGTGGGGAGTAAGGGCGCCCTCGGTTTGCGTGCCTGCTGCTTGCTGCACAGAGAGGGGCGGGCCTGGCCGGTGCAGCATCTAATAACCAGCTGGCAAAATGAAACAAACCAACAAACATAAAAACACCAGACATCATGATACAGACTAGTAATTTGCACTGATGTGATTTCTAAATTCTATCACACGTGAAACGTGAGCGCGAGGGCCCTCAGTGTGCCTGCTTTCTGCTGCTGCTAAAGTCTCACACACAACCTGTCGAAACTTCTGTTTACCTTTGTTAGTCACTCGGCTATGACTGTAAACAGTAGACACTGATGTGGCTTATTGAATCTTTTGCACTGTGTTCAGCACAATATTAATTAACCATTTATTGGAAGAGCTGATTGTAGATTTTGCTGTGAACGCGGACACGCGCGTGTGAATACTCAGATCTGTAAATGTGAAATAAAGCGTAAGATGCACAGATATGAAAAAGTCAAGTGTTGCTCAAGGCTCTCGAAACAGACAAGTCACGCAGGTTTTCCCCGCTCTCTGGACACGTCATTCTCTCCACCCTCTTGTTACAGAGTTTACTGAGCCTCGCAGGCGCCTGCGGGACTAGACCGAGCGACTGCGTGCTGTTTGCGCCTCGACGCAATGCAGGCTCAGATGGACAGACTACCGTGTGCTTGCTGCAAGTGTAAGATTTATTCTTTTATTAACATATGACATACATGTATTAGAAGCTCGGTGTTATTATGACAGTGTTTTGGCAGTGGCGTTTACGGACCGATCTGTGCTGAAAACACGAGTTAAAGAATAAATAATAAAGTACCGAGCAGCTAAACCCGAGGCAGACACAGGGATTCATCTTTCATTTTGTCCTTTTTCGTTCAAACAGTCCGAACAAACGTGTTATTTCTAGAAATCTTAACCAGCTGGTCCGAGCGATGGTGAAACGGAGACGGCATCGGTTTCGTTTCTCTTTGTATTAGAATATCATCATGGCCATATATATAGGAATATCATCGCCATAATCATAGGCGGAGCCTGAATAACCCGCACCTACAGCGCTTACTCAGCTTACAAATATTGGATGACCTCTGACTAGTCACAGAGAAAATGCTCAAGTTTTTAAAGCCAACACACGTTTTTATAGATTCAACGACAAATTATATGTCTTTATATAGTTATTATACAGAGACATACACACAGTAAAAGGAAGCTTGTGTTTCAGGCCTGGTTTTAAATTTGAATCTACAGTCAAAGACGTAAAATGGCGGCTGTTTGTGCTCGTTCAGCTACCTTTGTCCTGATCCTCAGTAACATTTAATCGACTTGTAGAGTTTTAATGCCTAAAGTATTTGAAATAAGGTGTGGCCTTGGATTTAAAGTGTTCCTTCTTTAGTGCTCTAGTTACATAGTTGTAATCTGTGTGGAGGGACGGCCTCTAAAAGAATATATTAGTCTTTTGCCAACTGTATTTTCCGTGTTTCAGAACAGAACACTGGCGTGTTAAAGCTTATTCACAGTACAAACAGGGTTTTTTGTGGGTGTAATGTTGATCACGGAGCTGATAAACACGTTGAAAGTCATGTTTTAGTCTTCCTGTGCCAGCCTGTTGTGTGTTACTTTAGTTTAATGGAGCAGAAACCCTCATGTTGCTGAGCTAATCCTACCCCACAGCTAGCAGGCCGTGTTAGCGACACGGAAAGGGCGCGTCCCTTTTCCTAACGGCTGTTTCTGTTGTTGTTGGTTTTTAAATAAAAACGCAATTTTGTACTCAAGGTAGTGTTTGGGAGGATTGCTAAGGAAGAGCGTTGCTCGGAGACTCTGAACGACCACCGTGTTTAAACTGCGACAGCAAACAACGAGAATAACATGTGAAAAATAAGATTTGAATTTTTAAAGAAGACGTTGGGTTGAGTAACATCTACACCAGCGTTCAGCTTTTTTCCAAGCTAACAAGATCAAGTGTCTAACCTGTAATTTACTTATATGACTCAGAGCTGCCGCTGCAGAATCCTCACACTGAGTCAAGACAAACAAATTCATCTTCCTCAGTAACTGATGATGTAAAGCACAACTGAAAGCTCTGCTCAATTCATTCATGTAAGCTTTGCACAAACTTCTTTCTGCCTAATCTGTAACGAATAAAATCACATGTCTGAAGAAAAGCAGTTTTTAATTAGTCTGTGTTAGTGTGTTAGACTATTTCCTGATATCCAAAGCATATTGGTTTTTGCTTTATTCACTGATCTGAACTGACATGTTTTCAGAGAGAAACACATGCGTGAAACCTGAGCTTACACTGGATCAGTCAATATAGATTTTTTTTATTCCAGCAGTGTGATGTTCAGAGTTCAGTTGTGAGTTTACAGTTTTAACTGTTTTTAAAAAAAAAAAAACACCTCAAAATATATCAGCAGCGTATGGCACAAAATGGAAACTGCAGTTACAATTAATATTTACATGATGTTGCTCATTTTCACGAGTGATATAATGCTGTGGTAATACTCATGTCGCCTGATAGGAGGCAGCCTTTCTGCAATATAACAGCTTGGACTTTTTCTGATGCAGACACTCTCAGAAAGACTGTTGAAATTAGGAAAACCAATGGAACATAATAAGATGAAAAGAATAACATACTATGTATGGTCGGTCTAAGATTACGGTGAATTTAGCCAGCGGTTTAACACCGGCTACAGCTAATTGGAGCCTAAGCTAACCAGCAGCTGCTGTAGGGGCCGTTTTTGCCTGGTTTAAATACCAGCGTCCGTCTCCGATTACGAAAAATGTAGCAGCGGATGACTAGTAAGACCAAACAGTGATGGCCCTGACAGCAGCAACATCCATGTAGCTCCAATTAGCTCTAGCCCGTGCTAACTCGCTGGCTTTGGTTAGCCGGGGCTAACCCCCTGTCTCCGTCAAGGAACAGCACCTGTTAGGCCATCACTGCTCGGTATTAACACTCGTCTCGATCTCCCATTGCGGCTAGTGAATGTATTGAGCCCAGTCTCTAGACGGTTAACTGCTAATTAGCTGTAGCTATCATTTATACGACCGCGATTGCTTCGTGTTATTATCCTTGTTGGGCTCCGCTTTGTTCAGTGCTAGTTAGCTGTAGCCGGAGCTAGCTGCTGCCGCCGTGTTACGCGAGGGCTCGGTCATATTGTCAGACACCTGATACTAATGCTAACACACCAGTACGAGCTGCTAGCGATTACTTTCTCGTTTAACTTTCTGGAAGAATCCATTGTGGCCAATGTCTAAATGGATACTAACAGTAGCTGTAGGGATCATCTCCGATGCATCTGTGAGTCAAGGTAGTGAGACGGTTAAGTGCTAGTTAGCTGTAGCTACCTGGATCTAGCTGCTGTCGGGTTCGTCATTGCGCTGTTTTGATACGTTTAAAGTGTCGGTCTAAGATTACGGTGAATTTAGGCAGCGGTTTAACACCGGCTACAGCTAATTGGAGCCTAAGCTAACCAGCAGCTGCTGTAGGGGCCGTTTTTGCCTGGTTTAAATACCAGCGTCCGTCTCCGATTACGAAAAATGTAGCAGCGGATGACTAGTAAGACCAAACAGTGATGGCCCTGACAGCAGCAACATCCATGTAGCTCCAATTAGCTCTAGCCTGTGCTAACTCGCTGGCTTCGGTTAGCCGGGGCTAACCTCCGGGCTCCGCCAAGGAACAGCACCTGTTAGGCCATCACTGCTCGGTATTAACACTCGTCTCGATCTCCCATTGCGGCTAGTGAATGTATTGAGCCCAGTCTCTAGACGGTTAACCGCCAATTAGCTGCAGCTACTATCTATACGGACCGCGATTGCTTCGTGTTAATGTCCGTTTTGGTCTCCGCTTTGTTCAGTGCTAGCTGGCTGTAGCCGGAGCTAGCTGCTGGCTGCAGTTGCCAGACACTTGATGCTAACACACCAGTATGAGCTGCTAGCGATTATAGGAGTGCACTGGATTGTGCCCCCCATCGTTGCTGGGTTACAGTAAAGGCGGTTTAATCAAAATTCAGACCAAGAAAACTGTAACAGACACAATCTCAGATGCAGTTGACGGATAAGCTCGCAAAAGCCAAAAGCTGCTTTAACGGATCTCACCTGTAAACAAGGGAAGTAAGACACCGACAATCAGGCCGAATAAGAGAGAGATATTCCCCATCTTGTGGTGGGATTCAGAGGATCGAAAGATCAGTGTAATAAATGTCCAAGGATGGTGCAATTAGACCAACAAACAAACTGAGAGTGCAACAACTTAACACAGTGGTCTGTTCACTTGGGCACACCTTTTTGTGCCCAGTGGGCGTTTTGTGTATGTGTTTTTTTTTTGTTTTTGTTTTTGTTTTTGTTTCTTTACTGATCACATGTTTGTTTCAGATGTCCTACATGGGGTTTGGGGGACAAAAGACAAGACCAAGTTCTGTTAATTTATTTATTTAGATTTAACTTCAGACATGAAGTTAAATCTAAATTTATGTGACTTGCAGTGTTATCTTTCCATTACAATAAGAAAATTGATTTAACTATAGTTTGAATCTCGATGTTTAAGTAAACAGATCTTGATAACCCAGAGGAAAAACAGCAATGAAAGATCAGGTGTTGTTTTCTTGATATATCGGCAGGTGCTTGTACCTGCTTGTAATAAATAGAAACGATAGTATTAAAAACATTATGGTCTATAATTAGAAGACCCTGCCCAAATTACAGCTTTCCAAAGCCAGAATCCAGGTTTGTAACCTATTAATTCACACTGAAGAAAGTGTTTTGTTTTATTAGAATGGATAATATGAGAGTATTAAACAAAAATTGGGCAGAAACTTTTCTCTCGTTTCAAATTCTAATAAAAGCGACCAGGTAATGTTTAAGAGGTACAACAAACTGACGTTGGCAAACACTAACATGTCCGTGTCACTGCTTCTTTCCACTTTTTTCAGCCACTAGTGTTAACAAAAAATGTCACCGATTGTTAAATAACAATCAAGATTAGTAGACGTGTCGGATGATTTTCTTTAAATAAGCCATAGTCACTGTTCTTGAACCAATAACATTCTTTTAAAAAATAAGAACCTTTTTTGTCATTAAGTGTTTAATTCAGTGTTTTAAGGAAATTAAAAAGTATTGCTGTGTGATATATATTTTATATAGTTTACCTTACCAACACTGTTTTTGTACCAACAGAACGGCTTGTGCTCAGAGGAAGAGGGCGGGCTTTACTTGGTGTGAGAGTGAAAAAAAGCTCAAATGAGTGAGAAGGACGATGAAGGAACCATCTGTGCGGTGTCTGCTCTGTAAGTAGAATCTCTGTGTGAGAAAGTTTGTACTTTGACTGTTTGCTCTCCTGATAACTGATGGAGGAGAAGACATGATTTTCTTAGTAGGACAGGTGTAGATCAGGCCTGCGCAATAAATCGAAAATTTATTGGCACCGCGATATCAGCCTGTGCGATGGGCCCATCGCAAAAGATGGCAAAAACTGCAATAATTGGGTACTTTAAAATGTTTACACACGTGCTTTAAAGAATTTACCAATCAAAGAAACCCCTTTACAGATTTGACCAGTCGAATAGAGATAGATATAAATAGATAGAGCCCTTCACAGCCTTAATCAATCAAATGGATTAGAGGCCCGCCTCCTAAGCAGGTGGGGAGCGAACAACGCTGCAGCAAAGAGTCAGAGTTGTAATGGCTGAGAGCGAGATGCATGACGAGAACGCTACTGACTATGAACTCGTGGGTGAAAAAAATGTACCTCGCTTATTTGGAGGTACATTGGATTTGATAAAGACGACGTTCTCCAAACACAGGTACTCTGCAAAACTTGCCGAACACTCGTGGCAACCACCTGAGGAAACACAACTAATCTCCACCATCCTCTTCGGACGATCTGATATCCTCGTGTTGGTGTTGTTCCCACATCATCATAATAAATGTTGTTCCAGGTTCAACATTGCAAGTGACCAGTCACATTGTTGTGACGTCCCCTTTTTCTGCCTTTGAAAAATACCGCCTTAAAAAAAATCTACTTCACTTGCAAGAAGAGAAACCGCTTCTGTCCGCCGATCCAGGAACTTGAATTCTTTGCATTTCAGGATACTTTTCTTTAATAAACGGTAAGCATTATACATATTGTCCTTACAGAGGCGGTTTCTCTTCTCGCAAGTGAGGTAGATTTTTTTGAAAGCGTTTGTTTTTTTCGAGGTCGCGGATGACATCAGGAGAAGGTGATTCGTCACTTGCAATGTTGAACCTGGAACAACATTATCTGTGATGATGAGGGAACAACACCAACATGACGATATCAGATCATACATCATCTTCAATACAACCACAGAGAACTGTTTGAAGAGTTCCAGAAAGATAGCAACCTTTGTTTGGCTAACCCTAATGTTAAGACAAAGAGCACAGCAGTCCAACAGCCGTCTCTGTATCAGAGTTTTTCAAGTGGAACTCTATGAGAAAACGTCAAAGCTCTACAAAGCAATAACAGAGGCCATTACACATTTTCTGGCTTAAGACATGATGCCTATAAATACAGTTAGTAGAGAGGGCTTCACCAGTCTGATACATAAAGTGGACCGGAGATACTGCATCCCATCACCAAACTACTTTTCCCATGTCGCCATTCCACAAATGTACGAAACATGCCGCAAGACTGTCATGTTTGAACTGAGCCAAGCTGAAAACTACGCAAGCACTACAGACCTATGGTCAAGTCGTACAACGGAACCATATATGAGCTTCACACTTTGAACTGAACACATGGTGTCTAGAGACTGTGTATTTTCCAGACTCTCACAATATAATTTAAGTTATGTTTATTTAAAACTAATTATAGAGACCGGGAAGGATGTCTTTCAGAATTCAAGCCTCAGGAAAAAAATTTATGGGGACAGTGTTTCAATGTTAAAGTGCACTTTGTTGTTACACTGCTAATACAGCAGCTTTCTTTAAATAAAACTGTTGCAGTAAAACTTTAATTATGTTTTTTTTATTTAGTTTATCGCAATATTGATCACAGTTATTGCATATCGCAGGTCTTCCTAATATCTTGCAGCCCTAGTTTAGATGCTGGTCACCCATCTTTAAATATGTCAGTGGTCCTCTCCTTAAATCGCCATGGCAACTTGTGTCGTAGAACAGGTTAAACCTTTGGGGTCAACGGGTGCGCCGGCGTGTCAAAATCACATGACCAATTTAAGACTACACAGCTACAAGATGCAGCAGCTCAGTCTCCATTTCAACTTGGGTCGAAAGTGCGGACTTCAAACTATATACCAGTTTTTTAACTGTGTCGATGGGCCACGTAAAACCGGAGTTATGATAAAAAATACACACAATGTTTTTTTTCTGAAGAAAACAGTGGTGTTTACAGTGGGAAGAACGGTAAAAATGGCATTTTCTACGAACAGCGCTAGCAAACACTCTCAGCTTGCGAGTGAAAAAAGAAAAAAACACCCCTTCCCTATTGGTGTTAGAATTTACCATGCCAGCGAATCAAAAAATGATAAAGCAACATGTGACATTTGGTTGTTTAGGGAGAAGGGGAAGTTTTTAGGAGTGACACCCGCGACAGAAAGCGGGCGAGCGAAAGAAAGGGAGAGAGCAAGTTTTCATATGTGAAACATTAGTAACGTTTAGCGTGTTTGGAAGCTGTAGTTAGTGTGTTGTGTAGTTGTTGTTTTGTATTGTGTGTCAGTTATACTGCTGAATTTCACATTTTCTCCAAACAAAAGCCACCAAAGGTAAATTTCAGTGTAAACGCTGTCTCCACATGGAAAACAGGACTGATACACCTGCTGTCAGACCTGCAGGGTTTAGGCACACAAACTATTTTTTTGGACTGGCACAAATAATTTGTGTGCCTTCTTATTTGATGCAGCACACCTGATTGTTCTGTAAATAGATTTAAATTGTTATATAAAAAATGTCTGAGGTCATGGCTGCATTTTTAGGTAAATAGTACCTGATAACTTTGTTGTTTGTAAAACGTGTGCATAATTTTTAGAAATGTACAATTTACATTTCAAGTTATGAGAATGATTCATTAAACATGTTTGTGGGTTTTACAGTAAGAAATATAACTTTTTTCTACTCGGATTTTGAATTTTTTGTCTGAATTCAGATCAATTGTGCTAATATAGTATACCAAAATGAAAAAATAACTCAAATTTCAGATATTTGAGGTTGTGCTGAAAAACCCCCGATACCAAACAAGGCAAGATTAACAGTTTTTAAAGGTGAACTATAGAGGTAAAAATCAAAAGTAGTCGAAAACGGCCAATTATACCCTGAATCCCAGAGGGTTAAGATCCAGGTATGAGATCACTACCTATTGAACAATCAGTTCTCCAGAAAATGGTGTCACCATTCCCAGAAGATTCCTTGGCCTCGACAGGGTTAGTAGGAGGGTGTTTTTTAATAGTCTTTATGTTTCCCTGATCCCTGGCTTTTAACAACAGTTTGCATTAGTCTTGTTATTCTAAATGAATTAATGTATGATTCTAAAACAGGACACCTAGAGTGTACTTGATGACCTCATATCTAACATCTATGCTTTTATATTTAAACTTTCTCTCAAACCCTAATTTGGTGATTTAGAAAAGGTATATGTATTATTCTCCGTGATTCCAACCTGCTGTTGAGTCTCTTACACAGTGCTGGAAACACCAAACACAAACCAAGAATGTCTGTTCAATCAGTCACATTAATCACTTTGATCTGGAGCAAACAACAAAGATTTCCACATCTCCTTCCTCAGGGTTTAGGACAGTAAGCTTCAACCATCAGCCATCAACTTAGAACTAAACAGCAGCACTGAGCGCACCAAGTGGTTAAACTATTAGCTGCCAGTACACCAATCAGTGTGACCAAGCAGCTGAGGGGCAGATTTATAAAGGAATAATAAACTGTAACGACTGTAACGCATGTATATCTGTTCCTAACTCCTCCCAGATGTGTGAATTTATCTGAATTGAAATTTTGATATAAACTAGCTAGGGTCATTATTTTTATAACAGTCAGATCCTTACAAATTATATTTATTATTAGCTGATATCAAAACAACCTGTAACATTATGCGTACGTAGGGCTGGGCGATATGGCCTAAAATTCATATCTTGATATTCTTTAGCTGGATGCTGACACATGATATAAAGCATGTCCCAGATGTCACACAGACACTTTTATTAACATACAACGTAGATGTACATTAAAAAAAATACTCCAAAATAAATTATCAAGATTTATTAAATAATACTCCATGAATAAAATATAACAATGTTCTTTTGTGCCTAACAAAAAGATCGCAATTGTGCAGTCAAATGTAAACTAAGAAGTCATAGAGCATAATAACAAAGACAGACAGATTTTCCAGCTGCTCTGTTCCCATGTTGCTGCGTGACTGATAGCTTTGAGTTTGAAATCTACTTCGTACACATTTCTCTCAACAAGCCCCAGTTTAGGGTCCATTATGCACACACAATACGGTAATATTATGTTGACGCGCAGTACGTATTACTCTACGACGCTTCTGACTACAGTAACCGTAATGCTCCGACAATACATCAAGCAGTGCGGCTTCTTAGCTTACCATAAAATTGATTCGACATCAGTAAGCACAACGAGAATTCATACATAAGACGCACCGGATTATAAGGTGCACTGTCGATTTTTGAGAAAATGAAAGGTTTTCAAATGCACCTTAAAGTCTGAAAAATACGGTATATGAGTCTTGTAAGGTAGATTGTTTCGGGGCAGGAGGAAGTTTGTTTGCAGCCATCAAAAAGAGAAAATTAAAAAAAATAAAAAGGTAAAATTGAACTATGAAGAAAACGCGGAGATGTCAGAGGTTCATACCCAGTGGTCTACAAAGTGGTCCAAGGGATCTTCCAGGAATAGTGGCGCTAACTTTTGGAGAACTGATTGGTCAGGAGGCGATGATTTCAATCCCTGTTGATCTATAATCTAGAACGTAACTGATTCTAGGACAGTTCACAGCACAAGTTACCGTGTTGATGATACTATTTTAGGGTCTTACTTTACAAAGCCTTAAAGAATGCCTTTAGGAAACTGCTGTTGTAGCTGTTTGAAGTTATCAAACGACAAATGATTTGAATATATGCTGGTAAGCAGTGAATGACCTTTTGTAGTTAACTCTGAGGTTAGAGCAAATCCTGCTTCAGGCCTGCAGGACTACTGAGTTCAGAGGAAAAAAATCGACTCAACTCTGGGTTATTTGTCAGCTTGACAGGATGAAGGCCGACTGACATTGAAGTTTTTTTAATGTATAAAAAAGAAAATATAATAATCCTAGTCTTAATCTTAACATACAGCAAACATTTTTACTGACTAATAGATAACCAGAAAGTATAAGATGGTGTGTGATGCTACTATTGAGGTAACAAACATTTTCTAATATTAAACTAAAGAAAGGAAAATTCCCTTTCACTCAAACATCAGCCGGTGTGCTCCAATAAGAGGACTCGCACCTGAACAGCGTGCTGAACTTTGATTAGGCCAGATTGAATAATGTGACTGATTTTTGTGTTATAATTAAAACAGCAGCAGTATCAGTAGGACTGTGCCTGCTGCACTGACGTCATCTGTATGTGCTTTGTTGTGTAGACGGTGGTGGATCTGCAGGAAGAACTGAGGACGTCCGTCATGGACGAATCATCATCATCAGAGAGAAGAGAGAGAGTCCGAGCTGAGAGGTAGAGATGCTCTTGTTTGTCTCATGGTTCAGATTTCAGAGTTACAGACGATGGACAGAACTCGTGTTTCCTTTTCCTGTGATGGCCAAAAGCTGTGGTGTCAGATTGTAGTGTGATGTCAGGCATTTGATTCTCACTTGAATTCTTAAAGGAAGATTTGGGGCCAGATTCACTAACATCTACAGCAGCACACAGCCTTGTCTGAGATTAAAAAGCTGCTGGATGTACTCAGCGTCAGTTTGACTGTTGTATTGTTTCAGCTGGTTTTATGGCGTTTGTAAGAGTTTCAGGAGGAGAATATTTAAACTAGTCACATAAATATGAATTTGAAAGCCCGTGGCACACAACTCATTGCAAATTGTATAAACTTAGCCCCCCCTCAAAAAATTGTCTTGCTCCTTATCCCTAAAAGGAGGGAGGAACATTACCAGATAGAGTAATGGTTCTTTGCACAAGCATTTTAAAGCTGCTTTGGCTCAACTCAGTCCTCTCACTGAGTGTTTAGAGGCATAATACGGATTTATGCCTCTAAACACTCGGATTTTACTGAAACGGAGCAGAAATGAGCTGAGTTGTCTTTATGTCAGCGGTGTGCAAAGAGCGAGCGACTTCTCTCTGATGAATCTGTAACTTTGTGGTTCACAGACTCAAATGCTCAACTGCGGTTACAATTTTTATTTTACAACACAAGTAATCCTTAATATTGGATGGACTGTGAAGACTCTTACAAATGAAATCAACAAAAGAAACAAACCCTCAAATTTCCAAAACATTTTTCACTGCTGTAACACGTTTCGTTGTCCTCAGCTTTACTAAACATGTTAGTATCTGGGTAAAAGTGATACAGTGACACCAAATACTAAAATTATACCAAATAAATTGATCAAGAGGGCTCATCTCGCCTGAAAGGAGGCAACAATCTGCAAACAGTCAAAGACTGGACTTGAACTAACTGCAGTCACTCTCGGGAGGAGCCCATAAGTGCTCTATTATTACTGTCCGTTTTCCTTTTTGCACAGAATAATTTGCTTTGCGTTTGTCAAGTCACTGCTAATACTGTAAAACAAGAAAAGCTGCCCCACTCTGGTTTCTTGTTACGGCTGTAGGTCCGGGTCCTTATGGGACATCTGGTGGTTCCGGACCCGGATCGCAGACTCCCGTTTTATAAAATAAAGAACCAACGTCAAGAGCCAATTGAATTTCTGATTCATAGATTCAAGAGCGTAGTGTCGGCTAAGCTAGGCTAGGCTAGCCTTCAAGGCTGAAATCTCACCTGCAGACGAGGCGTAGCAGACATGGAGAACACCGAGGGAAAAGTACAGCTTTCCCGAACCCCCCATCTCGTACTGGTATCTTCTGTGAAGCTGAAGATAAGTGTTATAAATGTGTAGAGAAAGCAGGCTCGATACCGCGGTTGACCGGCACTTCTGAAGCACAGGCACTTCCTTGTTTTGCCGCCTCCTGCTTTCTTTCTTTCTTTCTTACAGTTATATTGGCGGTTGGCAAACAAGTGAAAGGTGCATTACCGCCACCAACTGGAGTATGGTGGAACGACGCCCAAAAAAAAAAAAAAAATTCTCAAATCCTGCCAAACAGGTTCCCCTCTCTTAAAAACTGAAATAAGGCCTGATAACTTTTACTTCCCGAGTCCTGCCGCAACAACTCAACCAGATCCAGTTTGATTTTTAGGTTACTAAGATTTTGAATCAAATGTCTCCTCTCAACCTGATACCTCTGACACTGCAACATGACATGTTCTACAGTTTCCTCCACCCCACAGTAATCACACTTGCCAGTACTATGTTTCCCTATCATGAACAACGTACTATTCCATTCAATATGTGGAATGGCATTTCCAGATGTTCCAGGACTAGATGTTTTCCCTGATTTTTCTCAAGGATGCCACTCACAGGCTCACCTGTGTAAATCTGTAGATTTGAGGAATAGCTGTTTTTTGCATCACAAGCTGCCATGATTTATATATCAGATTGGCCTGGATTGCTGGCCATGTATTACCAGAAGGAGCATTTTCCATGGAAATGGACTACGCTGTCACCTCTGAAGATCAGAGCTAAGAGCTTGGAACGGGCGGACTCTTTTTACATCTTTAATATATTCTGCAGGCTTATTGGGCAGTGACGTAAACAGACAGTAATTGGGGGACTGTTGAAACCTTTATTTACAGGTTTTCAGCTGAGTGTATACGTGGTGGTCGTGGTCGGTGTGTGTAAGTTCTAGTCGTACTTGTCTTCTTTGGTATCTGCGCCTCATCACTACGGTGTTGGTCTACAATAAAAAAGCACAGAGAGATCTATATCAAAATTCTACAAACTCGTCTAAGTTGTATAATTTTCATGTTAGCAATTATAAATGATACTGTTGCTCACCTGCTGCTTCCTGGTTCCGATATTGTGAAATATCTGGGGAAATGATGCCCCGGGGCCTACAAACAGTTTATTGGTTTCTTAGAGGAGGAGGAGGAGGTAAGGTATGAGTAGAAAGTGTGGGAATTTCATTTATCTTTATAGGATTATTGTTGGTTATTGTTTTCAATGTGGGGATGTTGGAAATGTTTGAGAATATTCCAGGTATTTTATAGATATTTGTTATGTAGTATTTTGTTTAATCCTGAGTGTAAACTGCAGAATGCTTTAATCCAATTAACGAATCCCAGAGACTATCAGTGGTCTTGTATTCGGATCTGTACACTACAGATACAAGAAGATGGGAATCCACGTATTCTTTATCAGTGTCATTCCAAATGTCGCCATCAACTTCTCTTCTTTCAAGATTTGTCACAGCAATGATGTCGTTCTTGTCAATGGCATAAAAAGACACTTATTCTTGTCACAGCAAACCTGGTGAGCCCAGGTTAATGCCATGTGAGCCAGGAGGTGCTGCACTTTTGGATTTGTATATTTCAGCAGAAGCAGCTTCAGCACCTGTGACCTCCTCATCAGATGTGTCTGTGTTGATGCTCTCTATCATCCTCCTCGTCAGAAACTGGCTCATCCATATTGCAATGCTGTTTTCTGTATTTTCCTTCAGCAAAGATATGATCCACAGTTTGGCTTATTGTAAATCTTCACATATTTGCGTTCTGCAGACATGCAACTCACCAAGTAAACTGAGTTGTTCTGCACATGCCGTACATGACTGACTATGTTGATCTGTACTCTACTTGTAAGTTTGAGTCACTGTCCCAGAAAGTAAGAACTTTCTGTTGGAAAATATAAACTTTTTCACTTCTCCTAGGTTTTAATTCAAATAAAAACCTGTTAAATATATATATATACTGTTTTTGTACCAACAGAAAGGTGCTCAGAGGAAGAGGGCGGGCTTTACTTGGTGTCAGCGACAGAAATGAAAAAAAGCTGAAATGAGTGAGAAGGACGATGAAGGAAACATCTGTGCTGTGTCTGCTCTGTAAGTAGAATCTCTGTGTTTGTTTGAATTCTTGTACTTTGACTGTCTGCTCTCCTGATAACTGATGATGGAGGAGAAGACATGATTTGCTCTGTAGGACTAAGGGTGTACATGCAGGTCTGGGTTTTCTGTACAACGAAGGTGGTTCCCTTCTTACTGGGGTGAGTCGCCATGGTAACTTGTGCTGTAGGGCAGGTTGTCATCCAGATGAAAGATCAAGAAACAGCTTTTTAATCGATCGATTTAATTTCCTTTTGGGACAAACTGCAGAGATTTCCACGTCTCCTTTGTCAGGCTGTGGGACAGAAAGTGTTTAAAGTTTCAGAGCTCTAATGTGCAGCTGTCACCCTAATAATACTCACTTCTTTTGCCTTACATCTTTCTGTGTGAGCAAATGTCTCCATCCAAGGTTGGGTCGGGTCACTTAAGTGAGACGTGTCTCCATGCAGTCCTCCACAATCCTGACTGCGTGGTGCTAGAAGTGGATGTTGACTGGTTGATAAGTGGGCGAGGATAGCACAAGCTGGTGATTTCATACCTGCCGATTTCTAATTGGCTCCAGAATAGGTTATGTTCACAGCACAAGTTACCATGGTGATATTATGGTAGTCTTTACCTTATTATAGCCTTATAAAGCCCACTGATGCAATTGTTGTTATGATTTGGTACTATACACACTGGAAGTGTGTTTGGGATCAGGACTTCAGGATAGGAAAGTTTGAGGACTTGACTTTAACTCTGCTTTGTTTGTCAGCTTGACAGAATGGAGACTGACACTGATGTTTATTTTTAGTATCTGAAAAGAAAATATAATCTTAATCTTAATATAAATAAAGCTTAAATGACTAATAAAATGTGTGTATGTCTGTCTTTTTCTCCGTGTTTATTTTGCCATTTCGGTTGCTTCCTTGTACTTTTACTTTAAGATGAATCATTTCAATTAACCTCAATAATTATAATAAATTCTTACAGGTGGTCCAATGTTTCTGGATTACCCACAGCCCCCTCTGTCTGCATAAAAGCAGTGCTGGAACACTGGTGTACCATGGCCTCGTGAGCATCAGGGGAACAGCATTGTCCTTGTTGCTACAGAAAATGGTGAGAAAAAGTAATTAACAATGGAGGAGAGACAGACCATCATAACACTTAGATGTAGGTCTTGTAGTCTGATGAATTGTAATCTGAAATCTTCGGTTCATCACGCAGGATCTGTGTACGCCATCGAGTAGGCGAAAGAATGGTTACACAGCATTCTGCAGCGCCATGCAGTACCCTCTGGTAAGCTTAAAATATGGAGTGGTCAGCACGGTCTCCAGACTTAAACCCCATCAAGCTGGTTTGGGATGAACTGCACCAAAGAGTGAAAGCAAAGCAACCTACAAGTGTCAAACATTGTAGAAAGAACGCCACGGCTGTGTTCTGCTGTTATATCTGCCAAAGGTGGCTACTTTGAGAAGTTGAGAATACATTTGTCTTTAAATTGATTCTGATTTCTTTTTTAACTCCAATTGCTTATTTGTACTGTGCTTTCATTTCAGAGTACAATGAGACATTAAACTGGATAATTTCCAATAAGCTCTGATGAAGCTGGATTGACTAGTTATTGTTTGTGTCGTGTTTCCATGTGTTCAGTAACTTTACTGTTATTTGTATTTTGTTTCTAAGTGCTGTCGTCTTCTCAGCAGTGATCTGGTTTCTCTGCAGTTTCAATAAACTTTGGTCCCACTTGATCTTCTGTTTGTTTCACAAAGATGTCTGATGGACAACCTGAGTTGTTGTGATGAACCCAAAACACTTCAGTTTTCTTCAAAGCAGATAAAGTTCATGTGAGCCACAGACAGCAGGAACGATTTCACACATGAATCTTAGTTACTGTGAAGTTTGTCTGTTGACAGCAGAACTGATTTGATTGCAACTCATTTAATGGACAAAATAAATTTCAGGTACAGCTGCACTCAGCTTTTTCTGTATCTACACGATGGATCATTGTTCATTATAAAATATGATGTGAAAATTTAACCCCGTTTTATAAAATGTTTAACAAGTTTGCTTGAAGGGGAAAAAAAACACAGGATACAACTTTGCAAAGAGACTTTGACTTTGTTATAATCTATTCTAACTCTTATTTTAATAGATGCATATCAAGATTTGGTGATATGAGGGAAACTCCATTAATAAACGGTCTTCATGTACAGTGTGTTGGAGTTTCTGCATACTGATGAAACTGTCTTTAAAAGAAAACTGACAATAAATGCATCACAGACACATCTGATTGTGTTAAAGCTCCCTGTGGTGGAGGGCTATTAAACCACCACAAAATGTGGTGTTATATCTGCCGAAGGTGGCTTTGGTCTCACTTGATCTTCTCGTGTGCTTCTGTGGGTTTCACTAAGATGTCTGATGGAAAACATGAGTTGTGGTGAACCCAGACACACTTCAGTTTTCTTCAAAGCAGATAAAGTTGATGTGAGCCAAGACTTAAAGCAGCAGGAACACTTTCACACATGAATCTTATGCTACGTTCACACTGCAGGCGATGCGGTGTGAATTTGGATTTAGGCAGTGTTGTCTTTAACTTCACTGAACGTACGACCCCAAAAAATGAAGGTCTGATAGGTGAGCATGTTGGGATTTTGTAAAAAGCTGAAATGTTATTATCACATGTGTTGTAATGTGTGTGTGCGCATGGTATATGTAGAATCTGGTCCAGTGATTGTAGATTGAGGATTTCTATAAATGAGTGAACTCTAAACCTTAAATAAATGTGTCTGTTCCTCCAAACTCTGATTGGGGCTGCCACCCATGGTACGTCAGCAAATTTCAGATAACAATAGTGGTACATCTACAGAAAATGAATAAATACTCATTTCAGACAAACATAAAGTTTTGCTGTTTTTATTATCATTTGCACATTTCTAAAACATTATGGGCCATTTATACATGTTATTTAATTAAATTACACACACAATACAAAATATATGAGGAAAGATGTTGTCTTTCACTTTAGTTCATTATATTCCAGTAGGCAGTATTTTTTTGGCAACTTATCAGCTCAGTGTTAATTAGAAAGACTAATTCTTGCTTGACCAGACTAATTTCTTGGGACTTTCCAACAGATGCTTGAGAATAGGGCTGGGCAAGCAGCAGGCGCACCTCGCAAACGGAGGGCGCCCTTACTCCCAGCAAATGAGCGATAGAAAACCGACCAGTGCCTGTGCCATCCCCAGTATGCGCTGGCATGACGTCGCGCAGCATGAGTAGGAGCAATTTTTTATTTTTTTTTGCCGATGCCCGTGATGCCGCCCCCACCACGATGTCGCCCGTATCTAAAACCACTAATGCTTGTGATGAATCAGCGTAAACGAGCCCCAGGTATGCGTTGAGGGCGGTTTCAGAGGTAGGGAAGCCCTGGAGGGACAGGTGAAGGCAAAAACATCCCACATCCTCTCCAGAGCCTGAGAACCATGACAAATTTGTTCATGTTTAACACAAATGTTTACCTGATCTGAAGGACCAGACTTTTGTTTACAAGAGTCAAATATCACTTTAACATCAGAAAAAAGTGTTTTTGTGTTTCCAGGCAGAGCAAATCTACAGCAGAGACGCTGAAAAACAGAAAAATCAACCAGACTGAGACGCTGTAGTGGCCGAACTGTGTGCAATCATTTCAATGAAGTAACACTGTAAAAAAGAGTGGCCCAAAATTCCTCCACAGAGACAATGGTATTCTACAGAAAGAAATGTAGAAATCTATCATAAGCGATTCTGCAAGTTGAATCACTAGTGTGCTTAGTTACCTACCTCACTTATCTTTGATCTTTGTTTTATCACCTGAGACCACGTGATTTATGTTAAATTTTCCTGTGAGTTCAGGTCACTGAGGTGTGTTAAATGTCAAAAATATCACTTCTTTCTTTTTGCTTCAGCTCTTCAGCAGGATGTTCAGGTGAAGTTTGGAGATGACGTCACTCTCCAGTGTCAAATTTCCACAAATGAAATAATCTCAGTGCTGAAGTGGAGCAGAGCTGACCTGAACACAGACGGCTACGTCTACTTCTACTTCTACAGCAGGGGTGGCCAACTCCAGGCCTCGAGAGCCGGTGCCCTGCAGGTTTTAGATCTAACCCTGTGTCAGCACACCTGAATCAAATGATTAGTTCATTATCAGGCCTCTGGAAAACTTCAAGACATGTTGAGGAGGTCATTTAGCCATTTGAATCAACTGCTGGATCAAGGACCCATCTAAAACCTGCAGGACACCGGCTCTCGAGGCCTGGAGTTGGCCACCCCCGTTCTACAGGAACAAACGCTCCTATGAAAACTATCAACATCCATCTTTTTATGGCCGAGTGAAGCTGAGGGACCCGGAGATGAAGGATGGAGACGTTTCTGTGATCCTGAAGAATATTACGTTTAATTTATGAGTATGTCGTTAGCTTCATAGCATAAGTGCCTAAGTCATTGACTTAGGCAATTATGCTATGAAGCTAACGATGTGACACTCATAAATTGGTTTTGTGGCTCTTTGGAGATTTAAAAGAAGCAAGAGTCACCTCACTGAGGCGGACAACCAGCAGGTGGTGTGGAACCTGCTGCTGCTATCACCGCAGCAGCGATCTGGTGTCTCTGCTTCTTTTTCTTCCCTTGTGGTTCTGTTGGTTTCACAAGAACATCTGATAGAAAATGTGAGTTGGTAAAGAACAAAGAGCAAATGTGTAGTAACAGTAGAAGAAAACAGGATACAGAGTAATTATATTTATTGATTGATTTGTGAAATTAAACTCAACTAATAAGCTGTGTTTATGTACAACATGTTAGATTTTTTATAAGCATACCGCTGAAATTATCTCCTTAAAATAACTGACAGTAAAACATCACAGACACCTCTTCAAAGTAAAGTTCCTTCAGTGGAAGGTCGTGATCTTTTGACAGAAATCTGCTTTTAAACGTGAAGCTGATTTAACAGGATAATTGAGTCTCAGGTGAACAGCAGCTTATTGCTGTGTGACTGTACCAAGATTAAACTGTGCTGTGGTGCTGCCATCTACTGGCACCTAAGTGCAACAACAGCCTCTTTAAATGTCAGTAACATAGACTCAATGTCTGCACTTTGTGCAGAAGCTGTTTTGTATCTGATACAGAGGAAAAGTCACACTAACAGATATAAACTTCACAACATGTATTTGTGAAATACTTTTTACAGGTTTGTTCGCACAGGTGGTGTTACATCCAGGCAGTAACCTCATCCATCCTGCTGTGACGTCACACAGTATCAGGCGTGCTCAGCTCTTTAAATTAAGAGCCCAGTCACACATGTTTTCACTGACACTGAATGCCACGATATATACAAACATAACCACATATATTTGTTCAAGTTTTTGATTTAACTATGGAAGTGTGCACAGGCGGCCACTTTATTAGGAACACCTTACCAGTATTGAGGTGGACCCCCTCTTTGTGCCCCAGTTCTTCATTTCATAGACTCAAATATACTCTGAAAACATTTCTCAGAGATTTTGCTCCTGATTGTCATGATAGCATCATCTCCATCCAGCGGAGTATACACCTAGTGTTTTGCTTGAGCCAGTTAACACTGAGCTAGTTTGTATTTCGCTGCTGACAGATATTATGCTTCCCTCCAGCGACAATCCCTCTACGGACTGTTTTGTTTCCATTTAAACTTGGAATATTCAGAAACATTGCATTTCTGCGCTAGACAGTGTGGGTCAGGATCTCGTTGCTGAACCCAGTGTTTTCTGACCTAAATGTTTCTGAGCACTATACAGATGTCAGTGAATCTGGTGTGTGTGTGAGGCTGACCAACAAGCTAGCGAAATTATCACTTCAGATCTTCGAAGTGACTTTCATGTTTTCACATATGTGGACTATGTAGTTCCTGGTACTTAGCCTGCTAGCCATCCTGTTCCCATGGACTGTTTGATTTTCCAGCCAGACTCTATTAATGCTTTTCAGGCTATACCACAGGAGAGTATTGTTGATGTTGCCTAACCTGTGTATGGTGCAGCCTCTTAACCAGTAGATACTGAGGCTGCCTGTGTTAAGACTCCAGCTTCTATAAAGATTACAAGCCCAGAGTCTGTCTATTCTGAGACTGCTTCTGTTTTTCCTAGTGGACTGTTTCAAACTGTACATTCGGTGCCTGCTAAGGTTATGAGCAACAAGATTTTGTCTGCTATACATAGACTAGACTGGCAAAAGAATTTGGTTTGGGCACTGCAGAGTTGGTTGACAAGGTTAACTTTTCCGTTCCCCGGTCATGTCAGTTTAACTCTGTGCACCATACTTTTCAGCCAGTTGTCCTGGTCCCTGTGTGTCCTAACTCTCTGGCTGTGCTTTGTAAGATAGAGTTTAGTGTGGCTTCACACCCAGTTTATTCAGACACTGTTTGTGTGAACTCTCCAGCCCCAGTGACTGCTCCTGAACTCACTTCTCCAAAGACTATTAACAATAACCTGGACAGCACAAAGCCAGCAGAGTTACTAAATATAGCACGCCTTAAATCTTTGTTTGCTAATACTGTGTTTGACTCCACTAACCTGGCTTTCCCAGTGGCTGGTACAACTGATGAGCTCCGCTCTCCACCTCCAACTCCTGCTTTGAGTGCGGCTCGGGTCTAGCTTTCCCTTGCACCTGTACCAGTTACTTGGGTGGGGATGGCAGAGGCCCGGCTGGCCCCTGCTCCAGTCCCCAGGCTGGCCGAGGCTCCGTTCCTCCCTGCACCTGTACCTGTTCCTTGGGTGGGGATAGCTGACGCCCAGTCTATGCCTGTGACTGTTCCAGGTTCCCGGGTGAAGACAATTGTGACCTTGCCGGCTCATGCACCCGTATCAGTTCCTTGGGTGCATGAGCTGGCAGGGGTCCAGTTAGCTCCTGCACCCACACCAGCTCGCAGAGTAAAGGCAGCCAGCACCAAGCTTGTCCCTGCACCTGTATCTGTTCCTCGGGTGTGGATGGCTGGAGTTCGGCCAGACCCGGTACCAGTTCCTGCTCCCTGGAGGAGAGCAGCTAAGAGTCAGTTATCTGCTCAGTCACTAGCCCTGCTACCTGCACATCCATCATCACTACAACCACCACCATCCCAACCACCACTATACCTTGCATGTTCGTCCCTGGTACACTCATTTCAGTTATTGACCCTTCCTTAGTTCAGTTCTTTCACGGACGTTTTGAGTTTGGTTTTGGATTGTTTCCTGAGCCTCAGCACTGTTGTGGGCACTTTGGTTTGAACTCTTGTTTCCCGTTTGTTTTGGACCCTGGCTCCTTGTTGTTTTGTGTTTGTTTCGGTGAGGTGTTAATCACTTCTCCTTACCTCATGTATACTACACAATGCACGATACATGATTAGGACGAAACTTGAGCCGATCTCCCAAAATGGTTGCATACCTGAAAAATCACCTCAAAAAGGACCAAAAATCACACAGTGTATGCCCAGCTTAACAGTAAAGTAAGTAAGTAAGGTATGGAGGTCTGTCTCCCCCCACCACTTCCCCTGCCACTGGCAGACGCCCTCAGACATCGGTGCATTGGTGGTTCTTTGTGTCCGGGGATGGCCATCCAGGTACACACCGGCTCACTCCTGGTGGCTGCTTGTCAGGGCCTGGAGCCTGGGGCTCGCTCGGGCCACTTCGGAGGTGGGGTGCCCCCAGCCTCTCGGCCTGGGGCTCGGTCACTCTGGCAGCTGTGCCACTGCAGCTGCCGGCGGAGCTCACGGGCGCGTCACTGCAACCCCCCCTGGCTTCTGCTCCGCGGCTGCTGAGTGAGCCCTCATCTGGGACTCTCCTCAGCTCTTTCTGGGACAGTGGCGCGGCTGCCCCTCTGTTGGTCTTCCTTGGTCTCTTGTGTTCTGGGGGCCTCTGGATGTCTGGAGTTTTGATCTCCTCCATACCTGCTTCATGCCCTGGAGGACGGGGCTGTGGCCCCCCCACACCCTCTAGCAGATCATTACATGAAGGAACCTTTTAAAAAAACAAGCGCGTTCATGCTCACAGGTGTACACACGGGTCATCACACCCACAAACTACACCCTTTTTGGCTCCTACCTCAAAGCACACTGTGCGCTGTCGATCTTACGTGCTGCACAATAATGTTTAATATTTAGTATTTACTGTTATATTCACATAGACCATCGTAGTGATGTTGTTTTTTATATTGCTCTCTTTTTCTTTGCTTGTTTTCTCTTTTTTATTTCTCAACAGGTGATATATGTATTTTTTGTCTGTTTGTTTTATTGGTTTTTGCCCTTTATCACCGACCCTCTTCCCCGCTTTCTTTCTTTCTTTCTTTCTTTCTTTCTTTCTTTCTTTCTTTCTTTCTTTCTTTCCCCCAGTCAAGTCTGTCTGTTCAGCAAATGAAAATAAAATAAATTATTCTTATTTTATTATATTATTATATTATTATAGAATATTATATTATTATAGAATTCCACGTGAAAGACCAACACAAAGTGGTGTACACGTGAGAAGTGGAACGAAAATCATACATGATACCAAACATTTTTTACAAATAAATAACTGCAAACACACACACACTGGGGCCATTGTGAGTTCATGGGAGATGTTACACAGATAGTTAGACTCCTTCTGCTTTAGGTGAGGGCTAAGCATAAAACAAGTGACATGGGCAATGTGGAATGTTTTTCTCTGTACGTGTATGAAAGATGTGAGGGTGGTGCCCATCGTCAGAGATCACCATCATCCTGCTGTTTTGGCTGGGATGTTTCTCTCTACTTTGGACTCACTGGGCGTGTTGCAGGTTATTCAAAAATTTCCACAGCAGTACAGACAAAAGTTCACTTGTTGACACATGGATCTAAGTTTTGATATGTTCATCAAATTAAAAAAGCAGGTTCTTACAATATGATTTCTTAATATAAAATTGATACTATTTTTATTTATTATTTTCTGTTGCTGGTCTGCACCTGGTCAGAAAGTCTTTTTGTCATTTGTTTGATTCACATATGATGGTTTCTGAAGGCAGAAGAACATCTGTAATCACAGCTGCACAAAAGAAAAGAAAAAATGTACTGAGCAACATTTAGTTCTGACCCTCACTGCTGATCCAACTTAACCAGGATACTGACAGATACGCAAACACGCCTCCAGCATCTACACTGTGATGAATAGTCTAGCACAGGTTTAAGATTTGTCTTGTAAATCAGGTTAACAAGGATAAACTGGTGCATTCACTTGTTGATAGCTGTTGGTACTGAGGTCTTATTACTTTTAGATTTTTATCTTGTTATATTTTAGCTTTTGGTTTTTAGTTTTGTAACATTTTATTTAACTTTCTACTTGTGTGGAATCAATTTTAAGGATGTTCCTTTAGGTCAGTGGAAAAACAACAGGGTACATGGACCTTACAAAGTGTTTTATGTTTCATTAAATATTTTAGTTGTTCCATCCTGTCAGAAGAGTGAACTAAAACAATTAAAACGTTTTAGAATAATGTAACTTGCACTTATTTTCCTTCAGTTGTTTGAACTATTTGTAGCGACAGAGAACATCAGTCTGATCACAGGAACCTGCTCTTTGTCCGCGACCCTGATGGACTCGCAGACACAGAAACTGCAACATTTAAGATGTTTTTGCTGCACTGAGATTGGAATCAAATCACTTAATCAGACAGTTCATGAACAAAGACAACAGACACAAAAAGAAACTAAAATGTACTGAGCAACACGTACTGGCACTCTGAGCCAGTTTCTCCAGAAAACTGACAGAGACACAAACACGCCTCTTTACCATCCACAAAGCTGCAAGTTCTGCTGAACACCTCCACACAACTTTAAAGAGAGAACTGATGATTATTATTATGCAGCATTATTGCAAACTCAGTGTGATTTCCATCGAAATCCACTCTATGATGAAACTACAATATCCTGTTTCTTTCTTCTTCCTATCTTTTAATTTTCCATCCAGCAGAGAGACTTTGAGGCTGTTATGTTTTAGAACTTAATGACTGCAAGTCAGTGGCAGGTTGAGTGAGATCATTAATATATTAAACCTTTACTGCTGAGTGTCTGTGAGCACTAACGATAATAATAATCATCATTAAGGCCCTCCCAGCTGGAGGGCCTTAAGAGTCAGTGGCTGCCCTGTGTCCCCCTCCTCAGTAGTTTTCCACTAAAGCTGAGGTTGAAAGTTGCGATTTGGTGTGAGCCTCCCTTCGGTTAGACTTAACCCTTAAGGACCCACAGTGACACTAGTGTCACCGCCTCTTTACACTTAGAGAAAAACTATTTATAATGGTTTGACTTTGACTTTTAACTAATAAAGTCCCTAAGTGACGTCTACTGCACAAACTAGTTCAGTCATGTGACAAGTGAGGCACTCTGGGTGTTCAAAGTTTCAAAGTCTTGGTCCACCTGGTTAGCTAATGAGACCAATATGCTAATTTTAAAAACTTTCTTTTCTTTTTGCAAAGGTAAGCTTTTACTCATTCAGCAATTCTAAACTTTAGATAAGATGT
The DNA here is from genome assembly GCF_057381845.1 of Rhamphochromis longiceps. Classification (NCBI taxonomy): domain Eukaryota; kingdom Metazoa; phylum Chordata; class Actinopteri; order Cichliformes; family Cichlidae; genus Rhamphochromis; species Rhamphochromis longiceps. Next base: position 22,602,932 of record NC_140559.1, on the reverse strand, counting down.
CATATGTCACTTGTAACCTAGTTTGGTAATATTTGATCTAGTTTGTTAAATATCGCTGTGACAAATATGTCACATCGGGCATTAAACTCAAAATTTTCTTAAAAAAAACTGATGTGACTTATTTGTCACAAAAATACAAAAACTGATCATTTGCTTAGTCAGTTTCGCTCATTCAGTTATTTTAAGTAAATGTATTCTCTGTTGTTAATTCTCAGTCATATTTAACTAAATTCAAGCACTACTATTTTTAAACTATTTTATTAAATTACCTAAATTTGTGATGGAACTTTACTTTAGCTTTGTCGAGGCGTTTTTCAGTTACCCCCCATTTTTTTGTCATTTTCACTCTTTTGTAGAATGGATAAAAAGAAAAAATATAGTGTTCAAGATGCGCTGGAGTTTATCACTGCAGAAGACAGTGAGTATGAGGGATGTGAAAGTAGCTCAGATGAAGATTCTGAAGACCCTAATTCGAGCATACTGGGAAAATAACACCAGATGTCCTATGGTAGCGGATAACATGTCCCGCAACTGATTTCAAACACTGTTGGGATCTCTGCATTTCACTGACAATACAGATTTATTACACAGAGATGCAGAAGAAAAGTGCTGGAAGATCCGTCCATGGCTTGAAATGTTTCGCAAACAATGCCTGGATATTGTCCCAGAGTAGTACAACTCTGTTGATGAGCAAATGGCACCCTTCAAGGGGACACACAGCCCAATAAGGCAGTATGTGAAGTGAAAGTCCCAACCCTGGGGATTGAAAATCTGGGCCCAGTGCTCATCCTGTGGTAAGCTTGTTGAAGTAAACCAAGAAGTGTTACCATCATTATCCATGTTAAGAATTTGAAAATAAAAAGGAAATTCTGTTTTTAAAAGCAAGAAAGTGTTTACAGAATTACTTTCTAAATATGGAACAAATGTACCTTGTATGCCCAATGTGACGCATATGTGACATTTCAGATCTGGGGCAGTGGGTGGAGCTATTACAAAAAAAACTTCAGAAATGTGTTATATATGATTCATTTGATATAACTTACAACCCCCGTAATTTTCATGAAAGTAGAAATAGGTCTGGGTTCTTAATTAATTTGTCATTAACAAAAGACAAGATATCCACATTTAGACAATAGAAGAGTGGGCGGGGCCACTGAGCTTCGAGCGGTCCAGCGAACCGTCTGTTTTCTTTTACGTCCGCCGAGCACAGATAATAACACGGCTCCGTGGAGTTGAGGTTCATTCGACTTTGTTCGTTCAGAGAAGAAACTTTAACCATGAGTGGAAGAGGCAAGGGTGGCAAAGGACTCGGCAAAGGAGGCGCCAAGCGTCACCGTAAAGTTCTCCGTGATAACATCCAGGGCATCACCAAACCGGCCATCCGCCGTCTGGCTCGCCGTGGCGGAGTGAAGCGTATCTCCGGTCTGATCTATGAGGAGACCCGCGGTGTGCTCAAGGTGTTCCTGGAGAACGTCATCCGCGACGCTGTCACCTACACTGAGCACGCTAAGAGGAAGACTGTGACAGCAGCTCGCTTCCACACTTTGGCTTTGATCTTAGTCTGCATTGACTCAGTTTCCTTCTACAGTTACTGACTCTACAACAACAGCAGTGAATACACACATCCACAAACTGTAATACTCAATACCTGCTAAAAACACCCAGCCATCTTACTGTTAATCACTCTTTCGCTATTAGTCAAAAATTATTTTATCCTTGTATCTATTCTATTTATTATTATCGTAATATAATAAGGTTGTTGTTGTTATTTATTTTATCCTGCTCTGCCCATGTCGGTGCATTTCCCAGCTCTGGCACTAATAAAGCTTATCTCATGCCCAGTATATCTCTGCTCCTCCTTCTGGAGGATTCTGTTATTATCCCACCTACTGAAAAATATGTGACCACAATTTTTTTGTGCATAAGTCAAATCCTGAACAATACCCCTGACCCACACCATCATGTGCTGACCAGTCACCGGAGTGTGTTTAGTGAGAGTCTGAGATGACCAAAAATCCCCTCTGAACACCACAGGAAATCATTCCTACCTACCTCCTGTACAACTCCATCTTATGCACAGCACTTACTACAATAGTTGCATTATATAAAGGCAGATAAAAAGGTGGCTATGGAGCCATCAAATTAGGAGTTAGATTGAAGAAAGCTTTGATGGAAATTCCTCTGGGAATTGCTAGGAAAGCTGGATGTGAAGGACACAGCAGGGCCTGCCTGTGGCATAGGCAAATGCTAACAGTGTCATCCATCCAGGGGCACCACAAGTGAGGAAAAAAAATACAAAAAAAAAAAAAAATGATGATACCAATTCATATCTTTCTTAGTATACACTTTGACATCTAATTAGCCATTTTTGCCCTCTAGTCCAACAAACTAGCCCTTTGTATCCTGGTTAGTCTAGTTGTGTGTTAAAGTGCACATCAAGTTAGGTGGGTTTGTCATTTCAACCATGTGCAGTGCAGTACACAGTGAAGTAGTGATGGCTCGCTTGAAGCTGACGCTCCGGTGCAGTGTAGTAACTTTGTCTTTTGACAAAGTAAAAAGCAGGAACACATTCCTGTTGACTAGGGTTCAGTACAGCGGATTAACACCACAAGATCGCAGAACAAAGCTCTGAAAGTGAAGTGTGTGTGGCTCTTAAAAGAGCCGTTTGATGGATTGGGGTGAAGGAGTTTACCCACCGAAGCCGTACAGAGTGCGGCCCTGCCTCTTCAGAGCGTACACCACATCCATGGCGGTCACAGTCTTCCTCTTGGCGTGCTCAGTGTAGGTGACGGCGTCACGGATGACGTTCTCCAGGAACACCTTGAGCACACCACGGGTCTCCTCGTAGATCAAACCGGAGATACGCTTCACTCCGCCACGGCGAGCCAGACGACGGATAGCGGGTTTGGTGATGCCCTGGATGTTATCATGGAGAACTTTACGGTGACGCTTGGCGCCTCCTTTACCGAGTCCTTTGCCACCCTTGCTTTTTTTTTTTTTTAAACACTTTATTTAAATATCAAAATTCACAATTACAAATACACATAATACAAGCACCATGCACAAATTATTCACATCTTATTTTATATTTTCCAATAATAAAAGCTCCCACGGCAAGTCATTTCCTAATTTCATATCTCTCGTTTTTCTTCTTCTCAGCTCAGTTACAATGTTTTTACATACAGTGAAACTACTTATCATTTTTTGTTCTATAACACCTTTAGCCCTTGTTTTCCATATGTGGACATTTATAATACACATCACCAGCCAAAACAATCTTCTTTTATTTTCACTCATCTTTTCTTTAAACAAACCATATCTTACTGATTTTATATTATTTTCAATATTAAAACCTAGTTTTTCCATCCTCCTTCTTATTTCAACCGTCCTGTAACATGATATCAATAGATGATCAAGAGTTTCATCTTCATCACAATTCTCCATAGGGCATTTCTTAGTAGTAACGAAGCAACTCCACAGAACTACAGCTCTTACTGGGAGATGTCCGACAGAGATAAGCCACACTGTATCTCTCATGTTCTCGGATATTACTTTGTCATATATGTTTTTAACTATTTTCTGATTTTCTTCTTTTTCCACAGCCTTATATTGTATCATACCTTCATTTTTTTTTTAGATTGATTTTATTATATATCTGTTTTGAGTTTAATTGTAGAAGATTTAAGCCATCCAATTTCCACTGATCCACAAGATCCCCAAACACAAGTTTAAAGTATGGCACTCCCGTTCGGGCTCTCCCTTTCATTTTTTTCCACAAAGATTTCTTCCCTTGGATCCAGTGGGTGCTTCGCTCAAATGCACTATATACATTTTTTAGAAAAGGAATCATCAAAATAATGCTAAGATCTGGCGCTCCTAATCCTCCATTTTCTTTTCCTTTATACATTAATTTCCTCTGCGTTACTTCGCGGTTTGTCCCCCAAATCAATTTGGTACACAATTTACTTAATTTAATAACAGTTTTGTGAGGAGGGGAAAAGACAGTAGCCAGAAACAACAACTTTGAGACTACGTGTGTTTTCACAATATTCACACGCACTTTATAGTTTGTATTTTTATTGTCCCATTTAGCTACTTCATTTTCTATTTCACTCTCTTTCTTTTTCCAATTCAAATGACATGGATCATTTTTAGTAATCCAAATACCTAAAATCTTCATCTCCTTGTTAGTTTTTAAATCAATTACAGGTTCTTTTAAGTTTTGTCCAAACCAAACTCCTTCGGTCTTTTCCTGGTTTAGCTTAGCACCAGAAGCTTGTTCGTATTTTGTTAGCAAACCCTTAAGTATTGATAGCTCCTTTTGATCTTTAATAATTACAGAGACATCATCCGCATAAGCAAGGGCAGTCACCTTGTAGGTGTCATTTAGGACATATCCAGTAAAATGGCTATCACTATTGATTGTTTTAAGTAACGGATTTATTGCTAGAACATATAGGGCTGCGCTTAAAGGACATCCTTGTTTCACTCCACATTCGACACGGAAGGGTTCGGTCAGTCGTCCGTTTACTTTAATCTGGACAAGGGATTTTTTATATAAAACTTTAATCATAGAGATGAAGGTTTCAGGCATATTATACGCTTTCATTACTTCCCACAAATAAGAGTGGGAGATGTAATCAAAGGCTTTCCTTTGGTCGAGACTTAAAATAAAAAATTCTGTATCTTTTCTACTGTAAATTATTTCACGCAGAGTACATAAGTTATCCCACATCAGACGACCTCTTATTGCACATGTTTGCTCTTTTTCTATAATTTTATCTAATACCTCTTCAAACCTATTCATAATTATTTTAGCAAATATTTTGTAATCAACATTCATTATTGTCAATTGTCTATAATTATTTATATTATCTCTTTCCCCTTTCTTATATAGCAAACACATTAATCCATTATAAAAGGAGTCACCCAAAGTTCCCTCATGCATGCCTTCATTAACCCTTTACAGCCAATCGGAGCGGGCACGGGTTTCAGAAAGAGCAGTGATGGAAAATTTGAACTGTGTTTCTAACTGATACACACCTCTGTTCAGAGCAGATAACAAAGAACAGGCAAGCGGCTGAACCTCAACCACAGAGTAAAGACAGAAGGAAAATCATTCAGTGGTTGAAAGAAAGTGTGTGTGTGTGTGTGTGTGTGTGTGTGTGTGTGTGTGTGTACAAAGAGATTTATTTCAAGGAAATCCAGTATGTAAGAATTTAGTCCTTGGCTAGTTTCGTGTTAGCGTGCTCTTCATGCAGATGTTTGCACAGAGTTAAAGTCTCGATGGCGATTTCTTTTTTTCTGTGCTGATTCTGTGCTCAATTTGAAGCAGAACAACTTTCCCATCACACTCTCAGCCTCTCGTGGTACAAAAACAAAAGTAACATCTCCACTCATCAACAGTTGTCGACCTCACCACCATTTTCCTCCTCCCTGCACACAAATTGACAGCTGATTGTAGCAGGAAGAAAAACACACATCTGATATATTTTTAATTCATTCATTGTGCAGATAATTGAAGTGCCTTTGTAATGAAATGAGCGGCAATAAAATTATTATTGATGACTTTAGTACAGTAGTGTGTCATATTATTAAATTACTCTAATGTAAAACCATTATTTTGGGAGCCATTACACCCAAGAGGAGATCAGGAGGTGTCCTGGTAAGTCGGTGCTGTAGGCGATATAAATTGTTGTAATACCAAAACTGACCACTAGTACATACAATGACACTGTTTGGACTTATGATGACAGAAGTGACCTGAGCACAGATTTTTGCAATGCTTTCAAGCACTTTTCAACTATTTTGTTCTCTAATGTATGCCTTTCTCCTATTCGTGTACATATTTATGTATATATTCTTCCTGATTTTATAATTTTATTTATTCTTTATGTTTAATATGTTATTTTATTCCACACTTGCTGTGGAACACCTAGAATTTTGTTGTACATGTACAATGATAATAAAGGTCTTTTCTATTTGGGTTATTCAGTCATTCAGTTATTATTGCTGGAGAGCAGACCTACCCGGTCTCTCTCATTTGTAAATGTGCAGTACTGCGCCAGCTGCAGTGGATTTTTTTTTTGTCTTTCAGGAGCCCATTTATGTTTTCATCAGTACTGAGGCTTTGCTGATAGTTTTGATTTAGCTTAGCAACTTTGATGAAGATGAACTAGGTTGTGTCTATGTGTCTTTTAGCAATTCTCTGGTTCAGTGCGTCATTTTCAAACATTTTTCTCCTTTATTTCTGATCTCTCTTCCCAGATGAGAAGGTGCTGAGCTAGGTGCAACCCAGTACCAGTAAGGTGTTCCTAACCCTCTGTAGAACCTGGGACCATTTCGTGGCCTTTGCGTTTTTTAATTCCACGCCATTTCCACTGTGTTTAATGGAGTATAGCCAAATTTTCAAACATGTATTTTTTTCCCATTTTATTTTAAAATTTCAGTCTGAGTTTTTTAAATGAGCTTAAATGGCTGAATAAAAGGCATACATCCACTATCGAACCTCGTGGCCGATTTGTGCCCCATTGAAACCCATTATAAATGCTATTTTTCACGCCAGAAAAATTACGGTCAAAGGTATCGTCAGGTTTCCAGCTTAGGTTTCGTTTTGGACTACAGGCCTTAGAGTTGTAATTTTTTTATTTGTCCACCGGGTGGCGCCCTTGCTTCACATTTGACCTCTGCTGGAAAACAGCGGGCTGCTTGGACAGACCTGCCGGAAATGAAGCCTCATTTCCGGCGTGCAGCAGCGGCTTCGCCCGCTGATCAGGCGGACCATTTTTTGGTCCCTAGGACCATGAGAGGGTGCATTTTTTTTTTAGTCAACAGGAAATGACGTATTTGTTGTCACGTGGTATCGGACGTGTGGGCTGGAAAAAGCAGTCCCCGGTGATCGTGCCCCGGTGATCGTCGCGACTTACCCCGGCAACATGCACTTATTTCGGCCTAGAGGAGGAGCATTTGCCGCCTGGAGACCATTTTCTGGTCCTGAAAAAAAAAATAAAAGGCGATCGAAATGAATCTTGGTGCCAATCTTTAGTCCATCTAAAGGCCTAATTATAATAACAATCAAATATTACTTCAAATGTTTTTTTGGGAAAATATTTAGTTTTTTAGTTTTTTTTTTTTTTAGTTTTTTTGTAATTTAAAGGGTTAAAACAACGAAAATATAATTAAAACTTTATATGAATATTTCAGGGAGAAGTAGTTTTAAAAGACTGACCAATTTAAAGTGAAAAAAAAATTAATATTTAATATTTTTATTGCACTTTTTGGGCGTGGTCGATAGTGTGCATTTTATGAAATGCGCTCCTGGAAAAAAAATAAAAGGCGATCGAAATGACTCTTGGTGCCAATCTTTAGTCCATCTAAAGGCCTAATTATAATAACAAACAAATATTACTTCAAATGTTTTTTTTGGAAAATATTTAGTTTTTTTGTTTTTTGGGGCTAAAAAAACAGGGCGCTCATGTAATAAAACTGGGATTTAAAGGGTTAAAACAACGAAAATATAATTAAAACTTGACATGGATATTTTAAGCAGAAGTAGTTTTAAAAGATTGACTAATTTAAAGTAGAAAAAAATATTGATATATAACATTTTTAGAGCACTTTTGGGGCGGGACCATTTTTTGGTCCCGAGGTTCACGAAAGGATGGGATTTTGAGGTCCTACCAAGGGTGGCTGATTGATATTTGCATGGTGTATAAAGGCATCAGTCACAGAAAGATAAAAGCCAGTAGATGGCTTTACTGTCAGGAAAAAAGAGAAAAAGCAGACATGTTTCTATCCTGCGCACATGTGTCAGACTTGATGGTTCCACATTCGGAGGTTTCTCCTGCTAAATCAGCTCTCTGGTTTTGTTAAAGCATTTAGAAAAAAAATGTTGAGAATGCATATGTGAATGTCCATCTTGTTTATCAGAGCAGCCTCGCAGGGTTTAAATCTGACCACCAGACTCTCTCAGAGCTCAAGTAGTTTCATTTTATAGAGCCTTTGTTCCAACAGACTCTTTTCTGTGTGTTTAACAAAGGAAACCTGCAGCAAATCTTGTGTTAATCCATGTGAGAGGGATATTTGTTATTAAAACATTTAAAACTGTGCACATGGATCTGTGCATGTGAATGGAACAGTACAGTTTAAACAAAGAGTTACACCACAGCAATATTGTCCCTCACCATGTCATCGCCCCAGATGTTTTGCTTGTGTGCAGGCAGATGAGTAATATTGTCAGCATTGCTTTATGTGTGGGAGCAGTGAGCATTTCCGTGCAGTTGCAAAGCAACTAGACTGACAAAATCCGATAAAGGGAACCCGTTAAACTAAGGGGGGTTGCTCCCACGGGACATGGGGCAAGCAACAGCATAGAAAAGTCCCAGTACTGTGCCAACATCTGCTTACCTGGATCTTTTACTTGTTTCTCCTCTTCTTTTCTCTTTTTTTCTAAACCGAGGACCGGATGGCTTTGAACTTTTCTTGTCCATCTTCCATTGGTTTTAATTTTGCACTCCAGTATGAACACAAATCCCACAACCCAAGGATCACCACAACATGATCTAACACACCTACACCTTAGTTCACAGATTCACTTTGTCTAGGGTGCATTTCTGGGATTTCACACAACCCAGGATTCAAATCATGAATACATAATGGGCTTGGATTTACAACATTATAAATGAAATGTGCTCTATTTGGAAGCAGCCGGCCCCCCTCCCCTTTCGACGGGTTGTGTGTGCGACTTTAAATCATCAGACTGTAAATTATAAATTTTAAATTGTTATTGATCCTTTACCCAGAGTCCTAAAGTGTAGATTTATTTTCTTACTCTTCTTATATATATCTGACTCCATTGCACTGTTCAAATCACGATTAAAAACCCACTTATTCAATCTTGCCTTTCCCTCTAGTTAATATTTCTTTTATGATTTTATATCATGCACTTCTATGCTCATTTAAATTCTTGTTTGCTCTGTACCTGTTGCTTTCCTATGTATTAGTGACAGTTATCTGTTTGCATATTTAGTACTTGCTTTGGTCCTATTTCTATTATCCTCCTCCTATACTCTATTTTACTTGTTAAGCACCTTGGCATACCCTTGGTTTTTAAGTGTGCTTTATAAATAAAGTTTATTATTATTATTATATATTGTTTGTTTACTTGCACTGCTGTAACTGGAGCCTCGTCGTCTCATCTCTCTATACACTGGACTGTATGTAGCGGAGATGACAATAAAGTTTACTTTGACTTCAGCAGCGAGCAGGCGCACCGAGGGCTCTCGCGCTCACTTTATAGAATTTCGAAAAAACATCGGTGCAAATTATAAGTCTGTATTATAATGTCTGGTGTTTTCGTGTTTGTTGTTTGTTTTTATTTTGTTTTATTCTGAGAGTTGGTTATTAGATGCTGCTCCAGCCGGTCAGAGAATCCCCCGCCGCCCCGCCCTCTCCTGTCTGCGCCGCAAGCAGCAGGCGCACCTCGCAAACGAAGGGCACCCTTACTCCCAGCAAATGGGCGACAGGAAACCGATCGATGCCTATGCCATTCCCAATATGCGCTGGCTGATGTCGGGGCAGCATGAGTACGAGCATTTTTTTTTTTTTTTTTTTTTTTTTTGGCCGATGCCTGTGATGCCGCCCCGGGCAACCGGGGCTCGTCGGGGGAGCTACTTAACAGAGCGGTGGAGCTTCCTCCGGCGCAGGATCGTTGAGTTAGACTCCATGTCAGTGGTTAAAGTGCTGTTCAGTGTATGCCTGGTGGAGTTGGTGCCATAACGGCTGTGTCTGTTGTTTTTCCTCAGGAGGACAGCGGAACACAGGACTGCAAGACACAGGGTGTGCGAAGGCACAGGGGCAGAGAGCACGAAATACCAGCACTTAGGAGAAGTGCTGGTCTGCCAGCCAGGCCGTGACATTTTTCCAAGCTGACTTCCAACTAGCACCAAAGGATATAATATTATAATGCAATGAAAGTGCTGACTTAATGCTAATTTAAAAAAAAAGACATTATTTTATTTTTTGCAAGCAGCATACATCACGTGTACAAAGTTCATCAACTAGAACCTTTTTGCTTTCAAATGAAGTTTCTTACATCATAATAATAATCTAATCATAATTTTAACCCAAATTGCAGCTGAACAAGTGGATTCAAGAGGCATTGAACTAAATTTAACCCAGAAAGCAATATTCTTGCATGTCTAATATGTGTTATTATTAGAACATTTCTATTTCCAACACAAAAATATACAGGTAAATTTTATGTAAAGTGAACCTAGAGATTCTCCTAACCCCAAACACATCATCTTAGTGGGTATGAAGTCATTAATCTCTAAGACCAGGCAGTCTGACAGGCTGACACCATAGTAGCCGTCCATTCCACTATCCTTCAACTTGGCTACAGCTAACCAGGAGCAATAACAATAGACTCTTCATGATGATGTCTCTGCTGGTTTGAATTTGTCCAGAGCTGATGCTGAATTTCCTACTTTTTTACTGACTATGTTCAGATAAGAGGACCAGAACAGAGTTATATAAAAAACACTAACACACAATGATGGGTTCATTGTTACCAAACCCAGACAGGTAAACAAAGCAGATTGATTGGATGGACTCTAAAGTTTTGCAAAGTTTAGTTTTTTGCAAAGCATTCAAAGCTTTATTATTTACTTTACATCAGAAGACTATAGTTTACCAAATTACGAAACTAACACAGGACAATAAGCCAATTGAGAAAATATTTATTGAGGTTATAGATCAGTTTAGCAGTACTATGGTTTTTTCAAATTGGTATTTATTTATTTTATTTTATTTTTTGCACTCAGGCAACCCGTGACCTGTTAACCTTCAGAAAGCATGCAGGTTTGAAGTGTTTAGCATGAATTTATTTTTTAGACCTGTAGGCTGTCCATCTATATTTTTACTGTGCAACTGATATCCTTTTAAGAGACCACTGATACCCCCCCCACCTCTCTTCTTTTATGTGCTTGCTGCTCTGTGTGTGGGTGTTGAGACCTAATTGGTGTTTAGACCCCAATGATTACAGTTAACATTTTAGTCAGCATGTGTCATAATAAGACAAGACTCATTTTCTTACAGTAAAGTGAATGAAAACCAGACTCATAAATGTCCATTTATTGCTTAATTTATATTCTTCAGCTAACCAATAAATGAATCTGCAACTCACCACTAATGCCGAACGTGCTTGAATGTAAGATTTTCTGAATAGTACATTCTTCTTATTTTAATTTAATTGTTGTTATTGTTCTTGTGACTGCAATTAAACGTAATCTGGGCAAAGCTGTAAATTTAAAAAAAAGAAAAAAAGAGCACAAACCAGAAGTGGTTTTAAGACTAGAGGGCCAATAGAATATTGACACAAAATTTCGATCCCCAATGTAGCACATAATGTTTTAAGAGTCATTCGATGATTTGTGAATAATATGTAGTTGCCTCACCGTTAAATGGTAAAAGCAAACCCGCACCTTTTAACTCTAGGCAAGCAGAAAATGTTATGTTTCATTGAATTAAGCTGTTAATTTGAAAGATCCCAATGTCAGTTGATCCATCATTGTTGGTGTTTTGGGCCATGGTGTTATAGTTTGACTCCCATAGGCTGACTCCATAGTAGCCATCTATCCCATTAGCCCTGAGCATGCAGGCCCATTCACAGCGCTCGAAGATTTTGGCATTGGCCGCAGCCAGGAAGAGCAAAACCAACAGGCTCCTCATGATGGTATTTTTGTTTGTCCAAATATGTCTAAAGCTACTGCTGCTTTCCCCTGTTATTGGCAAAAATGCTCAGCTGAAAATGATGTGGCTGCCCAGGCTTGCTTTTGCATCAAAGTGGAAAAGAAAAAAAAAAAATAGAGCTGTACAAACAAAGCATATCGATCCAGCAGAAAAAGATCCCCAAAGTTTGTAAAAGTTCTAGATTAGAGGACCCAAATACGCACAAGGGAAGGGTTGGGTAAGAATAGAAATACAAGCAATGGTGGATTTAGAGTTTTAAAAAAAATACAGCTGAACAAACAAAACACGTTGTTTGGGCTGAAATAGATCCCAGAGTTCTGGAAAGTTTCTTGTCTGTTTTTACTTAAGAAAAGGTCTAATCAAGGACACAAAGCATTCCATATTTACTGATTTATTTAGAACACATGAGACCACATTTTCTTAATTTTTTAAATGAGGAATGAAAAACATTGAAAGATTAGAGATTTTAACTGATTTTTAATCATTTGGGTCACCCAATATGTTTTCTTTTAAAAGTAGAAACAGAGGAGGATGGAGACAATTTACTATGTCGATGACACCCTTCTGTTTATGTGTTGATTAAAGACGACATCCGGACAAATAGGGCCTGAGATCCTGGCCCTGACAGCGAGTGCGCCAGGCAACCCTAAAACCAGATTCAAAGGTCAGTCCAATGAACACAGAACTATCAGTGCATCCCAATCACATAATGATCTGTTCTTACCAGGCTGTGATGCCTTGTTCCCTAACGATACGTTTGGCACAATTGATCGCAGAGGTGACATCATCTGTCAAAAGCACTGTGGCCGAAGGGGGAAAGAAAAAAGTTAACACTGTGGAATAATAAGGACAACATCTGGGAAAAGTGAGTGAAAGTGCTTTTATCAAAAACACTTATCCATACACAAAATCAATATTGCAGGTTGAGAAAAGAAAGTAAATAAATCAGTTTTAGAATAAATCAGTATAAATGTATTAAGCCACTGAAGATGATTTACTGCTGAAGACTTAACCTCAGATCATCACTGACCATCGCAGTCAATGTTGCATCCATTTGCTGAACGAATGCGGCGGTCATTGCACCACCAGCGGCTATTTATCTGAAAGATGCCGAAGTCAGTGGATCCATCAGTGTTACGATTTGTTGCCTTTGTGTTATAGTTTGACTCATGTTTGGTCAGGCAAACCCCTGCAGACAGAACAGAAGAGATGGAAATGCAGATTGCCTGAAAGATAAAGGACAAGAGTCCTTTGCACATCCTCAACTAACTACTTCTCACATGCTGACACTTTGTTGGAGTCCCTTCTCGTCATATTTTAACCCTCTGATTTCTTAGGGTCATCTGTGATTAACCCTAATCACAGACAATCAGAGTATGTAATTTTTTATTTTAATCATATTGCTAATTGACATGCATCAAAAATGATTCATTGGTTCAGATCACATAGATGTCAAAAGCAAGAACAAAACACCTTCACCCCAACTCACTGACTCGCTTACTCTGGAATCTTTTGCACACCATGCAAGTGAGCTGTAACACAGACTGCAAGTTTACAGAGTGGAATATTTTGTAATAAAGAAACCTTCCTCTGTCTTGGCTCTACCTGAGCTGTGAGATACGTCTATAACGCCGACGTTAACTCTAAAAAGCAGTGGGATAAAAAGTTGCATCATGATGGTTAGTGGAGGAAAGATTTGTAAGAAGTATTTAAGAATTGATGAAGCTGATCAGAAAGATGACTTTATGCTCTCTGTTTCTATCTCACATTCAATCACTTTTGCTCATGAAACCATGTACAACCTTTTGCTCTGATCATTTAATAAATAAACAAACTTGGATTGCAAAACAGAGACATTTCTCTTCAGGGTCTTACCAAAAACTCAGAAATTGTTACTGTTATATTTTCTTTCAACCTGACTTCATGACAATCAGCACCATACATGACATTAATTGATAGTTCATTGAACTCTTACTGATGCCAGAGAACCACTCAGGGAAAAAGCTACGGTAGCTTTGTTCTGATATATAATCTCCAGTTACTTGTGCCAAATATCCATATAAATGGGTAGAGATGAACCTACTCCTGACTCTTATCCCAGTCACTTCAATGGTGAACTGCTTATTTTGGTGACCATCCAGGGTTGATCACCTTAGATTGTTTAAGTAAAAGGCTGTACTCACAGTTAGCCAGGCTGACACCACCATAGCCATCCATCCCGTTTGCCTTCAGCTTACGGGCCCAGTCACAGCGCTCAAAGACTTTAGCACTGGCCACAGTTATCAAAAGCAAGAAAACAAACACACTCCTCATGATGATGTCTGTGCTGTTTCACAGTTGCTGCTGAATCTCCTTATTGCTGAAATAGCTCAGCTGAAAAAGCTGTGACTGTCTGGGTTCAGATCAGAGGATCCAAATGTGCAATAAATGATGGGTTACGTGAAAAAGCTGGGTTCATGATTACACAATCCAGAGAGACAAATAAAACACACTGAACGGGATGAAATGTATTCCAAAGTTCAGGAAAGTTAACAAACAATAAATAAAACCCAATGATGGCACTGAGCCCAAAGAAACACTAAATGGAAAAGTCCAAATTACTCATATTTGAGATGCTGCTCCACGGGGCGCACTACTGGCAGCTCATTGTGACAGCAAGAATAGGAAAGGGGTTTGTAAGGTGTAGCAGAATTCTAACAATAATGGCCAGGTATTACATGCTTTTCATTAGAAAAATGATGCCATGGGCCACTTTAAAATCAACATGTGATGTTATAAAATTGTCAGTCTGTGACTCCGTGTTTATGTTTAGTTTATTAGTATTCTGTGGTTTTGGTTACCTTGGGTGTTTGTACTCTTCTGTTCATGGTTCATGTTCCCATGTTCTGAGTCCCCCAGTCTGTGTTAAGTTGGTGTGTTATGTCATTACGTGTATGTGTTTCCTCTTTTACTTTGAAGGTCCGTGTCTGTTCTCAGTGTGTTCAATTTACTTTTCCCCTGTCTCGTCAGGTCAGATTACTCCCAGCTGTGCCCTCCTTTTGTGTCTCATCCCCTCGTTATCCTTCTGTGTATTTTAACCTCGTGTCAGCCTCTGTTAGTTGCTGGTTCGTCTGCGTTATTCCCCGCCGTCATTCTGTGTTTATTCCTCCGGCTTCCTGGTCATTCTCACTGCAAGGTACCCTCGTTCGTGTTCTGGCTTTGTGTTTAGTTTTAGTTTTCCCAGTTTAGAGTTTTTACTGTTCTGTTTCTCACCACCCTTTTTTGTTGTACTTCACCTGTTGTTAATAAAGCTCACCCTCCAATTAAGCAGTCTGCATCTTGGGTCCGTTATTAATCCACACGGCCTGCCTCGGCACCCCGTGACAAAAATAAAAAAAATGATAAAAACAGGCTCACAGAAAAGGTGACTCATGGAATAAGAGGCCAACAGGGTTTGTGCTTGAGCACCACCTGGGGTCTGTCTGTGCATGTGCCAGCCCACTTTGCTCCTTGAGGTGATGGTCAACTTGTAATGCTGGCACACTTTGCAAGCAAAATCAAAAAAAGTTGTTAGACTCCAACTGCAACAAAACTACATCCTTGGGGGAAAAAAAAGATGAATCTAGGACTATTGAGGATAGATAGGTGCATAGTTTATACTTTATGTATTTGGTTTTGGGGTTTAGTGTAAATTTCTAGTAGTAAAGTATAAGCATGGTAAAGATGACCACTCACAGTTGGTATTCTCATTAAAAATGAAAATCAGTGTTTGATTAGTAATCAGTTTTAGATTGCGTTAGCTTTGTTCCTATTTTTGTTAATGTGTGTTATGCCACAAAATGAGCTATATCACTTATGTTTTGGTCTTACATGGTATGACCATGTATCAACTGTTTTATATTGTTTCTATAATTTCTAATATGTAATTAGATTGGCATACATTAATGTATTTTAGTTTTTTTACTTATGTTTCAGCACAACTTCATGCCCAGCTAATTTAAGGAACTTGGAAAGAAAAGCGTCTGAACTTCTTTAAGTTTCTTGGAGACATTTCACCTCTCATCCGAGAAAGTCCCAGATTGAAGCCCTATCAGAGTGTCCCCAAACTTTGGTAAAGGCAGAGGATGACTGCAATCTTTACCTAAACCATATTAGGAAACAGATCCAGGTCAATGCCTCAGCCTCTGTATCACCTCTCTTTTGAGAGATTTACCATGTTTGCTACATTGTTGAGCTTTATGTCACTCATTTTACAGCATCCAGTTTGGGTTAGTTGAGATCTAGGACAGATGATATACGAATCATTTTGGGATGTTTTAAGGGTGAAATGTGCTGCAGGATCATTGAAACATTAATATTGTTTTCCCAGTTATAGCAAGTTCAAATTTATCTAAAAAAACAAACAAAACTGTTGATCAAAGTTCAGTTACCTAACACACGCAGAGACTGGGACAAAACATGTTTCAACATATTTGCTCAAATTGACCCGCACTTAAAATAAACAGCACACTGAATATGATAAACACAAAGTGGCTGCACTCAAATCTGCTGCACTTTCTGCTTAATGTGAATCCATTCTATCTGTGATAAGTATGGTTTATGTTAAAGCAACGGCTGGTCATAAAATCTCAACAGGCCTTTGAAGGCTGATGGGTAAAAAGAGGATGTTTCATGCCTTATATGACATTCCTCTTCCTGCATACAAAGATTCCTATGAGTGCCACATACTCTACTCTACTTTGCTAGACCCTCCCCTGCACAGTTCCCGCTGGTTTCCTCTTTGTGGAGCAAAGTGGGCGATAAACAAATGAGAGAAAATCCGATCAGCTGATCACTGATCAGTTTCATGATTTAATTAGCAGGGGGTGGGGAGAGGGGGGCATGAGAAGAAGAAGCACCTGCGATGTCAGGAAGTCAGTGACAGGTAAACCCACAGGAAGTTTTTCTGCCCTATCGGCTACAGGATGATGCGAACTGTTTCTACGAATATGTAACACGATCAACGATCGGAAGATAACAAGTTCCGTTAAACAAAATCAGTAACTGTGATTTAGGTTCAATACGAAAAGTTTGAGGAAAAATCTCAACGACGTGCTGTCACTGAAGGCATCACACAGTATTGACATGTTGTCATTTAAGTGTATTTGTTGGGGAGTAACGGAATACATGTACCGCCGTTACGTATTTAGAATACAAAATATGAGTAACTGTATTCCGTTACAGTTACCGTTTAAAAAGGTGGTATTCAGAATACAGTTACTTTGTTGAAATAAATGGATTACACTGCAGTACTTTCCTGTTTCATTTTGTCGCGGGTCAGGACTGTTTGGGTTTTGTTTGACAGCTACGTTCTGTTGTTCCAGGCGGCAGCGTTACGGTTGCCATGGTTACAGGGCGACGCTCTCTCTCTCTCTGCGACTGTGTGTTTCCTGGGTGAGAGAGCACCTTTTCGTTGTTGTTGTTGTGCTAAGCTAACAGGCAGAATGCTACAAGCATAGCTCTAAAGAATGTAGCATCATGGGCAGTGTAGTCCGTGTTGCAGGGAGAATGGACTGCCATACACGTTATGTGTCTGTGAGCGCGAGGAGGGAGAAAAAGGGGAGTGGAAAGGTACGAGTTGTCATCGAGGAAAAACGGGAGCTGGAAGCATGTAAATATAATAATAACCACTGCAGCCAAGAAGAGTGCCTGACGAGCCCAGTTGTAAGTAAGCTATTAAGACTCGACTGTACACCGTGTTCGTGTTTTCCTCCGAAAACAATAAGTTCCGTTGGAGCAGTCTTTCAAAGCCTCTCTCTGTCTCTCGCAAGAAAAGTTGACCCACACAACAAAGTAGAGCTATTTTTCGGCTATGAGCCGAAATTAGCCGTATTAGTCAGAGGTCCCTTTACTACAGTTCGGAGTCGCGGACCTTCAGTAATAGTAATAAATCACACAGCAATAGTATATTCACGTTGTTGTAAAAAGCATGATAATATATTAAGTAATCCAAAGTATTCAGAATACGTTACTGTCATTGAGTAACGTAACGGAATATGTTACAGAATACATTTTGGGGCATGTATTCTGTATTCTGTAATGGAATACATTTTAAAAGTAACCTTCCCAACACTTTTTATTATTGCCTGTGGCTTCCTGACTGACTTCAGCCACTCACAATGTTTGTTTTAACATTCAGTGAAGGCCTCACAGAGGTACCCATGTTCCCCTTTATGTCAGCTAATTTTGATGCTTTATAGTAAGTGTTGTTCACTTTGACCATTTGAAAGCTTTTTCTCTCTTCTTTGTTGCATTTAAATAGAGAACCCATTGCTTTCCCCAAAAACCATCCTGTCACAGGGGAAGAGGAGGAGGTTTTGACCTAAGTGACTGAACTGGTCAAATTGTCGATCTGACATCGAGAGGAGAATGAAGAACATCTCTCTTCTGTGGCTCCTCTGTAAGTACACTGTAATGATTATCTATGAAAACCTGTTGTTTCTTTATCACAAAACTTCCTGGTTGGTGTGGAATCACGGTTTTTTTCAAGGAGACCACAAAGAACAAAGAGGGTCAACAGGAGTAAGTGTAGAAAATCGGTGCAGATTATAGGTAAATGAGCTCATAGACATCTATGATATGAAAAGCTGCTACATTAAAAGTTAGAATCTTACTTAAGTATTAATAAAAATGTTTTATCATCTATAATGTAAATGTCATGCATTCTTCTCACTCATATCAACAATATTATTGAATTATAATTATTTATTTATGTGTGTATCATTATAATGTTGCTTGATGTTTGGAATAACCTATATGCTGCTGAGTAACTTTATTTACAATAAAATAAGATCATAAAGTAAGTAGTAAGTAAGCTTTACAATAAATTGCAAGGGGCACACATTGTCTAATCTAAACTACAATGGAGCCGAAGAAGAAAACTGAAAAACAAAGAAATATCTGATTGTATTATAAAGTGAGGACAATTTCAGTTAAGTGCTGTAAATGTACTGTCAGTATCACTGGTGATATTACAAGATTACCAGCACTCTAGCCCAGCACACATGTCTCTGTGTAGGACATGAGAAAAAAAAAGTTTCCTCCTCTCTCTGCTCATCAGTGCGTAACTCAACCAAATCCATGACATCTGTGTTCTCCACAGTCTGGTGGTTTTCTGTTTTCTCTGCTACATCTCACAGATGTAACATTTTCTACAGCTACTTTTAGTACCACTGATATTCATTTAGACTCTTTTTCTCCAATCGATCTTTCTGAGTTAACTTCAATAATTACTTGCTCCAGTTTCACATACTGCGCTGCAGTGGTTTGTATCACATCTATCTAATAGACTCCAATTTGTACATGTAAATGGAGAGACCTCTTCACACACTAAGGTCAATTATGGAGTTCCACAGGGTTCAGTGCTAGGACCAATTCTATTTACATTCTATGGAACATACATTCCCTTAAGCCAGGTGTGGGCAATTCCAGGCCCCGAGGGCCAGTGTCCTGTAAGTTTTAGATCTCACCTTGGGTCAACACACCTGAATCACATGATTAGTTCGTTACCAGGCCTCTGGAGAACTTCAGGACATGTTGAGGAGCTAATTAACCATTTAAATCAGCTGTGTTTGATCAAGGACATATCTAAAACCTGCAGGACACCGGCCCTAGGGGCCTGGAATTGCCCACCCCTGCCTTAGACCGTATCATTAGAAGACATAGCATAAATTTTCACTGCTATGAAGATGACACACAACTCTATCTGTCCATGAAGCCAGATAACACACACCATTAGTTAAACTGCAGGAATGTCTTAAAGACATAAAGACCTGGATGGCCGCTAACTTTCTGCTTCTTAATTCAGATAAAACTGAGGTTATTGTACTCGGCCCTGAAAATCTTAGAAATATGGTATCTAACCAGATTCTTACTCTGGATGGCATTACCTTGGCCTCCAGTAACGCTGTGAGGAACCTTGGAGTCATTTTTGACCAGGATATGTCCTTCAACGCACATATTAAACAAATATGTAAGACTGCTTTCTTCCATTTGCACAACATCTCTAAAGTTAGAAATATCCTGTCTCAGAGTGACGCTGAAAAACTAGTTCATGTATTTATTACTTCCAGGCTGGACTACTGTAATTCATTATTATCAGGATGTCCTAAAAACTCCCTGAAAAGCCTTCAGCTAATCCAAAATGCTGCAGCAAGAGTCCTGACAGGGACTAGAAAGAGAGCATATTTCTCCTGTTTTGGCTTCCCTTCATTGGCTTCCTGTTAAATCCAGAATTGAATTCAAAATCCTGCTCCTCACATACAAGGTCTTAAATAATCAGGCCCCATCTTATCTTAATGACCTTGTAGTACCATATCACCCTATTAGAGCACTTCGCTCTCGCTCTGCAGGCCTACTTGTTGTTCCTAGAGTATTTAAAAGTAGAATGGGAGGGAGAGCCTTCAGTTTTCAGGCCCCTCTTCTGTGGAACCAGCTTCCAGTTTGGATTCGGGAGACAGACACGATCTCTACTTTTAAGATTAGGCTTAAAACTTTCCTTTTTGCTAAAGCATATAGTTAGGGCTGGACCAGGTGACCCTGAATCCTCCCTTAGTTATGCTGCAATAGACGTAGGCTGCCGGGGATTGCCTTGATGCATTGAGTTTTTCCTTTCCAGTCACCTTTCTCACTCACTATGTGTTAACAGACCTCTCTGCATTGAATCATATCTGTTATTAACCTCTGTCTCTCTTCCACAGCATGTCTTTATCCTGTTTTCCTTCTCTCACCCCAACCGGTCGCAGCAGATGGGTTTCAAACATCAGAATAAAATTCTTCTGAGTTGATCCACAACCAGCTTTGTTCTTTTATCAGTATTACTCTGTATAAGCTGTGTTTGATAGAAATGTAATGATACAGGTCACAAATGACAGCATGTGTATCAGGTGAAAAACCACACTTACCGTTCTCTTACATCCCCGGTGTGTTCTTAAAGAAAATCACTTTAAGCTTTTAATTTCTTTTTCAGGTTTCCATTGTTTCTAATATAACATATAATTTGCTTTTCTTTTCTAATGTATTTATGAGAATATTTAAGTTAATGATTCAGTACAATGTTTCAATTTGACCTCATGGTGGCAGTGTTGTCACACTGGTAAGGTTACGACTGGAACAGACGAATCTAATAGTGAGCATTGAAGTAAATTTAGAGATTACAGTCTTCAAACCAGAAGTAGTTATCTCTGTTTTCATATGTCATGATCCTTAAAAATATAACCAATCATGAGAATAATGACAAAAAATAATGTAAGAATATAAATAAATGTATAAATAAAATATATACATAAATAAAAATCAATAAATAAAATATAGATGACAGACTGTTAATAATAAGAGCCTCCACAACAGTTATATTCAAAGGCAAAGGAAGGAAATAATTATTATTTATGTTTTTATTATTAACATTGTTGGCAGAACACTTTTCAAACCAAGAAGATCCTGTGTTTGAATCCACCACCTTTCAGTGCCTGCATGTTCCTGTGGGTACTTCAGATTCCTCCACCACAATCTGTCCAACACATCCAACTTATTCCATCTAAAGTGTTTGTTTGATGACCACAGTTTCTTTTTTAAATTTATGTTGACTCACTGCCAGCACAGAGAAAGGAAGTGAAAATTTAGTGGTTCCTCTTGGTTCCACCTCCTCTTTCTTTGGCTGTTCCATCACATGTTGTACTATCTTTAAATATCTTTTTGTTTTTGTCTGTTATTGAAATATAACTGTCAAACATTCACATTAGGCTGTTTGGTATATAGAACACTTTAACAAGGTGACCTCAGACACTTTTTGAAGAAATCTTTGTGTGGATTTTTTTCCATCCTGATGATCAGAAGAGTGTTTGAAGGTGTCAGAGATTCTTCAGAACAACAGTAAGTGTTTAAAATTAACGCCTTTCAGTCTTTTAGGTAATCTGACAGGTTGACTGAAGTCTGTGAGCTTCAGTCGATTAACACAAACATAAAAAAAAAAAATCACCTCAACCAAGTGGAATTGTACTCAGTTACTCGCCTCTACTCTGATTACAGTCATGTCTGTTTCTGCTATTCTTTGTCTCTCACTGTAAATATGTTTGTTTTGTTCTGTGGAGATCATTCAAGAACTGAACCTGTCCTGCTCTTTAATGATGACGCACTTTCTGATCTTCCTGCTGTCCAGCCTCGTCACTCTGATGTGACTTCATTCAGAGACTTTGAGAAGTGTTGAGTTTGGACGAGTGTCTGAAAGACAAAGTTTTATTTAATCCTTAAATTTAATTTCATGTAGTCAGATTTTAAAGTCAGGTTCTATTATTCTGTCACAGGAGATACCAAAGGTTCAGATTTTATGAAAATCAACGTGTCGGATGAAAATCAACGTGTGGGATGAAAATCAACGTGTCGGATCAGCAGACCTGGACAACATGGAAATGTCTGCTGTAACTGCATTGGCTTTGCTGTTTGTCGGTGTCTTCATGTTTGTCTCTGCAGGTGAGATTTATAAGGATGTTTTTATTAAGAGAAATAAACAACCAACCAGTGACCCCTGGGGAGTGGGATGGAGGGAAAAGGTGTGAGTCACTGAAAACGAGGGAAACAGGTGTTTTTTCAACCCTGCTAAATTGTCTCCAAAAGAAAACTCACTATGGTGGCTATTAAACCCTGGAGCTGGACCATAAACAGTCACTATGAGACCTCAATAAAAGACTCAACAACGATTGTTTCTAAAATATGTGGCCCATTGCACATGGTCAGTATTGCCCACATGCAAAAGACCCAAAACATTTTCGGACTTAAATTCATGAGACTATAATCAGTGTATTGATTGATATTGTTTATGTCTGGAGGTGTTCTGTCAGCAGTCAGAGGTGCAACGGGATCGTTTTCACCAGAAGACCAGCTGTGGCGTCACCTGGCATTTAAAAACCGTGTTGTTATGTTATGTTATGTTATGTTATGTTATGTTATGTTATGTTATGTTGCTGGCCACTTTATTAGAAACACCTGTTGAAAACGTTGAACTCTCCTTTTTCTTCAAGTGTAAAACACACATTTCAGTGCAGGTAAAACATCTTCATGTTCTCAGTTCTCAGTCCCAAATAAAATAAAATAACATTTTCAAGGATAAAAGACAAGCAGGAAAACACCAGCTTATTGCAGTCACACCTTTTGGTTATTTATCAAAAGAATTCACAAAATCAATTAGTCGTGTTAAGCTCAATTTTCAGCACCAAGGACATAGAGCAGCACCCTGAGTTTCAGCACCATTAAGTCCACAGACTGGGGAGCTGACTCAGAGGTTTCTCACACAGGAAACAGCAAACACTCACAAGCTTTAAAACAAAGTTAAAACCCTCTAAGATTTCTTCATAAATTGAACTCAGTTATTATTAACGATGATGTTCCACTCTCCTGCTGCTCAACCTGTTGTACCTAAGGGCTAAAACAGACAAACAAGAAGAGAAGAGGTATGGACAAGCCTGCACAGACTCTGGTAAATCGCAAGACTTGGGGTGTGTTTTTCTGGGGGTGGACATAGTAAGCAATGATCCAAACATCTTGATCTCAGGGTGGGAATTGTGTTGGATTTATTCACTCACACCTTGGTGGCTGAAATCAGTGTTTAAATGCAAGATCATATAAATGACATGTGCAGTGCATTATTAGTATTATTTTTTATCATTATTATCCATCCATACATCTTCTTCAGGTTATCTGGGTCCGGGTCGTGGGGGCAGCAGCCTAAGCAGAGAAGCTCAGGACTCTCTCTCCAGCCACCTCCTCGTTTAACTGACAGCACTTTAAAGTCTGAAGGATGTCTTGTTTTGCTGAATCCTGCTGTTGATGGGACAAATTGTTCGTGTGCAGTTTGGGAAATGAAAAATATGGTATTGTGCCATTTTAATCTTCGACATTTGTTTGATTTTATTTCTCATTTCTCATAAGATGAGTAACGGATTCAAAAAGGAGAAGATTCAGTTTAATCAGCTGCAACACGATCTCAGTAATGTAAGTATCGGAAAGTATCCACACAAACCTCTGAATCTCAGCTAAAAGCGCATTTAAACCATTTGTACGATCAGCAAACACAGCAAAAACAACAAACAGTTAAAAGTGCTGTTGTTGTTCCATTAAATGCCCATAAACAAACACAAAGAGCTTCGTTAACACAGATTCATGGCCAACCAAGGAAGCAATACATTTTCTAAAAGCTGAGACCAAACCAGGTTTATTCTCTCGGCTGAAATGATTAAAAAGAGGTATCAGTCATGCAAATCGGCCAATAGAAGCTGAAACAAACATATTAAGCATGTAAATAAAGTAAAATCATTTCTGCTGTTCAATACCTAAGACATTTCAACAGATGGTGCTAAAATGTCCCAAATGGCAAAATGCCTGGCTATCTCATTAATTTATTATTATTCATTAAAAGTGATGTCAATTTCCACTGTTTCCCTTCAGCAGCATCCATATTTGCACAGACAATGTTCATATGTTGATTCCTGGATTTCTGGACTTAAATGTGAAGCGAATCATATTTTGAAAGTGAAAAAAAGTGAAAAAAAAACATAAACAAAACCAAAAATAAATTAGATGAGGAAAAAATCAAGATACTCAAATATCCCAGCCTCAGTAACTTTGACACAATAATATCTGCTGTAATATTTACACCTCTGATGAACTCTCACAAGTGTTAACTTTATTTTGATACCAAGATTGTTTACACAGAGTTCGTAATTGCAGAGAAATGCTCATTTTGGACATGTGACTTTTGAGCAGGAAGCTCAGAAAGCCCCTTGGTGCTTAACATGTTTTAAACTCCGCCTGAGCAGTCAGACGGCATATTTGTAAGTCAGTACATGAAGGTGTGGCACTCTCACAGTGTTCAGGTGTTATGTTACGCCTCCTTCCAGGGAGCAGCTCAACTGTGTGTCCGTGTCCGTGTCCAGGTGTGGAGTGGAGCTTGTTGTTCGTGTGTGTTTGAAGAAACTGTAAGTTTGCTTTGGTTCCTTCTTTAATACTTTGACTGTTTTTTTCTGCTCTGTGATGTTTGGACCTGATGTTCAGCTATTATATCAAGACAAACTTTAGATCACTCTTGTGTTTGAAGACAAATCCACATGAGTATAGATTATTGATTGGCCGGAATCAAACAGTTTGATGAACATTCATTCATGTGACAGTTTCAGCTGCTGCTTACAAATCTGATAACCTGGAGAATTTGGTCCCACACTGACGGCACTGACGAGGAAGATGCTTGTCTTCTAAATCACATGACCACTACTATTTACAGTAAAACTGATGTGATCAGTTTAGCTGAAGGGCAGGTGTGACACAACTATGCTGCAAAGCCTCATTGTTCAGGAGTGAGTCAGTGTGAGAGAGAAAATGATGCGTTTGTTCATTAGGGCAGAGTTTTGAGAAGCTGCAGTTAAAATAAAGAAGATTTGTTTTCATTAAACTGACATTTTTTGTGCTTCAGCTGGAGACACTTTTGATTTGAAAGTGTTTGGAGTATTTGTTGTTTCTGAAACATCAGCTGGAGTAAATATGATCAGGAATGCTTCTATCCTCCCTTGTCTCTTTTTTACATCCTCTGTTTGTGGAAATCTCCCTCCTCTCCTTCCCGCCCCTCTTTCCATCAGAAGTGAAGCGCTGATTTGTTCAAGATAGCAGCTCATTTCTTTTTAAATACAACATACAGAAAATTTGGTCATCAACCAAGCACAATGTGTAAGTTCTGCCTTGTAGTACTTTATGTAGCGGTGATATCTGCAGTAAGCAGGACTGAGCCTAAAGGAGGCATGGGGTGTTCTTGACTATATTTATTTCAAGTGTTTAGTTATATTATTTTTAGGGCTGTCAAAGTTCATGCAATAACACAGATTAATAGTATGTATGTGTATGCATGTGTGAGAATGTATGTGTGTGTGTGTGTGTGTGTGTGTGTGTGTGTGTGTGTGTGTGTGTGTGTGTGTGTGTGTGTGTGTGAGAGTATGAGAATGTGTTTGGGTGTGCGTTTGTGTGACCTCCTGCTCACCAAAAGTGTAATAAAAGCAGGAAGCTTACCACACAAGAAACAGAACTTTCAGATAGGATGTGCCAATAGTAAAACACTTCAGCCTTCCCACCAACAGAGTGGCTGAAGAGGTGGTCAGAGACAAAGGAATGTCTTTGATCCTATGGTTTGAACTATAACTTACAAATTTAAGTAACACAACGACAATATTTAACAATTTGACTCCAACAGGTACTTTTAACGTTTCTTCCGGCAGTAATACACAGACTCAGTCTGTGGATTTATCAGGAAATGCGTGGAAGATGTCGTCCCATCCAGAACAGTTAAATCCTTCCCAAATCAAAAACCCTGGATTAACGGAGATGTTCGCGCGGCACTGGCGGCACGGAACACCGCCTTTGCCTCCGCGAACACATCGGACTACAAACACGCACATTACCAACTCCGGAAGACGATCAAAGCAGCCAAACGTGAGTACAGGGACAGGGTGGAACAACAGTTTGACAACCCTCAGAGTATGTGGCAGGGACTAAACACGATCACAGACTTTAGAGGGAAAACCAGCACACCGCAGACCACGGCCTCTCTGTGTGAGGATCTAAACGTATTCTACGCTAGATTCGACACAGCGAACACCATGAGACCGGACAGTGTGCGCACCGCGGATGACGTCAGTGCGCACACTGTGTCTGAGGAGGATGTGCGGAAGTGCTTCAGGAAGGTGAACGCACGCAAAGCTACTGGTCCGGACGGGATTCCCGGCCGCGTCCTCAGGTCATGCGCGGCTCAGCTGGCTGGAGTGTTCACGCACATCTTCAACCTTTCCCTCTCTCTGTCTGTAGTCCCAGCCTGCTTCAAAATGGCCACCATCGTCCCTGTACCCAAATCCTCCACCATCTCCTCATTGAACGACTGGCGACCTGTAGCCCTGACCCCCATCGTAAGCAAATGCTTCGAGAAGCTGGTCAGGGACTTCATCTACTCTGCACTACCCGACTCACTGGATCCTCTACAGTTTGCATACCGCCACAACAGGTCCACTGATGATGCCATAGCCCTGACACTACACACTGCCCTGTCACACCTGGAGAAGAGAGACACGTATGTGAGGATGCTGTTTGTAGATTACAGCTCAGCATTCAATACCATCGTTCCCTCGAAGCTGGACAGGAAACTGCAGGATCTAGGACTGAGCAGCTCCCTCTGCAGCTGGATCCTTAGCTTCCTGTCTGACAGACGCCAGGTGGTCAGACTGGGCAGCATCACCTCATCCCCCATCACACTGAACACTGGTGCTCCACAGGGGTGTGTACTGAGCCCTCTCCTGTACTCACTCTACACCTACGACTGCACAGCCACTAACAGCTCCAACATCATTGTGAAGTTTGCGGACGACACTACAGTGGTGGGTCTTATCACCAACGGTGATGAGACGGCTTACAGGGAGGAGGTCAGCGCCCTGACCCACTGGTGTCAAGACAACCATCTCACCCTCAACGTCGCAAAGACAAAGGAGTTGATAGTGGACTTCCGGAGGTGCAGAGAAGTACACACCCCCATCACCATCAACGGCGCTGCTGTGGAGAGAGTGAGCAGCTTCCGGTTCCTTGGCGTACACCTGGCTGAGGATCTTACGTGGTCAGTACACACAAACAAAACAGTGAAGAAGGCGCAGCAGCGCCTCTTCTTTCTCAGGAGACTGAAAAGATTCGGCATGAGCCCCCGCATCCTCAGGACCTTCTATCACTGTGCCATTGAGAGCATCCTCACTGGATGCATCACCACCTGGTATGGCAACAGCACCGCCTACAACTGCAAAGCTCTCCAGCGAGTAGTGCGGTGCTCTGAACGGATAATTGGAGGTGAGCTTCCCTCCCTCCAAGACATCTACAGGAAGCGGTGCCTGAGGAAAGCGGGGAGGATCATCAAGGACTCCAGTCACCCCAGCCATAAACTGTTCAGACTGCTTCCATCAGGAAGGAGGTTCTGCAGCATCCGGTCCCGTACCAGCAGACTGAGAGACAGCTTTTTCCATCAGGCCATCAGACTGCTGAACACTTCATAGACACCTCAGCTTCACTACTGGAACTTCAACATTATGCACTCCACACTGTATATAAATGCCACTTGTTTTGCACATATTCAACTCTGTATATTTTATATATTTTATTATTATTATTATTATTATTATTATTATTATTTTATTTTTTTTATTTTTTTTATTTTTATATATATATATATATATATATATATATATATATATATATATATATATATTTACTATTTAATTTGTAAAAATGTGTATACACACACACACACACACACACACGTAGGAAAATATTTAGTATACACATCCAGAAATGCATACACTATTATATATTGTACATATATTTATTAGTTTCAGGTTGGCCATTCTTGTATTTTGCTCGTTTGTGTTGTTGTGTTTGCACATCTCTGTTGCTTGTGGGGCTCGCACACAAGAATTTCACTCGCATGTGCTGTGCCAGTGTGCCTGCACATGTGATGTGACAATAAAAGTGATTTGATTTGATTTGATTTGATTTGATTTGATTTGATAAATATAAACAACGATAGTATTCAGGAAGAAAAAATATTACATATATTTTTTTATTATAACTCTGGTTTTACATGGCCACATTTTACACAACTTAAAAACTGGTATATAGTTTACAGTCCACACTTTTTCCGTCAAATTTTCCGTCTGTCCTGTTCACATCTCCAATGGTTGTCATTAGCGTGTCTTTGCTAGCTTTGCTAGCTACAACACCAGTGTCGGCATATGAGGACGTTGTAATAGCTTGTCAACGGTGTTGATTAGCTGCAGATATAGAAATGTGAATTGCAGTCACCGGTCACTTACTGACTCACACTACAAAATAGCACAAAATGAATTGTTATGTATTCATTTTAATTTCAATTCAGGTTGGATTTTTTGTTGTTGTTGTGTGCAACGCTGATTTTCTGTGCACGTGTCAGCAATGCGCGATTGTGCACGCACACAGCTTAGAGGGAACATTGCTGCTAGGCATTCCCAGCACACCCTCACTACACTACACTGATCAACATATTCACTTTACATTCACTATGCCTTACAAAAACTTGGATACAGCATACGAAAAGCTTGAATCTTTGCCTTTTGCATCCTAACTGTGAAAGTAAAAAAAACTATTTGTTATGTATCATCCACCCGGCTCATGCTCAGTTTTTAATCTGATTTAGTGGTGAGTTCAGAATAATCATACTAGGTGATGTTAACATCCATGTAGATGCTAGAAATGACAGCCTAAACACTGCAATTAAGTTATTATTGAAATCAATTGACTTCTGCCAAAATAAGTGCACCCACCAAATTTTAATTTAACTGTGAGTTTTACACCTGATGCCTTTCCTTAAACTAAATCCTAAGGTGAGTTTCCAAACATCAAATGAGTACTACACAGTGGAGACACCTGATCCTGACAGTCGATGTGCACATGAATGATTTGTATTTTCTCTGCAGGTGAAGGTAGAAAGTGTGTGTGAGCTGATGTGGATGTGAATTCAGCAGCATGGATCAGTGTGAGGACAGAGAGGAGGGAGTCCCTCCCTCTGAAACTACTCTGTGTGGGGAACATGAGAGTCAGACCAAAGCTCAGAGGTGAGATGACCATCTCTAACTGTCCATGACTTTTCTCCATGTCACAGCTCAGCACTCACATCACTGCTCCATCATTATCCACAGGAACCAAACTAGACCTCCACCCATTCGTGTGTCCTTAGAGAGTGACTGGTCTCATGAACGTTTCATTGATTTTAAAGACCAGCAGGTGTCTGCTGCAGAGAGGTGAGCTATTAGTGACATGAACTCCTTGATGTCAATTTGGTATCTGATTTGATGTTGTTTCCTGGCCTCTAAACTGCATCTCAAAGAAGGTCACTGAGTGAGGAATTCCTTTATTCTATAAAAAATGTCCAACATGTACTGCTGCTCATTGGACCATCAATAGTCCTGCACAGTGTAAATGACTGTGTTTACCTCTGGGTGGCGCTCTGTTTTTACCTTACCGTCACTAGTTTAGAGTTTCCTTCTGCTCATGGTCAGCCTGCAAATCAGTTTCTCTTTGGCATGATGAAGGTATTCTAAGTCTTCATCAGCTTCTGTGACTGCAAATGAAAAACACTTTTTCTTCACTTACAGGATCAATGGTAGACCTGAATCTGGACCTGAACCTGAACCTGAATCTGGACCGGCACACACTGTGTTGAATCATGTCATTAATAGATTTCAACAAAAACAGTCATCAAGAAAGATGTAACTTAAAGTCACTATTATAATGTCTAAAATTCTGTCAGCATTTTATGTTATGTGATGAGTCCTTGATTAAAGATTTGTGCTTTAATTATCAGGATTCTTCAGAAACTCAAAACTGAACCTGAACCCAGCCGTGTGTCTTTAGGAAGTGAACGGTCTAAAAGTGAACCCATTAATTTTAAACTCCAGCAGGCATCTGCTGCAGAGAGGTGAGCTGTTAGTAACATGAACTCTTTGACAACAGATTTAACTGCTTGATGTTGTTGGATATAAACTGCAGTGCAAACATGTCATTCCCTCAATCCCATTTAAACTGTCTCTTAAAAACAAGCCTTTGGTTTCTAAGCTATTGAACTTCAGCAAACAGGAAATAATGCTCGTGCTTATGTTTTCTTCCATCAGTCAAATTGTGCTGTATGTTGTAGGACGTTAGAGGAGGTAAGACTAACTTTGCTGCACAGATTTCACTTTTACTCATAAAACTCAGAGCATCATAATGACTCAAACACTGGCTATTATTTTAACTTCTAAAAAGTAAAGTCATTCTCCACTTTTTGCCACGTTTCGGAAAATCCATCAAATAAAAATCAAACTGTAATCAAATCAAATCACTTTTATTGTTACATCACATGTGCAGGTACACTGGTACAGTGTACATCATGTGAGTGAAATTCTTGTGTGCGAGCTTCACAAGCAACAGAGTTGTGCAAAAATACAATAACGTAAAACAAGCAAAATATAAGAATCGCTAAATCTGTGTGTGTGTGTGTATACATATTTTACAAATTAAATAGAGTAAACAATAAAATAAAATATATAAAAATATACAGAGTTGGTTGAGACATGTGCAAAATCTGCTAAAAAAAGGTAAAGTTTTCTCTCTTTGTTTGTGCCTTTTGAATATCAGTTCATCTTCTGCTCACTGAACTGTTGACAGAAAGAGAAATTTGAAGCTTTTTGTTCTAAATGTTTGGAGACTTCCAGCATCCATCTGTCCACACAGGCTGTGCTGTTTGACTTGCTGAGTTATGGTAGCTGGTGGCTGCTGCAGAGTCCACTGCAGATAAACAGCTTAAAGTTAGACAAACTTTTAAGGTGGGCAGGAAACTGAGAAAGCTCTAGAGTAAGATGGCCGACGTGTCAAACAGCTGTCAAGGGCAGCATGTGGTAGTAATGACGACCTGTGTAAAGCTGCTTTGTGTATGTGAGCTTTGGATAAAAGCATTTGGGGGTTTTAATGTTGTGCATTCAGATCAGAGTCATGTTCAGTTGTTGACCCTTGTAGCTCTAAATGAGGCTAGCCAGCAGCTAATGTAGCTCATGCTCAGTGTTGTTGTTTGAGTCTGTAACTGTGCAGCTCTGCTTTTGCAGCCTGTGGGGTTTGTGGTACTTGAAGGGTTCAGTTGTACTGATTGTGTTTGATTTTTGTGCCAGTTTTGATTTCTAGTTGGAGTTGTTAGCTGTAGTCATTTTGAGGCCTTCCTGCTACAACTGCAGCTCCCCATTATTCAGTGTGACACAGTTTCATACTGACCTTAGATGCAACACTGCTGCATCCTTGAGGCTCATTTACAATCAGCTGCAAATGTCTGATCAGGAGGAAATGAGGGTGTGGATAAGGCATTTACAAGCACTGGGAAGTTTTTCCAATCTTTATGAAGAAAGACTGAACTAGAGTTGGTTGAATTTCAGATGCTACATAATGTTCAGATTTCTATCAGACTACTGGTTGGGAGTTCTCCAACATGTAAGATGATACAGCTTAAAATGTGATCAGTGTTATCCAAAACAAACTTGAAGTTATTTAAGGAATAAAGATTTTGGAGTTTTTTTCAATACTAAACAGAACATACTGTCATTAATCACGATATGAATGGTAGGACACTTGAATATGATTTGTATATTTGATTTTTTTGTTCATCATCTTATTGGGAAACTCATACAAGTACAAATGCAAATAAGGCCCTGTGCAGAAATGACTATGCCCACATCTTTCACCCACAAATTCCAACAACCAACAGATGATCTAATTCATGTCAAGATGTGTGTGTTTTTTGTTTGTTTGTTTTATGGTGAAGGCTTTTTTTGTGGATTAAATCTTCATGGCTCCTCCACAGAGTGGACCAGGAGAGCTCAGAGGTTCCCAGTGGTCAGCCTGCCCAGCAGCATCAAACACACCTGGACTCCATATTTATGGTCTGTACATGTACAACAACTACCTTTACATATACTCTGTTCACAGTCATCTCCATGCTGCTCTTTGTAGACCAGTGGATTGCCAGTGTGTCCAACACAGATTTGATGTGTGGCTCCATGATTCCAGTCTGATTAGGTCATTCATAAAGTATTCTGTTCCAGCTGTTGGAGGACAACATCATCACTTTTGTGAAGAACGAGCTGCAGAAGATCCAGAAGGTTCTGAGTCCAGATTACTCAGAATGCTTAGAGAGTAAGAGGGAGGATGATGAGCAGATGAGGAGCAGCAGAGAGGCATTTGTGAAGATCACAGTGGACTTCCTGAGGAGAATGAAGCAGGAGGACCTGGCTGACCGTCTGCAGAGAAGTAAAATGATTTCTCTAAAGATTTAAGCTGCTGGTTATAACATTAACATTAACTAAAATTTCAAGAGATGAACCAACATGTATTTAAAAAGACCACATTCTGATATGGACTATGTAAAAGATGAACTGATATTCTTTCTTTATTCAGAAAGCCTTGCTGAAGTTTGTCATCGTAAACTTAAATCTGAGCTGAAGAAGAAGTTCCAGTGTGTGTTTGAGGGGATCGCTAAAGCAGGAAACCCAACCCTTCTGAATCAGATCTACACAGAGCTCTACATCACAGAGGGAGGGACTGCAGAGGTCAATGATGAACATGAGGTCAGACAGATTGAAAAAGCATCCAGGAAACCAGACAGACCAGAAAGAACAATCAGACAGGACGACATCTTTAAAGCCTCACTTGAAAAAGATGAACCAATCAGAACAGTGCTGACAAAGGGAGTGGCTGGCATTGGGAAAACAGTCTTAACACAGAAATACACTCTCGATTGGGCTGAAGACAAAGCCAACAAGGACATCCGGTTTATATTTCCATTAACTTTCAGAGAGCTGAATGCGCTGAAAGAGGAAACGTTCAGCTTGGTGGAACTTGTTCATCACTTCTTTACTGAAACCAAAGAAGCAGGAATCTGCAGATTTGAAGACTTCCAGGTTCTGTTCATCTTTGATGGTCTGGATGAGTGTCGACTTCCTCTGGACTTCCACAAAACTACAATCTTGACTGACCCTAGAAAGTCCACCTCAGTGGATTTGCTGCTGATAAACCTCATCAGGGGGAAACTGCTTCCATCTGCTCACCTCTGGATAACCACACGACCTGCAGCAGCCAATCAGATCCCTCCACAGTGTGTTGACATTGTGACTGAGGTCAGAGGGTTCACTGACCCACAGAAGGAGGAGTACTTCGGGAAGAGATTCAGAGATGAGGAGCAGGCCAGCAGGATCATCTCCCACATCAAGACATCACGAAGCCTCCACATCATGTGTCACATCCCAGTCTTCTGCTGGATCACTGCTACAGTTCTGGAGGATGTGCTGAAAACCAGAGAGGGAGGACAGCTGCCCAAGACCCTGACTGATATGTACATCCACTTCCTGGTGGTTCAGGCCAAAGTGAAGAAGGTCAAGTATGATGGAGGGGCTGAGAGAGATTCACACTGGAGTCCAGAGAGCAGGAAGATGATTGAGTCTCTGGGGAAACTTGCTTTTGATCAGCTGCATAAAGGAAACCTGATCTTCTATGAATCTGACCTGACAGAGTGTGGCATCGATATCAGAGTAACCTCAGTGTACTCAGGAATGTTCACACAGATCTTTAAAGAGGAGAAAGGACTGTACCAGGACAAGGTGTTCTGCTTCATCCATCTGAGTGTTCAGGAGTTTCTGGCTGCTCTTCATGTCCATCTGACCTTCATCAACTCTGGCATCAATCTGCTGGAAGAACAACAAACAACCTCCAAGAAGTCTAATTTATTTGGGAAAAAAAGAAATTTTAAATCTTTCTACCGGAGTGCTGTGGACAAGGCCTTACAGAGCCCATATGGACAGCTGGACTTGTTCCTCCGCTTCCTCCTGGGTCTTTGTCTTAAGACCAATCAGACTCTCCTACGGGGCCTGTTGCCAAAGACAGGAAATAACTCACGGACCAATCAGAAAACACTCCTGTACATCAAGAAGAAGCTCAGCGAGAACCTGAGTGCAGATAAGAGTATCAATCTGTTCCACTGTCTGAATGAACTGAATGATCGTTCTCTAGTGGAGGAGATCCAACAGTCCCTTAGTTCAGGAAGTCTCTCCACAGATGAACTGTCTCCTGCTCAGTGGTCAGCTCTGGTCTTCATCTTACTGTCATCAGAAAAAGATCTGGATGTGTTTGACTTGAAGAAATACTCTGCTTCAGAGGAGGCTCTTCTGAGGCTGCTGCCAGTGGTCAAAGCCTCCAACAAAGCTCTGTGAGTCATGTGGTTTACTTTTTTTCCCTTCATCCCTTAAATTCAACTTGAAAAAAAAAAATCATGTGCAACCTTAACCTTAAAAAAATGAAGTGAATGATTGTCAACAGTTGCAGACAAATTTTTGGTTTGTTTTTTTGTATATTTTTCACACTTAAATGTTTTGCGTCATTAAACGCATTGCAATATTAGACAAAAATTACTCAAGTAAATCCAAAATTCATTTTTTAAATTATGATGGCTTCTATTTCCTAATAAAATATATCAAAACTTTGTTGGCCCTGTATGCAAAAAGTAATCCAACATGCACTCTTGAAAACTGGCAATGGTGCTTTCACATTACTGTGGAGGAATTTTGAATTAATCTTCTTTGGAGAGTTTTTTTTTTTTTAATTTTATTTGGCCATTAATTGTTTAAGGACACATCCAAAGAGAAAGTGAGGTAAGTGACAGAAGTGATGGAAAGTTAAGTGATAGAAAAGAAAATGCTGTAGGTTACATCAGATACCAGAGAGTTCGCGGGAAACAAAACAGAATTTCAGCTCAGAATTAAACACTCAAAGATTACATCAACTGATGCTTCACAGATAGTTATGAAGAAGGGTGATTGATGAAGAATTCCGTCAAGTCTCTAACTGAGAATGGAGAAAATGAAAAACAAATAAAAGAGACTGTCATAGATATCCAAACTGGTGGCTGGAGACCATGTCCTATTGCAGCAAAATACTGTAATTTCAAACAGGAACAGGTGAAGAGTCACAGGGAGCAGAAGGAACAGATTTCAGCATGAGGTGGTGCAGCGGGCTCAAGGGCCAGTACCAGGGAAGCTTAGGTCCAGGTGGAGGTAATCAGACTAATGAAATTTCCGCTTTTAGTGATGCCGGCAATTGGGCTGTGGAATATGGAGAGTGGGTTCAGTGGAAAACTGATCAGTCATGGAAAACGTCAACTGGAAATATTGTGTGGAAGTTAAATAAACTGAAACTAAAGAGCCACCTGATCATTGTTTGAGGGCCAAGTCATTCACAGACAAACACACACAAGCCACTGTTCTATCGAAATTTTAAATGAATGTTCTCATATGTGGATATATGATATACG
Organism: Rhamphochromis longiceps; assembly: GCF_057381845.1. Classification (NCBI taxonomy): domain Eukaryota; kingdom Metazoa; phylum Chordata; class Actinopteri; order Cichliformes; family Cichlidae; genus Rhamphochromis; species Rhamphochromis longiceps. The sequence continues at coordinate 22,567,240 of NC_140559.1, read as the reverse complement.
ATATGATATATATGCCCTTGTAGAGCAAAATCAGGTAAAAAGATAATTCTTTGTTTTTACATTCATCAGGTCCCAATCAGCCCAAATAGCAAATAGAAATTAAAAATGCATGGCATCAAAGAGTTTGGGTCTTAGGAGGTTAACCAGCTTAAAAAACTACCACTGATGTAGATTGCCTAGTAGGAAGACAAATATCATTCCAAAGCTTTGAGGCCACAATCGAGACTGTTTGGTCTCTTCTAAGATTCAGCCATGATTTAGGAACTGAGAGCAACAGCTGCTCAGCTGACCAGAGTAAACGAGGGGGGACATAGTGCTTCAGCAGATCGGACAAATATACAGACTCCAGACCAATTAAGGATTTAAAAAACAGTAAAAGGATTTTAAAATAGATTCTAAATTCAGTTGGAAGCCAGTCTAAGGAGGCCAGAACAAGACAAATGTATACAAATGTATGCTAACGGTTTCAGATTTTCATTTGCTTAAAATTTTGAAAACCATGTATCATTTTCGTACCGCTTCACAATTATGTGCAACTTTGTGTTGGTCTATAACAGAAAATCTTGATAAAAAAGATATAAGTTTGTGGTTGTAATTCGAGAGCGTTACATTGGTTTCATCTGAGCAATTTTTCTATTTGTTCCCGACTTAACTATGAATTGTACTGCATAATAGATTTTGTTTTTGTTATTTAAGTTAAACATTAAAATTGTTTGAAGTTGTTTTTTTTAACTGTTTGTTTTCCAGGTTTAGTGAATGTTTCCTCTCAGAGAAAAGCTGTGAAGCTCTGTCCTCAGTCCTCAGCTCCCAGTCGTCTAGTTTGAGAGAGCTGGATGCAAGCAACAACAACCTGCAGGATTCGGGGGTGAAGCTTCTGTCTGTTGGACTACAGAGTCCACACTGTACACTGGAAACTCTGAGGTCAGATAAAAGGATAGTTATTTTTCATCAAATTATAATGAAACAATTAAAACTCAGCTAATAAAGGTCAAATTAATCTACTTGGTTTTGTAATTCAGTAATTTGTATTATTTCTCTTTCAAGTAAATTGCCAAATTTCTAATGTGTAAAATTAGATGATCGCAATTCTTGCTGCCTCTGAAATGACAATGAATATGGCTAAATGTACTAATTTTTTCACTGAACTATTGGTACATTTTGCATCCAGTCTTTTTGTTTTCTTTATTTTTCAAGACTGGGTGGCTGTTCCCTCTCAGAGAAAAGCTGTGAATATCTGTCCTCGGTTCTTAGCTCTCCGTTCTCTAGCATGAGAGTGCTGGACCTGAATAACAACAACCTCCAGGATTCAGGAGTGAAGCTTCTGTTAGCTGCATTGCTAAATCCAAGTTGTATGCTGCAAACTCTGAGGTCAGATCAAATAATTTTTTTATTTTTCATCAAATTATATAATTTCCTGTTTTATAAAAAGCACAGCAAATAATGGTCACCATCAGCAATCCGTTGGTGTAGTTTTGTATTTTTCACAAGTTCTAAATACTAAATTAACACATTTCTGTGTTTAAAATAAAGAAGTAATAATTCAAGCCTGTCCTGAAATAATAGTAACTATTATCAAATCTAATAAGTCATCATTGCACCACCAATACACTTTAATTTCATTGTTTTTGTTTTTGTGTTCATTTTTTAGACTGAGTGCCTGTAACCTCTCAGAGAGAAGCTGTGAAGCTCTGTCCTCAGTCCTCAGCTCCCAGTCATCTAGTTTGAGAGAGCTGGATGCAAACAACAACAACCTGCAGGATTCAGGAGTGAAGCTTCTTTCTGTTGGACTACAGAGTCCACATTGTGCACTGGAAACTTTGAGGTCAAATCAAGGACTGTTTATTTTTTATCAAATGAAATTATTATTATTTTTTTAAAAAAAAATCATAGTTACTAATGATCAGTTTCATCATTTGTATTTTATTATTTGTCTTTATTTATTAATCACTTTAAATTGCCGCAGTTATGATGTGTTTGAAATAAAGGAATAACAATTCCAGCTAGATATGAAAGATTATTATTATTATAAAACTCCCAACTCCTTAGTACTCTATCAATTCACTTTAACCCATTTTTGGTCTTTTGCTCTCTATTTCTAGACTGATTGGCTGTAACCTCACAAAGAAAAGCTGTGAAAGTCTGTCTTCAATTCTTAGCTCCCAGCCCTGCAGTCTAAGAGTGCTGGATCTAAGTGATAACAACCTACATGACTCAGGAGTGAATGTTCTGTCTGCTGGAGTGAAAAGTCCATACTGTAAACTAGAAACTCTCAGGTCAGGATTAAATCACTTCCACTCAGTATTGCATTACCAAATGAATTACTAACGCTTATAGAATTGTCAGATATTTTAGTTTCCCTTTGTTAGAGTCTAATAAGACTCTGAACTGTCTGTAAAGCTTCACCAAGCCAAACAAAAACAGCAGTGTGCTCCAGCAGATGTGACTTTTTTTTGTTGTTGCAAGCTGCCACATGTCAAGACATTCTATGAGCATTATGGATCCTTTAAAATGGTTAATGGCCTGCATTTGTATAGCACTTTTCTAGTCCCTAAGGACCCCAAAGCGCTTTACACTACATTCAGTCATTCACCCATTCACACACACTGGTGATGGCAAGCTACGTTGTAGCCACAGCCACCCTGGGGCGCACTGACAGAGCGAGGCTGCCGGACACTGGCGCCACCGGGCCCTCTGACCACCACCAGTAGGCAAACATGGGGTTAGTATCTTGCCCAAGGATACTTGGCATGCAGCCAGGAGGCAGCCTGGGATCAAACCACCGACCTTCTGATTAGTGGCTGACCTGCTCTGCCACCTGAGCTACAGCAACCACCATTTAGTTTTAGTCTTCATCTTTCACATCCTTCCCTCCTATGAAGTGTTCAAAGATAGATTGTTTTGTGTGTCTGCAGTCTGTCAGGCTGCCTGATCACAGAGGAAGGCTGTACTTCTCTGGCCACAGCTCTGAGCTCCAACCCCTCCTATCTGAGAGAGCTGGACCTGAGCTACAATCATCCAGGTCACTCGGAAATGAAGCTCTTTTCGGCTGGACGGAAGGCTCCACGCTGGAGACTGGACACTCTGAGGTATTGAGAGAATGTCTGATAGAGGTGGAAGAGCTGGAAACATTTCCTGTGTCCGTCACTCTTTGTTTGTTTTCATATGGATGTAACATGAATAATAACACTGAAGAAAATTTTTCAGGAACAGAAACACTAATCTATCTGAATGATTAAGATATTAATGTAGGGGAGTTTACAAGGAGACATTTTTCACCAACAATAACTGTCTTTTGCTCTTCACATATTCACAATTTGCATAGATATCTGCATGTTTATACTAGTTCAGTCATTTTTAAGAAAAACCGTCTTCTGTTCGACCTGATTCACATTAGATTAATCTCCCTACAGAATCATTTCTCTGACGAGGTCTGCCTAGCTTCGTAAAATGACTGGAAGCAGGGGAAGTTGTTTACCTAGCTTGACCAAAAGTTGAAAAATGAATCATTTGTAAAGTGTTAATAAAGCTAACTCTAGTTGAACCTAAAAAGAACAGGATAATGATAAGTGTTATTGTAAATTTAATTAAGATAATTAACTTGTTTGATGACCTTATGCAGGTTTATGAAACACAGAGTGAGTGAGATAAAGAGTGATGGTGGAGATGGACTACATACACAGGAGCCTGATTGTAAAATGCTCTGAATTAAATGCTGAGGATTAAAAAAATTAATTCCAGGTGAGGAAGTGATGAAAAGAAGCCTTAAATAGCCAAAAGGAAAAACTACAAAATCGGTAAACACAAGGTGGGAACAATTCAATTTTATTTATATAGCGCCAAATCACAACAACAGTCACCTCAAGGTGCTTTGTATTGTAAGGTAGACACTACAATAATACAAAATACAAAACCCCAACAATCATATGACCCCCTATGAGCAGCACTTTGGCGACAGTGGGAAAGAAAAAACTCCCTTTTAACAGGAAGAAGCCTCTGGCAGAGCCAGGCTCACGGAGGGGCGGGGCCATCTGCTGCGACCGGTTGGGGTGAGAGAAGGAAAACAGGATAAAGACATGCTTTGGAAGAGAGACAGAGATTAATAACAGATATGATTCAATGCAGAGAGGTCTGTTAATACATAGTGAGTGAGAAAGGTGACTGGAAAGGAAAAACTCAATGCATCATGGGAATCCCCCGGCAGCCTACGTCTATTGCAGCATAACTAAGGGAGGATTCAGGGTCACCTGAATTAGAGATAGTGTCTGTCTCCTGAATCCAAACTGGAAGCTGGTTCCACAGAAGAGGGGCCTGAAAACTGAAGGCTCTCCCTCCCATTCTACTTTTAAATACTCTAGGAACAACAAGTAGGCCTGCAGAGTGAGAGCGAAGTGCTCTAATAGGGTGATATGGTACTACAAGGTCATTAAGATAAGATTATTTAAGACCTTGTATGTGAGGAGCAGGATTTTGAATTCAATTCTGGATTTAACAGGAAGCCAATGAAGGGAAGCCAAAACAGGAGAAATATGGTCTCTCTTTCTAGTCCCTGTCAGGACTCTTGCTGCAGCATTTTGGATTAGCTGAAGGCTTTTCAGGGAGTTTTTAGGACATCCTGATAATAATGAATTACAGTAGTCCAGCTTGGAAGTAATAAATGCATGAACTAGTTTTTCAGCGTCACTCTGAGACAGGATATTTCTAATTTTAGAGATGTTGCGCAAATGGAAGAAAGCAGTCTTACATATTTGTTTAATATGTGCGTTGAAGGACATATCCTGGTCAAAAATAACTCCAAGGTTCCTCACAGCATTACTGGAGGCCAAGGTAATGCCATCCAGAGTAAGAGTCTGGTTAGATAACATATTTCTAAGATTTTCGGGGCCGAGTACAATAACCTCAGTTTTATCTGAATTAAGAAGCAGAAAGTTAGCGGCCATCCAGATTTTTATGTCTTTAAGACATTCCTGCAGTTTAACTAATTAACCTTGTGCACGAGAAAATGCTAACTTCCTGGTTTGAGACCGGATGTGGGGTTGTACATTTCCGGTAGCTTTACTTTGCGGTCAATCGCTACTCCGAAGATATACTCCAAAATCATGTCCAAAACTCGAAAACGGAAAGATCGCGTTAAGTTACAAAGAGGAGAAGGTGGGAACACTCACCACTGTTGTGTCATAAAAAAATCTAATGATCAATTTTGAGTTTAAAGAGTTTAGATCGATCAGTTGTTTACATCACTCAACACAAGCAGAACTGCATTACTGCAGCAGAAGACACATCATCGTCCACATTCAGAAGCATATCTCTGTATAGTGACTGGTCTTATGATTTAAACAGGCAAATGTTCAGCATTCAAACTACAGGTGAAGAATAGTCAAACCAGATGTTTCCGCCGTTATGTCGAGATCAGCTATTCAAGTACACACCTACACAGCATGTTAACAAACCGTGAAAAAAGCCACACAAAAAATGAATGATTGCTGGTAACGGTTTCTATACATTAGTATTTACGAAGGGTATGTTGTGACTTACCTTAAAAATTACAGCGGTCCCTCGCTATAACGTGGTTCACCTTTCACCTCGCTGTTTCGCAGATTTTTTAGTGCAAGTTTGCATGCTTTTTTTTACGTCACATTGTGTCCTGCGTCCTGATCGCTGCAGACAATCTCCTCCGTGACGTCTCTCCTGTACAGTACAGAATCGCTGCATCGATCGCTAGTAGTGTGACTCTGAAGTGCAGTACTGTATGTCCACGATGTCCACGAAATGCTTTGCACCGTCAAAAAATAAAATTGGCTACTTGATTTCACCTATCGCTGGTTATTTTTAGAACATAACACCCATGATAAATGAGGGACAGCTGAGAAATATAACATTTGAATCCATTTTCTCTTTTGCCCTGAGGCGCGGGGAAAAATATCACAAGTCGATGAACATCATTTACAGATATATTGGGTAAATGCCCAAAACATCTTTAGAAATGTAAATCGCCGCTTGATTCATTCACTTGCTTAACTTGTTTTGGACCGTAAACCAGCCGCGAATAGGACACCGGAAACAAAGCTCCCCACAGGAGTTTCCGCACCGGAAGTAGCATATGCTAACGTGCACATAGTCAATTGGTGTGTGTTATCTGGCTTCATGGATAGATAAAGCTGGGTGTCATCTGCATAGCAGTGAAAATTTATGCAATGTCTTCTAATGATGCTGCCTAAGGGAAGCATGTATAATGTAAACAGAATTGGTCCTAGCACTGAACCCTGTGGAACTCCATAATTAACCTCAGTGTGTGAAGAGGACTCTCCATTTACATGTACAAATTGGAGTCTATTAAATAGATCTGATACATTACAGTACCTGTAATGCCTACAGCATGTTCTAATCGCTCTAATAGGATATTATGGTCAACAGTATCGAATGCTACACTAAGGTTTAGCAGGACAAGCACAGAGATGAGTCCACTGTCAGAGGCCATAAGAAAATCATTTGTAACTTTCACTAAAGCTGTTTCTGTGCTGTGATGAGCTCTGAAACCTGACTGAAACTCTTCAAATAAACCATTCCTCTGCAGATGATCTGTTAGCTGTTTGACAACTACTCTTTCAAGGATTTTTGATATGAAAGGAAAGTTGGAGATTGGCCTATAATTAGCTAAGACAGCTGAGACTAGGGATGGCTTTTTAAGTAAAGGTTTAACTACAGCCGATTATTAGAGATTGCGCGTATATAAAACATGTCCCCGGCTCCGAACCATAGTACAGGGACCTCTGGGTAATATATAGGCTTCCGTGTCAGGGTCGTAGCCATAAAAACTAGCTTTACTGTGTTGTCTAGAGAGAGGCGTTGAAAGGCTGCTCCAGTGGAACTTGTTGTTTTGGAGGAAAACACGAACACAGTGTACAGTCGAGTCTTAATAGCTTACTTATGACTGGGCTCGTCAGGCACTCTTTTTGGCTGCAGTGGTTATTATTATTTTTACATGCTTCATACATTCTATGCTATGCTATGTAGTGTTAATTATAATTATATTTTTTTTTTTTTTTTTTTTTTTTTTTTTGTGTCCCGTTTGGATCTATAGCCATCAGAATTGTTGTCTTGAGGCCAAGAAAGATGCCAAGCGGATTTATTTTACCAAGTGGATCATCATGGCCTTGCCATATTGGTCCATTTGGTTGACCTTTATTATAATTATGAATTTATTTTATTTTCAGTTACAAACGGGACAGACATGACTGTGGGATAGGACAGGGGGAAAGAATGAAAGAAAGAGAGGGAGAGAAAGAAAACCAAAGGGGAGAAGAGACGGTGAGAAGGGGGGGGAGAAAGAAAGAAAACAAAACAAAACTCCTGGGTCACCTGTATGGAGAAAAAACAAAAAACAAAAAACAAAAAAACAGAGGAGACAGCAAACAACAAAGAGCAACATAATAATAGAAAAAAAAGCACCATCACAATAAACTAGCTAGTCATAGATATCAATAGTTACTAAATAATAGACGATATTGTTCAGCACGCAAGATAGACAGCGCACAGTGTGCTTTGAGGCAGCAGCCAAGAAAGCTTTAGTCCGCGTCTGTGAATACCCATGTGTACACCTGTGTGCATACCTGTGTGGATCAGCATGCTTGCATTCCAAAGGTTTCTCCATGTAATGATCTGCTAGGGAGTGTGGGGAGCCACAGCCCTGTCCTTTATGGTATCAAGCAGGTATGGAGGAGATCAAAACTCCAGACATCCAGAGGCCCCCAGAACACAAGAGACCAAGGAAGACCCACAGAGGGGCAGCTGCGCCACTGTCCCAGTAAGAGCTGAGGAGAGTCCCAGATGAGGGCTCATTCAGCAGCCGCGGAGCAGAAGCCAGGGGGAGTTGCAGTGACGCGCCCGTGAGCTCCGCCGGCAGCCAGCTAATTAATTATAATTTTTGAATAATAATTAAAAAAAATATTTCATCACATCATTATGTGGGCTGCAAGTAGAGGTGACATGGACGTTGTTTGGGTTTCCACTAGAGCAGGGCGATATGACCAAAAATATTTATCACGATATACATTTGAAAATTTGCAATAACGATATAACTGACGATATAATTGATGCTAGACAAAATACTTTACAACTCCACAACTTTATTATTGCAAAAAACCCCATCAATGTATTTTCACTTAAACAAGCAGCTGTTTTTTATGTGCATTAAAGTTATATAAAAAAATAACAGTGCAAATGAAAATTCCTTGCTGACAGTTTAACTACAAGGCATTTCCAGTGGAAATTGGCCGACATATCCTCAGCATAACCATGTATAATATCCACAAAACTTAAAAAGAGGTTACACACACACAATACAGTAATATTATGTTGAAGCACAGTACGTATCACTCCGCAAGGCTCCTGCCTACGATAGCTGTAATGCTCTGACAATCCATCAAGCGGTGCGAGTTCGTAGCTTAGCAAAGTCGCACTAAAATATTTGACAGATTTTCGAGCGCCATGTATGACATAAAATCGTTTCGAGGTCAGTAAACACAACCAGAATTCATACATAAGGCACACGGGATTATAAGGGGCTCCGTCGATTTTCAGAAAAATCAAGGGATTGATTTTAAGTGTGCCATATTTTCCTAAAAACACGGTAATAACAACGGCCCGCTAGTGTAACATATGTGTTAAATACTTGTGAATTTCACCCAAAACACATTTTTTTTGGATTAAATATGTCATTTTTGCATCTCGGTCTCCTACCTGTGTGATCTGAGTCTGTGTGCGTTCGAGTGTGTGCGCGCTGCGTGGTGACGTAGGCGCGTGCATTTGTGCCCCGGTCACAGCTCCTTTCAGCATGGCCGGGGGAGAGGTGTACTGGCAGGCGCGTGACACACACAGATCAGACACATATTTCTGTGTTGCAGATGTGCAGTAAAGAGCCAAAGACCCAGTACTGTCTCCTGCCTCTTACTTTCACGCCAGAACACAACGCAGCAACAACAGGTGTAACACTTGAACGGGTTACACTAGCATGCTCCACCAAAAATAGTGCTTTGTTGTGTATCTGACGGACGAAAGCCAAACCAGTTCCACACCACTGAAGTTGCAGCATTTTTACAAACCAATTCTGGTTCATTTGTTTCATTCAATGATCCGCTTTCGCTCTCCTAATTCTCTGTCGCCGCCATGCTTTTTCCGAAATGTGCGTATGAAAACAAAGGCATGCGCGTTTTACCCATATTCTGTTGCGATATTTCATTTTCTTATTGTTGCCCAATGTTATACCGGTATTACCGTGAATGGTATGATATGGCCCTGCCCTAGTTTCCACTGGCGTGGAATTACCAAAATTAGAGAGGGCATAGCCTAACATATGAAACAGGAAAAGACCACAGTGTTGAACTGCTCCTTTATCAGTGTCTAACAGTGTGTGTATGACAGCCATGTAATGTCCATGTGTTCATGCTGAAAGAGACTGTGCTGGTCTGACCCTCCTCCTCCTTTCAGGGTGGAGCCTGCTGGAGTCCGATGGTTGAGACCTGGTCTGAGGAAGTGTAAGTGTGTTTTTAATGTGATTCATGAAAACAAAGCAGCACACATTCAACCATCTTCAAATTGTCACATCACTCATTCACATCTCTGGTGTCAGGAGTCATCAAAGTGTCAATCAATGAACAGATGATGGATCAATAACTGCAGCTGGATTGTGTTTGTTCTCTCCATCAGATTTCTGTCAACTCACAATCGACACAAACACAGTACACACAAACCTCAAACTGTCTGACAACAACAGGAAGGTGACACATGCTGAGGAGGTTCAGTCATATCCTGATCATCCAGACAGATTTGATGTTTATGAACAGCTGCTGTGTAGAGATGGTCTGACTGGTCGCTCTTACTGGGAGGTCGAGTGGACAGGAGACGTTGAGATATCAGTGAGTTCCAGAAGAATCAGAAGGAAAGGAGACAGTACTGACTGTTTGTTTGGATGGAACGATCAGTCCTGGAGTCTCATCTGCTCTGATGATCGTCCTCGTTCTGTCAGGCAAAATAAGACAGAAAAACCCATCACCTCCTCGTCCTACTCTGTCTCTAACAGAGTAGCGGTGTATGTGGACTGTCCTGCTGGCACTCTGTCCTTCTACAGAGTCTCCTCTGACACTCTGATCCACCTCCACACCTTCAACACCACATTCACTGAAACTCTCTATCCTGGGTTTTGGTTCAGATCTCCTGGTTCGTCAGTGTGTCTGTGATGAGGTGAGTGTAAAGAAAGTCCTCCTGTTGGAGAAACACTCTGACTGTTGAGTAGAAAAGAGCGTGTGCAAACAGCGTGTAACTATTGCAGTGTTTAAAGTGTGTTAGATGGAGGAGTTGTACAGGGTGATGGCCGTGGGCAAGAATGATTTCCTGTGTCGTTCAGTGGTGCTGGAGTGGGTGGGAGGTATTATCCAACATTGTCTTTATCTTGGACAACATCTGCCTCTCAGACACCACTATAAGGGAGTCCAGCGCGATCCCCACAACATTACTGGCCTCAATCTGCTGCCCCAGCATGTAACAGCATAGAGGATAGTACTGGCCACAACAGATAAAACAAGATAAGCGTTTGAGCAGTTATGATATCAGGGACAATCTAGACATGTGTGACAATACTGAACATGTCACACGACACACCTTAGATGTCATGAATGATCCACTCTCAGTGCAGACTGAGAGTGGATCATTCATGGCTTCAACATGTTGAAATGAGCGTTGAAGAAACATTCAGTGAAGTAAAGTTTCCTTCATAGGATTCATGTGAGCACCAGATGAACTTTACAAAGAATCAGTGGATTTATCTTCTGTTTGAGAACAACTTTTAGCACTTAGAGCCATCTTAAGTCAATTTTTTCCACTTCTCACTCACTAACTTCTCATATGATTTCAGATCCCTGCTGTCCCCCACCTGCCCTGTAGGTGGCCTCAATGTGTTCCCACTGTCAAGAAAACAAAGAAAAAACAATAACAACAAACAGAATGAAATGACCTGAAATCACTTCAATCTGATGTTTAATGAAAACAGTTCAAAGTCAGCAGATCAAATGTTCAAACCGGAAATTTCTCTGATTGTTGAAAAGTTATTTTTTGATTTTTGATGCTAGCAACATGTTTCAAATATTTGGCTCAGGGCTAACAAAAGGCTGCATCCTCATTGGCCAACCTGCCCATGAACCCTTACTATAACCCAGACACTACCATATGCATGTTTGGATATTAACCCACATAGCAGACAGGTCTGGCCTGGATCTGGTGTCAAGCCAGCACTGCTGGCTGACTTCTGGCATGATAAGTGATATGTCATCCATATATGGGCCAGGCCTGGTGTAGATAAACCGTTTATGTGATGGCATGTCACATCTGGCCCGATTGTGGTTTGGTTTATGTTGCCCAGCTTCATAGAAAACAGGTCTGGCCCAAATCCGGCATCAAGCTGGCACTTCTCACTGTCTGGTGTCATGGCAAAGTATATGTCAACCAGATGTGGGCCAGGTCTGGCTATGATGGCACTAGTTATGTTCCTAATTTCCTATTTTAGTTAGAAGACCCAAATGCCATGTTGCAATACTACTTTGCTTTTTTGAGAAGATATTTATTACCAGATATAAACCAGAGTGAATCCTCTCACTGCTCGTGGTGTATCGTTGGTGTTTTGTGTATTTGATAGTGACAGAGATTGGAAATTTAATGAACTGCTTCTACATCCATGCAGTCTGGCATAAAAGGTAGATTTCCATCTCTACAGGAACATTTTGACATAATCACTCCCAACAAAACTGTCAGTGATGTTACTACTTATGTTTTATATTTGCAATGCAATGTACTGTAATAATAAGGGATGATGAATAAGGAAATGTGTTTGGTGATAATCTATGACAGATGTATTAAATTTTATCTGGAGTGCAGTTTGTTACCTGCAGTTAAATGGCAGCACTTACAGCCTCTAGTATTTTTGAGTATGATGCTTTAAACTTGGTACAGCTATGTTTTTAGGCCCTTTCTCCTATCATTCCTTGCCGGACCTCTTAAGTTCCACCAGGTTAATTGAGAGCATTAGTGCACAGCCACTGAATCTCAGTGAGATTTTACCTGGATAAATAAATGATTAATGATATATATAGATTTTTTTTTTTTAAAAAGGACATTCACAGATTGGTCCCAAAACCACTCCCTTGATATCTTTTGCAAGTCATTCAGTTCCCTTTTGACAAACTGTAGACAGACTATCATGTGTCTTTTCCTGAGGTGTGGCTTCCATCTGACCACTCTACCATACAGGCCTTGCTGGTGGAGAGCTTCAGAAATAGTTGTCCTTCTGGAAATCTCTTTTCTCTCCATAGAGCAAGGCTGGAGCTCTGTCAGAGTGACCATTGGATTCTTGGTCACCTACACTCAGCTCATCTTCTACCATTGCTCACATTGGTTTGGCAGTCAGCTCTAGGAAGAATCCTTCCAGACTTCTTCTATTCACAGATGATGGCAACTGCTGTGCTCTCTGGGTCTTTCAGTGCTGCAGAAATTTCTTTACTCTTCCCCAGATTTTTTTCCTAGATACAGTTCTGTCTCAGCAGTCTACATAATTAATACTGTAATTCCTTGGACTTCATGGCATGGTTTGTGCTCTGGCATGCACCGTCAACTATATGATCTTATCAAATCCTAAGTTATAAAAAATCATCACCAATCAAATGAATTTTCCACAGGTGGACTCTTATCAAGTTGGGAAAGATCTGAGAAATGATCAATAGATGCACCAAAACAGGATGCATGTGAGCTCAGTTTTTAGTGCCACAGCAAAGGCTTTACATACTCACCTGTGAACAATTAAATGAATCCATTTTGTAATAAGGCTGTAACATGACAATATGTGGAACAAGCGAAGTGCTTTGAATTCTTTCTAGATGCTCTGTGTTTTTTTTTGTTTTTTTTTTATCACTTTTAAAATGTTTAAAATTGTTTTTTATATATGTGTTTGGTTAAAGTATAAGAATGTACAAGATTTGACAGACATTTGTCAGCAAAATTCAGTCTGTGACCAACAAATATTTAAGTATTGTGTGACTAAAAAGAAAAGTACATGTACAGCAAACATATTAAATATGTGTTTATTATTTCCTCAACCTGCATTTTATAGTTATCTCTGTGTTGCAGCGCCACTCTGTGGAACGATGATGAACTTCAGTTAAAGCTTACTTCAAATCTCAAAGGTTGATGTTGGACAGCAACAGACAATTAAATAATCAATAAAATATATTCATGTGTTTAAACTCAGACTTTTCCTATGGTCTAATCATATTTGACTCAGAGGTTTTTTGGGGGTTTTTTTTTAATTTTTTTTATTTTTTTAACGGTCACCATCAGCTCACAGTGAAGCAGATCAAAAGTAGATACAAGCACCAACATGTTTGCTTGTCCAACAAAATAAAAAAGCAAAACACAGACACAAACCACGCTTTATTTATATTAATTAAGTGGATCAAAACACATCAAAAACATCACTCACCACAGGCCATAGTTATCAATGACTATAAAGTCATGTATACACTGTCTTACTATGGAACTTGCAAATGAATCCAACCTTAACCACACAGAAGCAGTCCACCAAATCATCAAGCAATGTAACTGGCAACCCATACACCTGAACAAGAAACTCTGGCTAGTTCTAAAACTGGATTGTGGCAAAGAAAAGCAGAATAAATGCAGTTTATGTCCTCGTCATGTAACCCACGACCTGATCTTTATCCTCTCAAGAATATTTGAGGGTGCCTCAGAGTTTGCCCAACCAGTCTTTAAGTGTTTTATGGAACTGAAGAAAGCATTTGACCGTGTCCATCGAGGTATCCCAACTGCTGTGGGAGTATGGCGTGTCAGCGTTCTGTTCATAGTTTTTATGGAATATTTAAGTGTAGCCAGTGTTGAAGGGTCTTCATTTTGGTGGCCTGAAAATATCAGTATATCTTTTGCTCATTATCTCTTGGTCTTGTGTGTTTTTGTGGCAGCTTTAAGTCACAGTGCTTTACTTTGACAAAAAATTAAAAATGAAATAAAATTCAAAGATTAGTAAATTATATCTAGCAGTGACACTGAGGTTTCCTCCCACAACGACATGTCAATGGAAAATGGAACCATGTTTCTGAGATCTTGCTCTATTTTGAGTTTTACGGGCTTTTTTAATACAAACTTGATTGAAACGTGTGTCTTGTATAAAAATTGAAGATGAGCAGATGTGTAAGAGAGAGACAGGTTCATGGGTTTGTCGGCTGTTTGTGTGGAGTTGTTCTTTATGTTCACCTCACATCAACCTGAGTGTCATTTCTCTTTAGTTCTGATCTCACTGCTGAGCTGCACAACAAACAAAGGTCAGTAACCTTCTTCTGTCACAGTTTAAACCTGATAAATGCTCACTGATATAACCTGATTGTGTTCATGTTTCACAGTGTAAAGTACAACAGATCATTGGTTTTTCATTGTAACCCTCACAGCTCGTCTGACTGTGAGTCCCAGCAGCTCTCAGTTCTTTAAAGGAGACTTTGTGTCTCTGAGCTGTGAGGAGGACGACAGCTCTGCTGGATGGACTCTGAGGAGAAACACAAGCAAAAAAACAGAGGACTCAGAGTGGAGATGGGTGGGGAAGATGGTCTGGTTCTTCGTGTAACATCAGCTACATTTTTACAGTTGACAGTGGAGTTTACTGGTGTGAGTCCAGAGAGGGTCCCATCAGTAACATGGTTAACCTGACAGTCACTGGTAAGCTGAGTGTGTGGAGTTAGTGTTGATGAAGCTGTGTGTAAATGGATGAAATGCTGTAGTTTGTCTCTGTGTTGAGGTGGATCAGTGATCCTGCAGAGTCCTGTCCTCCCTGTGATGGAGGGAGATGACGTCACTCTGCTCTGTAAAACAAAGACCACTCCCTTGACTCTGATCTCTCAGGTTGGACCTTCGATTAGGATAATACATTCTACAATCTTCATAAAATGTATATATATTTTATTAATATCCATCCATCCATTCCCTTTTCAGGGTCGCCCTGTGACCTTTTTAAGGTTTTTTGTATAATTATGTGTGTGCAATTTCTTTAGCGCAGCATACTGATCCCATGGATGATTAATATATCTTTTACTGCCAAGAGCTGAAACCACTGCAGTAACATTTTTTTTTAAGTTGAGGAATCAGCCAGTCGATGTCAAAGCAGCAGGAAACGGGCCATGCTCACGTCTCACACACAGCTCACATGTGCAGCAATTACCAGGCTTTTAAGCATTATTTTAAGCATTTTAAGCATTTAAGCTTATTAATATTTTTTGTTAATTTTGGATCATTTTAGAAATTAAAGTAAAATCTAGAGAAGATGAATTCACGCAGAGTGCCATCAACATATCAAGTCATCAACAACAGCCAATCAAAAAAAGAAACGGTAGTACAGTCTTTCATTTATGAGGTCAAAGATCTTTCATTAAAAATGTTCGTAAATATGTTTTTATTGTGACATATATAAAACCAACAGTTTAGCCCCCCTGTTATTGCAGCAAAGATGTAGATCCGTGTTTTTATTATTTTTCTTGGATTATTGTGTATAGAACATGAATTAATGTTGTACAGTTTAAAAGTCTGTTACTGATTTAATGTTCTGTTGTAGATGTGCAATACATAACTTCACAGTTCATACATAGTAGAAGTATAAAGTATTATATATGCAACATATATATTTCATTCAAATCAGGCACATCTGCATTTTTGGTACCTATTTGTCTGTAACAAACAAAAGCTCAGCCTCAGGTCCAGACGTATGGTGTCTTGAGAACATTAGTAGTGTCATACACTCAGAAAAATAAAGGTGCCAACTGGAACAAAAAGTGGTTCTTTAGACTGATGCCATAGAAGAACCTTTTTTGGTGCCACAAAGAACCTTTCAAACAAAAGTTCTTTGAAGAACCATTTCTTTCAGTGGTTCATTGAAGAACCTTCAAAGGTGCCCCAAAGAACCATCAAGAAATGGTTCTTTGGGGCACCTTTAAAGGTTCTTCAATGAACCACTGAAAGAAATGGTTCTTTAAAGAACCATTTTTAAAAAGATCCTTCAAATGGTTCTTTAAAAGATCCTGATTAGGCCAGCACGTGTCTAACGTCTTTTTTTCTTGGTACACATTATTTTATTCTCTCTATGAAACATTTAAAGAAACAGACTGAACATTGTTTTTTAATATAATTAATAATCTTGACTGTTTTATTTAAGTTCTGCATGTAAATCCACACCATCGACTTCCTGTTATTCAGTTTCATGTGAAACAGCTGAACGTTGTCACCGCACTGTGCTCTGGTTTGGCTAATAACAGTCATCATGTTGTGAGAACCTTTTATTTTGTTTTTGTTTTCTTGATTTCTGCAGGATCTCCCTTGCTTTTTTCACATGGTTTTGTGGGTTTCAAAAAGCTCTCAAATGAAAAACTTGATATGTTGCAGTTTGGGTGTGGCTAACCAACACATGACACTCTTCAGTGCAGAAAATGATGAACATTGAAACACAGGTGCATGCAGACTAAAAACAGCAGGGGCATCATTCGGTGGCTGTACGATGCACAGAAAAGTTTCAGTACAGGATATGCGTGTGTTTGAAACTGAAGAGTTTGATCTCTTTATTTCTGCACTAGGCACAACCAGTGAGCAGCAGCTGACATGGTAAATAAATGAATTTTTTATTGATAATTTTTTTTTTAATTTTCAAAGTAAAAATAAAAAAAAAACATCCCAAGTAGCTAGTATTGTTTTTCCTGCATATTAAATATCCGAGTGAAGCTTGAAATTGTCTTGAATGAACCAGTGTCTGTTTCAATCTTCTAATAATGCTGGGTGTTACATCAGAGAATCTGCATTATAACTGTAAATATAAAATTTTTACTAGTTCGTCATTGAATTGATTTGTGTTAAAGTTAGGTTTCATGTAACCTAACTTTAGGTTACATGAAACAAAGAAGGTTACAAAGGTTACAAAGAAGGATTTTCAGAAGTTGGAGATGCTGTGTTACAAATCAGTTCTGTTATAGGATGGCAGTCCGAACAAACTCCAAGGTGATGTAGGACAGTGGGCAGGGTGCATAGTTAAAGGTCTTAGGAGTCCAGCACATGGAGAGGTGGAGGTTTTGTTTCAGGCACCAACTGAACGAGCAGACATTACATGACTGAGACTTGGGTGAAATATAATCCTGGCATTGTGTGTGCAGTGAATTACTTGAGAGTTGACTGTGGAAGGAACAAATATACTGTTAGCAAGGTCTCTTGTAGGCTCACAGTCATCTTGTTGGGCTTCACAGACCATTGAATTGGTCTTCCTGTTTACACAGACAGGAGGTTGGTAGGATAACCTACTGGAAGCACCTATAAAGTGAAAAATGTTAGTAATAGACTTGAGCATCTGGCCTCATTTAGAGGTGCCGGGCTCTTTATTATAAATGAAAATGCACAAATACATATTAGTACATAGATGTGTCTCATACTGTTATATGCACATCTCACTTTAAACTGCTGCTGCTCCATCCTCAGGCAATTCTCCCCTCATCAGGCTCCACCTTTGCTGCTGTATTTTCTTGTAATGATCACATTTAGAGGCGATCAAGTCAGACAAAGCAGAGTGCTGCATTGCCCAATAAGGAGATGCATCACAGCTACTAATTTAAACAGGGTGTTTCACATTGTATTATATTTATCTCAGTATACTAGCAAAATAGTTTTGGGATAGTCCACATACCATGAAGAGGCCAACTTTGAGTGGGTTTAGAGACTGATGAACTTCTTACAAAGTTCACCAAACAGTGAAAAGTGCATACGGTTGTTTAGACAAGTAGTCAGTGTCTAACATGTCTTAATAACACCTTTTTCTAAACTCTTTTTTGTTTAAAATGTGTTTTAAAAAAAACAAAACCATTTGATCTGTAGTTATGAAAATGTATGTTATTCAAAAACATACACTGCATTATGTTCAAATACTAGCTTGCTAGCCGGTTCTCTTCAGTAGTAAAGTCTAAAGTCTCGAAGGTCGCAAGTAATATTTTTAATTTTATTTTATGTTATTTTAT
The DNA here is from genome assembly GCF_057381845.1 of Rhamphochromis longiceps. Lineage (NCBI taxonomy): Eukaryota > Metazoa > Chordata > Actinopteri > Cichliformes > Cichlidae > Rhamphochromis > Rhamphochromis longiceps. The sequence goes on along the minus strand of NC_140559.1, from coordinate 22,549,154 downwards.
TTTTAATACAGTTATGTAATGTTCAATTATGCCCAGAATGGCCTCGCTTTGTAGTCATCCACACCAACATGCACATGAAAATTCTTTGTGTCAGTGACCTGGAGTAACCCTCTTTTGAACTGAGGCCATACCTCTGGGCCAATCACAGTTGTTCTAGAATCAGGCTCTCTGCCCTCTGCCAATCAGCACTTTTGTAGTGTGTCAGTGTCAGTGTTTTTATCACTGGCAGCACTAGTTGCCATGTTTTGGGTTTTGCCATTCATGAAATTATTTTTTCTCCTAAAGCTGTCCTGAGGAGTTTCCATGTTTTTTAGATTACCATGACTTGGATGACTGACAACCTACACGGACATATTTCTCCTAAAGCTTTTGTCTTTGTGTCTTTTGAGTGTTTTTTTTTTTAATTATTGTATGGTGTAAGCTAGTCGTTCATTCACAAAGTAAACATTATAAGAACTCCCTCATCCCCAAGTCGACTGCTGATAATATTGTGATCAGTCTACAGACAGTCTACAGAAACATAAATATATATATATATATATATATTTTTTTTTTTTAAAATATATATATGTTTTATAAATCATATAATATACTTGCTGGTCCTCTGAGCAACACAAATCTTTGAAAAATATAAATTATGAGCTCAGCCTAAATCTTGATTTTAAAAAAGTGAAAAACCAATAAAACTATAAGATATCCATTGTCAAACAAACAATTTACTTGAGAGCAGTCCTGAAAGTCCTGGATGAAGAAGTAGCATCAGTGAGTGGTTCAAAAGCAGCTGAGTGTTTTTAATTTTTGAAACCAACTGTTATTTTATACTCTGTGCACAATGACAGCTAAAAAACCCCCGTAAAGATCAGAGAGGACAACAGATTTAGTCTGAAGCTCAGCCATCAGTGAGTCATTGTTGAACTTCTTTCTCAAACACTAAAATCAGGCTCCATTTCTTTCTGTATATTTGAGATTAAAAATTATTTTGATGGAGAAATAAGTTTAAAAGTGCCATGGAAACTACTTCAGCTAGACAGAGAAGGGACATGTATAAACCTGCAAATGAATTCAGCTCAAACGCTGATGTTAATGTCCCTTAGTGAGGTTTTCCAAGTGATTACTTTCCTTTGAGGGCCTGAATAGGAACTGAGAGGGAAGTTATCTGTAAAACATAAGAGCATGGTACATCACACTTTCTTTGATCGTTCTTTTGAAATATATAAAAATGTTACAGTATCTTTTTTTAATTTTTTAATCCTTAATGTGTTTTGATGGAAATAAGTCACCGTTTCCACTTCATGATCCACTTTTTGATGATTCATGATGAAAAGGCAAGACAGTTATACTGAGTAAACATTTGCACAGAAGGACTGTTGCTTATGAGAATGGCATGTCTTTGTAGGTTCTCATTGATGCCATCATTCAAATCTCAGTGTCAATGACCCGGAGTAACCCTCTTTTGAGGTGAGGCTATACCTCTCAGCCAATCAGAGTGTGAATCGGAAACCCAGCATCCACTTCCTCAATCAGGTTCTCTGGCTCATTTTTCATTCAGTGTTTTATGCACACAGATAATAAATCAAATTAAATGTAAACACTTTATGAGCACAAAAACAGAAAAGAAAAGTTGGAGATTGATTTTCTTTAATTTATAGGTTTCATTATATAGGGTTTATATAACAACAATAACAGTCATATCAAGGCATGTGATTTTTGTGGTATAAAAACACTTGTGGAATAAAAACAGGGATATGAAGGGGGAGAGCTCCAGTAGAAACAGCATCAACAGATCAGAAAGATTCTGATAAAAGAAGGCTCATGAGTACAGAAAAAATTCTGAGTCATCTTCATCATTGCTAACATTACATTCAAAGTGGACATGTGCAGAGGAGGGAATGGGAATATACTGGCGCCAAAGATGTTGAATATGGAGCTGTCAGAAAGGAGGAAAAGACCTCAGAGAGATTCATGGATATAGTTTAGGGGGGCATGCAGCAGGAGATGGAGGTAGATGATCCGCTGTGGTGAACAGGAGCAGCTTAAAGAAGGAGATGCTAATGTGCTCTTTAACAGTACAAGTAGTGCTTAGAAAACATCTATAAATAATAGCTACATACAATAAACTTTCAATACTCTGAATTTAAACTATTTAAACTGTAAGTACAGCTTCACCTCACAGCATTCTTTTTCAAATATGAGGATTTCCAGCTGGTGTTCATGAAACTCATCGACCAGACAGTTTTTTTGGACTGTTTTTCAGATATTTTACAAATAATGCTGTTATTGAATGTTCAAACTTTGAATCTGAAAATGTTTGCTGGACAGATCGTTGATGTTTTGCACCAAAGAAAAAAGAAACGTTAAGCAATTATTTAAATTTTCTTTTCGGATGAATAAATCCTTAGTTTAAGTTCTTTAGCGTGCCTTAAAGAACAGGTTGAAGTCTTTCACAAAGATGCTGAACACCAAATACACAATGTGATGGATAATTTCAGTCAACACTGAGAGGTTGAACCACCATTAAGGTGTAAAAACCTCTGGGACATTTCAAACATGCTACAATTCATTAGGATAATTTCTCTGTTGCCGTCTTCTGTACATCAAAAAACCAACAAGAGCAGTAACAAGAAGCAAAGCAGAAACTGACAGACCAACTTTCAGTCCAACAAATCCTGCCTCCTTCCCTCCAGCCTCCTTCCCTCCAGCCTCCTTCCCTCCATCCTCTGTGTCTCCTCCTGTCTGACCTGCAGGTGAGAAACAGGTGTCAGCTGTCAGGTAGGTGATGAGTGAAGAACAGAACAGAATCCATTTCCTCTTCAAACTGCTGTCAGACATTATCTACTGCACTCTGATCACATCACTCAGACCAGCTGCTTTCTACAAAGTCTCATCAACAACATCTTTAGGAACAAACATCAACAAGCAGGAAGCAGCTTCACCTCTGATCACACACACACTCAACTCTACTCACTCACCTGGAGGATCAACAGCTCTCAGGTAGATGACGCTGATGGGGTCAGTCTTCAGATGAGCTCTCTTCCTGCGGCTTGTTCTTCTCTGGACGACACGACACTCGTATGTTCCAGTGTCATTAATCGTCACATTGTTCAGAATCAAAGACACATCTCCATCCTTCATCTGTCTGTCCTGCAGATCCACCCGGTTTTTAAAAGATGGATGCTGGTCCTCAGGATCAAACTGCCCATCCCGATAGGAAAGGACATATTCATCTTCTATATCAGCTCTGCTCCACTCTACAACTATAACGGAGATGCCCTTGTCTGGAGCTTGACATGGCAGAGTGACATTCCCTCCAGACTCAGCTGGGATGACTTTCTGGTCTGAAAGCAGGAACACCATACAAGCAGAGAGGTTAAAGGGATCAAGTGTTCACTTCTACAGCAGAAAGTCACAGTGAGGATCACAGAGAAAGAGAGCACTAGTCTCTGGTTTATAGTGGTTGAATCCTTTAAACTTGACCATCAGACCTGATGCTGACCACAATCTTGTACACTAAGTACAGAACACAGATGAATGACATTGAGCTCCAAAATAGCTCCTGAAGTCTGCAGTAAAACTAATGTAAAAAATACATATTTCAGGCCAAACGAAGTAGCTTCATAAACCTTAATGAGGACTTGTTTTTTAGTATGCACTCTAGATATAAGAATGTGTAAAAACAATACAGACAGGAAAGTGTTACGAAGTTTCCTGTCTTTAAACGCCTTTGTGAAAGTGTATATATATATATATATATATATATATATATATATATATATATATATATAAAATTATTTTTTAAAGATATTACCTTTGTTTTCAGCAGTTGCGTGTGAAAAGAGTTGATAAGCACACAGCAGGAAAATCCACACTTGAAATGATCTTCGAGTCATTGTGTGAATGGATTAAAAGCCTCTTGAGGAGTCTTTGTAATGCTGAGGCAAAGATGTAGAAGTCAGAGTGTGACTCTTTGGTAGTATTTTGTAGTGTTATTAAAGTTCACACATGCTGATCATCAGATGAGGTGCTGATTGGTCAAGCCCCGTTTGCCTGAAGCTGCTGATGTTAGTGGGGCGTGGCTTTCATTTTTTGTACGTGTGGTGTGTTTGTGTGTGATGCACTCTGGGTCCTGGATTACGTCACACACAGTTCACGTTTTATCGCTTGTCCGGACGTCGAGTAAACACCGGCGGTGCACGCGCGGAAATAGCGGAAGTGGGAAACTGATGAAGAGTGAGGCTAGGCTAAAGAGTACAACCACTCCACACCAATGACTGTAGAAAACACACACACGCACACAAAACGTAAACTCGAAGGACTGGAGCTGCTGATCGAACAACTTTATCCTCAGCTGCAGTGGTTTAGTAGAAACCTGCTAATCCCAGACACCACCGTAGAGCTAACAGACAGAGCTAGCTACCGACAGGACAGTAGTTTAGAGGAGTTGGTTATGCTACTGTCTACCCTCGACACAGCGAGGAGAGTAAGCCGCGGGATCGTAGCCAAACATGGATCCCAAGGCTCTGGTAGTAGTATGGTCAATACCACCCGTTGCTAATGCTATCTCTGAGTCGTTGTATCAGCTGTCATAAACAATCAGCTTCTAAGCATGACTTAGACCAGGTGTCATCAGTGACAGTGAAGGGCCTGCACTGGACCAGACACAGTTTAAGTAGATTTGACAACGTTTTAAAATACGTGACACTCTGGCGTGCCAGGAGAACAATGCGCAGTACAAATATGCACTGAATGTTCATATTCTTATAACAAAAATGCAGCAAAATGTTGGTATTAATTAAAATTAACACCTCATCTAAAACCAGGGGCGATTTTAGTCAGCAGGGCTGGAACGTTTATTACCGCGGGGGCGTCATTGCACTGCATTTCAGCCATAACCCGCCGCGTACCATAAAAACGCCGATGGTCCCCTTTGCCGCGGGACGTGACAAAACTATGGCAACGCCGGCATGTTACGCTTCCGGAGTGAGAATGGGCGTTGAATTAGCAACAGCAAAACATGGAAGAGCTGAGTTTGTGTCTCACAAACAGATTTTAGAGATTTTTACTTTGTTATAAGACTGGTGTAAAAAAAACACTGTGACGCGTTCACTGACATGTTCTCCTTCTTTCACTTTGCTGTTTATAAAGAGAACAGAGAGGCTCTGCTTTGTGCTTATATTCTCCTCCTGTGTGTTTGTGTGCAGAGTTTCTACCAGAGCCAAATGTCATCTACTCCTCACTGAAGTCGTCCACCAGTCCAACCACTGGGATCCAGCTGCTGCTCTCTAACTGGTCCACACAGCAGCTCAGACCTGACACATTCACTGTAAACACACTGGTTTATATTCTGTTTGTTCTCCTCGTGAAGTTAAGTACAAGCAGAGCTGAGAGTCGTCTGCTTATCAAACAGCTACACATTTTATAGGAACAGGTTTTATGGACAGAAATCTAAAACCTGTGAATCTGAAGTTCAGGAACAGATTTTCCTGCATCTACAGGATGGATCACAAATTACAGTAAAATATTATTTAAAACATCTGCTTCATTACTAAAGTGTTCAGCAGCAAGTTTCCATAAAGAATAAAGTAAAAAGTGACTCAAATTCGTAAAGCGAGTCAGAACAGACACCATGTTTAAGAAAATCTTTAATGTGCTCATTTAAAGTTTAGAAACGAATTAGTACTTTTAATGAATGTGATGTTTGCCTGTACGCTCTTAACACTGTCTGTTTCACTGTGCAATGTAATAAACAAAGAAATTAACATGATTTTTTTCATGTGAAGCAGCAGTACAGGTCATTTGTAATCATGTGGTCGTGTGGATTTGTTACACAGCTTAGTATCATACAAATTCACATTTCAAGGTCAAACTTATTTTAATAAATGCAAATCATTTTTTATGTAAACAAAATTATTTGCAGCACTAATAAACTTCCTTTATGTACAATGTGTTTGGTTTTCTCACATGAACTCTGGTGATGCATTTTCCTGACATTAAGCTGACATTAAACACCTCAAAAACACTTCTGTTTTAACATTCATTACTATGACACTGGCCTTGAACTATAATGCTGTATTGTGACACATGAACAATAGACTAAACCAGAACTGTTTCTGCAGTATGTAGCTCACTCCACATGCTCATTAGTGTTTGTCTTCACTGAACTTTAAATCACGATGTCACATAAAAACACATCACACTTTCACAAACCTCCGTGGATTTAAATTCATAACACTGTAATAAGTCTATTGATTTGGTGTGTTTACATTAGAAGATGTGGTAACAGGTGTGAAGGCACCTGACAGCAGCTGATAGTTCAAATAGTATTTTCTTCTTTTTTTTAAAGCCTGTTCTTCAATCAGAAGCTGATTTAGCAAAAAAGTTAGTTTCAAATTAGTGCACTTAAGCTGACCCCCTCTTAATCTTCTGACCAATTGTTAATAGAATAAACTGTTCGGTTGCTGCCCTCTACTGGCACTGGAGTGCTACAACACTCTTCAACTCTGAGTCTTCACCACTGAAAATGTAAAAACTCCACTTTATGAATGTGCATGAGCTATTTTGCATCTGATATGGAGGAAACTTCATACTAATACAAGTTTTATAAAATGTCTTCTGTAAATACTTTTTATAGGTTTGTTCACACCTGCTGTTCACAGCTGGTTTCACATAAAGTCCAACCTGCTCCGTGACATCACACGGGATCAGGAGTGCTCAGCTCTTTAAAATAAAAGCCTGCTACACATGAATTTTATAGACACTGAATGCAACAACAAATAAAAGCACAAATATAGGTTCAATTTTTTTGATCTATCCATAGTAATATACATTATTGGCCACTTTATTAGGTACACTTTGCTAGTACTGAGTTGCACTCCCTTTTGCTTTCAGAACTGCCGACCAATGATCAATCCAACTTCGAAATATAGTAGAAAGATAGTCTGAAAATATAAGAAATTATTAAACAGAAAAGTACTAAACAACTCACGGTGATGATGCTGATTAGAATCATAGGTCCTTCCACTCCCTGGACAACACGGCACTCGTATATTTTTATATAGTTTCCTTAATCGTCAAATCCTTCAGAATCAAAGACACGTCTCCATCCTTCATCTGTCTGCCCTTCAGACCTATTCTCCATTTCTCAGGCCTTCACTCACTCTGCAGGATCATGTTTAAATAATCTGCTAAAGGTCCACTGCCCTCCCTCCCAGACATATTCAAACCTCCACACTTATGTCATCTGAACCTTTCCAGTCCTCATCCACTTCATTGCTACCCTTATTTCCTCCTGACTAATCCTCTGCACTTCCTGATTCATTAATTGTCCTCCTCCCTCCATCGCACAACCCTGCAGAGGTTACATCTCTGTCAATGACGACATAGTACACCTATGTTGTAGTACACTTCTTAAATCCTTCTCAGTGCTAGAAGGCCTGATTCAGGACAGAAGAGAGCTGCTATTATTATTAGAGGTTAATCTGCATTAAAATAATGTAAAGTCTTTAAAGTGATAGACAGAGTGGCTGATACTTTACGTGTGCACTCAGGTTTTAGACTTCAAAAGTTTTTAATTCCTGGTTTTACTGATTAACTACTTTGTAAGTGGACAGCCTCTTTGACTACAAAATAATTCATGCACGTGACTTTGCATTTTAATCCAAAAACATTTGATTCTCATGTATTTGAATTAAAGGTTTATCCTGTCTTATTTTTTCCATTTATGAACTTTCTTATGTGAATTGTGTACCTCTCTGCAGTGTTTGGACACTTGGTCCATAGTTTAGAGGGAAGGAGTGGCGACCTCTGGGTACTGGATGTCTCCATTTTCATTTTTGGGCTGTGCTTTGTTCTGTAGTCTCTTCTTCCTTATTCCGTTGTACCTTTAAAAGCTTTTTCCCCTGCTGCAGATGAGAAGAGTGGATAAGCACACGTCAGGAAAATCCACATTAAAATTGATTTATGATTCATTGTGCGGATGAAATAAAATCCTCTTTATCATATGAAATGTCTTTTGTAGTCCATGATGATGTCGTATTGGACTCCAGTGGTGCTAACGCCCAGAGCAGCCGGCGTCGGTGGTGCGTTTTGTTGACCGTACGACTCCAGAAATGTGTAATTTTATATTTTTTAAGAGTTTCATCAGAGCTTTGAAGAGTTTCTTCTTTTCAGTCATCTTCTGATCTGCTGTAGGTCTTACTGGTGAAGCCTCCAGTGGGTGTCATGTTGCATTTCTGACCCTTGTGAGTATGTGCACGTCTGACCCATCTGGCAGTTATTATTGGTATTGGCTCAGTGTGTACTGGGAACCCAATTTGTTCTACTCATGTGGGAAAAGTGCATCTTCCACTTCCTTCCTTCCACAACCCAGGTCATGAACAGCCAAACCGAGATCTGGATGCGGATGCAGATCGTTTCTTTTTCACTCGGCGCAGCTTTTCTTGTATTTACGGTAGAGTGATTCTAATCTGCGCAGAATTTTTTCTTTGGTTTTACGACTCATGACACAAAAGCCCAAAGGAAACAGACCAATCCCGTGCACTGTAACGATGATGTTACTGAACCAGTCATATTATTTATCCAGAGTGCGTGTGAAAACCGAAAGCCCAGTTTGTTAAAGCTGAGATTAGGTTTTATATGAAATGTAGGCTAGTTAAGGAAAAAGAGAAACAGAAGCTCAATCTCGATTTTTGTGTTTATTATTATTTTAATAAGAAACCACAACTTCTTCAAAAGCTCCTTTTTTTTTAAAAACAATTTTATGAATGCAAACCTCATCTTAATTGTTGTTGTAGCTGCTTTTAGTTCCCTCATTTCTGCAGCATCTGTTTGGGACCTACACCTGTTTGACATGGTGGCCCTGAGAGATGAAATGCACTGCAACGCAAGAAAACATAAGCAAATAGAAAAACAAAAAAAATGCTGCATAAAGACACAAGTGAAGTGATTTAGGGGAGACAATAACGTAGTGGAACAGCTGTGCAAGTGACAAAAAACTGAAACATGTGAAGGAGCAGAGAGGCTCACTGAAAAGAAGCCGGGGATTTGTTTGTGTTGCGAGGGAGAAAAAGATGCCGATAATGTGTTTTCTAAATCTGAGATTCATATGTTTGTTGACCTTTTGCTTTTCTCAGCTTGCAGTGGATTTGGCCTCTCAGGGCCACCATAGTTAAATGCTTTAATCTAATTTAAACATCACAGCACAGGTACTTCTACTACTGGACGTCTAACCATAAGTTATGAATATTACATGCACAAAAATGAATAGTAAAAGCTTCCTATATTTCAAGCAAATGGCGTTTTAGTTTGTGTGTAAAGTACATGTGAGTTGTTCTGAAAATAAAAGTGTGCTGTGAAATAGTTTTGAATTTCTGACCTCGCATATCTGTAGTTATAAATTGTGATTCATGTTAAGAAATTTGGAATCTAAGAAGAAATAAGAAGAAAAAATGTGATAATCTCAAACAGTTTGTTCCTTATGCATCAGAACGATTTTCTTGGATAGTTTGTTGTTATTTGCATTTTTGTTTTCAGAGGTAACACAGTGCAGGTGTCTGCATTTCTAAAGGGAGTTCTCTGAGCGCAGCATAATTTTCCACCGGTGACGATTCATCAGAAAGTCGTCCTTCACGTCATTACAAGCAAAAACAAGTCAAAGTAATCAGCAACAATTAAAATATAAAAAATATATGATTAAAATATAAAATTAAATGTCTCTTGATTTGCTGGTTCTGGGGATCCAGCAACTGGGCAGTGAAAATGCTAAAGGTAAATTTATCACAAAGTTCTGTGTCTTGTTTAATCACGAGCGCTGTGCCAACATCTTATGAAGCGCTGGTGGCCACTCTGACGGCCACTAGGAAGAAGGTGATTGCCTTCCAGGGAGAGCTGGTTCTGCAAAGTGTCCACAACAACGTTGACATCATCCGGCTCCAAGAATGAGAAGCCGGTGCTGGGATAGGACAGCTTTCCTTCACAACACTCAGTTTTAGAACTGAACTCCAATCACCAATCGGATTTGACTTAACAGTACACACCGCCAGACTCAGCTGGCATTTCTGCATAGGATTTTTTTGCTTTTTGCTTTCAGTGTGACAAATTAAGTATTTTATGCTTCAGTGATTTGGATCAGATCAGGAATATAATACTTTTTGCTAATGCATTCACTTGCCTCTACAGTTTATTATCATGACCCCAGACCCCCACAGGACATAACTTACAGCTTTACCACCCTGAGCACACCTAAACTTGTGTGATCCTAAAAGCTAAGCAGGGTTGGGCCTGGTTAGCACTTGGATGGGAATTTGCCTGGGAATACCAGGTGCTGTAAGCTTGGGGTTACTGTAGAGCATGTCGCCTACTTACATGAAGGATATATGTAAATGAGCAATGCTCAACTTCACTTTCAGGACAGCCTGAACACAAAAAGAACTTAATAAATGAACAAAACACTAAAAATTAGAAACATACGCCACTTTTCAAAACACAATACTACATAGATTCAGAAGTCCAAAAAAGACAAAACACTGGGAACAAACCCCAGGATCCGAACGCAGTTGAGCTTCCTCACTTTTGCTCTTTAAATCATTATCAAAGATCCATTTCTTTATTTTTCCATTTTACTTTCATTGGGTTACACGGCACACTGCACTTTCCATGTGAGTCAGTGTCACATGATCCACAGCCACAAAGACAATAGGGCCATGCTGAAATCATGGGATCAGCACCTAAATGTGAAACTGCTGTTTGTTTTTTTTTGTTTTTGTTTTATTTTTCTTCTTTTTTTTTGTAAAATGTTCAATTCAATGTAGTCAATATAATTTTATTTATACAGCACCAAATCACAATAAACAGTTGCCTCAAGGCATTTTATATTGTCAGGTAGACCCTACAATAATCCATAGTGATCCATTACTTGTTATTGTAGTCTGTTACATCACATAACATGTGGGGCTAATATGCTTAAAGTGATCTCATTTGGTTACAGTAATGTCATGAAAACCTGCCATTGTGACAGCCCTAATCGAGCATAGGGTAAAAACATACCCTATGCTCGTAAAAATAGCATAAAAACAGTCTTTTCTCCAGTAACTTCAGTCTTTAGCATGGAAGCCAATCATGTTACATTCATCATGTTCACCTTCTTTTTAAGACAGTAAAAAAAAGGTCAACATGTTATTTCAGGACATTTTTAGATAAGAAAGCAGGACTCATGGTTCACCTTTCTATTCCTGCACAAATGATATTTTTAGAAACTGAAACTGGTTAACTAACTAAACAAAGGTTTCAATGGCACAAGTCAGACATTTAAAGATAATTTTGTTATTTATTTTTCTATTATTTTGTTTTAATGGGGTTCTGTATGGAGTAACATGACACTCATGTCAGTGGCACATAAGTTGATTCTGTTCATCTGGACGTAACGTTTTCTGTGAGAAAAACGTTTCGTCACTCATCCAAGTGACTTCTTCAGTCTGACCTCCCAGCCCATTGTTCCTTCAGTGGGCTGGTTTCAGTCATTATGCAAATGTACTGTTTATAAGATTGGGGAAACCTGCAGTCAGCTGAGACTGAAGAAGTCACTTGGATGAGCGACGAAATGTTTCTCCCACTGAAAACGCCACGTCCAGATGAACAGAATCAACTTTTGGAGATTTACTTACCTGGGTGATTGAGCATGCATCAAGACGTTACAGTTTTTCTTAATTGCTTTGACCTGCCTACAGAGACTGGATCCCCTCAGTTTTCATCATCACTATCTGAGCAGAGCAGGAGACACTTCTTGGAAATGTGTTAACCCTTTCTCATTGGCTTGACAACTTTTCCCCACCTTTTTGCAAAACAATTAATCTCATTCAAGCAGTCCAAACCCCATTGTTTTAGCTGTGGTAACCAAACAGAAATCACCTATTTCTAACTATTAGAAACTACCAAGATCAGTATGAAATAAATAAATCACCTGTTTTTGAAGTCCTTACCACAAACTTTCATTTCGCAATCAGTCTGCAGGCCTTCAAAGATGCCACATCTGTGTAGTTCTTTACCAGCATCAGTTGAGGAGGTCTAAGGTGAGCGATTGAGTATCAAAAGTGGCAATTTCTTATACTGTAATAGATTTTATTTTGGTTTATATGTATTTTTTTGTAATATTTCCAGTGTTTCAATATTCAGTCACAGTTTGAAAAAAAGTCATTGACTCAATAAAATTAGCATCAAACTATTTCTGATTCTGTTTCATATTTTAAATGTTTTGGCATTATTAGAGCCTTTTGCAAAGACAATGTGTCACTTTGAGCATGAGTGCCTCTGTTTAGGCCTTTGTGTTAACTGTTTGGAAAAATGTGGATTTCACAATTGGAAAATTACTTTCTGTTCACCATTTGTGTGACTAACAGTTTCACGTCCAGGTGACTGTTGTTGCAATTTGGTGATATATAGATAAAACTGAATTAAAACGTCTGGTGTACAGCTTACTGAGAGGTCCTCTCATGGGCAGTGTGCAATCACAGAAAATAACAACCTAAATGTTGTTTCACCGTAACCCTCACTGGAGAAAAGGCAGTCTGGAACAATTGTTGAACATTCCTCTAAAATCAGTGCTGTGAGAGTGACTTTACTTTACCAAAAAAGAAAAAAAAAGAAATCAGATGGTGTTTCATTTGAACAGTAAAGTACCACAACAAAGAATAAATATGTAAGAACAAGTATCACTGCTGTGGAGTTTTACATGTTTTCATGATTACACATACAATGGACAAGGTTTCTATAAAAATTACACACAGTCTAAACAAATTACAACATACTAATTATTGGAGCTTAGACAGTCCAGGCCAATATTTTACTCAAATACATCGGACCGTATTTGAGTATTTTGTTATGATCTGTAATCTGAGTTTCTAGTTACAATCTGGATTATTTTATGTTGTAATACAATATACTATGGTCCATATGCTCTAAATTTGTCCTGCTTTCTTAATCTATTGGGTTGTTGTAAAGTGGTGGTAGGTGTCATCAACACGTTCTCATTGACAAAGCGGGTGTGTTAGGCCGCAATGTGGTGGAGCAACAGTTGTTTATCGTTTAGTTATGACATAAAATAGATGTAAACGGAGCTCCACTGGAGGCATTTGTTTTGGAGTTTTCGGTTTGTGTGGAGTAAATAAACGTTTTCCTTTTTTTCTTTTTTACATTCACCTCGTTTTTGCTACCGAAAGGCCTACAGCCAAGCACGAGTCAGAAACTTTACGTCCAGCAGAAGCGACGAAGGACCGAAGATTGCCGCTACACTAATAAATGTTTTATGAAAATCTGACACTTTCAAAACAGAAGAATACATGTTTTATAAAAATCACGTTCTTTGATGATCATATTACATGTGTCACATTTTAAAAGGAATATATACTTGGAAAACTGTTCACAAAACAATTTTAGAGAAAGCAACACGCCTTTACTTTTCCACAGTGCGTGTACGCCTCTACCAGAGTTTTGTGTTTTTTACAATTTTGCAATTTTACAATCTTACAATCAGACACAATAACTCACGATTATCTAAGACCTGCCATCAAATGTCCGTCACTTCTTCACAATCATTTTTTCATTTAATTTTATTTCACACATGGTTCAACAGTGGTTCGTGTCCGCTGCTCTCCTCGGGTTTGCTGGATCAGATCCTAATGCAGAGGCGTCTGAACTGGGGGGTAAAAATGGCTCTTTGGCAGTTTATCAAAAAATATCTTAATGATTTTATTGACGGGTCTGGGAGGAGTTCGAGAGATTGCCATTGTACCCACACTGGCTGATGTGCGAGACGAAACACACTATCGCGTGGACTCTTGCTCCTGTGCGACCGACTCATGCAGAGGTGTGGCGTGTGTAAGTCTACCTGTGCTTCCTATGTTCCTTTTTTCGGATTAAGCAAAAGCAAATAAAACGAAATAATGCTTAACGGGGCGTGCAGCCTCCATCTCCCCCCATCCTGCTCTCTGTTGTTAAGAAGCAGCTGTTTTTAAGAATAACCTTTTCCATATCTAAAAATGGGGCATTTTTTGTCAGAAAAACTGCACTTTTTGTCTAAAGTTAAAAAGGGCGCAAAATAATAAATTCATTTAATAGTTTTCATTTCTATCACACACATTATATTGCATTGCAATATGTTCATGGTAATTGTTTTCGGTCATATGATTATTGATTATTACCGATGGAGAAAGAGCTGAGTCATGATGGACTGAAAGCTGAACTGAAAATCAGCGCAAACAAGTTATTATAGAGGATAAATTTGGACATTAAATTTTTTTGTTTGTTTTTTTTGTTTGTTTGCTTGAGGTTTTTTTTTAACCATTATATAGCTTTCACGGACTCGTGATTTGGTTGGTTTTTCTTTTTTGTTTTTTTTTTCAGTTTTAGGTTCTTTTCCTTCAGCAGATATTTTGTGGTTGGTTTATGTTTATATTCACGTGCTTTCTTAGTTTTTTTACTTACTTAGTTTTACTATTTCTGTCTATTGTTATACTTTGTTTATATTCCTTGATTCGCTTTATTCCTCCCGTGTGTTATGTTGTTGTTGAGTTCGTGTCACTTTGAAAAGTGTTCTTGCGTTTTGTTTCCCTGTTTTATGTTGGTTGTCTGTTGTGCTTTGTATTTAGTTTCACTTTCCTCGTCTCGTTCCTTTGATTCGGTTTAGTTCCCTTGCTGTGTTTTCCCGCTGATAAACGAGCAAAAAAAGTAAACCAGCGAACAGCACGAAAGACAGTCTCCTCCTCTCACCACGAACAGCAAATAAGACGAAAGTTGGCGCTTCCCATGCAGTTTGGCACCACCGCAACTCAGCTGTGTCACCACGTGATTTCTCCTAAAACGATATCTGCTGCTTTACTCTACCTGACTTGTTTGTTGCCGTCTTCATGTTGTCCTTCTGTAGGTGAGATTTATTTTATTTTTTTATAAAACAGAATATATATTTAAATTTTGCTTGAAGAAGTGGTAGCCTATACATTATATTTTTTTATATTGATTCAGTATGTATGAGTATGTGGATAATGGATGCTTGTGTGGCGGGTTTATGAAGCGCAGGTACTCCGAGGTGTGATTCAAAACACACATGTCACGTTGGCTGATTTAAAGTTTTTGTGCGTTTGAGTTTTTTTTTTTCAAAGTCCCTCCTGTCTCATATTCCTACTCACTTTGTTTGTGGATGAGGATAGATAAGGACTTAGGAAAAGAGGAGAACCTGAGAACGACCTTACAGTTTGACTGACAGTTAGTTTGAACTAGGTCTTAGCTTTATGGAATATGTATTTGTAAAAGTTTAACTTTCAGAATAGCAATCTGTCTCTAACAGGGGATGAAATGTTATAAAAATACTTTGTGAATTTGTTGTTTGAAAATAATCGTTAATTACGTGAGGATCGTAAGGACTGAATCTCATGAAGATTTTCCCATAAGTCTGTCCAAATGTTGCATTTTTCCAGCTACAAATGAAGTGTTTCTTCAATCTTTGTTGTCCATTCACATAGTACGATATCGAAGGGCTTGTTATTGTAGTCTGTTACATCACATAACATGTGGGGCTAATATGCTTAAAGTGATCTCATTTGGTTACAGTAATGTCATGAAAACCTGCCATTGTGACAGCCCTAATCGAGCATAGGGTAAAAACATACCCTATGCTCGTAAAAATAGCATAAAAACAGTCTTTTCTCCAGTAACTTCAGTCTTTAGCATGGAAGCCAAATCATGTTACATTCATCATGTTCACCTTCTTTTTAAGACAGTAAAAAAAAGGTCAACATGTTATTTCAGGACATTTTTAGATAAGAAAGCAGGACTCATGGTTCACCTTTCTATTCCTGCACAAATGATATTTTTAGAAACTGAAACTGGTTAACTAACTAAAAAGAAGGTTTCAATGGCACAAGTCAGACATTTAAAGATAATTTTGTTATTTATTTTTCTATTATTTTGTTTTAATGGGGTTCTGTATGGAGTAACATCACACTCATGTCAGTGGCACATAAGTTGATTCTGTTCATCTGGACGTAACGTTTTCTGTGGGAAAAACGTTTCGTCACTCATCCAAGTGACTTCTTCAGTCTGACCTCCCAGCCCATGTTCCTTCAGTGGACTGGTTTCAGTCATTATGCAAATGTACTGTTTATAAGATTGGGGAAACCTGCAGTCAGCTGAGACTGAAGAAGTCACTGATGGATGGAACAGAATCAACTTTTGGAGATTTACTTACCTGGATGATTGAGCATGCATCAAGACGTTACAGTTTTTCTTAACTGCTTTGACCTGCCTACAGAGACTGGATCCCCTCAGTTTTCATCATCACAATCTGAGCAGAGCAGGAGCACGATATCGAAGGGCTGTTGTGTTTTTTTCTTCTTCTTCAAACGATGCCAAAGGAAAAATAGCAGCAACAAAGTGACAAAGACTATTACGGTAATTATTAAAATTACTCGCAACCATGAGCTACTCAGATGTTAGCATTCTGTAATGCCAGAGGTTTAAGTACTTAGTTACTGTATTTAAGGAGAATTTACAAGGACTTCTGGGATGATTTTCATCTCTTAACCCAATTTTGATCTCAGTTGTCATCCTGGTTAATTATGTTTCACTTTCTTTCGAATGTAGGAGGAAGAAGAGATATTTCATTTTTATTATCGTCTGCTCATCTTCAACTTAACGGATTCAAGCTCATGATTAGAACCAAAAGTCAGACTGTTCAGTTAGCTTTGCACAAAAATAGCAGGCGACTTGAGGCAACTGTGACTTGGCGCTATTGTAGTGTTCAAATTTTTCAGAGGGAAATCAGGAGATTGTCTCTCTTTAATAATTGAATCGAATAGAAATGCCCTCCAAGGAGTTAATATGTTAATTAGAGAATTAACTTAAGTTAATATTCAGTTAATATGAGATCCATTTGAGTAAATTCTCATTATTTTTTAGGAACGATTGGTGGGGCTCACTTCTAAACACTCAGTATGAGGAGAGAAGAGTTTTTGGTAATGTCCCCACAGTTTTGAGCCATCCGCTCAAAATCCGATCATCACTATCGATTACACACTTCTTCTGATTGCATCTCTCCTCCTAAAAATTAAAACTCCTTGTAGCATCTATCACAACAAGCACAAGATATGATTTTTCAATTAATGACATTTCCAGTAAATTGTGTGCCATAGACTTTCACATTTGTGCTACTCATTTAAATATTCTCCTCCTGAAAGGGAAACTCCTACAAAAGGATATGTAATTCGACCAGCCTCAAAAATTCTCCTGTTCATAACTTGCTGTCACAAAACTGGAACTGTGTCTCTTTAGTAAATCTAAAAGCTTTTTAATATCAAAACAATTTAAATCTGGACCTAAACATTACTTTAAAATTCAAACCTTTCTAATAAAATATATTTTTCATAGGATATTCTCATTTTAGAAGTCACTGGAGTAAAGATATGGATTTGTATGATATGGATTTTGTAGTCCATGTTTTGCATATTGTAAGTTCAACATAGCCAACATTCAGCATCACATTGTTAGTGATGTTCCAAATTTCAGAGCATTGCTCTTCTCTTTTCTTAGTATCAATCTTCCCATCAGCATGACCTCAGTGACATTTCCATCAAGATCAAGGAAAAGAGGTTAGGAAGAGGAGACAAGAGGGAGGTTTGGAACGCAGCCAGTGTTTTGAAAAATTTGCACTTTGTCAGCTAAACACAGTGTCAAAATGTCAGTATCAAGCATCCCATCCCCAATTCTGAGCGAGCTTTAGATATTTTTGACTTTTTGCATTGTCTCAGTTTCTTCCTGAACTTTCTAAAACTCTAGATGATTGGGCATTTTTTCAGACTTCTGTCCTTCATAAAACATTTGTATTCCGCACAGTAATAACAAGCAGTGAGTGAGAGACTGTTGCAAGGTGGTGAGTTGTTATGCTCCTGCTGTTTGTATTCATCTTCTTGATAGCATTTTATACATTAATCGCTGTGTAAACCTGTTTGTGTCTCAGAATCTGTGACGTGACAATGGGACTGAGCTTTGTGCGAGCTGGAGGCATCGCTCTTTTTCTCGGCCTAGGCCAAGGTCTAGGCCAGGGTCTAGGCGTAGGCCTAGGCCTAAGCCTAGGCATCATATACCAGTTATACCAGGTAAGGAATCAGCAGGAGAAGCCTCACAGGCAGGTGGGAGGGGAATCAAGATTTATTGCAACAGGTTTTGTCTTCAGATGTTTGTTTTTTTTTTGTCTCACCTTAATGTGGATTAATTCTGATTCTTTCTCATGTTTAATCTCAGATTTGCTGATGTGCAGATATTACCTGATAATTTCAGAGAATATATTAATTTTGCCTTTCTTTTCATGTGTAAAGGTAATGACATTTTTAGAATTATACTTTAAAAACATCCCGATTAATAACTATACAAAACAAGCTTTTGTGCAAACAAGAAAGAAGACAAGAGATTAATGATATAATTTTCCACAGTCAGCAGATGCACATAAAAATCAGTCTGAGCACAAACACCCAAACTGAATGGATTGAAGCTGCTCATAATCAGATCTGCTAGGCAGGTTTTACAGTAGGATGAACATTTCTAACAGCATGTAACCAAAAATCTGTAGGTTCCCGAAATCTGTTTCATCTCCTTTTCCTAACCTTTTTTTCTTTCACCTCGATGAACGCATCAGATGTAAAGGAAGAGGGTAGGAGAATTTGTGAGGACGTAGGCAGTGAGTCCTGCACTGAGAGTTTGTCGGATTGATGCTATGACTGTAGTGATGTGGACACTGTACTGGTCCGTATGGTGAAAAGAGAGCTGAGCGTAAAAGCAGAATTTTCAGTTTACTGGCTGATCTACGTCCCTACCTTCACCTATGGTGACGAGCTTTGGATAGTGACCAAAAGAATGAAATTGCAGATAAAAGCAGCAACAATGAGCTTTCTCCGAAGGCTGGCTGGCCTCTCCGTTAGAGATGGGGTGAGGAGTTCGGCCATCCGGGAGAAGCTTATTGCTTATTCTCGACTATAATTCTGTCTTTTCTTTATGGTCACATTTTAACTATCATCCTATAGACTATGGCACAACTGCTCTTCCAGCTACTTTTCTTTCCAAGCTTCTTAGATTGCCATGACCCAGATGACAGAGAACCTACACATACATCTTTCATCCTGAATATTTTATTTGAGAAAACTGTCTCCTGCTGATGAGGACAGTATGATCCTGACATAGAGCACAGGCTGAGCCTTTGATTTGTTTCTGCTTTTGTGTTTTTCAGACAACGAGGACAGGTCAAAATAAATCTAAAAATGTTAAACTCTCTGTGTATGAACAGCGCATTGTCACTCACCGGGTTGACCCGCGGACCATGCAGGTAATGCCACTTTACATGTTGTTTAAACTGAAGCTGTAAATATAAACCACAAAGAACTGACACCACCCAGTACTGACAGAAACAGGAAGTGTGGGGTTTATCTTCGTGCATCAGCACTAGCAGGCAATATCCATCCAGATTTCTTCCTGTGTGCAGATCACATGGAGGGATATCGCAGGTCTGGAGGAGGTGATCAACGAGCTCAAGGAGAAAATGATCGTCCCCGTTCAGAAAAGACATCTGTTCAGGAAATCCCGGCTGCTGCAGCCGCCCAAAGGTCAGCAATTATTCACTTTTTTGTTGTCGTTCAGGATCCCCATTAGCATCAGCCTTTGCCTTAATTATTCTTAGATGGGATAGAAAATTGCCTTAATCAGGACACCCACAGAAACTTTAATCAAAATCTACAAAGGATGCACAGCTTTTAACCATTACATTACATCTGTATTAGATATAATCGATCAACAATAACCATTTCTTGTTTGCTGTAATTTCTATTTTGATTATATATATATACCATTTAAATTCTTTTACTTTAGTCTGTTTGTAATTGGTTGATTCTCTGTATGCGTGTCCAGAGAAATGGAAGTGTTTGTCACTGTTTATTTAAAGCATACAGGTTGTGAATGAGTTTTCAGTTTCCGACAGAGTTTAATGCACCTTAATAGTTAATAGTTTAATTATTTATATAGCACATTTAATTACAACAGGAGCGTTGACCAAAGTGCTGTACAAGAATACAACATGCATAATAAAACAACTTAGAGTATTAAAAGCAAACAACAAATATGAATTAACAAATAACTCTCATGCTGTATTAAAAGCCAGTAAATAAAAATGCGTTTTAAGATAAGATTTAAAAAGATTGACAGTATGAGCCTGTCTGATGTGTACGGGTAAATTATTCCACAGCTTAGGCGCTACGATTGCAAATGCTCGATCACCTCTATGAACCAGCCTCGACCTTGGTACAGCTAAAAGCAAAAGATCACTTGATCTAAGAGATCTAAGGGGGGTATAAGTCTGCAAGAGGTCAGACAAATACCCGGGAGCCTGTCCATTCAGGGCTTTGTAAGTTAACAATAAAATTTTAAAATTAATTCTGAAGCGGACAGGGAGCCAATGAAGGGAGGCAAGTACCGGGGAAATGTGTTCACATCTTTTAGTACGTGTCAGAAGACGAGCTGCAGCATTCTGGACCAACTGCAGCCTTGCCAGGCAGGTCTGGCTGACTCCAGCATATAAGGAGTTACAATAGTCCAGCTGGGATATAATGAAAGCATGAATCGCTCGTTCAAAGTTTTTAAAAGATAAAAATGATCTCACCTTAGATAAAAGCCTCAGTTTGAAGAAAGACCGCTGTACGACTGAGCTAATTTGTTTTTCAAAGGTGAAATTGCTGTCAAATATAACCCCCAAATTTTTGGCATGTGATTTGACAAAAGGCTCAAGACTGTGCAGGTTAAAATTAGAAGTGTTGGGATTGCCGCTTGGTTTTGCTATTGTTTGCTTGTGTGTATTGATTGTGAAAGTATTTGTTTAACAAATAATTAAACTTTCTTTAGTACTCTGGTAACTATAATTGATAGTTTCATTTTATCATAGCTTAGCAAATTAGTGTGTCTTGCATTTTGTGTGTTTGCTGTGTACAACTCTTAATACTGTAGGTGCTCTGAAAAAACTACTTGACTCCCTGATATATGCAGTAAAGGACTAGGGCTCCTGAATGCAGCGTAATCTGTAATAAGAGAACCAGAAGTAAGTTTGGCTAAGAACCCTGGGTGTGTGAATAAGACACAAACATAAACGTATTTATTATAGTGGTGTGGACTTTGTCACTTTGTTAAGGCATAAGTTCAGACAGAGGGAAAAAAAAAACTATTAAAAACAACAAAAACATAATAATAATAATAATAATAATAATAATAATAATAATAATAACAATAATAATAATAATAATAATAATAATAATAATAATAATAATAATAATAACGGTTTTCTCAATTGCTTAAACACTACAACCAATCTTGTGAACCCAAATTTCAAAACCTTAATGCCACTTCCCAAAAAGCACAGCCATTTCCCTGAACTATAAACACTATGCCGCTGCTTTACCACATGAGTCAGATATGGTGAACTGTTACTGTAAAACTCTACACACATATTCGTACATTTGTCAGTGCTGACACCATGTTGTCACTTAGAAAGCAGTCAGTAATGTTAACTCAAATCAGCACAGCTTTAGCTCAGTTACTACACAATTACGAAGTCAAAATGTATCACACACCAATCAGAAACTTTGATGGACAAAAGGGCCAAAGTCAGCTCATTCAGGTTTGAAACAATGGATCCAAAGACATGCAAAGGAAGAGGTTGAGGAGGAGGAGGTGGAGGAGTGGAAGGAGAAGGAGGTCTAGGACACCAGGGAGAAGGAGGTGGATGAACATAATTTCATGTTTTTCTGTGTTTTATCCTCAGTTACTTTGACACAAAGGCTTCTGCTGTGATTCTCACACCCCTGATGAAAACTCACAAGTGCCAGCTTTCTTCTTATATAAAAAAAAAAGATATTTCTTAAATCTGTATCTGTAACTTATTGTTAAATAGTCTAGTCTGTTACTGTCTTGGAGCAACTGCAACCCACATATTTTCCTTAGGGATTAATAAAGTATTCTGATTCTGATATGTACTAATAAATGATCAGAATTATAATATCTCTCACTGTCTGAGTCAACCTGAAATGAATTGAATCTAATCAAACTGAATCAGGAAATGGGAAAAATCGGGACCTTGTGAATCGAAATCAAATCAGTCATAGAAATCAGAGCTGATATGAGATATATCAGAGCCCTATGTGTCCACAGTGTGTGTGAGAGAGATGAGCTATTGCCATCGATGCGACATTTGAGTCCGTAGGCGAGCAACAAGCTGTTACTTTCATGGTAGTTTGATTTCTAGCAATCGGCAAAATAATACAAAATCCCACTGTCTTCACACAGGTGTGCTGCTGTATGGACCCCCAGGATGTGGTAAGACACTCATCGCCAAGGCAACAGCAAAAGAGGCGGGCTTTGCTTTCATCAACTTGAAGCCGAGCACGCTGACAGATAAATGGTACGGAGAGTCCCAGAAACTGACTGCTGCTGTGTTCTCACTGGCCTCCAAACTGGGCCCAACAATCATCTTCATCGACGAGATAGGTGAGAAAGACACACACACAGATGCGCGCACACACATACACACATACAGTTTATCTCTCTCTGATAAAGTGGAAATCATTTTGACAAATTAAGTTTGAAAAATAGTTTTTTTTTTTTGTTAAACTGTGTGTTTTGCTTACAATGCCCACTTCATGTCATGAATCGACTGTGTAGTGCAGGAAGGAAAGGATCCAAATGCAGGCCCGTAGGCAGGATGTTAAGTCAAAAATTTATTGTATACAGTTTTATTAGCTGAAACGAAAATAACCCATCCTTCAAATCCAGGGAAATGAAGGACGCATTTGGAGCGGCCTTTGAATTGGGACAGGCTTCATCGCTGGCTGTGAAGTAATCAGCCTTCAAATGCGGCCTCGGGAGGATGTGGCCTAGGTTTTGGGACACAGCTACAGGGACAAAGGGCCTTCACAATAAAACAGGAAATAGAGGAACATGATGGAGAGGAGAGGCAGACGAGAGGGAGCGATGGGACACGAGCGAGAGGAGACATGACGGGAAACATAGAATGGAACACAAGGAAGGAAACAAGTTGCTCCTAGAGAGGCTCACACAACATATATAAAGACAGACAGAGATGGAGAGCGGCACAGAGGGCAAAGACAAATAAATAAATAATATATAATGAAGGAGCTAAACAGAAAAACCTTGGCAATATAGGAATTAACTCAAGACTAACTAAAGAAACTTAACCATAAACTATAACACAAAATAACACGAAAATACAAAAACACAAAACACTGGTTCAAATGAGCCAGGACCATGACACTGTAGGATTATACAATTTAATTGGGAAGGGAAAGAAAACAAAATTCACTTGACTACAACCTGCTAACATTTAGTGGCGATATTTTCCATGTACTACCTTAAAATTTAGAATTTTCTTAAACATAAATTAAACATGTAAAGAAACTGATTCTGCTTTCAGTGAATTTGGTCTGCACAAATGGTTCAAAGAGAGATGTGAATGTATTTTAATATTTGGTCTTAACTGTATACATTTTGACAAATACCATAGAAGCAAAAAAAGAGGCAAAACATTTTCAAACAATGAAATCATAACTGAGATGATAAAACTATTCTGTGTGTTTGAACAGATTCCTTTCTGAGGAGTCGATCCAGCAGAGATCATGAAGTCACAGCTATGATGAAGGCTCAGTTTATGAGTTTGTGGGATGGACTCGAAACAGACCACCAGTGCCAGGTATAACTTAGGTTCAATATGGAGTCTTGAGAGATTCACTGAGCTGTGGATGTATTATGGAGGGGAATTCGTCTCAAAGGGTTGCAAATGCATACAGGGTGATCCGCAAGCATAAATTGATTCACAAATGTTTACAGGAATTTCTGTGTAACGTTTGAGGACTCACTTCCATAGGCCATAAAGCAAAACTGTAGTTTTTAACCATTTTTGCTCCTAGTTCAGTTAAATTTGCATCAACATTTTGCAGTCTCAGAATAAGATGTTTGCTTTCATGCCAACGGCGTGTACGAGTAAATGATTTGTGTTTTATGTTTACATCTTTTGAGAGAATCAATCCATTTACCTGCTCTTTAATCGTTTGCTCTTTTAACAGTTTGGAGGTTGTTAAAATAGTTTTATGAGCTTTAAGCTGAGATTCTGGCAAAATACATTAATATTTAAAAATTGATTTAAGGATTTAATGAATCAGTATTGGATTATTCAAATTAAAATCAATTATCCATCCATCTATTTGCTTCCACTTATATTTTTCATGGTTGCGGGGGGCTTTGGAGCCTATCCCAGATGTCAGCTGACTCCACACAGAAAGACCCTAAAGACCTAAAATCGATTAGAATTGGGATTTTTTTTTTAAAACCACCCCTATTTGCAACCCTTTTGAACCCAATTTCTCTCCATAATCTATGCAATATATGTGAATCCTGAACATAAACGATCAGATGATCAATAAAATGTTTCTTCGCAGTTTGGTCTGTATGTAAATCTGATTAAAAGTTTACTTTGTCAGGTGATCATTATGGGAGCCACCAATCGTCCTGAGGACATAGACCCTGCCATCTTGAGGAGGATGCCCACCAAGATCCACATCAAACTGCCTGTATGTCCTTTTCAAAATAAGTCTGACTGTTTTTTAAAAACAAACAAACAAACCAACAAACAAAAAGCATACTGAACGCAGCAGTGTACCCTCTGCATTGGTCGGTTTGCGTGCCGTGGCAACATCATCACACATTCATTTCTATTTATCCTGTTAAGGCTGGATGCTGCGGTATTCTCCTGAATGGCAGGTGTCACTACTCAGATAATAACACCATATTAGAAGGAATGAAGCAGTGAAGACGTCAAACCTAAAGAAAAGCATCCCAAGAAGTCTTGTGTTTCTCTAATGATACATCATTAAAATGCAGCAAAAACTGACAAAGCTCTAACACTCATGTCTTCATCTGCGGTGGTGTGCTAGGTTACAAAAACAGAGTGGTGCATGACCAGCCGAAGTGACACCGTAAAGGCGGCATGCACCAGCATATGAGACATAGTCTATGGCGCACACCACCGTCAGACAGGGGTGTGTGGTGAGGATAAAACTAGACTGACAGTGTGTTTGTTTCTGCAGAACATTGAGCAGCGCAAGCAGATACTCAGACTGATCCTGGAGAATGAAACGGTAAGTTCACAGCAAAAGGGAAAAAGTCATGTGACTGAGATATTAATCCTTATGATCTTACATTATTTTACCAACATGGTTCTTCTTCTGCTCTTTTAATGTAGTTAGTACATGAAGCCAAAGAAACATTAAATCCACAATAATAAAAATGAGTGAAGAAAAGGAAAGCTTTAGTGAAGGTTACAAATGATCTTCTTATGGCCTCTGACAGTGGACTCATCTCTGTGCTTGTCCTGCTAGACCTCAGTGCAGCGTTAGATACTGTTGACCATAATATCCTATT
This sequence comes from Rhamphochromis longiceps, assembly GCF_057381845.1. NCBI lineage: Eukaryota > Metazoa > Chordata > Actinopteri > Cichliformes > Cichlidae > Rhamphochromis > Rhamphochromis longiceps. Next base: position 22,523,651 of record NC_140559.1, on the reverse strand, counting down.
AGAGCAATTAGAAAATGCTGTAGGCATTACAGGTACTGTAATGTATCATATCTATCTAATAGACTCCAATTTGTGCATGTAAATGGAGAGTCCTCTTCACACACTGAGGTTAATTATGGAGTTCCACAGGGTTCAGTGCTAGGACCAATTCTGTTTACATTATACATGCTTCCCTTAGGCAGCATCATCAGAAGACATAGCATACATTTTCACTGCCATGCAGATGACACCCAGGTCTGTCTATCTATGAAGCGAGATAACACACACCAATTAGTTAAAACTGCTGGAATGTCTTAAAGACATAAAGACCTGGATGGCCTTTAATTTCCTGGCAGAGCCTTCAGTTTTCAGACCCCTTTTCTATTAAACCAGCTTCCAGTTTGGATTTGGGAGACAGACACGATCTCTACTTTTAAGATTAGGCTTCAAACGTTTCTTTTTGCTAAAGCATATAGTTAGGGCTGGACCAGGTGACCCTGAATCCTCCCTTAGTTATGCTGCAGTAGGTGTAGGCTGCTGGGGGGTTCCCATGATACATTGAGTAATTCTTCTTCTTCTTCTCACTTAATATGAGAAAATAGGGGTGGGCCTAAAGTCAACACACCTGTATTAAATGAATTAGTTCATTACCAGGCCTCTGGAGAACTTCAAGACATGTTAAGGAGGTCATTTATCGATTTAAATCAGCTGTGTTAGATTAAGGACACATCTAAAACCTGCAGGACACTAGGGCTGTGTGCCAATTAAGAGACTGCACGCTTGAAGTACGCATTTTAAGTGCGGTTACGTCTCCACCACGCGACGACGGCTGTCCCAATTCGAAGTGTGCTTCAAATGCATACTCCAAATGCGCCGTCGATTTCCCCAAATATCAAGCGTGGTCCGGTGCACGCTTCGTGGTCCCATATATCCCACAATTCATAGCGCGGCGGTGGGTGTGGATAATTTTGCCGCAAAATACGGCAGAAGGGAGCAGCCGAAGAGGGGTTTTTTTTTCCAAACTTTATTGAAATCATAAAGCGAACAGTCAGTCATTCCAGTTCAGTTTGTACAGTAGACATACAAATAAGAGTAACAATATACAGTACAATGAAATAAGAAGGATGAATAAATAAAGGCAAAAAAAAGAAAAAAAGAGGGGGAATGTGACAGACTTCATAACAACTTTGTATTTGAAAGTTGTGACAGCTCAGTCGTTAAACATTTCTGAATGAATTTCAATCAATGATAAACCTTTTTTATTGGAAGTCAATTTAAGAGAGTTTAAGTAATGTTCAATTTCAATCAAAAGCAAATTAAATGATGGGGTTGAGTTTTGAAATTTACATTTATGTACACTCAACAAAAATATAAACGCAACACTTTTGTTTTTGCTCCCATTCCCCATGGGATGGACGTAGAGACCTAAAATTCATTCCAGATACACAATATAACCATCCCTCCCAAACAGTGGTCACAAATCAGTCCAAATGTGTGGTAGTGGGCACATCTGCTATATTGAGATAATCCATCCCACCTCACAGGTGTGCCACATCACGATGCTGATCTGACATCATGAGTAGTGCACAGGTGTACCTCAGACTGCCCACAACAAAAGGCCACCCTGGAATGTGCAGTTTTTTGCGCTATTGGGGGTCTGGGGACCCAGAACCGGTCAGTATCTGGTGTGACCACCATTTGCCTCATGCAGTGCAACACATCGTCGCATGGAGTCTATCAGATTGTCAATTGTAGCCTGTGGAATGTTGGTCCACTCCACTTCAATGGCTGTGCGAGGTTGTTGGATATTCGTGGGAACTGGTACACGCTGTCGTATACGCCGGTCAAGCACATCCCGAACATGCTCAATGGGTGACATGTCCGGTGAGTATGCTGGCCATGCAAGGACTGGGACATTCTCAGCTGCCATCTGCCCTGAACAATGTGAACCATGATTCATCCGTGAAGCGCACACCTCTCCAACGTGCCAGACGCCATCGAATGTGAGCATTTGCCCACACAAGTCTGTTACGGCGACGAGCTGGAGTCAGGTCAAGACCCCGATGAGGACGACGGGCATGCAGTTTGAGCGTCCCTGAGACGGTTTCTGACAGTTTTTGCAGAAATTGTTTGGTTGTGCAAACCAATTGTTCCGGGTGGCTGGTCTCAGACGATCTTGGAGGTGAACCTGCTGGATGTGGAGGTCCTGGGTTGGTGTGGTTACACGAGGTCTGCGGTTGTGAGGCCGGTTGGATGTGCTGCCATATTCTCTGAAACGCCTGTGGAGACGGCTTATGGTTGAGAAATGAACATTCAATGCACGGGCGACACATCTGGTTGACATTCCTGCTGTCAGCATGCCAGTTGCACGCTCCCTCATTGCTTGTGGCATCTGTGGCATTTTGCTGTGAGACAAAACTGCACATTCCAGGGTGGCCTTTTGTTGTGGGCAGTCTGAGGTACACCTGTGCACTACTCATGATGTCAGATCAGCATCCTGATGTGGCACACCTGTGAGGTGGGATGGATTATCTCAATATGGCAGATGTGCCCACTACCACACATTTGGACTGATTTGTGACCACTGTTTGGGAGGGATGGTTATATTGTGTATCTGGAATGAATTTTAGGTCTCTACGTCCATCCCATGGGGAATGGGAGCAAAAACAAAAGTGTTGCGTTTATATTTTTGTTGAGTGTATATGGAATTTCCCTATGGAGCGGCCGAAGAGTGAACTGTCAAAAGTACTGAATATGACGTCACTTATTTATGTGCGAATGTGTAATAATTAAAGTCAGTCATATATATATATATATATATATCATAATAATCTGACAATACTATAATATTGGCGATATTATATTTACATTACCACAGTGAGATGACTTTAGTCTCATGAACAACATTAACTAATTGTTATTTACTAACTAATCTTAAATGACTGTTCAGTACAGACATGAAGCCCAACAATCATGTTTTACAGTCCTGTGGTCTCAGCCTCAGATACTCAACTAATCAAAGTGATGTCATGACAAAAATGAATGACCAACAAAACATTTTTCTCCTTCATTTCTGTCAAACAAAGCTGTATGTAACGTGTCTCGCGGTTAGTATCATGGTTGCTAGGCAACCTGAACAGCACGACGAAGCGTATACCGTCCCATTTCACAAGCCTCTCACTTCCGCACTTCTCGTACTTATAGTACGCACCGTACGTAGTACGCGTAGTGCGCGTACTTCAAGCGTGCAGTCTCTTAACTGGGACACAGCCTAGGTCTACGGGCCTGAAGTTCTCTCACCCATGGTTTAATAGAAGACACTACATTGAATCATTAGTTGTTATTAATCTCGGGGTCTCTTTCACAGCATGTTTTTGTCTTGTCTGGCGCTGTATGAACGAAACTGAATTGAACTGGAAAAAAATGTTTTGAGAGAGGCAATGAGGGGGAAATGAGAAGGAGTCAGGAAATGTAAGGGAAAATGGACTAGAAAAGGGTATGACGGAGGAAAGGGGTAAGGAACAAACAGTGGATGAGAACATTGGAAAAAGAAGCTAGGGAAAGAAGATGAATAACATGTAGTATTAGTCTTTTATTTATCCAGGTAAAAATCTCAATTCGAAGAGAGACCTGGCATCATGGCAGCAAAAGTCAATAATACATGTACCACATAAAAATAAAAATAAAATACAATATCAAGTAAAAAACGTGTAAAAAAAAAACATACAATAACAGATGAATTAAGAGTGGCATTAAAAAAAATTACGCTGACTAAAAGAGTTGTTCTCTCTTTCTTTTACTGAAGGTAACCATTTCTGACAATTTCAGTTCCTTTTGCAGATTATTCCAGGAGACAGAGGCGGCGTATTTCAAAGCCTAACTCCTAATTGTGTTTTGATTTGTGGGACAATCAATTGTATGATATTGTGAGAACAAGGGCTGTATTGTTATGATTTTTATGCATATAAACACATAAATAAGAGGGAGAGATTTATAGATAAAGACCAACCAATGGGAAAGTCTGCGAATATAAGAGAAGGACATGTAGCAGCAGCATACACAGAACAATAATGTAGACGATTTCCATAACCCCTTTAGTTAGTGGGCTGGTGCATCCAGAAAAAGCAGCTCACCATAATCCAATAAAGGTAAAAAAGTTGCACGAATCAAGTGTTTCTCACCTGGAGGCACACACAGGATTGATTTCTAAACTTGGTTTTAGTTTCAACTTAGACACAAGCCTTTGAATGTGAGTTTTAAATGGTAAATTCTGATTTACAATAATACCTAGATTCATTGATAGATTGATTCTGCCTCTGTAGGTGGATCCACTGACTAACCTCAGCCACATCGCCAGGGAAACTGAGGGTTTCTCAGGAAGTGACCTCAAAGAGATTTGTCGTGAGGCAGCACTGCTGTGTGTCCGAGAAATCATGGATTCTGACACGTAGGTGTTTGGTATTTCCAGGTCAGAGTGGGTAGAGTGTCAGGACGTTTCATGTTTTAAAATGGACATATTGATAAAAGTCAATATTTTGACAAATAGGTATTATCAATTACTAATAAAATAAATATTCTGATGATATTCACTTTTTCATGCTAATTAGGACAAATACAACACACCTGAAAATCATCTTTTTTTCCTTTTCACTCTCTCAGTGTGCAGGCATTTTTTATGATTGAACTGAGTGATGCAGAGCTGCTCTTATAAAGTTCAGAAGTTCACTTGGTGTTTGCTAAATGTCTGACTTCTTTCTCTCAGCCTTTCAGATGACTGCATCCGTCCAATTAGTCAGGATGACCTCCAGAAGGCCACAACAAAGATGAAGGAGTCCAAGAGTCCGGGTGGCCTGACACTGGATGAGGCATTGTCATACTATTCATAATGTAATAACTGAAACAACACATAGAAATGAATAAATAAACAAGGGGAACCTAGACTATATAGCTGCTCTTGCAAAAGTAAAATGTGTTTGGAACCACAGCATTCAGATCCCAATTCTGATTCCAAAAGCTTCCAGACAGGAGAGGGTTTAGCAGCCCTTTCCTTTGTAGGCAGTGCCTAGCTAGTGTCATTCAACCTGACCTGCAAGTCTGGAAAATCAACCCAGTCAGCTCAAGAACTGGTTAGCAGAAATCTAATCATTGACACATGAACACAAATTTTCCAGGTCAGTCAGCATGAATTTGTGAGCAATATATTTCAATAGGAAGAACGCACAGTGTGTACCTAACATTTCTTGACTTTTGCTTAATACTGCATATATACTTATATATATAAATATATAAGATGGGGCGCACCATAATGGAGGGCCAGGAGTGACAAAATAAATAATTAATTAAATGTTTCATTAATTAATTATAATTTGATTTAATTAATGACACATTTAATTTATTAATTAATTATTTAATTAATAAATTATTAACACATTTGACACTAATGACGTCAGACTTTAAGACCACATTGTTTTAGCCGAGAATGTAGTGGCGTAGTCTTCACATGTCAGGTTGTCAACAGTTTGTTTGCTCCGATGTTTTTAGCAATGTTGCTAGCTTCGCTAACAGTCAGCTGACAGAGTGTACCGAGCCCACAGCCCCAAATTTCCGCCTGGTCACATGTCTGTGTTTCTGTGACATAAATAACGAGCTGACAATTTCCTCATGACACCGGCGATCAGCTCGACGACCCTCAGTTTACCTGCATACATCCTGTTCACCTATCAGCTGTTTAACACCTGCTGCTAATTCAGAAATCAAGGCCACATGACCTGGTGATAGTCACAGTTTAACGTGGGCAGCTGCAGCTCGATATACTGTAATGTTGGTGCAATATTGTGCACAAAATATATAAATGTCATTTGTTTTCTGAGCGCAGAGCTGCTGGAGGTTGTGTTTCCTTCAGAGTGATTGATCAGGGTTAAAGATGACAAACAGGATTTAGAAGGAGGAGATGGACATTTAGAAAACTACAGAGCACTTTATAAGCGAAACCACTTTATCAGCGGCTGATGTCCAATCACCGGCACACAGGTTTAAAACCTCTGCTGAGTTTCAGCTCTCAGTGGTTAAACACTGGACTTTATTCACTCAGGTTCTGTCTGTCAGGTCACGTTTACTTCACTGTTTTATTTATAACTGAGCAAATTTGTTTTCATAACTGCATAGTTTTACTGAAGTTTAATGTCTCACTGGAGCACATGCTAGACTGAACCATTTACTTTTCTTTATTAAAACATGTTCATTTATGCTGGATTTCTTTTTAAACTGTGAATTTTGAATTTAAATTAACATTAAAAATCTTTTTTTATATACAAGGAGGAAAGAGAAAGTGCGATTCCACTGAGAGGATCAGCATCTGAACCAGCATGTTGATCATGAAGACTCCAGCCTGTACATAAATGATTAAATCATCTCTTTTTAATATTTATTCAACTGTATTCTAAGCACCAGCTCTCTGTTAGAATTTTTGGAGTTTACTCAAAAATAAAATCAGAGTAACATTTGATTTGTGTGGAGTGGATTTATTTATTTGGTCCTTTAATTGTAAAACACTTGCTACAGACTATGAAACACATCACAGACTTCTGGATCTTAAAAGAAAACTAATACTGCTCTTGAATGAGACTAGCAGAAACAGCATTAGTGAAGGTTGATCTTATGGCCTCTGACAGTGGACTCATCTCTGCTTGTCCTGATAGACAGTGCAGCGAACAATACTGTTGACCATAATATTTTATTAAAGTGATTACATGCTATAGGTATAACAGGTACTGTGCTGCAGTTGTTTATATTATTGTCTCGTATCAAATGGAAAAACCCTCTTTTCCACTTCATACGAGACCAATTGAACAATCAAACAATTGATTGTGACATGAGCTACGCTACATTAGTTTGACTTCCTTGTTGTCCATTGGAAAGCCACAGCAAAATATGGAGTGTGTCCTCAGCGGCCAGAACAAGAACATCACATCAAGAAGGCCCTGAGTAAATGTGGTTATCCCAGCTGGACTTTAGTCAAAGCTTTGATATTTGTGAAAGGCAAGAAGAGCTAACATATCAGGCCAGGACTCTGCAGTCTATTTTCACCTACAGGCCAGTGGACACTCTTTCAGTGATGAGGATGTTCACATCTTGGACAGGGAGGAACGCTGGTTTGAGCGCGGAGTCAAGGAGGCCATTTACATGAAAAGGGAAAGACCATCTCTCAATCGAGGAGGGGGCCTAAGGGGACATCTGTCACCATCTTACAATGCTGTGATTGCAGCCATTCCCCAACTCTCTGTGAATGGTACTCATGGGCATTGATCAATGAGCTTTGATCAGTGGTTGTTGATCAATGGTCATGAGAATTTGTATATTAATAATCAAGGAAATGACCTCCCAGCCCATTGTTCCTTCAGTGGGCTGGTTTCAGTCATTGTGCAAATGTACTGTTTATAAGAGTGGGGAAACCTCCAGTCAGCTGAGACTGAAGAAGTCACTTGGATTAGTGACAAAAAATTTCTCCCACTGAAAACGCTACATCCAGATGAAGAGAATCAACTTTTTGAGGAGCGGCTGTTTGGTTTCTCCAAGGTAGAGGTCTGAGCATTCCTCGCCACACTGTACAGCACATACTACGTTGTTAAGTTTGTGTTTGGGAGTTTTGCCCTTAGAACAAACCAGTTTTTGTGTGAGTGTGTGGCTGAATCTCAAGTACACTGGGATGTTGGAGAAGATTTCTCTGATAAACCTGCTACATAATGGATGATAATATTGTTCCATTTGTCCTTGTGTTTCTCCTTAGTTGATGTCTGACCTTCTTTTCTGTGTATCTTTGCTGATTTTGCCGTTTTTTTCTCTTCATATGTTTATGTTTGTGATAAATTTCATTTTAACTTTAGTTCAGAAAGCCCTCAACAATTTTACTTTAGTGCAAATGAAACAAAAAAAACAACCCAGTGTTCCTACACTCACAAAAACTTTGAGTCTTTCAGCCCTGAGGTGCACAACACAGCCTCCTCACTTACTCCTACATCTGAACTTATCAACTGAGCTTTAATGTTCACTCACAGTGACCGCTGTGTTTTATAAGTCATCCAGCAGGTGGAAGCACAGGAGCTTCCAGCATCACATGATGTTGGAAATGTCTCAGGAGGTCTAGATTAAAGGCTTGGTGACAATGGAGTGTTAAAAGCTGTGCTGTTGTTGTTAATACTTGAAGTCACATGAGGCTGGTGCTTTCATCGTCTTAATCACAGAAGAAAAAAAATACTGAGGTTTCAGAAAAGCTGATCGCGGCCACGCAGGTATGTCCGCTTCATTTATACGAAAGCAACAGCGATATTCCACCACTGTTTCACCATAAATAAATAACATCAATGTAACTAAAGATAATGCAGCACTTGATCCTTGTATTGATTTCACACAGATACATACAGGTCATTTCCTAAAAAAGGGAAATGTACTATTAACATCCTATTACATGTATGTGATTATTACAGATGTAATTCATATTTCAGAGTAGCAATTGCAAATTACTTCGTGTAATCAAGATGGGAGACCACGGCTATAAAAGCGAAGGTGGATTTGGGAAGCCTGTCGCAGCCATGTCCTGTCCGTTTACGCGAGCCACCCATTGCGGAAGGTGCAAGATTGATAAGGAGAGTCCTCAGAATCCAGCGTATATTGCGGGATAGACAGGATCCTGTAGCTCAGCGCGACAGTGTGCTCATAGAGAGATATCATTTTCCCGTGAGGGTATTATTCACTTAACCAACTTGTTGACGAGGGGGTGCAGGACAACCACCTGTCTTTTTTTGCTCTGCCCTTTTCTTGGTTGCTGTTATAAACAAACAAACAGATTATTTCAGGGTCTCTTTCCAAGAGACGAAAAGCAATATAAGTGATAAATATTACCATTCTGTAGAATATTCCTATATATCACTTTTACTTGTTCCCATGTTCTAGTGGGTCCTGTTGTGGCTGTAATGTGAAAGGGGATATAATATAATATAATATAATATAATATAATATAATATAATATAATATAATATAATATAATAAATCTACCCTACCGCCTACTGGTGTTGGCCAGAGGGGCCGATGGTGCGATATGGCAGCCTCGCTTCTGTCAGTCTGTCCCAGGGCAGCTGTGGCTACAACCGTAGCTGCCTCCACCAGTGTGTGAATGTGAGAGTGACTGAATAGTGGCATTGTAAAGCGCTTTGGGTGCCTTGAAAAGCGCTATATAAATCCAATCCATTATTATTGTTATTATTGAATTACTTACGAGTTTAATTTGTCAGCAACTTTCTGCCAGCCCTCTCTCCTTGCTTTTGCAGCCTTTGCAGTGTTCCCTTGCGTTCTGATTAAACTCTGAAACTCCTGAAATCCCTCACTCAAGAGTTCTTGCTCTGCTGCCGAAAAATACCGAGCGCGCTCCTTCGACATTTTCGCCGACCAATCAGAGGGTTGCCGATCAATGTTTCTACTATCGATGCATAGCCCCTTTTACGACACCCAGTGATCTCACATTACTGCGTCCAGCTGTACTAATCGTCAACAGCAGGTGTGTTCGGGGAACCGGATTAGCGAGCTCACGGTTAGCGCGATGATTTGGTCTTGGATGTAGTAAGCGACGTACGAAGAACGGGCCCCAGAGCTGTGGTTAAAATGCCACAAAACAAAAAAATCCTTCCTTTGTCTTTGATAAATCATTTTTCCTTGACTTTGAAAAAAAGTTGTATCACTCCCTCCAGTTAATACACGACACCACGGTTCTTCATTCACAGATGGATTTATTCTTCTGTCACACTTCTCCTCAGAAACACCATAAAATCCACCGTCAAACTGTTATTACATAAAAGTACAGAATGACCAACATAAATATTACAAATAAACATTTAAACCCAAGTTAACAAATACGCGATAAACAAACACAGTTAACGTACCTCGCTGGCTGCACGTAACCGTGAGGGAATGAGTCCGCTTCAGGAACAAAACTTAACAAAAATAATTCCCAATTTCTTCTTCTTTGCAGCTTTCTTTTACTTTAAACTGCTTATTTATTCCTTCTTCTGCCTTAGTTAACTTATTAACTTAGCTTCTTGCACATGCCTTTTACTTCCCTTTACGTCACTTAAAAAGGCCTGTGTGCAACACAGAATGAACCTTAGTTCCTACCCCAAAAGGAACAATAAATAAAGAAAATAAATAACATAAATGAACACAATAAATTAAACAAACTGACATAATTTACATTTATGGCAGTTAAACTCCCACCAAATCTCAACTTGAGATTTCTTCACAGATTTGCATCTTCAAGTTATAAGCATTTAGTTTAACACATGCTTATTCTGCTTCAACAAGTAGTACTATTTTTTGCACTGGCCTTTCAAGATAAACTGGCCTAGTTGTGCGTTTTCCCTGTTTGTCCAAAGTTGAGTCACTAACCAACAGCTTTACCTTTCTGACCCTTCCATCAGAGCTGGGGTACACCTCCGTGACTCTTGCTAGTCTCCAGTGATTTCGCGGAGCACTGTCCTCTTGAAGAATAACAATGTCATTGACATTGGTGTTCCTTTTATCCCCATGCCATATCTGTCTTTGCTGGAGCTTAAGAAGGTACTCCCTCCTCCACCTTGTCCAAAACTCATTCGCCAAGAACTGCACCTGACGCCATCTCTTACGCAGGTATAAATCTTGACTCACGAACTGACCCGGAGGTGGCAATATGATGTTAGACTTCATCAGAAGAATGTGATTTGGTGTGAGCGGTTCAAGACTTGTTGGATCATTCAGGTGCTCTGTTGTCAGCGGTCTGCTATTTATAATAGCCATCACTTCATACAAAAAAGTCCTAAGTGAGGCGGTGTCAAGTCTTTTAGCAGACTGATCAAGAATTGCTGTTAGAACACTTCTGATTGTCCTTATTTGCCTCTCCCAAATTCCTCCCATATGGCTTGATGATGGGGGATTCATTACAAACTCACAGCCATATTCCTTCACCTGCTCATGATCCCAGTTCTTCATTGAGTCCATGAACTCTCTTTTTGCACCCACAAAGTTGGTACCTTGATCACATCTCAACTGCCTTACATTCCCACGTATTGCAATGAATACGCGCAATGCATTGATGAAGGCATCTGAACTGAGGTCATCAAGCATTTCGATATGTACAGCTCTGCAACACATACAAGTGAAGAGAAGACCATACTTCTTCAGTTCCTTTCTTGCATCCCTCACATAGAATGGTCCAAAGCAATCCATGCCACAATATGTGAATGGAGGGGTCATTTCCATTCTGTCCTCTGGCAAGTCTGCCATTTTTGGATCTTGTGTGTTCCTTCTATACTTTCTGCATGTGACGCACTTAAAGATATGTGAGGCAACTGCACTGCTGCATCCAATGACCCATATCCCATTAGATCGCAACTCATTTACAGTCATACCTCTTCCTTGATGCTGTACTTTCTCATGATAATGCTTGATCAATAAAGAAGACACGTGACTTGTTTTTGGCAGAATAGCAGGATGTTTAACATGTGTATGAAGATCACTTCTTGTTAAGCGTCCGCCTACTCTCAGCACACCCTGCTCATCCAAAAATGGACTTAATTTGCATAGCTTGTTTGCTTTGTCTTTGGATTTTACGTCCTTGGATTGCTGTAAATTCTTGATTTCACTGCTGAATACTTCTGTTTGGACCAATCTGATTAGGAAAAGTTCAGCTTGTTGTCTTTCCTCAACACTTGTACTTCCATTGAGTTTGGGACTAAGACCCTTAACTTGCTTAGCATGACGTTTAAGACAAGCAATAGCCTTAACAACTCTTTTCCAGTCAGAAAACTTAGTCAGGCGGTCCAACAATGTTCTATTTATCCTTGCGCTGGTGTTGAGCACCTGAGCCCTTCGAAGTTCTGGATCAGTATCACTAACCTCTCCCACCTTAGCATCTCTTGTGGGTAGCTCCCTTTCACACAGAAAGTCTGGGCCAGTGAACCAATTTGAAGCAACGAGCCGATCTGCCGATAACCCTCTCGAAGCATGGTCCGCCGGATTGTCTTCGGACTGCACATGATACCACTGGTTGACATCTGTGGTGGCTTTGATTCTCTGGATCCTATTTGCCACGAAAACATGAAAGCGTCTGGCATCATTATTAATGTACCCAAGAACAACCTTTGAATCAGTCCAATAATATTCCTTAAGGTTGTCTATTTCGAGCTCATGTTTTAAGATGGCACCCATCTTCGCAGCAACCACTGCTGCAGACAACTCAAGCCTTGGAACTGTTGTGACCTTAGTGGGGGCAACACGTGCTTTCCCCATGACAAGTGAGCAGTGTACGCTGCCATTAGAGTCCACTGCTCTTAGATAAGTGCACTCCCCATAACCTGTGAAGCTAGCATCTGAGAAGTGATGTAACTTGTACTGCTTGACATCTATGAAGCTTGCTGGTATGTAGCACCTCTTAATCTTTACTTGACACAAGTTATGGAGATCTTGTAACCATGACTGCCACTGTGATCTGCACTCCTCTGAAAGTGGTTCATCCCAACTAGCTTTCTCTCGACTCAACTGTTGCAAGATCAACTTCCCACGCAAAACAAACGGTGCTACGAAACCCAAAGGATCGTAGATGGAAGCTACTGTGGATAGCACTCCCCTTCTCGTCATTGGGTGTTTCTTGACAGTTACTCTGAACTGAAAGTCATCAGAGGATACGCACCATTGCACGCCCAGTGCTCTTTCTAGGAGTGGCTCCCCTAAATCTATGTCCAGTTCTTTGACACTGTCTGCACACTCTTCCTTTGGTATTGACTCCAATACCTTCTTGCTGCTGGAAATGAACTTGTGTAGTCTAAGCTTGCCTGTGCTGCAAAGCTCTCTTGCTTCCTTGATCAGCTTGATTGCCTCAGCATCAGACCTTACACTCACCAGTCCATCATCAACATAAAAATTTCTTCGGATGAACTTGACAGTGCTTTGGTTAAATCGATCTTGACCTTCTGTGGCTAGATGTTTAAGTCCAAAATTGGCACAGCCAGGTGAGGAAGCTGCTCCAAACAAATGGACTTTCATCCGAAAAACTGATGGCGGAGACTCAAGATCACCATTCTCCCACCATAAGAACCTCAAGTAGTCTTGGTCTTCAGGCTTTACATGGAATTGATGAAACATTTGTTCCACATCACACATAATAGCGACTGGGCCCTTTCGAAATCTACAAAGAACTCCCACCAAGGTGTTTGTGAGCTCTGGCCCTGTAAGAAGGTAGTCATTCAATGACATGTCTTGAAATCTTGCCGAGCAATCAAAGACCACTCGCAGTTTCTCTGGCTTTTGAGGGTGGTATACGCCATGGTGGGGAATATACCAAGCTGATCGTTTATCAAGCTCTTTTTCTGGGACCTTTTCTGCTTCACCACGACTGATAATGTCTTCCATGAAGTTCATGTAGTCTCTCCGATATTTCTGGTCTCTCTTGAGCTTCTTTTCCAAGCACATGAGGCGTTGAACAGCACTTGGCTTGTTATTTGGTAGCTCTGGCCTGCTCTGTTTAAAAGGCAGAGGCATTTCAAGATGTCCGTCTTCTTTGTGCTTAATTTCTTCTTTCATTTTAGTCAAAAACCGGAGATCTTCTTGCGAGAGATTTGTCTCTTCTCCAAGCCTTTCACTGAAGTCAGATTCCAGCACCTTAAGTATGTCTTCTGGAGCAGTCATCTCCTTAATTCTTGTTTTGCAAACATAATGAACTTCGCTCTTCAACTTACTTGTTACTTTGGGTTCAGGGGTCACTTGCTTTACAATGATGCGGTGACTTACTCCTATTGCATCACTGTAGTGTTCACCTGGATCACCATAGCTCACTATGCTCCAGCCTACGTCAGTTTTCTGTGCGAAGGGCTGGTTGTCCTCACCACATACAACTTCTCTAGGCATTAGTGCTTGTGGACAGTTATACCCGATAAGAAGACCGATTTCACATTTCTTCGGCGGGGCAATGTGTTCCGCAAGATGCTCTAAATGAGGCCATGCCTTTGCAGTCTCTGGTGTTGGAATGTGTGTACGATTGGCAGGTATGAATTCACGAGTGTAGACCGTTGGCACTGTGATCTTCTTAGAAGAAGATAACCCTCTTATTTGTAGACCTTTGAGTCTTTTGCATGGTACAATTGTCTCCTTGGAAGACATTGTAGACAGCTTCAACTTGACTGGCTCTGCATTAACATCAAGAGCATCTACCACTTCTTCAAGAATGAATGAAGAATCACTTTGTGAATCTAACAGAGCATAGACAAGGACTTCTTTGTTTGAATCACTTGGCATTGATGCATAAACAGGAACTATTGCTGAAGTCTGAGCACTGTTACCATCATGCACAACTCTATTGGATGTGGTTTCGTGAGTGGTGTCTTGCGGCGATTGTGGCTTTCTTTCTTTACTGCAACTTGTCTGGTCATTTTCCTTTTGCTTTGAGCGACCCTCATGTAAGCATGTGGGGTGGCGCTTTGAGCAGGTGTCGCAGACCATCCGGTTGCTGCAATGCTTCGATTGATGGCCAGGACTCAAACAGCCAAAGCACAGTTTCTCACCTTGTATGAACTTCACTCTGTCAGCAACTGGCCTTGCAGTTAGTCTACGGCACTTGTGCAAGACATGCCCTGTTTTCTTACAAAACATACATGTGCTTATGCTCTTCTCAGTGGTGTTAGTTGTAAAAATCCTTGCATTTGCTGCTTGGTTCTTAGAGGTCACTACATTCTGAGGTTTAGATCTTGTCCTTTCTGGCTCCCCTTGCCGCAAAGCATAGTAAGATGTAACAGGGTTACAAGCAATACTAGCCTCCAAAGTCAGGAAAGTTACGAAATACTTGAAATCTGGGAACCTTCCATGCTCCAGCTGATACTGTGTGGCTTTTCGGTTCCATCTGCTGCTTAACCAATCAGGCAACTTGGCTGTCAGTTTTTGGTTTTCAATGCCATCATCAAGAATACGCAGACTCTCATTGTGAGCCATGGCACATTCACAACTGCGTAAAAAGTCCACAAATTTCCTTAAGTCAGCGCTCTCTCTTGATGCTATCTTTGGCCAGGCATGTAATTTGTCTCGGCAGGCTTTGGCAATCATAAAAGGCTGGCCGTATCGCTCATTGAGGAGTTCCCATGCAGCAACATATGCAGTATCTGAACCAATCAGAAAATAACCTTCTAATGCCTCTCTAGCTGCTCCTCCAACATATTTCTGGAGGAAGAATATTTTCTCCGAGCTTGGAATGTTTTTCTTTTCAATAAGAGTTTGGAAGGATGACTTCCAATGATTAAACTTGAGTGGATCACCACTAAAAACTGTGGGCTCTGGAATGGGTAGCCTATTTGCTGATATAGCCTCAGCTAAGACCTTCACGAGCTCTCCTGTGCTATCGTGGAGCACATGTGTTAGCACTGCATCCTTTGGTGGTTGTGAGTGCTGGTCCTCAGTCTTCACCTGATTGAGTGGCTGCATAACCTTATGTAGATCCAGGCTCTGTGCAGCATTCCCTTGGGCTGGACTGAGCTCACTCTCATCATATACTTGAAGCCTTGCTTTGGCTGCATTCAGCCTTTTCAAATTTTCCAAACGCTCAAGTTCTCTCTTTAGGTTTTCTACAGACCTTCTTCTTGCAGCATTCTCTTCTTGCTGTTTCTTTAAGAGAGCAGCCTCTTGTTTCTCTCTTTCTAGCCTACGTTCAGTTTCTTCCCTTTCTCCTTCAAGACGACGAGCTAATGCTGCTGCTTCTTGGTCTGCAATGATCAACCTCTCTTCAGCTTCAAGGTTTTGCAGTTTCTCTTCGTGGCCCTCTTGTTCAGCCATAATCTGCAGTACAGCCTGTGTAGCTGCATACTCGGCAGCAGCTTCTTGTCTTCTAAGTGAAGATACGTTTGAGTGAATAGAAGAAGCTTTAGAACCATTAGAGGCAGGAAGTGAAACACTGGAGGCTGACGATGAGAATACAGAACTATTATCTGGCCAAATCAACTCCTCCGCTGTTCCCTGCATTTCAGATTGAGCATTTTGTACTACAGTCTTTGTGATCGAGATGCAGTTATCCATCTTGCGACGCATGTCATGGGCTGGTTGATCAATTCTTCTGTAATCATCATAAGCAATGTTCAACTCAGATAATTCCCTTTGAATACTGGTGATGTGTTCTTGTAGGATGTCACTAGGATCCTGTTTTAATACAGATCTTTTAGCTACCTTAATCAGAGCTTTCCATCGTTCATATTTGCTGTCAAAGCGAAGCAATAGCCCTTTGATTTGCTCTTTCTGAAACTCTTTTCCTTTTTCTGTTAATGTTCGGGCTCTTTCACTTCTACGAGGCTCTTCAGGTGGTGCTATATTTTGCCCGATATTTGATTCACCTGTCTGTTCTAACTCAGTCTCTTCTTCCGGAGCAGCTACTGCACCCTGAGCTTCTTTACTTGTATGTGACATTTTGATTATTTAGACACAAATATACACAGGCAGCATAGAAGAGCAAGCTGCAACAACATTTGTGAATACTGAAAGAATGAGCTTAACTAAATGAAGTCACTCTCATTCAAATTAGCCCATACATGTAGAATATTACAGAGTAAGTACACTTAACAGAGTTCTTAAAAGACACTGAACCATAAATACAAACTGAATTTCTGTCAAAATGTACAAAGTTTACTTCTGCCCTTTCAGAGCCAACTATAATTATTCAGCTGAACATGAATTTACATCTCTTACGTAAATGCACATTCATATACGTGAAACAGCGTGGCTGCCAGGCTATACACAGTTCCTTTTAGTTTCCAACTCTTGTGTTACTTTTCAGACCAAAAACTTTAGAGTCTGGCTTATAGACTTCTTCATGAAAACCTTATGAACCTGTGTGTCCTAAACAGTGGCTTATCTGTGTTCCCGTCTTGATGAGCTGTCGAATTTGCGCTGATAGGGCGAGTCTGGGCAGGTCCGAGTTTGACTATCACTCCCTCCAGTTAATACACGACACCACGGTTCTTCATTCACAGATGGATTTATTCTTCTGTCACACTTCTCCTCAGAAACACCATAAAATCCACCGTCAAACTGTTATTACATAAAAGTACAGAATGACCAACATAAATATTACAAATAAACATTTAAACCCAAGTTAACAAATACGCGATAAACAAACACAGTTAACGTACCTCGCTGGCTGCACGTAACCGTGAGGGAATGAGTCCGCTTCAGGAACAAAACTTAACAAAAATAATTCCCAATTTCTTCTTCTTTGCAGCTTTCTTTTACTTTAAACTGCTTATTTATTCCTTCTTCTGCCTTAGTTAACTTATTAACTTAGCTTCTTGCACATGCCTTTTACTTCCCTTTACGTCACTTAAAAAGGCCTGTGTGCAACACAGAATGAACCTTAGTTCCTACCCCAAAAGGAACAATAAATAAAGAAAATAAATAACATAAATGAACACAATAAATTAAACAAACTGACATAATTTACATTTATGGCAGTTAAAAGTTGTTTGTTTGTTTTTTCTTAGCCGGCTGCTTCATAAAGTGGTGGTGGACGTTTTTTATGAGGTTTAACCAGGATGAAACTTCCTGAAGTTGAACTACTCATAATTCACTGATACACAAACTGTGCTGTTTCTTGCACATCATATAAACATGTACCTATAATGTCTCTATAGAGGTTAAAAGAATACATACTTGTGTTTTCCTCTCCCTGCTGATCCATTTTATCCTTTCTTATTTTAAAGCTTCAGGTATCTCTAAAGTCAAATGAGTGAATGATTAATCAACGGCACCATATATTAGACTTTGTCAATATGGCGTAGTGGGTGTAGATTCGAAGAAAGTGAGAAAAACTGCAACTGGTTGGCAGTGAGGGGAGGAAGACAAGACAAAGACACAGTGTGTAAGAGAAACAAGTATTAATAATAACTAATAATTAAATGCAGAGTTGTGTGTAAGAACAGAGTGAAACATTTGACTGCAGAAGAAACACTCAGTGCATCATGGGAATCCCCCAGCAGCCTTTTGCAGCATAACTAAGGGAGGATTCAGGGACAGCTGATCCAGCCCTAACTATGTGCTTTATCACAAATGAAAGTTATCTATCCTAAATGGGCGTCCTTAAAGTCAGCAAAGAGGCACAGACACCAGCGAGGGAGGATAAGAAGGACAGACGCAACAACATTGTCATCCCCTATGTAGCCGGTGTATCAGAAAAACTCAGGAGAGTTTTCTCCAAGCATGACATCCCAGTGTATTTCAGACCCAGCAACACGCTCAGACAAAAACTGGTTCACCCGAAAGATAAAACGCCAAAACACAGACTTAACAATGTGGTGTATGCTGTACAGTGCAGCGAGGAATGCCCAGTCCTCTACATTGGAGAGACCAAACAGCCACTTCACAAGCGCATGGCACAACATAGAAGAGCCACCTCCACAGGACAAGACTCAGCAGTTCATCTGCAGCTAAAGGATAAAGGACACTCTTTCGAGGATGCCAACGTTCACATTTTGGACAGAGAGGA
This sequence comes from Rhamphochromis longiceps, assembly GCF_057381845.1. Classification (NCBI taxonomy): domain Eukaryota; kingdom Metazoa; phylum Chordata; class Actinopteri; order Cichliformes; family Cichlidae; genus Rhamphochromis; species Rhamphochromis longiceps. The sequence goes on along the minus strand of NC_140559.1, from coordinate 22,505,140 downwards.
CAGATGGTTTGAAAGAGGAGTGAAAGAAGCCATTTACGTCCACTGTGAGCGACCATCTTTGAACAGAGGCAGTGGTCTACGACACCAACTGTCTGCCATCTATAATCCTGTTTTGAGATCCCTTCCCAGACGCTGTTGAAAACTCCCAATTCTTTTAATCTTTGGGCTGAAGGAAGGACAATACTCGGTGTATAAATGCTCAATCAACAATACTTTATTTCCATACAATTAAACACTTAAGAGCATAAGAACGTCCGGACGGGAGAGGTGCTTGCAGCACGTCTTGAAATGGTGACGGGTTACACAGCTTCTTATAGCCTCTAGTGGCCCTCACCTAGTCGTAAAAGCCTAACCTTCCTCTCGTGTTAGCTTTCTGTTATCATCTCTTATGTTAGCGGGTCGGTTTTGACCCGTGAATTAAATCAGCTATAAAATATACTAAAAACAATAAGTTATCATCCAATTTGTTTCTCGTCTCTTGGTTACCTTGTTAGGCTTCCTTATCCATGAAAATGTTGGTTTTAATACTTTTGGTGTGGGCATCTGGGTCTTTTTTTGTCACTATACCCCTCGATTTCAATAAAAAAAAAAAAAAAAGTAAAATTAACCTCAAGAGAATCATATTAATAAATACAAGTTTTCTGTGTTACCTGAGTATTACTGAGGGGTATAGGACACATCTCTTAAATAAATCTGTTTTATTGATTTTTTTCATTTTAAGATTAATAACTAAAATGACATCTATGGTGTTACGGGTCAATTCTGACCCATAGACATTTACATCAAGAAAAGACAAAAAAAGTTTTTTTTTTTTTTCAGCAGTAGACCTTTAATATAAACTGAAAAAAAGAAAAAGTCCACTCCTCCTTTGTTTTGGTTATAGCCGTGGGTAATTGTGGGCTTTTTATCACTTCCCAATGATACAGCTTCACCTCAGTTTCCTTTGTGAAGTTCTTGTCCGAGGTCATATCTGGTAAAAAATAAAATAAAATATCACAGCTGATATTGTGATCCTGCAGTCCAGTGGTCATATGGAGGACCACACATTTTCATTGTTTCTTCTCAGGGGTGCCACTCGCAGCTTTGACTGTGAAAATCTGTACATTCCAGGCATAGTTGGTTTTTGCATCACAGGCTTCCCAGATTTTTCTGCTGTTTTTCCCTGGCTTACTGGGTATATATTGCCGGAAGGGGCATTTTCCTCAAAAAGTGGACAAGACGTTCATCCACTGTCACCTCTGGCCCTGGGATGAACATCAGTGGAAGAAGCTGCACCCATCTCTCCCAGACATCCCTGATGGGAGCAAGCTTGTCAGACCTCGGTCTGGTCTCTCAGTTGTCAAATCTGAGGACTCTTGAATCAAAATGATATCAAATGTGTGAAGTGACATCGTTGCCCAGAAAATGTTTCTGCCTGTCGATGCATCCCATAGACGATCAGTGGCCTCATTGCAGCATCTGTACACTCCAGCAAGAAGAACACCATCCAGGCATTCCTCATCATGTCGCCATGGACTTTTTTTCCCTTCAAGGTTTATCATAGTAATGATGATTCTTTCTAGTGACAATGGCATAAATATCTCAAAACATCTCTTGATGTCACTGACTTTGGTCAGAGCAAACCTTGTGATTCCAGGGGTCATTTTGATGACATTTGCAGCAGCTGGCCTGTCATGAACATAATGAGGTACTGAGCTCCAAAAGATCTTACCATTTTTGGACTTGAATCTTTCAGCAGGAGTAGCTTCAGCACCAGCGACCTCCACCTCTGATCAGATGTGTCTGTGTCTTCTGGATGATAGTCCACATTGTCTTCCCCCTCAGAAACCTGCCCATCTGAATCGCTATGCTGCTCTGTGTCCTCTCCTTCATTTTCACCAAAAGTATGATCCTGAACTTAGCTCACTGTGAATCTTCTTCTCATTTTTTGTATGCTGCAAATTGTAAATGTGCACTCTGGAAGTCAAATGGCCACTCAAATAGTGAATTCACCTCACATGCCCGTGTTTATTTTGTTTTGTTTTTGTGCAGGTATACTGCAAAAAACATGCAAAATAAGAATCCCCTAAAGCTCATATGATTAGGAGAGGCGCTTGCTGTAAGTGTTTTAGCTGACAGTGCACTTATGATTTCAGTTTTGGCTTTAATTATTGCTTTATACTCATAATATTATACCTGGGTCGAAACCGACCCTAACAACACAAAGGTCATAATTTCAACTAGGGCATTTTATAATTTAGTGAAAATATTTTTTTTTGTTTGATTTTATAGAAATAGAGGTTCCTGACAAAGTCAAAAAGCCTTGATACAATAAACAAATGTATGTGATTTTTTTTATGCATTTGAAATTTAAAATGGGTCGGTGCCGACCCTAACACGAGAGGAGGGCTAAACATTCACATTCTTTTCTCTCACACGGCGCCTAAGTTATGACCTCGGCTCCTTGTTTCTCTGCCCTCTGTAAAGGTGGGGTGGAATGTGGTCTATCTCTTCTATCCTAGACACAGAGTCTCCTGCATACAACCTTTCCTTCTATGATTCAGCAGTAAAGCATGTCAAGAAAACAGTGTAAGACATTCACAGCAGATCAAGGATACAGAGTGATGCACACTTATCTAATGAACTACAAAATGATTATGTTCTTTTAACCCAAAAGTATAATAAGGACTAAACTACATACACAGCACACCATCTAAACTAAAGGATATTATATGACCTACAGCAGTTAACATAATTCAACTACTTTAACTACAGATATAAGATAACATATGATAACAGAATAATCTCACAACGCCTTAACGCCCACTCACATCCTGGGCTATCTGACCTCAGGAAATCATATGATAAGGTGGGGCCAGGTTTCACAATGAGCTCACCCGAAACCCTGGCTGAGTAGGACCCACACCTGCTTTCACACCTTGGCTCATGTGATTAGTTAGAGGATCATCAAGGGGTCCTTTGTCCCTCTTTGGGGGGAAACTCGGACTCCCCACCAATTGGACCCTTAGAACTGAAGAAGCTTCTCGGATGAGAGGTGAAACGTCTTCAAGCAACTCAAGAAGTCCAGACGCTTTCCTTTCCAAGCTCCTTAGACTATGATGACCTGAATGACTGAGAACCTTCACAGACATATTAGTAGGGATGGGTATCGAAAACCGGTTCTTGTTGAGAACCGGTTCCCACTGTTTCAATTCCTTGGAATCGTTTGCCATTTTTGCAAACGATTCCCTTATCGATTCCAGTCGCCCCGAATGACGTCACCACGTTGCGGAGCGTCATTTACCTGGCAGGAAACATGGTGGCTCAGACGCTAAAAAGTTTGGTTATACTTTACAAGAACAGATGACAACAGGGCAACTTGCAATACTTGCAAAGTAGATACTTCATTTAAGGGAGGAAACACTACGAATATGCAAAAGCATTTGCTCACAAAACACGCGATGACCTTAAATGAATGTCGTGTTTTTAATTCCGCTCCGGACTCGTGAATCTCAACCCAGCAGCAGCGGTAACGTTTGCACGTCCTCTCCCGTTAATGCGGCAGGTAAATAATCAACTAACAGTGCATATTATGTTAGCGCGATTTGCCTTATCTGCCATTACTGTACATGTAGGTGACCATGATGAGAGAGACAGACTCTGGCTGGCGCTCGCTGGCAGTTCTCGCTGCAGTCTACCGGTAGCGTCTCCTTTCAAGCCAGGATAGACTAATGTCACCGAGCAGTGTCTAAGTTTGTGGTCAAAGGCTTGCACCCATTTGCCACAGTAGATGCCCCGATTTTCGGTAAGTGAATGTGTTTAATTGTAGGCAGGGACATTACTGGATATTCTTGTGTAATTGCTACAGAATAATTTATGTTATACTTTGTTATTGCTACAGAAGAATATTTATTTTATTATTTTACATTTACAATTTTTTTCCCTGTGTCCCTGTGACACCACATTGAAGAGCCATAGGCTGGATCTCTTAAGATCTCACTGCTGGGTTTGTAAGGCCATGTTACTCCTAAATTTCTATCTTGTTCAAAGAGAAGATATAAAACAAAGTTCTAAGCTAATCGACCTTAATGTTCTCCTTTTTTAAAAAGAATCGATAAGAGAATCGATAAAGAATTGAATCGTTAAACAGAATCGAAAATGGAATCGGAATCGTGAAAATCTTATCAATACCCATCCCTACATATTAGTGTGTAGTGTAGTCAATAGTTTTGTTGTGTGTGTGTCAGAACAATGAGGCGACTGCTGAATGTTACAGGTGTTACAGCAGTGACACATCTCCTGTTGTCAGGCCTGCAGGTATCAGGCTGTTGTTCTCCTTTATCTCATAGTGGACAGAAATTATTTTTTGGAGTGGCACAAATAATTTGTGTGGCATCAAATTTGATAAAGAACACCTGATTGTTCTGTAAATACTTTTGAAATGTTTGTTTAAAAAACGCCTTGGCAGCATTTTCAGGTAAACAGCTGCAAAAACCTTTGTTGTTTGCAAAACTCAGAAACTTTTTTGAAGAAGTAACTATATAATTAATTGCCCAACGTTGGTCTTTATATACTGTATTTTGCAGACAGAGTTACAGCTATCTCTCCCAGACCAAAGACTCAGACTCATAATACAAGTCAGAGCTTTATAAAAAAAAGAAAAAAAAGAAAGTAAGTTGTGTTTTCAAAATTGGAGTTCAAGTTATTTTTACTTCCAATAGTGTTAACATACTACACAGGTCATGAACAAGATTTTTTTTACATTTTCATTGTAGTTGTGGGCTAAAGCAGTTAATTAAAAGTAGTCTAACACAAATATAAATGCTGTAATTTGATTATTTTAATAAACCATATAACTTGGATGGATTCGATGCTGGTGTGACCACAGTGCACACGTCTGATGTTGCTCACAGTGGTCCAAGGGATCGCTCAGGGAGTTTGTGTGTTCGCTCAGACACATGAAAAATTAGAGGGAACATTGGAATCATGTATGATTTTGGTTCCACTTCTCACGTGTACACCACTTTGTGTTGGTCTATCACGTGGAATTCCAATAAAATTGATTCATGTTTGTGGCTGTAATGTGACAAAATGTGGAAAAGTTCAAGGGGGCGGAATACTTTTGCAAGCCACTGTATATAGCACAAGAGTGTTACTAACTCAAGAAAACCATTTGTACTTTAGACTGACTGTGGTATCTTTGTTCATACACAAATTCTTGTATAGTATTTATCTTTTCTTTATTCAAATCAATGAAGAGACGCAGATATCCAGCGATAAAAGACTTGTCTGCATATTCAGAGATCCATTTCCTTTTCTCACAGTATGCTGCTCTTTTATTAGACTTTAACTTTTGTTCTTATATGGTTCTCTGAATGCACTGCAATCAAACCTTTGTCAGATAATTGACTCATTTGTCAACCTGAAGTGGTGAATATCTTTTTGCTGTATTTTTTAATTGCATTAATGAATTTCACAGACTGCTCCTAGTAGATACATCTGGCAAGTTCCAAGATTACCAAGACAAAGCAAAGCACAGTTATGTTTGAAATATGGTATCTCTGTGCTCTCCTCTTCTTTCCTTAAATTTAATAGAGTTAAATGATATGAGTTTAAAAAAATAAAATAAAATAAAATAAAAACAAAGACAATAAAACACACCAAAAAGATAGTTGCATACACGTAAGCTTGCACACAGTCAGAGTTAACAATGAAAATGTTTTGCGATGGGTGTAATTATAATTATGATGATGATGATAGTGAATTAAAACAGAAAATGTAAAAAAAAAAAAAAGAAAGTTGGAAGCGTTAGAATACAGTTTTAAAATGATACAAATGATTATAGACACATTCACATTAAATAGTATCTGGGACCAAAGTGTGCAAATGCTCAACATGGGAAATTATTTCATGTTTATTTTATTCAGTTAGACTTGAAACCTGCATAATATTAGCCTATAGAGTTATGTGTCATGTGTGTGTAAAACAACTGTTTCTTGTTCAAAAATTGTGTGTGTATGAGAGAGAGAATTGCCTTTATAGCCTTCAGTTTTTAATCATGTTATGAGTAGATTTGGTGTCCCACTTAGTGATTGTGGCGGGGGTGTGGTCTCTGGCCTGCTGCAGTGGAGGGGCGATATGGTGAATTGTGAGCGGCGTCGAGGTGGCAGGGGAAACAGGTGTGGGCCAGAATGAATCACTCTATTTCTCTATGTATGTGAGGAGTGGCAATGACAGGAGCTGCTCCTGGAGTTACCTGTGCTGAAACCAGGAAGCATAACTGCTGAATAAGCAACAATAAAAAGCTACAAACACAGAAATTCTGTGTGTGTGTTGGGTCCTTGCCACAGTGGTATTTTAGCTTGCCATGGAGTCACAGTTTGCAGGTGTTACATCTTACAGTTATTATTATCATGAAATATTAGTAAAACTTTACTTTGCTGAAATGGATGCTTTATCATTAATAGGTAACCAGAGAATTGTGACACTGTGGCCAACGCTTCCTAGATTAATCCCTGAGTAGTGTAAAAGCATATAAATTGTTTAACAAGGTTACGTATATAACGTGTACATATATCCTCTGGTATGTCATGTGCTTTTGCATATCGTATAAATAATCATGGTTGGCCGTCCGGCTGCGGTCTGGGGTGTGGGGCCTCCCTGCTGCTGTGGAGTCGGGGTGGTCTGCCTCTCCCCACCGCAGGGAAAAGGGTAACACCACCTGGGTCTGGGTGCGGTTCCCCCCTCCAGGGGCAAGGGTACCTAGACCCGGTTTGTAGAGTACGCTTGGGGAGTGTGATCGTGTATACAGCGTCTCTTTATGTCTGTCTCCACGTCGGCTGAGTGTGAAGTGCACATGAGAGCATGAGGGTGGGAATGGATGTTTGTGTCTGTGTGTGCCTGTATGTTTGTGTCTATATGTCAGGTTGGGTATCAGACACCACCTCTCTGGGGACACCCCAGGCCCTCCAAGGTTTGGAGGCCTATCTCCACCCACCACCACTTCCCCTGCCAGTGGTGGACTCCCTCAGGTGTCGGTGCATTGGTGGTTCTTTGTGTCTGGGGGTGGGCGTCCAGGTACACACCGGCTCACTCCTTGGCGGCCGCTTATCGGGGCCTGGAGCCTGGGGCTCACTCGGACCACTTCGGAGGTGGGGTGCCCCCGGCCTCTCGGCCTGGGGCTCGGTCACTCAGGCACAGCTGGCTGCCGGCGGAGCTCACGGGCACGTCACTGCAACTCCCCCTGGCTTCTGCTCCGCGGCTGCTGAATGAGCCCTCATCTGGGACTCTCCTTAGCTCTTACTGGGACAGTGGCGCGGCTGCCCCTCTGTTGGTCTTCCTTGGTCTCTTGTGTTCTGGGGGCCTCTGGATGTCTGGAGTTTTGATCTCCTCCATACCCACTTCACACCCTGGAGGACGGGGCTGTGGCCCCCCACACTCCCTAGCAGATCATTACATGGAGAAACCTTTGGAATGCAAGCATGCTGATCCACACAGGTATGCACACAGGTGTACACATGGGTATTCACAGACGCGGACTACAGCTTTCTTGGCTGCTGCCTCAAAGCACACTGTGCGCTGTCTATCTTGCGTGCTGCACAATATCGTTTATTATTTAGTAACTATTGATATCTACTGCTAGCTAGTTTATTGTGATGGTGCTTTTTTTTTTCTCTTATTATGTTGCTCTTCGTTGTTTGCTGTCTCCTCTGTTTTTTTTTTCTCCATACAGGTGACCCAGGAGTTTTGTTTTTTTTGTTTGTTTGTTTTTTTCTCTCTCCCCCCCCCCCCCCCCCCCCCCCCCCTTCTCACAGTCTCTTCTCCCCTTTGGTTTTCTTTCTCCATCTCTTTCTTTCATTCTTTCCCCCTGTCCTATCCCACAGTCATGTCTGTCCCGTTTACAACTGAAAATAAAATAAATTCATAATTATAATAAAGGTCAATCAAATGGACCAATATGGCAAGGCCATGATGATCCACTTGGTAAAATAAATCCGCTTGGCATCTTTCTTGGCCTCAAGACAACAATTCTGATGGCTATAGATCCAAACGGGACACAAAAATAAAAAATAAAAATAAAAAATAATCATAGTGGGCTGCCAGGGCCATTTTTTGGTCCTAGTCCAGCCCTGGCAGCATGTTCTTTCTTGTTTTCCCATCCCATTAGTTAGATTATGTTCGTTCACTCACTTGCCCTTGTGTGTACTTATGTCTGCATCTCTCTTCTGTTCGTTGTCAGAATCTCCCTTATCCCCTGGCTGTGCGTTCTGCCTGTTAGTTTAGTTTCCAGTTCCTTTCCTTTTGGTTTTGTATTTTGTAAATCTAGGAATAAAGCTGAGTTTTGAGTTTAGTTTTCATCTAAGAGTGCATTTTTGGTTCTCCAATTTGCCCACTTCACATCACTGCATAATAGATACAGTGTGTGTGAAAGATGTAACTGGGTTAAAGACATCATCTGTGCACCCCCCCCCCCCCCCAAAAAAAAAAATTAAAGTAGTACAGAGACACAATCTGTCTATACTGTCTATGGCTGAATGGACTCGGCAGGATAACAAGCAGTCTCAGGATTATGACCCTCTGGATCACACAAACAGAACCTACAATATTATGCATAGTTCTTGAATCGGAAAAATATGGTGAGTGTCCTAAGCGGCCAGATGAGAGAAGGATGCGACACCGAGGATGTGGACAACTGGGTGAAGAATTTGTCTGACAGACAGCTCACCCAAACAGAGAAAAACATACTTGCTAAAGGGTTGAATTTTGCTGTCACACTGAGACAAATCCCGCTAGTGGAACTGATCACAGCCACAGAAACAGCAATTCGAAACAACAATATTGCAGAAGTGGAAGCAGAGCAACTACGGAAGAAAGTTTCAGCCTGCTTCAGCAATGCAAAGCCAACAGCATCCAAGATCACCATGGAGGAGAGGAAGGCACGAACATCACTTAGTAATGACAAAAACATTATCATCCTTCCAGCAGACTAGGGTAGGTGCACAGTATTGCTAAACCAGAAAGACTATCATGAGAAAATCTTGTCACTACTCAGTGACGAAAATACTTATGAGCCCCTGAAACGAGACCCAGGAAGTGGTTACAGGAAGAGGGTGATAGACTGTCTGAAGCAGTTAGAACAAGACAAGGCTATCGACCGGACCTCATACCACAGGCTATACCCAGGGGAATCTACACCAAGTCTGTATGGTTTACCAAAGATACATAAACAGGGTGCACCTTTAAGACCGATTGTCTGTATGATCAACTCGGTCACCTGTAACATCTCCAAGTGTCTGGCTTCGATCCTCAACCCGCTGGTAGGCAGCTCTGAACACCACATCCAGAACACCTTGGATTTTGTTGAGAAGGTGAGAGATGTCATTATGGAGGCAGATGAAACCATGGTCTCGTACGAGGTTACATCTCTCTTCACTTGCATCCCAGTCACGGAAGCGTTGAAGGTAGTTTGTAAGAGATTACAGGATGACCCCAACCTCAGCAACAGGACCCCTCTCAGCATCAACCAAGTGTGTTTGCTTTTGGAACTGTGTCTTCATTCCACCTACTTCACATACAAGGGTCAGTTCTACAGGCAGAAACATGGGTGTGCCATGGGCTCCCCAGTTTGGCCCATCGTGGCCAATTTGTACATGGAAGAAGTGGAAAAGAGGGCTTTGCTATCCTACCCTAGAACACCACCAAGTCATTGGTTCAGGTATTTGGATGACACCTGGGTGAAAATCAAATCTCAGGAAGAACCAGAATTCATGGATCACATTAACTCGGTGGACCGACACATCAAATTCACCGGGGAGCATATGAAAAGTGGCAGGTTAGCCTTCTTAGACTGTGAGATTTCCATCAGCAATGGGGGCTGTCTAAAGCTGATGTGTACCGTAAGCCTTTGCATACGGATTGGTATTTAAGGTTTGACTCTCATCATCCACTGGAGCATAAACTGGGTGTCATCAGGACGCTACAACACAGAGCGAACACCATCCCCACAGACACAGCGGCCAGGGAAGCAGAAGAACATCACATCAAGAAGGCCCTGAGTAAATGTGGTTATCCCAGCTGGACTTTTGTCAAAGCTGGGAAGGCGCCAAAGAAAGCTCCAGCCGATCCAGGAGAGAAGGACAACCACTGCCTAAACGAAAACCTGTAGTGATTCCATATGTGTCAGGAGTATCGGAGCAGTGAGACGCATTTTTTCTAAACACCGGGTCTCTGTGGCTTTTAAACCCCAAAAAACGCTGCGCCAAATATTGGTCCACCCCAAGGATTGGGTCCCCGACACAAACAGAGTAACAAAGTGTATGCTGTTAAGTGCCAGGAGGATTGCCAGGATTTATACATTGGGGAAACCAAGCAACCTCTGGCGAAGTTGATGGCATAACACAGAAGAGCTACCTCGTCAGGCCACGACTCTGCAGTCTATTTACACCTACAGGCCAGTGGACACTCTTTCAATGATGAGGATGTAGACATCCTGGACAGGGAGGAATGCTGGTTTGAGCGCAGAGTCAAGGGCGCCATTTACGTGAAAAGGGAAATACCATCTCTCAATCGAGCAGGGGGCCTAAGGGTACATCTTTCGCCATCTTGCAATGCTGTGATTGCAGCCATTCCCTAACTCTCTGTGAATGGTACTCATGGCCATTGATCAGTGGGGTTTGGTCAGTGGTTGTTGATCAATGGTCATGAGAATTTGTATAATGATGATGAAGGAACTGATCTCCCAGCCCATTGTTCCTTCACTGGGCTGGTTTCAGTCATTATGCAAATGTACTGTTTATAAGATTTGGGGAAACCTGCACTCAGCTGAGACTGAAGAAGTCACTTGGATGAGTGACGAAACGTTTCTCCCACAAAAGGCTACGTCCAGATGACCATAATCAACTTTTGGAGTTTTACTTACCTGGATGATTGAGCATGCATCAAGACACCAACGGTAAGTTTCTTGCTACCATCCTGTGAGAACTGTCTGGTGCTGCCATCTATTGACTGGGAAATGCTCAAACAGCTGCGGTCTTTGTGCTGAACAGCAGATAATTCTGTTTCCATGATAGAGCACATCTAGTCCCACTTTTTATTATTCATTATGAAGCTAATCCTCAAGTTCAGTAAGGAAGATTTCACATGGCCTCACATGTGTCCACTCAAAGGTCCTGCTGGATAAATCCAACCTTTACCACTTCCACTTTTCCACACTCTCAAGCGGTTTGTGTCACCACTGGTGTAATCCAATCACCTTTTCCCGGCCTAGAGATACATTTTCTGAAAATCTTGTTAACTTGAGAACAAAGGAATATAGAATTTTAATATTTGAATTTGAAATTGATGCCATAGCTTTATCTACTAAGAGGATGATGGTTAGGACTGGCAGCTGCCATTATTTTTCTCCCAGTCTTTAAAATCTAATAAATATTTTTACAGCAGCCCTTGTTTTCCTATCTTTTTTCCCCCCCTCAAGCTTAATACAGTGGCTTGCAAAAGTATTCGGCCCCCTTGAAATTTTCCACATTTTGTCACATTACAGCCACAAATATTAATTAATTTTATTGGAATTCCACGTGAAAGACCAACACAAAGTGGCGTACACGTGAGAAGTGAAACGAAAATCATACATGATTCCAAACATTTTTTACAAATAAATAACTGAAAAGTGGGGTGTGCGTAATTATTCAGACCCCTGAGTCAATACTTTGTAGAACCACCTTTTGCTGCAATTACAGCTGCCAGTCTTTTAGGGTATGTCTCTACCAGCTTTGCACATCTAGAGACTGAAATCCTTGCCCATTCTTCTTTGCAAAACCGCTCCAGCTCAGTCAGATTAGATGGACAGCGTTTGTGAACAGCAGTATAAAAGATCTTGCAAAGGATTCTCGATTGGATTTAGATCTGGACTTTGACTGGGCCGTTCCTACAAAGGACCCCCTGATTAGGTAGAGGATCATCAGGGGGTCCTTTGTCCCTCTTTGGGGGGAAACTCCAACAGGGTTTAAATCTGGAACTCTCCACCATTTGACCCTTAGAACTAAAGAAGCTTCTCGGATGAGAGGTGAAACGTCTTCAAGCAACTTAAACAAGTCCAGATGCTTTTCTTTCCAAGCTCCTTAGACAGTGATGTGCAGTGTTAGTTTTCCGCCACACATAGCGTTTTGCATTTTGGCCAAAAAGTTCCATTTTGGTCTCATCTGACCAGAGCACCTTCTTCCACATGTTTGCTGTGTCCCCCACATGGCTTGTGGCAAACTGCAAACGGGACTTCTTCTGGTTTTCTGTTAACAATGGCTTTCTTCTTGCCACTCTTCCATAAAGGCCAACTTTGTGCAGTGCACGACTAATAGATGTCCTATGGACAGATTCCCCCACCTGAGCTGTAGATCAATGCAGCTCGTCCAGAGTCACCATGGGCCTCTTGGCTGCATTTCTGATCAGCGCTCTCCTTGCTCAGCCTGTGAGTTTAGGTGGACGGCCTTGTCTTGGTAGGTTTACAGTTGTGCCATACTCCTTCCATTTCTGAATGATCGCTTGAACAGTGCTTCGCGGGATGTTCAAGGCTTGGGAAATCCTTTTGTAGCCTAAGCCTGTTTTAAATTTCTCAATAACTTTATCCCTGACCTGTCTGGTGTGTTCTTTGGACTTCATGGTGTTGTTGCTCCCAATATTCTCTTAGACAACCTCTGAGGCCGTGACAGAGCAGCTGTATTTGTACTGACCTTAGATTACATACAGATGCACTCTATTTAGTCATTAGCACTCATCAGGCAGTGTCTATGGGCAACTGACTGCATTCAGACCAAAGGGGGCTGAATAATTACACACACCCCACCTTGCAGTTATTCATTTGTAAAAAATGTTTGGAATCATGTATGATTTTCATTTCACTTCTCACGTGTACACCACTTTGTATTGGTCTTTCACATGGATTTCCAATAAAATTGAGTCATGTTTCTGGCTGTAATGTGACAAAATGTGGGAAAGTTCAAGGGGGCCAAATACTTTTGTAAGCCACCATTTGCAGCCAAACATCTATTGTGTTTGGCTGTAAATAAAAATGTTTTAAATCCCTGGAATATTAATGCATTTAATTATATCAGTGTAAGTAATTGTCTTCATAGCTGATTTGAAGACTTCATTTGTTTATATTTGTGTCAGATAAAGATCACATCATTATTTCATTACCAAATAATAGCTACACTTCTCTTGTTCCATTATACTCAAGTTGTGGACAATGTAATGTAAAACAATGTTAATAAAAATGAAATTATATCCTTGAAATGTTTCCAATCACATAATGACACAATACAGATCTAACTGGTATTACATGGGCAAGGGTAACACCGTGTTCTTGTCTCATTAAACTTGTTGATAAATTACTTAATACCTTGCACACAGAGCTGTCTGTGAAGGAAAGTAACTGCCTTTAACTGTCCAGATATGTACTCAAACATAAGCTTGCATAATGTGGATTCTGTTACCATGTAAATCTTGTATAAACTATGTCTCACAAGTGCAGGGCTGCTGGTATTCTGATCAGATATTTTACATTTGCATTAAAACTGAAACGACTATCAGCTGGACACTATATAATGAATTCACTGTAACTATTCACCATCTTCAGAGCATTTCACTTTTGAGCTGGTGCTCCAGAGGACCAACTTTGCCTAACCACTGCAAGAAACCTACCACACACAAGTCAAATGAAAAATAAGGTAAGTGTCCTAATTCGACATCAAAAATGCTTGATAAATAATAAAAAGACATCCTCAATTCAAACATTACAGAGAGTTTGGTGACTTTATTCAGAGTAATTGTTACAGAAGATTAACTGAATGCAATATTTTTGACAAAGGTCAAGTGTAGTTTGACTTTAGATCTACAGGCTATTAAACAAAGATCCAGAGTTCATTTTTCCAGACTGATGTGCTTGATATATTTTTAGTCAAGAATGTAATTATGAGTTTTGCTTTATTATAATTATTGAATTATATCAAATGTAACTGAGACGGATGCCTCACAAAAAGAAAAGGGTGGTAACATTAAAGTGTAAAATCTTTTGTTTTTCTTCACAAGGGAATCATGAGGGTTCAGTGTGCCTCTTTGCTGCTGCCGCTGCTGCTGCTCTCTGCTGCTGTGCTCTCACAGAATTATGAGGAGTTCAAAAGGAAACACACTCTACAAAAGAATGGCCCTTATGATTGTGATGAACTCATGAAAAAAATAAATGACGGTGATGGACGCAATTTCAATACTTTCATTGTTTTTCACACAAAAACAGATGAAAATATAAAAGCTTTGTGTCAAGACCAAAAAAATGATTATATCCCCTTAAAAATGGAGTGGGAGTTTTTTGTGTGTAACAAAAACGGAGGAAAATGGACTAATATAGGTAAAAAAACAAATGTGGAGATAAAATGTGAAGAATTTGTACCAGTACACATTCGGGATAAGCCTTGAAACAGCTGTGTTGTTTTCTTTATGACTTGCTAAACAGAATTTCTTAGTGTGATGAAAATCATGTGACCATCTTCTGTTAAGTTATGTCTGGAAATAATGATAACCCGATGATAAAAGGGAACTGAAAGGATTTGAATCAATTGCATTAAATAAAGTGGAATAAAATCTTTCTCTTTTTCTCTTGGTTCGCAATTTTATTACCTGATTTTATTCTGAAAACATACGTTTTATGAACAGTTTCATGAATCATACTTTAAAAATGTTTTAAAAATCAAAAATGACCAATGGAAAATCTGCAAGTTGACCGTTCAAAATAATTTATCCATGATGACACCCACAATATGAGAAAACTAAAGTACGCATGAGAATTTAAAGCATGAATTTCTTTTAAATTGTTTTTTTTTGTTTAAATATATTTTATATTCTTATTGTGTGGTTTCCTAATTTAGTATGTCCAGTTCATGTTTCTAGTTCTTAGCCTCTTGTCTTAGTTGGTTCCCTCTTGTGCCCTATTCATCTTGGTCTCTTTAATGTTATTTCTCGTATCCCCTGTATGTAGTCTGTCATGTCTCCGTGTTTGTCTGTGTCAAATATGTGTGTCTTAGTGTTCACGCTTCCTGTTTTATATTGACAGTCTCTAGTCTTCTGTGTATTGTGTTTAATTTTGCTTCCCCTACCTCATTAGTTTGATTTTTCTATTCACCCTCTTGTACATATATTGTCTCGGCCTCCCTTTATCTATCGTCAGTGTGTCAGTCCTCTTTCCCTCGTGTTGTTCTATGTCAGTTTTCCTTAGTGTCTTTTCAGTTTAGGTTTAGGATTTGGTTTTCTTTTTCAGTTTCCTTTTGTATTCTTTTCTCATCTTTATTTTGTACTTTTTCATCAGCGTTAATGATGGGCGAATGAAGCCTTTAGAGCACAGGTTTTTAACCTAAGGTCCTCGAGGGGCGCTGTCCTGCTTGTTTTCTAACTAACCTGCCCTTGTAGCTTCTTATTGGCGAAGCACACCTGATCCAGGTAATCAGCACCAGGTAGGGCAGGGATATCAAGTAACTCTTGATATTCAAAGTAATCAGCAGCAGTCGTGATAAGAAAGCAGTTCAGTTTAACGAAGGAAAACTTTCTTCCTGTTCCATGATCAATCTCCAACTGTTAAATGTGTACTCAATATTACTGTAACGTTTTAACAAAGTCGTTTCTTTTTTTAAGATGAGACAGGTGTCCAATCCCAAAACATTCCTTGCACATTCCCATAGACTGAGTGGTCACCAAATTAGAATCTGTGGGACAAATAGGATTTTGGTGTGACTTGCTTTTAGAACCAGCCTTAAGTGGCCTTTAGAGGCTTAATTTTTCTCACTAGCCAATCAGAAATTTGAATGAAGACCATTGGAAACTAATGTCAGATGAAAAAAAATATGATGCTGTTTATTTGTGGTGAACGTGTCTCAAGAGTTGGGAGTTTGCCTTGTAATCGGAAGGTTGCCAGTTCGAGTCCCGGCTTGGACTGTCTTAGTCGTTGTGTCCTTGGGCAAGACACTTCACCCGTTTCCTACTGGTGGTGGTCAGAGGGCCCGGTGGTGCCAGTGTCCGGCAGCCTCGCCTCTGTCAGTGCGCCCCAGGGTGGCTGTGGCTACAATGTAGCTGCCATCACCAGAATGGGTGGATGACTGGGTGTGTAAAGCGCTTTGGGGTCCTTAGGGACTAGTAAAGCGCTATACAAATACAGGCCCTTTACAATGAACAGTAACCACTTAACTCAGTTTTTTTTCTCTGCCATGTTTCAGATTTATTCTGAAAAGAAATAATCATGTTACAAGGACTGATATGGGCAGTTTCAATACGAATTGTAACTATATAATTAATTGCCCAACGTTGGTCTTTATATACTGTATTTTGCAGACAGAGAGTTACAGCTATCTCTCCCAGACCAAAGACTCAGACTCATAATACAAGTCAGAGCTTTATAAAAAAAAGAAAAAAAAGAAAGTAAGTTGTGTTTTCAAAATTGGAGTTCAAGTTATTTTTACTTCCAATAGTGTTAACATACTACACAGGTCATGAACAAGATTTTTTTTACATTTTCATTGTAGTTGTGGGCTAAAGCAGTTAATTAAAAGTAGTCTAACACAAATATAAATGCTGTAATTTGATTATTTTAATAAACCATATAACTTGGATGGATTCGATGCTGGTGTGACCACAGTGCACACGTCTGATGTTGCTCACAGTGGTCCAAGGGATCGCTCAGGGAGTTTGTGTGTTCGCTCAGACACATGAAAAATTAGAGGGAACATTGGAATCATGTATGATTTTGGTTCCACTTCTCACGTGTACACCACTTTGTGTTGGTCTATCACGTGGAATTCCAATAAAATTGATTCATGTTTGTGGCTGTAATGTGACAAAATGTGGAAAAGTTCAAGGGGGCGGAATACTTTTGCAAGCCACTGTATATAGCACAAGAGTGTTACTAACTCAAGAAAACCATTTGTACTTTAGACTGACTGTGGTATCTTTGTTCATACACAAATTCTTGTATAGTATTTATCTTTTCTTTATTCAAATCAATGAAGAGACGCAGATATCCAGCGATAAAAGACTTGTCTGCATATTCAGAGATCCATTTCCTTTTCTCACAGTATGCTGCTCTTTTATTAGACTTTAACTTTTGTTCTTATATGGTTCTCTGAATGCACTGCAATCAAACCTTGGTCAGATAATTGACTCATTTGTCAACCTGAAGTGGTGAATATCTTTTTGCTGTATTTTTTAATTGCATTAATGAATTTCACAGACTGCTCCTAGTAGATACATCTGGCAAGTTCCAAGATTACCAAGACAAAGCAAAGCACAGTTATGTTTGAAATATGGTATCTCTGTGCTCTCCTCTTCTTTCCTTAAATTTAATAGAGTTAAATGATATGAGTTTAAAAAATAAAAAAATAAAATAAAATAAAATAAAAACAAAGACAATAAAACACACCAAAAAGATAGTTGCATACACGTAAGCTTGCACACAGTCAGAGTTAACAATGAAAATGTTTTGCGATGGGTGTAATTATAATTATGATGATGATGATAGTGAATTAAAACAGAAAATGTAAAAAAAAAAAAAAGAAAGTTGGAAGCGTTAGAATACAGTTTTAAAATGATACAAATGATTATAGACACATTCACATTAAATAGTATCTGGGACCAAAGTGTGCAAATGCTCAACATGGGAAATTATTTCATGTTTATTTTATTCAGTTAGACTTGAAACCTGCATAATATTAGCCTATAGAGTTATGTGTCATGTGTGTGTAAAACAACTGTTTCTTGTTCAAAAATTGTGTGTGTATGAGAGAGAGAATTGCCTTTATAGCCTTCAGTTTTTAATCATGTTATGAGTAGATTTGGTGTCCCACTTAGTGATTGTGGCGGGGGTGTGGTCTCTGGCCTGCTGCAGTGGAGGGGCGATATGGTGAATTGTGAGCGGCGTCGAGGTGGCAGGGGAAACAGGTGTGGGCCAGAATGAATCACTCTATTTCTCTATGTATGTGAGGAGTGGCAATGACAGGAGCTGCTCCTGGAGTTACCTGTGCTGAAACCAGGAAGCATAACTGCTGAATAAGCAACAATAAAAAGCTACAAACACAGAAATTCTGTGTGTGTGTTGGGTCCTTGCCACAGTGGTATTTTAGCTTGCCATGGAGTCACAGTTTGCAGGTGTTACATCTTACAGTTATTATTATCATGAAATATTAGTAAAACTTTACTTTGCTGAAATGGATGCTTTATCATTAATAGGTAACCAGAGAATTGTGACACTGTGGCCAACGCTTCCTAGATTAATCCCTGAGTAGTGTAAAAGCATATAAATTGTTTAACAAGGTTACGTATATAACGTGTACATATATCCTCTGGTATGTCATGTGCTTTTGCATATCGTATAAATAATCATGGTTGGCCGTCCGGCTGCGGTCTGGGGTGTGGGGCCTCCCTGCTGCTGTGGAGTCGGGGCGGTCTGCCTCTCCCCACCGCAGGGAAAAGGGTAACACCACCTGGGTCTGGGTGCGGTTCCCCCCTCCAGGGGCAAGGGTACCTAGACCCGGTTTGTAGAGTACGCTTGGGGAGTGTGATCGTGTATACAGCGTCTCTTTATGTCTGTCTCCACGTCGGCTGAGTGTGAAGTGCACATGAGAGCATGAGGGTGGGAATGGATGTTTGTGTCTGTGTGTGCCTGTATGTTTGTGTCTATATGTCAGGTTGGGTATCAGACACCACCTCTCTGGGGACACCCCAGGCCCTCCAAGGTTTGGAGGCCTATCTCCACCCACCACCACTTCCCCTGCCAGTGGTGGACTCCCTCAGGTGTCGGTGCATTGGTGGTTCTTTGTGTCTGGGGGTGGGCGTCCAGGTACACACCGGCTCACTCCTTGGCGGCCGCTTATCGGGGCCTGGAGCCTGGGGCTCACTCGGACCACTTCGGAGGTGGGGTGCCCCCGGCCTCTCGGCCTGGGGCTCGGTCACTCAGGCACAGCTGGCTGCCGGCGGAGCTCACGGGCACGTCACTGCAACTCCCCCTGGCTTCTGCTCCGCGGCTGCTGAATGAGCCCTCATCTGGGACTCTCCTTAGCTCTTACTGGGACAGTGGCGCGGCTGCCCCTCTGTTGGTCTTCCTTGGTCTCTTGTGTTCTGGGGGCCTCTGGATGTCTGGAGTTTTGATCTCCTCCATACCTGCTTGATACCATAAAGGACAGGGCTGTGGCCCCCCACACTCCCTAGCAGATCATTACATGGAGAAACCTTTGGAATGCAAGCATGCTGATCCACACAGGTATGCACACAGGTGTACACATGGGTATTCACAGACGCGGACTACAGCTTTCTTGGCTGCTGCCTCAAAGCACACTGTGCGCTGTCTATCTTGCGTGCTGCACAATATCGTTTATTATTTAGTAACTATTGATATCTACTGCTAGCTAGTTTATTGTGATGGTGCTTTTTTTTTTCTCTTATTATGTTGCTCTTCGTTGTTTGCTGTCTCCTCTGTTTTTTTTTCTCCATACAGGTGACCCAGGAGTTTTGTTTTTTTTGTTTGTTTGTTTTTTTCTCTCTTCCCCCCCCCCCCCCCCTTCTCACAGTCTCTTCTCCCCTTTGGTTTTCTTTCTTTCTCTCCATCTCTTTCTTTCATTCTTTCCCCCTGTCCTATCCCACAGTCATGTCTGTCCCGCTTACAACTGAAAATAAAATAAATTAATAATTATAATAAAGGTCAATCAAATGGACCAATATGGCAAGGCCATGATGATCCACTTGGTAAAATAAATCCGCTTGGCATCTTTCTTGGCCTCAAGACAACAATTCTGATGGCTATAGATCCAAACGGGACACAAAAATAAAAAATAAAAATAAAAAATAATCATAGTGGGCTGCCAGGGCCATTTTTTGGTCCTAGTCCAGCCCTGGCAGCATGTTCTTTCTTGTTTTCCCATCCCATTAGTTAGATTATGTTCGTTCACTCACTTGCCCTTGTGTGTACTTATGTCTGCATCTCTCTTCTGTTCGTTGTCAGAATCTCCCTTATCCCCTGGCTGTGCGTTCTGCCTGTTAGTTTAGTTTCCAGTTCCTTTCCTTTTGGTTTTGTATTTTGTAAATCTAGGAATAAAGCTGAGTTTTGAGTTTAGTTTTCATCTAAGAGTGCATTTTTGGTTCTCCAATTTGCCCACTTCACATCACTGCATAATAGATACAGTGTGTGTGAAAGATGTAACTGGGTTAAAGACATCATCTGTGCACCCCCCCCCCAAAAAAAAAAATTAAAGTAGTACAGAGACACAATCTGTCTATACTGTCTATGGCTGAATGGACTCGGCAGGATAACAAGCAGTCTCAGGATTATGACCCTCTGGATCACACAAACAGAACCTACAATATTATGCATAGTTCTTGAATCGGAAAAATATGGTGAGTGTCCTAAGCGGCCAGATGAGAGAAGGATGCGACACCGAGGATGTGGACAACTGGGTGAAGAATTTGTCTGACAGACAGCTCACCCAAACAGAGAAAAACATACTTGCTAAAGGGTTGAATTTTGCTGTCACACTGAGACAAATCCCGCTAGTGGAACTGATCACAGCCACAGAAACAGCAATTCGAAACAACAATATTGCAGAAGTGGAAGCAGAGCAACTACGGAAGAAAGTTTCAGCCTGCTTCAGCAATGCAAAGCCAACAGCATCCAAGATCACCATGGAGGAGAGGAAGGCACGAACATCACTTAGTAATGACAAAAACATTATCATCCTTCCAGCAGACTAGGGTAGGTGCACAGTATTGCTAAACCAGAAAGACTATCATGAGAAAATCTTGTCACTACTCAGTGACGAAAATACTTATGAGCCCCTGAAACGAGACCCAGGAAGTGGTTACAGGAAGAGGGTGATAGACTGTCTGAAGCAGTTAGAACAAGACAAGGCTATCGACCGGACCTCATACCACAGGCTATACCCAGGGGAATCTACACCAAGTCTGTATGGTTTACCAAAGATACATAAACAGGGTGCACCTTTAAGACCGATTGTCTGTATGATCAACTCGGTCACCTGTAACATCTCCAAGTGTCTGGCTTCGATCCTCAACCCGCTGGTAGGCAGCTCTGAACACCACATCCAGAACACCTTGGATTTTGTTGAGAAGGTGAGAGATGTCATTATGGAGGCAGATGAAACCATGGTCTCGTACGAGGTTACATCTCTCTTCACTTGCATCCCAGTCACGGAAGCGTTGAAGGTAGTTTGTAAGAGATTACAGGATGACCCCAACCTCAGCAACAGGACCCCTCTCAGCATCGACCAAGTGTGTTTGCTTTTGGAACTGTGTCTTCATTCCACCTACTTCACATACAAGGGTCAGTTCTACAGGCAGAAACATGGGTGTGCCATGGGCTCCCCAGTTTGGCCCATCGTGGCCAATTTGTACATGGAAGAAGTGGAAAAGAGGGCTTTGCTATCCTACCCTAGAACACCACCAAGTCATTGGTTCAGGTATTTGGATGACACCTGGGTGAAAATCAAATCTCAGGAAGAACCAGAATTCATGGATCACATTAACTCGGTGGACCGACACATCAAATTCACCGGGGAGCATATGAAAAGTGGCAGGTTAGCCTTCTTAGACTGTGAGATTTCCATCAGCAATGGGGGCTGTCTAAAGCTGATGTGTACCGTAAGCCTTTGCATACGGATTGGTATTTAAGGTTTGACTCTCATCATCCACTGGAGCATAAACTGGGTGTCATCAGGACGCTACAACACAGAGCGAACACCATCCCCACAGACACAGCGGCCAGGGAAGCAGAAGAACATCACATCAAGAAGGCCCTGAGTAAATGTGGTTATCCCAGCTGGACTTTTGTCAAAGCTGGGAAGGCGCCAAAGAAAGCTCCAGCCGATCCAGGAGAGAAGGACAACCACTGCCTAAACGAAAACCTGTAGTGATTCCATATGTGTCAGGAGTATCGGAGCAGTGAGACGCATTTTTTCTAAACACCGGGTCTCTGTGGCTTTTAAACCCCAAAAAACGCTGCGCCAAATATTGGTCCACCCCAAGGATTGGGTCCCCGACACAAACAGAGTAACAAAGTGTATGCTGTTAAGTGCCAGGAGGATTGCCAGGATTTATACATCGGGGAAACCAAGCAACCTCTGGCGAAGTTGATGGCATAACACAGAAGAGCTACCTCGTCAGGCCACGACTCTGCAGTCTATTTACACCTACAGGCCAGTGGACACTCTTTCAATGATGAGGATGTAGACATCCTGGACAGGGAGGAATGCTGGTTTGAGCGCAGAGTCAAGGGCGCCATTTACGTGAAAAGGGAAATACCATCTCTCAATCGAGCAGGGGGCCTAAGGGTACATCTTTCGCCATCTTGCAATGCTGTGATTGCAGCCATTCCCTAACTCTCTGTGAATGGTACTCATGGCCATTGATCAGTGGGGTTTGGTCAGTGGTTGTTGATCAATGGTCATGAGAATTTGTATAATGATGATGAAGGAACTGATCTCCCAGCCCATTGTTCCTTCACTGGGCTGGTTTCAGTCATTATGCAAATGTACTGTTTATAAGATTTGGGGAAACCTGCACTCAGCTGAGACTGAAGAAGTCACTTGGATGAGTGACGAAACGTTTCTCCCACAAAAGGCTACGTCCAGATGACCATAATCAACTTTTGGAGTTTTACTTACCTGGATGATTGAGCATGCATCAAGACACCAACGGTAAGTTTCTTGCTACCATCCTGTGAGAACTGTCTGGTGCTGCCATCTATTGACTGGGAAATGCTCAAACAGCTGCGGTCTTTGTGCTGAACAGCAGATAATTCTGTTTCCATGATAGAGCACATCTAGTCCCACTTTTTATTATTCATTATGAAGCTAATCCTCAAGTTCAGTAAGGAAGATTTCACATGGCCTCACATGTGTCCACTCAAAGGTCCTGCTGGATAAATCCAACCTTTACCACTTCCACTTTTCCACACTCTCAAGCGGTTTGTGTCACCACTGGTGTAATCCAATCACCTTTTCCCGGCCTAGAGATACATTTTCTGAAAATCTTGTTAACTTGAGAACAAAGGAATATAGAATTTTAATATTTGAATTTGAAATTGATGCCATAGCTTTATCTACTAAGAGGATGATGGTTAGGACTGGCAGCTGCCATTATTTTTCTCCCAGTCTTTAAAATCTAATAAATATTTTTACAGCAGCCCTTGTTTTCCTATCTTTTTTCCCCCCCTCAAGCTTAATACAGTGGCTTGCAAAAGTATTCGGCCCCCTTGAAATTTTCCACATTTTGTCACATTACAGCCACAAATATTAATTAATTTTATTGGAATTCCACGTGAAAGACCAACACAAAGTGGCGTACACGTGAGAAGTGAAACGAAAATCATACATGATTCCAAACATTTTTTACAAATAAATAACTGAAAAGTGGGGTGTGCGTAATTATTCAGACCCCTGAGTCAATACTTTGTAGAACCACCTTTTGCTGCAATTACAGCTGCCAGTCTTTTAGGGTATGTCTCTACCAGCTTTGCACATCTAGAGACTGAAATCCTTGCCCATTCTTCTTTGCAAAACCGCTCCAGCTCAGTCAGATTAGATGGACAGCGTTTGTGAACAGCAGTATAAAAGATCTTGCAAAGGATTCTCGATTGGATTTAGATCTGGACTTTGACTGGGCCGTTCCTACAAAGGACCCCCTGATTAGGTAGAGGATCATCAGGGGGTCCTTTGTCCCTCTTTGGGGGGAAACTCCAACAGGGTTTAAATCTGGAACTCTCCACCATTTGACCCTTAGAACTAAAGAAGCTTCTCGGATGAGAGGTGAAACGTCTTCAAGCAACTTAAACAAGTCCAGATGCTTTTCTTTCCAAGCTCCTTAGACAGTGATGTGCAGTGTTAGTTTTCCGCCACACATAGCGTTTTGCATTTTGGCCAAAAAGTTCCATTTTGGTCTCATCTGACCAGAGCACCTTCTTCCACATGTTTGCTGTGTCCCCCACATGGCTTGTGGCAAACTGCAAACGGGACTTCTTCTGGTTTTCTGTTAACAATGGCTTTCTTCTTGCCACTCTTCCATAAAGGCCAACTTTGTGCAGTGCACGACTAATAGATGTCCTATGGACAGATTCCCCCACCTGAGCTGTAGATCAATGCAGCTCGTCCAGAGTCACCATGGGCCTCTTGGCTGCATTTCTGATCAGCGCTCTCCTTGCTCAGCCTGTGAGTTTAGGTGGACGGCCTTGTCTTGGTAGGTTTACAGTTGTGCCATACTCCTTCCATTTCTGAATGATCGCTTGAACAGTGCTTCGCGGGATGTTCAAGGCTTGGGAAATCCTTTTGTAGCCTAAGCCTGTTTTAAATTTCTCAATAACTTTATCCCTGACCTGTCTGGTGTGTTCTTTGGACTTCATGGTGTTGTTGCTCCCAATATTCTCTTAGACAACCTCTGAGGCCGTGACAGAGCAGCTGTATTTGTACTGACCTTAGATTACATACAGATGCACTCTATTTAGTCATTAGCACTCATCAGGCAGTGTCTATGGGCAACTGACTGCATTCAGACCAAAGGGGGCTGAATAATTACACACACCCCACCTTGCAGTTATTCATTTGTAAAAAATGTTTGGAATCATGTATGATTTTCATTTCACTTCTCACGTGTACACCACTTTGTATTGGTCTTTCACATGGATTTCCAATAAAATTGAGTCATGTTTCTGGCTGTAATGTGACAAAATGTGGGAAAGTTCAAGGGGGCCAAATACTTTTGTAAGCCACCATTTGCAGCCAAACATCTATTGTGTTTGGCTGTAAATAAAAATGTTTTAAATCCCTGGAATATTAATGCATTTAATTATATCAGTGTAAGTAATTGTCTTCATAGCTGATTTGAAGACTTCATTTGTTTATATTTGTGTCAGATAAAGATCACATCATTATTTCATTACCAAATAATAGCTACACTTCTCTTGTTCCATTATACTCAAGTTGTGGACAATGTAATGTAAAACAATGTTAATAAAAATGAAATTATATCCTTGAAATGTTTCCAATCACATAATGACACAATACAGATCTAACTGGTATTACATGGGCAAGGGTAACACCGTGTTCTTGTCTCATTAAACTTGTTGATAAATTACTTAATACCTTGCACACAGAGCTGTCTGTGAAGGAAAGTAACTGCCTTTAACTGTCCAGATATGTACTCAAACATAAGCTTGCATAATGTGGATTCTGTTACCATGTAAATCTTGTATAAACTATGTCTCACAAGTGCAGGGCTGCTGGTATTCTGATCAGATATTTTACATTTGCATTAAAACTGAAACGACTATCAGCTGGACACTATATAATGAATTCACTGTAACTATTCACCATCTTCAGAGCATTTCACTTTTGAGCTGGTGCTCCAGAGGACCAACTTTGCCTAACCACTGCAAGAAACCTACCACACACAAGTCAAATGAAAAATAAGGTAAGTGTCCTAATTCGACATCAAAAATGCTTGATAAATAATAAAAAGACATCCTCAATTCAAACATTACAGAGAGTTTGGTGACTTTATTCAGAGTAATTGTTACAGAAGATTAACTGAATGCAATATTTTTGACAAAGGTCAAGTGTAGTTTGACTTTAGATCTACAGGCTATTAAACAAAGATCCAGAGTTCATTTTTCCAGACTGATGTGCTTGATATATTTTTAGTCAAGAATGTAATTATGAGTTTTGCTTTATTATAATTATTGAATTATATCAAATGTAACTGAGACGGATGCCTCACAAAAAGAAAAGGGTGGTAACATTAAAGTGTAAAATCTTTTGTTTTTCTTCACAAGGGAATCATGAGGGTTCAGTGTGCCTCTTTGCTGCTGCCGCTGCTGCTGCTCTCTGCTGCTGTGCTCTCACAGAATTATGAGGAGTTCAAAAGGAAACACACTCTACAAAAGAATGGCCCTTATGATTGTGATGAACTCATGAAAAAAATAAATGACGGTGATGGACGCAATTTCAATACTTTCATTGTTTTTCACACAAAAACAGATGAAAATATAAAAGCTTTGTGTCAAGACCAAAAAAATGATTATATCCCCTTAAAAATGGAGTGGGAGTTTTTTGTGTGTAACAAAAACGGAGGAAAATGGACTAATATAGGTAAACAAACAAATGTGGAGATAAAATGTGAAGAATTTGTACCAGTACACATTCGGGATAAGCCTTGAAACAGCTGTGTTGTTTTCTTTATGACTTGCTAAACAGAATTTCTTAGTGTGATGAAAATCATGTGACCATCTTCTGTTAAGTTATGTCTGGAAATAATGATAACCCGATGATAAAAGGGAACTGAAAGGATTTGAATCAATTGCATTAAATAAAGTGGAATAAAATCTTTCTCTTTTTCTCTTGGTTCGCAATTTTATTACCTGATTTTATTCTGAAAACATACGTTTTATGAACAGTTTCATGAATCATACTTTAAAAATGTTTTAAAAATCAAAAATGACCAATGGAAAATCTGCAAGTTGACCGTTCAAAATAATTTATCCATGATGACACCCACAATATGAGAAAACTAAAGTACGCATGAGAATTTAAAGCATGAATTTCTTTTAAATTGTTTTTTTTTTGTTTAAATATATTTTATATTCTTATTGTGTGGTTTCCTAATTTAGTATGTCCAGTTCATGTTTCTAGTTCTTAGCCTCTTGTCTTAGTTGGTTCCCTCTTGTGCCCTATTCATCTTGGTCTCTTTAATGTTATTTCTCGTATCCCCTGTATGTAGTCTGTCATGTCTCCGTGTTTGTCTGTGTCAAATATGTGTGTCTTAGTGTTCACGCTTCCTGTTTTATATTGACAGTCTCTAGTCTTCTGTGTATTGTGTTTAATTTTGCTTCCCCTACCTCATTAGTTTGATTTTCCTATTCACCCTCTTGTACATATATTGTCTCGGCCTCCCTTTATCTATCGTCAGTGTGTCAGTCCTCTTTCCCTCGTGTTGTTCTATGTCAGTTTTCCTTAGTGTCTTTTCAGTTTAGGTTTAGGATTTGGTTTTCTTTTTCAGTTTCCTTTTGTATTCTTTTCTCATCTTTATTTTGTACTTTTTCATCAGCGTTAATGATGGGCGAATGAAGCCTTTAGAGCACAGGTTTTTAACCTAAGGTCCTCGAGGGGCGCTGTCCTGCTTGTTTTCTAACTAACCTGCCCTTGTAGCTTCTTATTGGCGAAGCACACCTGATCCAGGTAATCAGCACCAGGTAGGGCAGGGATATCAAGTAACTCTTGATATTCAAAGTAATCAGCAGCAGTCGTGATAAGAAAGCAGTTCAGTTTAACGAAGGAAAACTTTCTTCCTGTTCCATGATCAATCTCCAACTGTTAAATGTGTACTCAATATTACTGTAACGTTTTAACAAAGTCGTTTCTTTTTTTAAGATGAGACAGGTGTCCAATCCCAAAACATTCCTTGCACATTCCCATAGACTGAGTGGTCACCAAATTAGAATCTGTGGGACAAATAGGATTTTGGTGTGACTTGCTTTTAGAACCAGCCTTAAGTGGCCTTTAGAGGCTTAATTTTTCTCACTAGCCAATCAGAAATTTGAATGAAGACCATTGGAAACTAATGTCAGATGAAAAAAAATATGATGCTGTTTATTTGTGGTGAACGTGTCTCAAGAGTTGGGAGTTTGCCTTGTAATCGGAAGGTTGCCAGTTCGAGTCCCGGCTTGGACTGTCTTAGTCGTTGTGTCCTTGGGCAAGACACTTCACCCGTTGCCTACTGGTGGTGGTCAGAGGGCCCGGTGGTGCCAGTGTCCGGCAGCCTCGCCTCTGTCAGTGCGCCCCAGGGTGGCTGTGGCTACAATGTAGCTGCCATCACCAGAATGGGTGGATGACTGGGTGTGTAAAGCGCTTTGGGGTCCTTAGGGACTAGTAAAGCGCTATACAAATACAGGCCCTTTACAATGAACAGTAACCACTTAACTCAGTTTTTTTTCTCTGCCATGTTTCAGATTTATTCTGAAAAGAAATAATCATGTTACAAGGACTGATATGGGCAGTTTCAATACGAATTGAAATGAATTGAAACGTATTGAAAATGAGAAGTCACGGTAGGAATTCCTCCTCTCTATACTTACACTCAATGAGCTCCTCTCTAACAAATGCCAAGTTATCATCTCCATACCGTTTATAAGTGTTTGGATTTATCCCATATTTCGAGTTTATAATTTCATCGCTAAATCCAATATCAGTGTACTCAAGTGCATAAAATGAAAAACTATTTTTTCTGAAAAAATACAAACCAAGAGTTGTTTGTTGACAGTATAGATAGTTTTTTTTAACCTCTTACCACCCACCGGGTCCCTGGTGACGGTCTAGCCACGTCAGATGCCAGTCATTTAACCCTCTGGGGTCCAGGGTATATTTGGCCGGTTTTGACTACTTTTGATTTTGTTCCTCTATATTTCACCTTTAAAATATGTTTTTCTTGCCTTGTTTAGTATCATTATTTTCAGCACAACCTCAAATATCTGAAATTTGAGTTATTTTTTCATTTTGGTATACTTTATTAGCACAGTTGATCTAAATTCAGACAAAAAATTCAAAATCCAAGTAGAAAAAAGTTATATTTTTTAGCGAGCTCACGGTTAGCGCGATGATTTGGTCTTGGATGTGTCATTTGATCTTGGATGTAGTAAGCGACGTACGAAGAACGGGCCCCTGCTTCACCCCTATCCACACATCTACCCACAACAAAGCCAGCCCCACCCCCCACTCCAGCCTCACATCTACTTCACAGCTGATCAGGTGAGAAATCAGCTCAAGAGTACGAGTACATAAATATATAATTGTTTTTTTTTTGTTTTCTGGGCATGAATGGAACATGTCTGTTCTCCTGAGCAGCAGTAAATGCCTAAAAATAAGGATTTTATGAAAAGACTAAATCAAAAGCTGCTTACCAACACAGATCATTCACTGCTAGGCTAAAATAGAAGGCTCCTAGTGATACTGAATGAAGAGCTATTTAAGAGCAGTAAGGCAGCCGAGCAAAAAGAGCTGAAGATCCCAGAAACACTCACTTGGAGGATCAACTCTCAGGTAGATGATGCTGATGAGCTTGAAATGTTTTCTGGTTCCCTGGATTACACGACACTTATATGTTCCACTATCAGCAGTCGTCACATCCTTCAGAATCAAAAACACGTCTCCATCCTTCATCTGTCTGTCCTGCAGATCCGCCCGGTTCTTAAAAGATGGATGCTGGTAATCTGGAACAAATTGCCCATTATCATTTAAAAGGACAAGATCTTCATCTTCCAGGTCAGCTCTGCTCCACCTTACAACTGTGATGTTGTCATTTGGAGCTCGACATGTCAGAGTGACGTCTTGTCCAGAAACAACTGTGATGATTTTCTGCTCTGAAACGGGAAACAACACAGAGCAGAGATGTTAAAGATTAGGCTTTCCACTTTCACAGCAGCCAGAGTGAAGCACAGAGACCTCTGAGCATTGCTTAAGAGGTCCCCACACACACACACACACACACACACACACACACACACACACACACACACACACACACACACACACACACACACACAGTTTTCAATAATGTAATTCATTACAGAATTCGTTCACTGTATAATGCACAATAGTAATAAACACTAAACATGCAGGTGGTGGAGTCTCCCATACACTGCATGAAGTTAATATGCAGTAGACTTTTGGTCAGATGTAGCTGAATCTTCGTGCAGCGTTAAGCCGTCTTTTTATTCTCATTATATGTCCTGCCATTAGGCCTTATTATTTGTAGTTGTAAAATTCTTTCCAGTCACCTGTATGCAGACGATATTAAATTGTACTTTTCTTTTAAACCATGTGAATTGGATAAATATCTGTTCTAACAGATTGTCTTAAGGCAATTAATGGTTGGATGACAACTTTCTGCAACTGAGAGTTTAATTCTGCCTCCAGAGAGCTATAAGCCCAAAATTAGAAAACATCTGGGTCCTTTTGTCATCCACAGTAAAAGCTGCTGCTCAGAATCTCAGGAAAAAATGTGATTAATCTTTGTCTTTTGATGCTCATATCAAATATGTGACCCACTCTTGCTTTTTACTTCTACTTACTTAATATACTGACTCCTAAAACTACAACACATCTGGGTTACAGTGACAAGTTCACACAGGCTGTACCCAGGATCATGTTGCCTGCACACACACACAGACAAAGTGCATTACTATAAAATGGTTTTCCTTTCTTACTCTTTATCTGTCATTGAAATCTTATTTAGTTCTTAACAAGTAAAACTCACCTGCAGAGGTAAGCATGCAGAGGCTGACTAACAGCAAAGTTGAGCAGAGTGATGCAGTCACAGCAGACATTTCCTGTAGCACCGATGAATTTAGTTTGTTCTAAATATCTGAGTCTGTTGGTATTTTAACTCAATAACGGAACCTGAGTTTAAACCTGAGAGACCCTACCTGAGATTAAATTTAAGGTTTAAATAAAGCTGTACAGTCCTGAAGTCCAGTGTCCATAGAATTGATTCCAGATTCAGATACTAATGCTTGATAATAATCTCTTCTATCACTTCTTAAGGCTTTTGAAATATGTGAGAGAACTGGATCATTAGTTCTGTGTGATTGTTAAAGAGGTATGTGTCTCTCAGTTTTCTAGTTGAACTGGTCCAGTAGTGTTTGTTGTTTGTTGTTGTTGTGTTTGTTGCTGTGTGTGTGTGTTTCATGTTATACAACTTCCTAGGGTGTACAGTAAGAGTACATTTATAAACTCTTAAAAATAAACTATCTTTTTTGTGGTGGTAGTGGGAACTGTTTTGCTCAGTAGGTGGTGGAGGTCATAGGAGGGAGGGAGGGTAGGCAGTTGGCAATGGTAGAGGATGTTTAAGTGAAGGTTTCCTGTGATTTATAGTTTGGCTTTGGCAGGTAAGTAGGTTCATGGGTTGGGACAGCTCCTCAGCCACACAGAGAGAGAGAGAGAGAGATTTTTTGATTTTTAAAAAATACATTTATTTCTCATGAAATAATCGACATATTGCATACTGCACGCTTTAGTTGTGCAGCGAAAATGCTGAAATCGGAGAAATAAAACGTACGAGGGGAACGATAACAACGACAAGTTTCTCCCGATCGTTTACTCTTGCTGTCCTGTGAACAAAACCGGCGTGGTGTTAATTGTTTGCTGTTTTCGCGTCGCGCATGAGGATATCACCAGGTAAATTCGCGACATTTTTAAACATTTTGTTGTTCAACAGCATCAAGACTGATGGAGTGTGTTTGAGATAACCTCACAACTGTCACAGGTGACACATTTGGCGTTTTTTTGCTGGTTTGTCGGTAGCAGCTCCTGAAACGCAAGTCAGCCACACATCTGTTGGACCAAATCCAGTTAATCTAAGCGCCAGTTAATCTGGAACAGCGGCCAGGGCTCCTGGTAGGGATACGGCGATCGCTCATGCGAAACCCGCATGGGTCTGATGAAACTGGCATTGTGAAAAGTGTTGATGGTGTAGAAATGGATCTGACTAATGACCAGTCTGCAGGTTTTTCTGACACCAGTCAGAAAGGTGACACAACTCTTGAGTCTGTTGTTGATGATTTTTGTTTGGATGACAACATGCTTGATGAGGATTTGCTGAAGTTATCTCAAAAGAGGAAGAGCTCTGAACCTGCCCACTGTAGTACAAAAATGTCAAAAGCTAAGAGAGGAAACAAAACAGGAGAGAGCAGTATGGAGTCTGAAAGTGATTTGTCCCAAAGCCAGGAACACCAGAATCTGTACTCTCCTGCTGAGATCAGGAGGTTCTTACAGAAAACCAAAGGCCTCAGGATGGTGAAAGTGGATTTTTAGTGGATCTATTTTCCAGACCTTAAGCTTTTTGTTGAGTCGTCTCGGGTCTTGACAAAAAAATCTGGAAATTTTATTGATGATGTCTTGACAGACCAAGAGATTTATCGTTTAAAGAAACTGAAGTGGGAGCTCAAGCACTTACTGCTGATGATGACGATGATGTTTAGGAACACCCTAACTCCCTGTCTTTTTTCCTCTGCCTCGCTTCTCTCATGTCTGAATTCAAAATAGGCACATTAAATTTGAATGGTGCTAGAAACGAGGTGAAAAAAGCTGCTTTTTTCAAGCTTATGGACTTAAAGAAATGAGATATTATGTTGGTTCAGGAAACTCACCTGGAGGATGGGCTGTGGGGGGTATGTTTTTTTAGTCATAAGTCCAGTTGTAGTGGAGGTGTAGGGATTGTGTTCTCTATGAATTTTTTACCTGTTTCTTGTGAAGCAGAGGAAATAATCAAGGGGTGTTTGCTGAAAGTTAAAGTCAAATATGAAAATGTGAATATTGTTTTTCTCAATGTATATGCACCAACTAAAGGAGTGGACAGAATGGGCTTTTTAGATGTCCTGTGTGATACTGTTATGGTTTCTAGCGATGATGAGTAGCCTATTTGTTTTTATGTGGGGATTTCAATTGTACTGACCACCTTTGGATAGGAACCACATCAAACCTCATCCTGCATCCTCTCGCAGGCTTAGGCAGCTGGCTGCAGCTGTGGATCTGTCAGATGTGTGGAGGTTTTTCAATGGACATCGGAGACAGTACACATGGAGTCATTCTAAGGACAATCATGTATCTTTGGCAAGACTGGATCGCATATACTCATTTAAACATCATTTGAGTATTTTTAAGGACTAGGGATGGGTATCGTTTAGGTTTTATCCAATACCGGTGCCAAAACTGTACTTTTGAAACGGTGCCGGTGCTTAACCCTTTAAAACCGGTCAGAGCGGGCACGCTCCGTTTTGTGTAACTATTTTTAAATCCCGGTAGCTCTGCAACCACGTAAGCTAGCGCAATAATTTTTTTTGCATATGAAACTGGAGGAGTTGTACTTACATCTTATGCCATCAGCTTGTCCTCGGTCATGGTTTCCTTCCACATACTGTATGCGATGCAAAAAGCTGAAAGGATGCTCTCTACATGCATTGTTCCCACCATGAAGCATGAAGGAGGAGGTATGATGTGGGGGTGCTTTGTTGGTGACACTGTTGGGGATTTATTCAAAACTGAAGGTACACAGAGCCAGCATGTCTACCACAGCATCCTGCAGCGACATGTTGTCCCATCCAGTTTGTGTTTAGTCGGACCATCATTTTTTTATTCCAACAGGACAATGACCCCAAACACACCTCCAGGGTGTGTGAGGGCTATTTGACAAAGAAGGAGAGCGATGGAGTGCTTCACAAGATGGCCTGTCCTCCACAGTCACCTGACATAAACCCCACAGAGTGAAGGCAACAGGGCCAGCAAGTGCTCAACATCTCTGGGAACTCCTTCAGGACTGTTGGAAAACCATTTCCGGTGACTCACCGAGAGAATGCCAAGAGTGTGCAAAACAGTAATTAAAGCAAAGCGTAGCTATTTTCAAGATTGTAAAATATTAAAAATGGTGAGTTGCTGGGAGTCCCCTCTCCAATTGTAGAGTATCACCGAGAGATGGCGCTGTCTTCACAACAACTTTGTCTTGGATATTTCCTAATACAAGTAACTAGTGCTTGCTCATTGATGGCTTATCTGACTGTTGTTAGTTTCTAAGGTAGGTGAGTTTTGTTGTGATTTGGTACTATATATATATATATATATATATATATATATATATATTAAACTGAGTTTAAGAAAATTTCATATTTTTTAACAGCGTTCATTTCTAAATATTTTCAGCTGTTTAAGGATAAGAACATAAACCATTCAGACATTTTGGAGTGGCTATAATGTCACTATGGATACAGTGAGTGTTTTTGTTTTCTTAAAAAAAACAGTTTCATAAACATAATTTTTTATTATTGTAATTTAGTGAAAGTTATTTCACTAAATTACAATAATAAAAAAGAAATCCTAAAAATGAGCTCTATAGAGTAACCACTGCGGTCTGAGGACACATCCACAATTTTTATTCTTGAGTATCAAATTGTTCCACTGAATGTTAGTGCGCCCAGCTGTCAGCAGTGGCAGTCCTAGCCTGTTTGACGCCCTGGGCGAACACTCCCTCTGGCGCCCCTAGTGACCGTGACTATGGCGAGGAAAACAAACGACCTCACAATGACACACGGAAAACAGAGGATAATCATAAAATGAACCACAAAATAAACAAGTCCACAGAATAATAATAATAATAAACTTAAACATAAACACGGAGTCCACAGACTCTGGAACATGACATGAGTATTCTGATTCTGATTGTTTCAGGATGACCTGCCATTATCCAATGACACATCTGCTTACCTGTATCTTTTGCTCATTTCTCCAACTCCTCGTTTCTCTTTTTTCTAAACTGAGCACCTGATGGCTTTGAACTTTTCTTGTCCATCTTGGTTGTAATTTTGCACTCCAGTATGAACACAAATCCCACAACCCGAGGATCACCACAACATGATCTAATAGACCTACACCTTAGTTCACAGATTTGCTTTGTCTAGAGTTTATTTCTGGGATTTCGTACAACCCAGGATTCAAATCATGAATACATAATGGGCTTGGATTTACAACATGATGAATGAAATGTGTTCTATTTGGAAGCAGCCCTCCCCCCCCTCCCCTTTCGATGTGTTGTGTGTGAGACTTTAAATCATCAGACTGTAAATTATAAATTTTAAATTGTCATTGATCCCTTTACCCCGAGTCCTAAAGTGTATATTTATTTTCTTACTCTTCTTATATTTATTATTTGTTTACTTGCACTGCTGTAACTGGAGCCTCGTCCTCTCGTCTCTCTGTATACTGGACTGTAGCGGAGATGACAATAAAGTTTACTTTGACTTCAGCAGCAGGCGCACCGAGGGCTCTCGCGCTCACTTTTGGCATATAGAATTTTGAAAAAACCATCGGTGCAAATTATCTGTATCACGATGTCTGGGGTTTTTGTGTTTGCTTGGTTTGTTTTTATTTTGTTTTATTTTGCGAGTTGGTTATTAGATGCCATCCTCAGTATGCTCTGGCATGACGTCGGGGCAGCATTAGTACGATCAATTTATTTTATTTTATTTTTTTTTGCCGATGCCCGTGATGCCGGCCCGGGCAACCGCCCATGTCGCCCGTATCAAAAACCGCTACTGCATGTCCTTTTGTGCATAAGCGCTAGAAGTCGCTTAATTTCAAAACATGGTTTGGTCATGAAAACGTGCTGGAATAGCTGGTTTGGAGATACTTTTTTTTTTTTCTTTGGGGGACAGTCTGGTTTTTTAACTTCTTTTTACTTTCTTGTGAAACTACTAAATTCTTTTGTAAAAATCCACCCATCTATATCAGAAAAGAAACAAAAACAAAAAAGGCACACCGAGCAAGAGGGCGGGGATTAATTTTCTTTTTCCAACCAACACTGTAAATGAGAAAACATCACATCACTGAGAGGAACGATGAAGGAAACATCTCTGCAATGTCTGCTCTGTAAGCAAAAGACCTCTTTAAATTACGTAAAGTTTATTTTTACAGACTTTTCGGTTGCTGATTGATGACAGATGAAAGAAAATGACATAAACAGTGAAACAGAATTGAAAGCAAGTTTAAAAAAAGAAGAAGACCAATTTCAGCTGTAAAGAGAAGTTTGCGCATTTTACACAAAAAACAAAAAAAACAGGATGTGAAAAACTGAATTCAGCATTTTAGTGATTTCAAAAATGGTGTTACTTGTGATGTCTTTTCAAGAGTACATACAACAAGTCTTAAGGATAAAAACAAAGTAGAACGATATTAACAAAAATGAAAAATCTTGCTTGTTTAACAAGAATCCAAAAACTCCCCAGATTAAGATAACAGTGTTAAGTTCTGCTTGATTTTGCTCAAAAGCAGAACAAATTAAATGTCTACAGATAACATCAGCAGCATCCACTAATAATACATTAATATCAAAATAATAATCTGTACCCAAACTGTATGTTACACTGTTCTTTCTACACAAAGGTAAACGTAACACTATAATCACTGATCTCTGACACATTGTTATAGAAATAATTAAAGTTAAAGGTTTCATATTATCCTGAAAATGAAACATGTTTTATGTAGAGTTTATTTCTATCAGTGTTCTGTGTTTAAGTCTGTGGATGTGATTTATGTCTGACTGCAGTCATCACATTTCACAAATCACAAGTTTCACATTTTGACATGAGGCATGCAGCAGACTTTGTAATCAAAACTTACACCACAGAATCTCTTCTCTTTATCAGACACAGCAGTACAGAAGAAAATATGACTCATCACTTGATTGACTGACTAATTGATGCAGAATAAATTTGTTTGTGAAAACTCAAACCAACCTTTCCTCTTTAGTTCTGATCTCAGTGCTGAGCTGCACAACAAACCAAGGTCAGTAACCTTCTTCTGTCCCAGTTTAAACCTGCTAAATGCTCACTGATATGACCTGATTGTGTTCATGTTTCACAATGTAAAGTACAACAGATCATCAGTTTTTCATTGTAACCCTCACAGCTCGTCTGACTGTGAGTCCCAGCAGCTCTCAGTTCTTTAAATATGACTTTGTGTCTCTCAGCTGTGAGGAGGACGACAGCTCTGCTGGATGGACTCTGAGGAGAAACACAAGCAAACAACAGAGGACTCAGTGTGGAGATGGGTTTGGAGAATCAGCTGGTTCTTCCTGCATCATCAGCTATATTGACCCACTGGAAAGTGGAGTTTACTGGTGTGAGTCCAGAGAGGGTCCCATCAGTAACATGGTTAACCTGATAGTCACTGGTAAGCTGAGTGTGTGGAGTTAGTGTTGATGAAGCTGTGTGTAAATGGATGAAATGCTGTAGTTTGTCTCTGTGTTGAGGTGGATCAGTGATCCTGCAGAGTCCTGTCCTCCCTGTGATGGAGGGAGATGACGTCACTCTGCTCTGTAAAACAAAGACCACTCCCTCCAATCTCCCAGCTGCTTTCTATAAAGATGGCTCCCTCATCAGGAAGCAGCCTACAGGTCACATGACCATCCAGCATGTTTCCAGGTCTGATGAAGGCCTCTACAAGTGTGACATCAAGGCAAGGCAAGTTTATTTGTATAGCACAATTCAACAACAAGGTGATTCAAAGTGCTTTACAGAGACATTAGAAACAAGAACAAATAAAAAGCATGATTTAAAATTGATTAAAACAAGCAAATAAACTAACTAACTAATTAACAAACAAACAAACAAACAACAGTATATAAAATCAAAACAGATAAAATCAGAACAGTAGATAAAATCAGTAGTTAATGTAAGTTTTGAAATTTAAGCTTAAAGTGTGGATTTGGTGCTTTATTCAAATGCAGCTGAGAACAGGTGAGTCTTCAACCTGGATTTAAATAAACTGAGTGTTTCAGCTGATCTGAGGCTTTCTGGGAGTTTGTTCCAGATATAAGGAGCATAAAAGTTGAATGCAGCTTCTCCGTGTCTGGTTCTGACTCTGGGAACTGATAAAAGACCGGATCCAGATGACCTGAGGGATCTGGATGGTTCATACTGGGTCAGGAGGTCACTGATGTATTTTGGTCCTAAACCATTCAGAGCTTTATAGGCCAGCATCAGAACTTTAAAGTCTATCCTCTGACGGACAGGCAGCCAGTGTAAAGACCTCAGAGCTGGACTGATGTGGTCCACTTTTTTGGTCTTAGTGAGGACTCGAGCAGCAGAGTTCTGAATGAGCTGTAGTTGTCTGACTGATTTTTTTAGGTAGACCTGTAAAGATGCTGTTACAGTAATCAAGCCTACTAAAGATGAATGCATGGACTAGTTTTTCCAGGTCCTGTTGAGACATCAGATCTTTTATCCTTGATATATTCTTGAGGTGATAGTAAGCTGATTTTGTTATTGTCTTAATGTGTTTTTCTAAGTTTAAGTCTGCATCCATCACTACACCCAAATTTCTTGCCTGGTTTGTGGTTTTTAGATGTATAGATTGAAGTTCTCTGGTGACCTGTAATCGTCAGCGGTCATGGAGAGTCTCCATCCAGCTGGATCACTGTCACAGGTGACACACTCACCTGTCTGTGTTTCTGCAGCTTTCAACATTCACAATGTGACGACAACTTAATGACTGTGTTTGCTTTATTTTAGACAAACACACCACCACACCACCTACATCCACACCTCCACCTACATCCACACCTCCTCCTGGTTCCACCTGTGTCTCTCCATCACTCTTCTCTCTTGTTATCACTGTGTCATTTGTTAAATCAGTCTGTGTTTTGGTTCTACTGGTGTTACTGGTTCTGCTGGTGAGACGACAAGTTAAAAGGAAATCTGAAGGTGAGACTGAGCCGTTTCTCTTTCAGGTTTTGTTTCTCAGAGTGAAATTATGTGAATTATTTTAACGTGATATTCATAAATCATTTAAACACATTCCCACACTATGATTATGAAACAGTGAATTATTTTGTTGTTTATTTTGGTTCTTTTTATCTGACAGGGGAGAAGTTGGAGATGATGACATCATGTACAGTGACAGAAAAAGTTGAAGTCAACAACAGCCAATGAGAAGAAGCAGAGATCATTTTTAATGCGCTGTGTGTTGAGAGTTCATGTTGATATTCAGAGGAAATATAAAACAGACTCACTTAACTCACTGAGCTTAAACTAATGTGTTAAACATGATTAAAACTTGTGAAACATTCCTTCTAAAATATGTATTGTCCACTTTCATCTTTGTTAAAGATTGAGGAATAACTCCTTGAGTCTGCTTAGCTTGAACCCAAAACACTTATACCTTATACATGGCTTTTCATCTTAGAAAAAAAAGAAATCTAAATACATCACTTTTATTCTGACCCTCCCCAAAACTGTGGAGAATCTAAGTTTGATTCATTCATTTATATTTAAACAGTTTATGATCCAGAGTAACATGAATGGGATGCCAAGCTTCAACTTTAACAGCTTTTTAATCACAAATCCACACGCATGCTGAGCATCTTACTTCCTGTCGTCTATGATGCTTTATTTTCTATCCTTTCCACTGTTTTTTTTTTTTTTTTAGTTTTTCCTTCCTTGCCTCCTTTCCTTGTGTCTTGGTTCCTCCCACCTGAGATGCAACCAGAGAAAGTAACGAAGAAACACAAGGAGAAAGAGATGTTAGACTTTAACACAATCAGACAAACTCACTTCAGAGCCTGATTTTAATTTGACATCGGTTATTTACTTTGAATTCTAACCACTCAGCCTGAAAAGCTTGGGATATAGTTGTCAGCCCACCAGGTGGTCAGGATGCCCAACTTTATGAGCACGATAACTCAAGGAGGTCATGTAAGATTTCTTAATCCTATACCATAGGTTTAGTTAGTCACAGTTTCCTTCCACATATAGCTTTGCAAAAACTGCATAAAAATCACTTGCAGCAACAAAAACATGATATTCCAGAAACACGCTTTGCCGATCCGATCAGCTGTTTGTAACACTTCCTACGTCCATCAGCGCGAACTATCATATGACCGCATGACCTGCCCGAAACCGGAAGTGACGTCATTTTGCGGAAATGTAGTTTTTTACCATCGTGGCCTCATGAGCTTATACTTGTGTTTTTAAAAGTTATCTTTGACTTTATGACTTTCTGTGTCGTTTCTGGGATGCTTAGGACTCATATTGCACTGCTGGAAATAGTTTATTTTGATGCATATGCTGTTATTTTGCAAATTTGCACTATAATATATTTTTTCGTTTTTCCTGTAGTATATGAAAATTGGTGTATTTCAAAAATAAAACTATGAAAACACTCAAAATAAATTTCCTTTGTTGGGAAACTAGTTTGTGCAACTTTTTTGTATTTACAGTTTTGAGGGATAAGCCTCTTAAATTTCTCTAACTAGAAATATATGTTAAAAAAAACATATTATTAAAATTTGGGCTATAATGGTTGTATTGATGTATAGCAACTTGAAATGCTCCAAAAAATGGCTCCACAGCATGTAAAAATATAATATAAGCTCTGGCGGACTTGGTTCTATGGTAGGTCTTAAAGGCCTGTGTTGGGTAATCTCCGGGGCGTTTTTGTGAAGCGCGTATCGACGCTTGCTTTCATTACGTATGCAGTGACATTCGAGGCCTCGCGGGCAGTCCGTACCACGTGACTGATTCAGGAACTGGTTTGCCGGTTTGCGTCAGACTCCAAATAAAATCGCAGCAAAACACAGCTGATTCCCCATCACATTGTGTTGTGGAATTGGATTAGGTACGTGCTACATAGTTACTTGAGCATTTCCTCTCTCGATGGAACCAGCAAGGAAAAGAAAATTTTCCCCTGTCTGGCAACATTTCGATCTCATCTCTCCTAATAAGGTATACACACAGTAATAAATATCACAAATGATAAGCACCATAATATACATAAACGACACCACAGATCCTATAATCGTATTTCTGTGTTGTGGTTCATTAAAAGGTGAAATGTTTGCTGTGCTCTAAAGAACTTGGATACAGCAACAACACCTCATCTATGCTGAGGCATTGCAGAGCCCTGCATGAGAACAAGGAGACTAACCAAGGTGGACCTAGCTCAGGTGAGTTTTTTTAGGTTTTAAGGATACAGTCATTTGATACATTTATATTCCCCATGTCATTCACTTATATTTGGGTTGTATTTACTGATATCTGTAATTTCTTTTTTTTTTTTTTTATCAAGGGAGAGCAATGATGTGGATGAGGCCTTGGTCAACATGGTAATAGAGGATTCCCAGCCCTTCACTATTGTGGAGGACAGTGGGTTTAGGAAGCTTGTTAAAGTTTTGAACCCTAACTATGTTCTCCCCACAAGGCAGGTGTGTATCTTAAAATATGAAGCATGTTTCCATTTTGCCTTTATTTCCATATTAAGTACTGTACCTTCTTTTGTTTAGCCTTTGAAAGCTATGGTGGACCAAAGATACAAAGAGTCCAAACAAAAAGAAAAACTGACTGTGGCCAAGGTTTCTGCAGTTAGTTTGACATCTGATATGTGGACCTCCATTAACACAGAGGCTTACCTAGCCGTCACCTGCCATTTCATTGACTCTAACACTGCATTGCATTCTGTAGTGTTAGGTGTTCAGCACATACTGCTATCAATTTGTCACAAGTAACAGAAGCACTCATGTCAGAGTGGGGCATTACAGACAAAGTTACATGATGGAGCAGCAAACATGGGTGCTTGTGCTAAGGAGCTTAGTTTGCATCACAGTAATTGTGTGGCGAATCTTTTTGACCATTGAATCTAATGGTCAAAAAGCTCTTGATCAAGTAGCAGTATAACTGCTAATGTTTGTTCCATTATTTCATTGCTGCTTTAAGGTGCTGCTGTAGTAACACAGCTTGAATTAATCAGTTTGTGTTGGCTGTTTTCTTAGGAGAGGCTGACAGAGGTGCAGGAGGAAATGGGCCGACCTGCACTGAAGTTAATTCAAGAGTTGGATACACGTTGGAACAGCACATTCCAAATGCTTCAATGTGTTCATGAACTCAGGGAACCTATTGGAGCATCGTTAGCTGGCCTGCACACTGATATTTGCCCACTATCCTCTGAACAGTATGAGCTTATGGTAAATGGCCTGTATTTGTATAGTGCTTTACTAGTCCCTAAGGATCCCAAAGCGCTTTACACATTCAGTCATTCACACACACATTTACACACTGGTGATGGCAGCTACATTGTAGCCACAGTCACCCTGGGGCGCACTGACAGAGGCGAGGCTGCCGGACACTGGCGACACTGGGCCCTCTGACCACCACCAGTAGGCAACGGGTGAAGTGTTGAAGTGAAGCTTATGGCAGAATGTCTTAGAATACTCTCCCCATTTCATGATGCCACCACTGAGCTGTCAGAGGAAAAGCGAGTGTCTGGATCCAAAGTAATTCCACTTTTAACAATGTTACACTAAATGAAGAGGAAATGGGAGTTGTCCTAACTCCAGAGAGCTCCACCATGGTTGAGTGTCTAAGGAGACAATTAAAGGAGGAGCTCTACACATTGCAGTCAATGAGCATCATGTCACTGGCAACATTGCTGGATCCAAGGTTAAAAAAAAACAGGCTTCTTAAGCGCCAATAAAGCAATGGATGCCGAGAAGAGACTCATTTTTAAATGTGCTGCTATTTTCCGGCACTTGGCTCCCTCATCATCAAAAGCTTCTCAGCCTGTGACTCAAAGTATATAAGCACATTTTGATTGTTATATTGTATTTAGTTACTTACATTCTGTTTGTTTTAGGCAGTGTTGGTCAAGTTACTTGAAAAAAGTAATCAGTAACTAATTACTGATTACTACCCCAAAAAAGTAATCGCGTTACTTTACTGATTACTTATTTTCAAAAGTAATTAATTACTTAGTTACTTAGTTACTTTTTTAAAACACGATTTACAACCTGAAGAGGTGATAAAGCGATAGATCTTTCAGCCCAATTCTACTTTTTCTACATAATCCATCATACAAAATGTAATCAAATGGAAAAGTCTCTTTTTTTTAACTTGTTTTATCAGTTTTAATCTTTTAACTTTATGCATCAAGCAAAAATTTAATTATATGCAACATTCTCTGACTTGACTAAATTAGTTTAACATTTAAACCTATTTTCTGCACATTCCAGCACATACAATAAAATATTTTTTGTGTTTACACTCACTCTTTCAAATAGATGCAAGTAAAACACAGCAGAAAATAAATAAAGTCAAAGACTAGCGGTCCTGTTGCTCTATTTTCACCTGTAAAGCAGGACTGCGGTAGGCGGAGGTTTACCCTGGTGCAGGTGTGCTGCAGCGGTCTGTTGAAGAATCTGCGAGTTTCTCTGTGAATTTCCCATTACGTCATAGTGCACTCGGTGCTTGCTTGGAAGTTTAGGGGGTTTTTTCGCTGTAAAAAGAAGTTTTCTCCCGACGCACAACGGACGCTAATGTTTTTGTCACTTTTTATGGAATCAAACTCGAAGTAAGGTCAGTACTTCCACGCTTTAAACGCTGCACGCTCATACTCTCTCCCACAATCGATATGTGATCCATTGTTGATCTGCACACAGCTGTTACAAGTAACGCGTTACTGCCCATCTCTGGTTTTAGGTAGCAAACTGTGAAATCGTTTGGATACCACTGTTATGGAGACAAAGACCCCAAATGCTACTGGTGTTGCAACAGCTGAAGTGCAGAAATACCTCCATGAACCAAACATTGGCAGACTGGAGAATCCACTGGAGTACTGGGCTGGACACAAATTTCTTTATCCAAACTTGTATAAACTTGCTGTGGTTTTTTTCTTGCAACCCCTACTTCATCTGTGCCCTGTGAGAGGATATTTCTCTCAATAAAGAGGAACCGTCTTAAGCCCAGGAAAAGCTGTGGAAAAGCTGCTATTTCTGAATAGAAACAAATGAAAACTTCTCCCTTGTGTCATAAGCACTGTTATAAAGTCATAAGCACATTCACATCACAACCCCCTCCCCTTTGTTTCCATGTACATTCCTGTGTTAAGCTGCCAATGTATTATACACAAACATTAATATAATATTAAATATAACTAATATTTAGAGTTTAGTTATTTGTGTCATGAACAACAGTAATTTCTCTATTTATTCAACTTGAGGCCCCACACACTAGTTTGTGTCATTATCCAGATGTACATAAGCATGAGTACACAGTTACACAATCATACCAAAACTCTGTCCTGATAGTTTCCAGTTTCTCTTTTGTATCAGACATCTTGAGACAATATCCGGGCTAAATAACCATAACAACAATTTATTTAGTCAGTTTATAGGTTTACACATCACATCATCAGAACATTAATCATAATTACAGAAATATACCAAAATGATGATCGAAGTGATGGGGAGGGCTGTGAGTACTCAGACTGTGCTCATTGAACACAATATGGATAAGATCTTGGAGAAGCTCACGGCTCTTTAATGGAAAATTCACTGGGATG
This sequence comes from Rhamphochromis longiceps, assembly GCF_057381845.1. Classification (NCBI taxonomy): domain Eukaryota; kingdom Metazoa; phylum Chordata; class Actinopteri; order Cichliformes; family Cichlidae; genus Rhamphochromis; species Rhamphochromis longiceps. The sequence goes on along the minus strand of NC_140559.1, from coordinate 22,461,209 downwards.
CAGCACTCAAAACGAGAGGACCTAATCCTTCCTGCTTGTTTCTGGTTGAGGGGCTTAAGTCACTGTAGATTTTGCAAAGATGCAGATGAGGCTTAGACACAGGAGCTGATGTGCATTCAAAGCTGTCCCCAAGCAGCTTCCAGTGTGTTTTTGTATGAGTGTAGCTTACTAGTAAAGTGAGATACAAATGCACTGGGATAAAGAGCATAGCATTGTTGAGAAACAAAGAGAAATCAAAAAAGAGAAAATCCATATTTCCGTGTTTCATCGACATCTCCCAAAGAAAGTGGAACACATTACTGGAACACCCTTTCGTGCATGAAAGCTCGAGGGTGGATAATTTTAAAAGGTGGTTATTTTCTATGAAAAGGTGCTTGCTCTGGGGACATTTCTTAAAGGTAAGTTTCATTGTATTGCTTATTTTTTTCTTTCTTTAACAAGAAAGGTGGATTTAAAAATAATCCACCAAACTGTTTAAGAATAGATATAGAAAAAAAGATCCAGACATAAAAAAAGAAAGCGGGGATTCACTTTCTGCAAATGAAAAAACAAAACAAAAAACGTTACTTCTCTGAGAGGAGCGATGAAGGGAGTGAAGAGGAAGTTTGAGCTTTCTACCACAAAAAACAGGATCTGAAAAAGTGAATTTAGCAATTTCGTGATTTTAAAAAACAGAACTATATAGCGAAGAAGACAAAGTAGAAAGATGTTAACAAAAATGAAAAATCTTGGCTGTTTAACAACAATCCAAAAATCCCTCCCCAGATTAAGATAACAGTGTTTAAGTTCTGCTTGACTTTGCACAGAAGCAGAACAAATTAAATGTCTACAAATAACATCAGCAGCATTCATTAATAATACAGAAATATCAAAATAATAATCTGTACCAAACTGTATGTTGCACTATTCTTTCCACACAGAGGTAAATGTAAGACTGGAATCATTGATTTCAGACACATTGTTCTAAAAACGATTGAAGTTAAAGTTTATATTTAGTAGCAGACCTGCCCGGTCTCTCCATTTGTAAGTGTACTGTGTCAGCTGCAGATGGTTTTTCTTTCAGCTGCTCTTTAATGTTTTCATCATTACTCAGGCTTTGTTGATGATGTTGATTTAGCTCAACAACTTTGATGAACAAAGATTAACTAGGGTTTGTTTATGTATCTTTTAGAAATCCTCTGATTCTGATAGTCCTAAACTCTCTGCTGAGCTACAAAGGTGCTGAGGCAGGTGCAACCCAGTACCAGCAAGGTGTTCCTAATGCAGCGGCCGGCTGGTCTCTGCATGGTGTATAAAGACATCAGTCACAGAACAATAAGAGCCAGTAGGTGGCAGCAGAGAAGCTTCAGTTTGCCCAACATGTGATGATTTTCATCTAACCTTTGACCTTCACAGCATCTCCTCTCAGGATTGACTGCTCCCTGCTTGATATGCCTGCTGCTTGTGTATTCTTGTGTATTCCAATTCTTTTATGTAGTATTACATATATTCTGTGTACATTCCTTGAGCCAGTATAGAAAGCACAGCTCATTTAGTTCACACAGTTTCACTCAAAAGACACACAATAACTTTTCCACTCCAAATTATGTTGACTGAAATTAAATCTTGTATATTAAATGGACATATAAGGTAACCTAAGATTAGCATGTTAAGAAAGAGATATAAATTAGAAATATATCAAGTGGAAGTCTGCTGCCATCTACTGGTAATGCAGGAGCGGCGCTGCCGATTTGAATGACAATAAGAAACTTGGAAATGATTTAAAAGTGTCCAAAATATAATATAAAAGGGTAATCATTAAATGAAATTAAAGTTACTAATAGTGTTAGGTATTATTGATCTTCATTATTATATTTTTATTTATTATCTGCTATTACACCAAAACGTATAGCATACTTAAGGTAACAGGGAAATACGGAACTGTAGGAAAATATTGTTGTTCTAATGACCACGACATTACATTGTACTTAAAACTACTTATTATATTACTTATGGTGCATCTCCTTTCAAGTAATATACTTGTAATGTCAAGTGAATTGCCTTGGAATGACATTTAATTGCAGTGTAATTACAACTTGTTCACAAGCTGGGTTTTTTTGTTTGTTTGGTTTTTTAAGTATAAAATGTACATGAATCACTCTCAGTCAGGAGCTTGATGCAAGATCTTGACTCATGGAGAGGTTCGCATTTGATCTGAAGGCAATGAGGACCACAGTCAAACAAACACAACCAAAAACATAATGACGGTAAAGTAATGGTTAGGGAGAAACACTTCAAGGTCATGGAGTAGCCAGTCCCCAGACGTCACTGCTGTAAAAAATCTGTTGAGGGAGCTGAACCATTGAGACGCCAAACGGCAGCCAAGAAACCTAAAGAAGTAAAACAGTTTTCATAAAGAGAAGTGGGCCTAAGAAATACCTCACCATCTGCTTGAAGAACTAATTCTTAATTCACTCAATGACTCAATTGTTTTTCTTTTTTCTTGTATTTCTCACTGCAAGTGAGCAAAAATACAAAGAGGATCAAATAATTATTCCCCCCACTGTATACAGTATAAGGGCACATTTGTATAAACACATGAATGAGAGAGTAGGAAGGAGAATGAAAATTTCATTTGTATTCCCTTCTTTAGTTTTTTTGAATTAATTTTGTAAATCTACTGATTATTTAGTATCCACTAATAGTACTACAAGCATTAAATATAATACATAACCTTATGTTTAATGCTTTTAGTACTATAACCAGTGCTTATAAATAGAAAAATGATAATAAATACCATAAGAATAATAGCATTTATAACAATATTTTCATTACAAAATAAATTATATTAAATGAATAAATCTATACACTAACATCAGAATTAAACAGGTGCTGGGGTGAGTACAGAATATTAAGATGAAGTTAGTGGAAAGACACCAGCGTTTACATCTGCATGCACATGTTTGTAAGTTTATATAGTTTGAAGTCAAATGACAGCTGAACATGAAAAAAAAATTAAAAGAGTGCAAAGCTATACACAGTCATGTGACAGTTAATGGCTTTGCTTCACAGGAAGAAAGTTCTTCTTTTAAATCCAATGGCTGGCTGAGGTCTCTATGTGTGGGGTCTGCATAGTTCTCTCCAGGCTAATGGCATCAGTGGTTGATTGTAGGTATGAATTTTTGTCTGGCTATGGCTCTGAAAACAACAGATAACCTGTCCATGGTGTACCCTGCCTATTGCACTGAGACATTTGGGTCATGCTCCAGTAACATTATCTTGATGGTACATTTCTAAACATGAACAGGGGAAAAAAAGAAAAAGAGAAAACAATAACTTCTTTGTGAATCTATCTTGTCAGGCTTAAAATTCCTCTACTAAGTGTTGGTGCTCAGAGTTGGATGAGCTTATGTCCTGCAAAGAAAAAAAAAGAAATATGAATACAATTATGCAATTAAATTAAACAGCATGATTTTGCATTTATTTAATCTAGATTTTGGTTTAGTTTATACTGTCTGTTGTAGATTCAGTTTACACGCTTCCCCTGGGGAGTATCATTAAATGGGATTTCATACATTTTCAGTACTATGCAGGTGATACCCAGCTTTATCCATCACAGTGCTTCATATTGTAAGATAAAGAGTCAATAATAGTGACTGCAAACATAGATTACAAGTTTGTCAAGCTTACAAACAAACTGATTGTAGAGTCTAAGCCTACGCTTGAAACCACTGAGGTGTTCATTGATAGGGGTGAGGAGATGCCACTGGTATGAATGAACTTGTTAAACTTGTTACAGCCCAGTAACTTCACCCGTACTTATCTTGTCTGTTTAAAATCTTTATTCCATCAGTATGCTTTTTCAATGCTTATAATTCCAGACTGTTTGCTTACTCCCAAACAACAGCACCTGCTGCTAATTACTTGTGTGTACCTTAAACCAAAAAACACAAAAAGTGACCAATGGCAGCTAGGGGTGCAACAATACTCGTATAGATATTGAACCGTTCGATACAGTGCTTTCGGTTCGGTTCGCATATGTATCGAATAATACAATTTTTTTTATTTATTTTATCAACTTTTCTTCTGACGATGCTGTCTGTGTTGAGCGCTCAGTGGATCTGCGTTCAACTACTCCGCCTAGGCTGCAGTGTCAAGTGCAGATCCACTGAGCACAGCGCAAGGTAGCAAGACAGAAGCTAAGCTCGTTGCAACATGGCAACTGCCTCAACGCTACCAGAAACTGAACCTCCCCCACCCTCATTCAGATCTGGCGTTTGGAACTATCTTGGTTTTCATGTGAAGTATGACCCTGAAGGTAAGCGCGTCATGGACAAAAGTAAAACAGTATGTCGGATGTGCCACGCAATGCTCAACTGGTGGGAAATAGTGCAATAGCGCAGGTAGGTAACTTGTTAACGGAGATTTGCCACGTTATGGTGTTAATGTCATTTTAACGAGATTAACGCTGACAGCACCAGTGGGAACACAACGAATATGACTGCACATTTACGCCGACATCATCATAGTGCAAAGACAAGTGGAAGCAGACAAAAACAACAAGCACGCATGCTACAAACTTTATTTAGATTTATTTAGACATTTAAAAATCTAAATGTCATTTAGACATTTAGATTTTTTTTTATTATTTTGTTGTTTCAGCAACATTAAATTTAAAAACTGTACTTTTGAGTTAAAATATATATTTATAATTTTAATAAATGACAAATTAAAAAGGCATGAACATTTTTTTGTATCGAAAAAATATCGAACCGTGACACCAAAGTATTGAACCGAACTGTGAATTTTGTGTATCGTTGCACCGCTAATAGCAGCATACATAAGGTACCAACCCCCAAAAATGGCCCCTACACTGAGGCTACGTCCACACGTACACGGGTATTTTTGAAAACGGAGATTTTCCGTTTTCGTTTTAAAAAATAATCCCGTCCACACATAAAGGCAGAAATGAAGGAAAACGCTGCTATGAACATGCCAAAGCAACAGGTGGCGATATATTCCTAACCATGTAGAAATGTTGGCCAATCAGAAGTCTAGAAGCCTCGGTGGGAAAAAGTAAACAAAGCTGGGGCATAGAAGCAGAACCCAGTCGTATGTGTGGAGGGACAGTAACTGTGTGTATATGTAAGCATTTAAACACTGAGAACACAGAGAGTAGAATTAACAGTAACAGTATTGTAGAAATTCATTTCACCGAAACAATAACGTGGCGCACAGTGTGTCGTCAAAAAATGCGCACACCTTTGACGCTGCGTTTTCTGCGTTTTCCTTGTTCACACGTAAATGCAAAAACTGAGTTTTCAAAAATATCCACCCTGGCCAGAGTTTTTAAAAATCTCCGTTTTCAGTGACCAAAAACGCCGTTTACGTGTGGACGAAAGGTGCAAACGCATAGAAAAATCAGCTTTTTCAAAAATACCCGGGTACGTGTGGACGTAGCCTGACAAACATAGAGAATAAAAACAAACTAACATTTAATTCAGTTTGCTTTATAAACACCAGGTCCAACAGCAGTCATCTCCAGTTGTTTTTGTAATAAAGACTACTGTTTTAGCGTGTTTACCTGTAATTGTGCTGCACCAGCATCTTCCACTTCATCAGATGGGGAATTGGCTTCTCTTTTAATTAGTTCTTCTGAAAAACTGTTCCCATCGTCCACCATCTATCATTTCAGTCAGCAGTCAGCTTCTCTTTTGCTTTTGTCCTTAGAAGCTGTTTCCTCACCATCCCCTACTCTTCCAGAATCACTTTGTAATATGTCCTGTACCTAATTTTTGTTCATTCACGATCCCATGTGTATCTAAAGAGTCTCTGAAAGGAAATGTTGGTCCACAGCACTAAGCCAAATATTATTATACATGGCAAAAACATGTAAATGCTGCAGTCAAGCACCTGTGATTTGCAAGTGCATTCTTCCTACTAAAAAAAAATTGTGGTGATAAAAATCACAATAATAGCAATATAGGCACGTCGTTTTCCAGAAGCAAAATTTTTGATTAAGGTCTTCACTGCTGATCTTATCCATTATATCCTGCTTATATTCTTCTGATGTACAGAACTAACAGAAGATTGTACAGTTCCTGTACTGAATAAGTGGGGGCTGAGAAAGACATGACACGACAAATGCTCCGAACTGGCTTAAAGTTGTGTCTGTGCAGGGATGTCATTCATTAAACCAAAAATTGCGCAAAAGAAATTTGAAAGTATCCTAAAATCCATGAATCATTTTCACCTATTTAACTTTTTGACTCTAATTTTAATATTTATTATTTCTAATTTAATTTCTAATAAATTCAAATAAAAGAAAATGCACATATTTGACTCAGTTTAAAGAATGAATTTAGGAGCAAAAATGTGATTACCTTATCTTTATTTTCTTGCTTAAGGCCATGAATGTTCTGGTGTACAGACTTTAATAAGGTAGGGTTCTTATTTTAAGTCTGTTATATTTAGTGTGAAAACTTTTGCAAATAAAAAAATCTTATCATTTTCCTTTTCTTTTATTCACACTGAATGAAAGATTAAGATCTGTGTTGGCATATATTTACAATTCTGTATTAAATTTAGTGCATGAAGAGAGCAGGCTGGCTCGTTAAGGAAGCTTTTGAGATCCATGACCTGACTGAGTGGGTTATAGTGTTAGTGAGTTGGATTTAAACATGTCATCTATCAGTGAGCAGCATTACTGTTGTGAAGAAGTTTGTTTTAACCTAAACAATGTTTTTCTAAACCTAACCAAAACCTAGTACCAGAGTTCTTCCAGAATGAATTTAAAATTAATTATAAAGGTATGTGCATGTGAAGCATAGTCTCTTTGTTGCTAAGCCTAAAACACATGGAAAATGAGCTCATGTAGTTATTTTTTTTACATTTTTGTGTCCATCTTCCAACTCCCGCCTTTGTTCTTCATCTGTCTCTAAGTTTAACATTGCACGAAAGGGGAGCTTTCAGCAATAAAAATCCCCACCTGCAGACTTCATTCTCAACAAATATTAGTCATGCAACTCTTTCACTTTCTTTTTTTATCGAACGTATTCTGGAAAACATATGAGCTTTGTAAGATTCCACAGTCTTTGTTTTGACTTGTTCCCTTATCGTTATATATGTATCTCAGATGTGTCGTGTCACATGTTGGCAACTTTCACACACTATGTGCATCCCTGCTATGAAACTTGTGGTCTTTGTTGCTGTGGCTCCTCCACTTCCACTTTGCAGTTAATCATGGACTTGGGTAAACTATGATAGTACCACACTCAAATTCAGTGGGGAGCCTATACAGTGGCTTGCAAAAGTATTGGGCCCCCTTGAACTTTCCCAGATTTTGTCACATTACAGCCACAAACATGAATCAATTTTATTGTCTATCTATCTCAGAGTTTTCTGTTGACCAAGAGTCAACAGAAAAACAAATATCAAAACCAAAACATAAAAAATGCATCACATTCGAAACCAAAACCACTGCAGAAAGGATCCAACATTAAAAGAAAATGAATAAATAAAATTATACATATATATATGAACAAGCAAAAATTAGTGTCCAACACTGTATTACATCTAAAGAAAATGTTATTTTTATGTCATGGCTCCAATTTTTCCTAACAATGTTAATGCTAGAGGAAGTCTGGAACCGTTCTTGAGCGTTGGCAACTTTCACACACTATGTGCATCAGCGTTTCGCAACACTGCTGTGAAACTTTACGTGGTCTTTGTTGCGTTGGCTCCTCTACTTCCACTTTGCAGTTAATCATGGACTTGGGTAAACTATGAAAGTACCACACTCAGATTCAGTGAGGAGCCTCTAGATACGGTCACTTAGAATTGCTGCTTCCAGCTTTCTGGTGGTTTCCAGCTGCGGAGAGTCCCCCCTCCAATCGTAGAGTGTCACCAAGAGATTTTCTTTAAAATGTCCTGAAGAAAGCTGCACATGTTGTTTCATGTTTCATTTGACACAAAGTGACTAAAACAGAGTGGAGAAAATCCAGATTTCCATACATCCTGAAGAACATGTTATTCAAATCTCTTTTGGTGCATGACTGCTAGAGATCATTTGATTTTAAAATGTTGGTTTTGTTATGAAAACGTGTTTGCACAGGTAGTTTCAAGATTTTTTTTAAACAAGAAAAAAAAGCCCAAAAGAAATAGCAGGAGTGCACAGAGCAAGAGGGCGGGGATTCATTTTCTGTAAATCTAAAAGACGTCACATCACTGAGATGGAGGAAACATCTCTGCAAGTAAAGACCTCTTAAGGTTACATAAAGTTTATTTTTACAGATTTTTTGAATGTTGATTGATGACAGATGAAAGAAAATGACATAAGCAACAAGTGAAACAGTATTTCAAGAAAGTTTAAAACACAAAGAACACACATTTGAGGTGTGAAGAGGAAGTTTGAGCATCTTACAGAAAAACAGGATGTGAAAAACTGAATTTAGCAGTTTAGTGATTTTAAAAACAGAACTGTACTGTGGATATACATTTTACTGATACTCGGCTGTCTTTTACTCAATGCATACAAAAGGTCTACAGCATGAAAACAAAGTAGAACGATATTAACAAAAATGAATTATATTCATTTAACAATAATAAAAAAAATCCTCCATCCTCGGATTAACACCAAGACTGCTTGTTTCTGCTCAGGAGCAGAAACATTAAAATGTCTACATTCAACATAAGCAGCATTTATTAACAAAACATAAAAATCTAAATAATAATCTGTACCACAAAGGTAGATGTTAGACTACAATGACTCGACTGATCTCTGACACATTGTTATAGAAGTACTTTAATTTAAAGACTGTCTAATCTTGAAAATAAATGTGTTTTATGTTGAGTTAATTTTTATCAGTGTTCTGTTTTTTAGGTCTATGGATGTGATTCTTGTCTGACTGCAGTCATGACATTTGACAAGTTTCACATTTTGACATGAAGCATAAATCAGACTTTAAAGGAGCATTTTAATCAACACCACAGAATCTCTTCTCTTTATCGGACACAGCAGTACAGAAGAAAATATGACTCATCACTTGATTGATTGACTGATTGATGAAGAATTGATGTGTTTGTGAAAACTCAAACCAACCTTTCCTCTTTAGTTCTGATCTCACTGCTGAGCTGCACAACAAACCAAGGTCAGTAACCTTCTTCTGTCACAGTTTAAACCTGATAAATGCTCACTGATATGACCTGATTGTGTTCATATTTCACAATGTAAAGTCTAACAGATCATCCGTTTTTCATTTTAACCCTCACAGCTCGTCTGACTGTGAGTCCCAGCAGCTCTCAGTTCTTTAAAGGAGCCTTTGTGTCTCTGAGCTGTGAGGAGGACGACAGCTCTGCTGGATGGACTCTGAGGAGAAACACAAGCAGACGGCAGATGAGTCAATGTGAAGATGGGTGGGGGGAGGCAGTTGGTTCCTCCTGTGACATCAATGTTTTCCCATGGGACAGTGGAGTTTACTGGTGTGAGTCCAGAGAGGGTCCCATCAGTAACATGGTTAACCTGACAGTCACTGGTAAGCTGAGTGTGTGGAGTTAGTGTTGATGAAGCTGTGTGTAAATGGATGAAATGCTGTAGTTTGTCTCTGTGTTGAGGTGGATCAGTGATCCTGCAGAGTCCTGTCCTCCCTGTGATGGAGGGAGATGACGTCACTCTGCTCTGTAAAACAAAGACCACTCCCTCCAACCTCCCAGCTGCTTTCTATAAAGATGGCTCCCTCATCAGGAAGCAGCCTACAGGTCACATGACCATCCAGCATGTTTCCAGGTCTGATGAAGGCCTCTACAAGTGTGACATCAGCGGTCATGGAGAGTCTCCATCCAGCTGGATCACTGTCACAGGTGACACACTCACCTGTCTGTGTTTCTGCAGCTTTCAACATTCACAATGTGACGACAACTTAATGACTGTGTTTGCTTTATTTTAGGGGAACACACCACCATACCTCCACCTACATCCACACCTCCACCTACATCCACACATCCTCCTGGTTCCACCTGTGTCTCTCAATCACTCTTTTCTCTTGTTCTCACTGTGTCAGTTATTAGTTCAGTCTGTGTTATGGTTCTTGTGTTGTTACTGGTTCTGCTGGTGAGACTACAAGTTCAAAGGAAAACTCAAAGTGAGTCTGAGCCGTTTCTCTTTCAGGTTTAGTTTCTCAGAGTAAAGTTCTGTAAATTATTTTACCGTCATATTCACAAATTATTTAAACAGTTTCCTGCTGTGATTATGAAACAGTGAAATTACTTTGGTGTTCATTCTGGTTTCTTTTATCTGACAGGGGAGGAGTTGGAGATGATGACATCACGTACACCAAAGGCTCAAGTCATCAACAACAGCCAATCAAAGGAAGCAGAGGTAGTTTTTAATGTGCTGTGTGTTGAGGGTTCATGTTGATATTCAAAGGAAATATAAAAATTGGTTAAATGAACTCTGTGAACTCACTAATTAATTCATTTTGACAGTTTATGATCCAGATCAACATAAATCGGATGCCGAATTCCCACTTTAAGAGCTTTTTACCATGAAAATACACACACACACACACAGATCATCTTACTTCCTGTTACACTGGTTCATTTTTTATTCTTTACACGATGAAGATTATTTGAGTTTGTCCACCCTCTTTAAATCCAACCTCTCTTCGTCTTTCTGAGTGAAGAAACAGTCCTAGGTCAGGGACCCAGTGTTTTCTGTTTGTATTGTTATTCCTTGATTTCATGTGTCATTGTGAGTCTCTTGGTTTTGGTGTCTGTCTTAAGTATTCCTTAGTTTTTACTGAGTTCTAGTTGGTAAATGGCCTGCATTTGTATAGCACTTTTCTAGTCCTTAAGGACACCAAAGCGCTTTACAGTGACGCTTTAATAACATTCAGTCACATTCACACACACATTCACACACTGGTGATGGCAAGCTACATTGTATCCACAGCCACCCTGGGGCGCACTGACAGAGGCACCACCGGGCCCTCTGACCACCACCAGTAGGCAAACATGGGGTTAGTATCTTGCCCAAGGATATTTGGCATGCAGCCAGGAGGCAGCCTGGGATCAAACCACCGACCTTCTGATTAGTGGCTGACCTGCTCTGCCACCTGAGCTACAGCCACCAGTTCTTAGGTTTTGGTTCCATGTGTGCATATTGTTGTGTGAGTTCTTGGGCTGTGTTTACCCTCGTGCTGTTATGTTTATCTGCCCCCAGCTCCTCTGTGCACTAGTCTTAATAATCAGTGTGCTCAGTTTTGCATCCTCCTTTCTCATCATGTGTAATTATCCTCAGCTGTGTCGCCCTCCTTCTCCCTCTTTGCCCTGTTGACCTTCTGTATTTATTGTCTGTGCCTGCCTCTGTGCTTTGCTGCATTGTTAACATTCATGCCCTCAGACCTGCCTGTGTGTTTTGGTTCTTGTTCAGTTTCTAGCCCTCCTGGTTTGTTCTGTTTTTGACTGATGCCTGCAGTAAAGCAGTGGTCCTTGCGTTTAAGTTCTGCTTCCAGGAGTCTGCATGTTGGATCCTTTTCCTGCCTTCCTGCACACGGTCATAACACTTTCATTTCTCTCCTTGTCAAATACAGCAGCTGAACCTTTAGCTACAACACACTGTGAGACAAACTGTTTGTGTGTTTGATGATCTTTGAGCGTTGAACGTTTGTTGAAACGTTACATTTGAAAGAACTTGTCATTTAAAAAATCCTACTCACTTTATGCTCACACCTCTTCAGTCACTTCAGCCAGATGCTGAAATATCAACCACAACTTAAGGGCAATTTGGTACAGATTATTATTTTGATTTTGGATTTTATGTATTAATAATGAAGGGTGCTGATGTTGTCTGTAAACATTTCATTTATCTGCATCCTCACCAACATCAGCTACTTCCTCCTGTTGTTTTCAATGAGCTGACATATGAAGCTAAACTGGGATCTCTCATCACAGTGCTGATGATAGTGTGTTTCAAAGTGTGGGGCTGTTTTGTAGCTTGTGGTAAAATTAGTGTTTTTTTTCTTCTCCTACTGTTAATAACCAGTGACCAAATATAACCAGAGGGTGATTTTCCAAAGTAGAAAAAAGATGATCACATCATCTTTGTGCTATGAGGAACAATAACTCTCTTCTTTCAACACACATCCTGTACACTAACAGTGCATTTAGAAGTTGTGGTATTTGCAGTCCTCTGTGTGTGTTTTAATGAAACTGTCATGGTCCTGCGGCCATGACTCAGTGACTTTGTGTTTGTGTTCCTTATTGTTATTATTCTTGGGCTGTTTTGGGATGGTTTGTGTTTTGGGATTTTAGATACTGGGTTCTGGGTTTGTGCTCCCTCTATTGGTCCCTGGTGTTAGTGTTCCCCTGTCTCGTCAGGTTAATCAGGTCCAGCTGTGTCTCCCACCTGTGTGTGATTTCCCAGTGTCTCTCTGTGTATTTATAGTGTGTGTTTGCCTCTGTTCCTCGTCGCGTCGTCTGTGTTCATACCTGGTGTAATCCCCTGCGTGCTCTCCCTGCCGGTCTCCCTTCATGCTCAGGTTTGCTATTTCTTTGTGTAGTTTCTCCCAGTTAGTTCATCCTTAGTTCTGTTTTACCATCCCCACTTTATATTTGTTATTATCAATAAATCACCCTCACAACTGAGAAGTGCTGCGTTTTGAGTCCTCCTTTCCTCTCTTCACACGGCCGCTGCCCCGGACCATGACAGTACGACGCGACCACCAAATGGACCCAGCAGCGCTTAATCCGTCCAGGGAGCTACGAGAGACTCTCATCGATGCCACACAGGAGCTCATCAACCTGTGGCTGGAAAACCCGGGCGGGGAGTCCCAGTGCGCTATAGAGAGGCGGCTACAGCGTCTGGTGACCGGTCTCCCATGGCTTCTAGGCTCGCTATGTCCGTGGGAGCGGGAGTTTCTCCTTTTGGACCTTGGACTTCACCCCCCGTCTGCATTCACTTTCGAGCAGCCCGATGCGGTGAGTGAGCGGGACGCTTTGGCTTCCCCAGATTCCGGGACTTTATTTTCTGGGGCTATTCAGAGCGGGATGGGAGACCGTATGGATCGCTTACCTACCTTCGTGGTAACGGATCCCTCCCAAGTGGGCGTGTACAAACCCTCTGCAAAACTGACAGACTGTGTCTCTGCCGCTCCTTCTGAGCCAGGACTTTATCGCCATTCTCCGGCTCAGTTCTGTGTCCAGCCACAAGCTTCCAAGTCTGTAGCTCAACCATTAGCCTCCCTAAGGGCACAATTACCTGTTCTGCCGCTGCTCCAGTTAGCCACTCAGCCACCACCACCGCTAGCATCGCTACAACCCATTGTTCAGTTAATGGCTGAGTCACAACATGCACACTGTATTTCCACCGCTGTTTCTAAGCAGGGAGACAAACTGTTTCACAATGGACCTGTTCCTCAAAAGCTGGCAACCTTAGAGACTGTTACTCACTCCGGGGCTTCCCCAGAGGCTGGGTTACAGCCCTCAGCTTACTCTGGACCCCTGGTGGCCAAGATGCCAGCTGTGAACTGCACCGGGCTGTCACTGCCTCAGCAGGGTCAGTGCTCTGCGCAGTTGCAGCCCTCCTTATGTGTGCCAGAGGCCCGTGTGCCTACTGGTTTTGTTTCACGTGTGCCAGAGGCCCGTGTGCCTACTGGTTTTGTTTCATGTGTGCCAGGGGCCCCGGTGCCCGCTGGTTCTGCGGCTGTTTTCGCTGGGGGGCCCGAGGAGCCCGTCCAGCCTCCTGTTTCGCTAGCTGGGGGGCCCGAGGAGCCCGTCCAGCCTCTGTTTCGTTAGCTGGGGGGCCCGAGGAGCCCGTCCGGCCACCTGTGGCTGCTTTGCCACCTGTGGCTGCTTTGCCACCTGTGGCTGCTTTGCCACCTGTGGCTGCTTTGCCACCTGTGGCTGCTTTGCCACCTCAGGCAGTACCACCAACTTCATCTTCGCCTGGTCCAGCTTCAGCTTCATCCTCGTCTGGTCCAGCTTCATCCTCGTCTGGTCCAGCTTCTGCTTCATCCTCGTCTGGTCCAGCTTTCGTGTCTGCATCCTCGTCTCCGCCTGCTGCGGTCCCGGCTTCCGTGCCCTCAGCCTCGCCTTGTCCGGCCTCGTTTGGGTCTGGAGCTAATGGCCTTCCGCACAGCCGTCCCCCGGACCGCCAACGCCTGAGTGGCCGCCGTTGCCTTCCGCACGGCCGGTCCCCTGAACTTTTTGCGCGCCGCCACGGCCTTCTTCGTGGCCGGCCGCCTGAACTGTGGTTCGGACTCTGCTCCCCTGTGAGTTTTGTGAACATTTTGTTTGGGACTCTGGGGCCTCCGTTTTGGTCATGGCCCGGTCCCTCCGTCCTGGGCCCCCTGCCGCCCGCCCGGGTCTGGTGGTGTGTTTCTGTGGCTGTCAGGGGCCAGCCCTTGAGGGGGGGGGGGGGTACTGTCATGGTCCTGCGGCCATGACTCAGGGACTTTGTGTTTGTGTTCTTTATTGTTATTATTCTTGGGCTGTTTTGGGATGGTTTGTGTTTTGGGATTTTAGATACTGGGTTTTGGGTTTGTGCTCCCTCTATTGGTCCCTGGTGTTAGTGTTCCCCTGTCTCGTCAGGTTAATCAGGTCCAGCTGTGTCTCCCACCTGTGTGTGATTTTTTTTTTTTTTTTTTTTTTTTTTTTTTTTTTTTTTTTCCCCAGTGTCTCTGTGTATTTATAGTGTGTGTTTGCCTCTGTTCCTCGTCGCGTCGTCTGTGTTCATACCTGGTGTAATCCCCTGCGTGCTCTCGCTGCCGTTCTCCCTTCATGCTCAGGTTTGCTATTTCTTTGTGTAGTTTCTCCCAGTTAGTTCATCCTTAGTTCTGTTTTACCATCCCCACTTTATATTTGTTATTATCAATAAATCACCCTCACAACTGAGAAGTGCTGCGTTTTGAGTCCTCCTTTCCACTCTTCACACGGCCGCTGCCCCGGACCGTGACAGAAACTGAGTTTGTCTGTAAGATGTCAGATAAACTTCTCTTTAACATAAAGATTTGATTTTATTCTTCTTCAGACTTTAACTGTGATGCTCGGATACTTTCACTAACATTCTCCTGTTGTGTTCATTTACTTTACATAAACATGAGTTTACAGAGCTGTTTATTCTTATGTTGAACTGTGTGTGTTTGTGTTCAGACATTAAACCAGAGCCAGACGTTGTCTACTCCTCACTGAAGTAGTCCACCAGTCCAACCACTGACGTCCAGCTGCTGGTCTCAAACTGGTCCACACAGCCCATCAGACCTGAGGAATTTGACTTGTAATATTTATTTGTTTATACTGAGCAGTGTCCTCTCATTATAATATACACTCTTAATCACTCTCGTGGTTGTATAAGTCTGTCTGTATATAGTATAATTACATTAATTAGAAATATAAATGTAATGCGTTACTTTAAATGTCCCCTGTAACTTTGTGTTTTGTTCATTTCATTTATAGGCGCCATGCTGTCACTTCTGCAACATCAGTAAACTTTGCTCTCACATGTCGTTCCTGTCGTGTGGTTCTGTGGGTTTGAGAAAAAGCACTGATAGAAAATTTGTCTCTAACTGATTCACACCTCTACTCAGCAGATAACAAAGAACAGACAACCAGCTTAACCTTGATCACAGACTAAAATCAGCACAAACATCATTCAGAAAAAAAAAGATAAAAGAACAAAGTGTGGTTTTTTTTTTTTTTTTTTTTGGTTTTTTTTTGAAGTGTTTAATTCAAGGAAATCAAACCGTAAGAATTTTCTCTCTGGTTAACTTGGTGTTAGCTCTTTTTGTAGATTTTTACACAGAGTTGATGTTACGAAGGCGATTTTTTTTCTGTCCTTGATGCAGTTTACACTTTACCAACACACACTCAGCCTCTCAGTATTATATCCACTCATTCACTCATCAAAAGTTGTAGACCTCACCACCATTTTCCTTCTCCTTGCACACAAATTGACATCAGTTGATTGTAGCAGGAAAAAAAACACATCTGATATATATTTAATCTATCAATTGTGCAAATGCAAGCAGCAACAACATTTTTATATTATTACTGAATTCAGTACAGTAGTGTGTTGTATTACTACATTTTTTCTAATTTAAACACATCATTTTGGAAGGCATTACACATCGGTAAACCACTTACATCACTGGTCATAGTCAGTGCTGCAGTGGATTTTATTTGTTGTAACACCAACAGTGACCATTAGTACCTAAAATAACATAGACTGGTATCTGGTAACAGAAGTGACCTAAACACAGATGATAGTTTAGGTTAGTGTAGTTTAACTTGAAATTTTCATTATACATTTGGCACCACACCCTTTGTGTGTGTGTGTGTGTGTGTGCGTGCTTCAAGCTTGGTTTAACTGCCATCCCAAGATGAAACCATGATCTGGTGCTGCCACCTACTGACACTGAAGTGCTCTAACAAGCCCTCCAGCACTGTCAAGGTTAAGCATAGCATCTGATCGGGGATGCATGCTCATTTTGCTGTGGCAATCTTAAGATTTTTTTTTTATCAGTCTGTGTCCCCCATAGCTTCATAGAATGCTTGCTGTATTTTTTTTAATGGGTTCTATTTGCAGTGTTTTAATGATTCAGACAACATATGTCCTTCACTGTTCTTTTGCACCATCACTAATTCCAAGCAGTTTGCAATTTGCAATTTTGTTCTGTGCCTTTCTCTTATTTTTTTATGTATATTTTTGTATATATCCCTCCTGATTGAATAAATTTCTCCTGTTTGTCATTCATTCCTGCTGTCTAATATTTTATTTTATTCCACAGTTGTTGTGGAACACCTACTATTTTGTTGTAAATGTGCACTGACTATAAAAGTCTTCTATTGTTCTATTCAAGTCAGTTATTCAGTTAATAACACTGGGGAGCAGACCTGCCCGGTCTCTCTCATTTATCAGGTTGCAGTACTGTGCCAACCGCAGATGGGGTTTTTTTTCTTTTCAAGGGGGATTGTGGCTCAAGAGTTGTCTCAAGAGTTCGTCTTGTAATCCGAAGGTTGCTGGTTCGAGCCCCAGCTCAGACAGTCTCGGTCATTGTGTCCTTGAGCAAGACACTTCACCCGTTGGTGGTGGTCAGAGGGCCCAGTGGAGGAGCCTCGCCTCTGTCAGTGCGCCCCAGGGCAGCTGTGGCTACAATGTAACCATCACCATCTTTGCCATCACCAGTCTGTGAATGGGTGAATGACTGGATATGTAAAGCACTTTGGGGTCCTTAGGGACTAGTAAAGCGCTATACAAATACAGGCCATTTACCATTTCTTCCAGCCGCTCTTCAATGTTTTCATTAAAAGACTTTGCTGATGGTTTTGATTTAGTTTAGCAACTTTGATGAACAACGTTTAACAAGGTTTTGTTTATGTGTCTTGTATAGTTCTGATCTCTCTGCTGAGCTACACAGGTGCTGAGGTAGATGCAACCCAGTACCAGCAAGGTGTTCCTAATACAGCATAGTGTATAAAGGCATCAGTCACAGAAAGATAAGAGCCAGTAGGTGGCAGCAGAGGAGCTTCAGTTTGCCCAACACTTGATGGTTTTCATCTGACCTTTGACCTTCACAGCATCTCCTCTCAGGGTTGCCTACTTCCTGCTTGATACGCCTGCTGCTTGTGTCTTCTTTCCTCACTGTCTTTTATGTTGTTTACATATATTCTATCTACAGTGCTGGGGCCAGTATAGAAAGTATACAGCTCTTTCATTTCACACAGTTTCACTCAAAAGACACACAACAGTTTTGCCACTCCAAATTATGTTAAATGAAATTAAATCTTGTATATTAAATGAACATATAAGGTAACCTAAGATTAGAATATTGAGAATGAGATGAAATATATTGAGTTAATTGTATTAACCTCTTAACACTTATTCAAACTCTTAACTGAAAATCCTTTCATTCAGCTGTATAGCTCATGACTAAATGAACACAACGTGAGTCATTAAAGCTGAAATTATTAGTGGCAGCATGCATGTATGCTACTCTGTTTATGTCTTTTATGAAACACAGAGTGAGCTGATACATACGTCTCCTGACACTCTGCAGGTATTTTACTGGGCTGCTGGTCAAACGAGGCTTCTCTGGAGCTCTTTGTCCAGCTCAGGTGTTTCAGCGTGCAGCTCTCTGAGCTTCAGCAGCAGAACTGAATCCACAGACTTTAGCAGCAGCACGAGAAGTGACACCCAACTGCTCACATGCTTTTTAAATGTTCATTTATTATTGTTTTTGTTACATTCATTCATAACCAAATTTGACTTCATCAATATTTATGACCTACCGCTCAACCTGCTGTACTCAGCTTTGAGCAGCTGACATGACTTGACAGGAGTCGATGCAAGGTGATGCCACTGTTTTCACATCAGCCTTTCAGTGTGAAAAACGATCAGCATGCATGTTTTTAATACTGAATTCATTCTATTTTGTCAGTTTAACACGTCCTCTGTCAAAGTGACAGAGGTAAAGCTGAACTTTAAAATACAAACATCCTCCATTTTGTTCTGTGCTTAAACTCAAAGGCTCGTAATGAACTTTGCAGGTTTCAGTTTAATTTCGGTGTCTTGTAGCAAACTTGTGCTCTTCGGGCAGAACTGGGATCTGATGCATGTTTACATGTTCTCCCTGTACCTGTGTGGATTATCTCTGGACACTCCAGCTTCCTCCCACAGTCCAAAGACATGCAGTTAGTGGGGTAGGATAAGTCGTCATTCTAAATTGCTCATAGGTGTGAATGTGAGTGTGAATGGTTGTCTCTCACCTGAAACAGGCAGAAATATGAAATATGTGGGCCCCAATCTTGTGAAGAGCAACAAGATGGACGCTGGTTGACCGCTGTTGACCTCTAGAAATTTTTGTTAATATCTTTAAAATAATAGCGGCATAAACAACAATTTCTGCAGCACAAACCAGCACAAACGTAGCACAAACGTTTAACATCAATTTTGTTTGATTTGGATAATGTGGGGGGGCTGGTTGACATTTTGACCTTTACCTTTTCATTAATATCTTTAAAACAGAGGCAGCACAAACGAAAATTTTAGCAGCACAAACCAGCACAAACGTAGCACAAACGTTTGATACCAATGGCTAACACTGAGCAGTGCTGATTTTCTAACACTGGAATATTTCTAACATTTTGAGTTATTTTCCAGTGTTAGAAAATCAGCACTGCTCAGTGTTAGCCATTGTTAATCTTCAAAACTGACTAGGTTACTTTTAACACTTACATCACCACGGACTGCCATTTGGCTTTTTCTACCTTTAAAACCCGGAGAGCAGCCAAATGGCTTTTAGCTAAGCTTTAGCTTCAGCCAAGTGGAAGCTAAATTGGCTAGTCATTCATATGTATATTAGGTTGTTAGCTGGGAATTCTGGAGGGAGGGGAGTGGGGGTGTGTGGATGAGGGGGTGGGGGAGCTGCTAAAAGCTGTGAACTTCCTTTTGTGTTTCATCTTGATGCATTCTCAATCATCCAGGGAAATAAATCTCCAAAAGTCACCAACTTGGAGTGTTTCAGTTTGCCGTCTTAGGGAGAAATCAATACACATGGGTGTAGGTCCTTTGTTGCTGAGATTTATTGATAAAAACAGTACAAAAAACCAACCATTTGTACACATATTTACAAATAATAATAAAAAGTGAGTGAGTACATTTCAACATTATACCAGTGGTCTGATTGATGCCACAATGGAGCAAATCGAGCAAAGACTGATAAGTTCGCTGCAATTTCCAGTGTGTGGGGATCATTGGTCACCAACTGCATCACGTGCTACAACCCTGGTCTACATATCACCGTTGATGAACAGCTTTTCCCATCAAAGACCCGGTGCTGTTTCCTGCAGTATATTGCAAGTAAACCTGACAAGTTTGGGATCAAGTTTTGGGTGGCTTGCGACCTAAAATCCAAGTACATTTGCAATGTCTTCCCATATCTTGGCAAGGACCCCAATCGTCCCACTGGGGAGAGACTTTCTGAAAATGTAGTAATGAGGCTGATGGAACCATTCCTAGACAAGGGCAGAAATGTTACCACGGACAATTTTTTCACATCGCTTTCACTTGCGCAAAAACTTCTTAGACTGAAAACCACCACCCTCGGCACAGTCAACAAGATTCGCAGGGAAATTCCTCAATCCACTAGTGGATTGGCTAGTCATTCATATGTAAATGTGGTGGAGCTTGCAAGAGAGTTGGCTCACTCTCATGTAGCTGAGAAGAAGGCAAGAAAAGAACAGTTGGACACAACCCTCCACACCTAGTCCTGGAAAAAGAGCCATGTGTCAGGTCAAACACAAATGCAAGAACAATCATGCCACTGTGCGATGTGTTCACTGCTACAGATACACATGTGGTAAATGCAGACTACAGATACCATGGCAGTGCCAGGATTGTGAGTGATTGCTGAAAATGTTGAAATGTACTCACTCACTTTTTATTATTATTTGTAAATATGTGTACAAATGGTTGGTTTTTTGTACTGTTTTTATCAATAAATCTCAGCAACAAAGGACCTACACCCATGTGTGTTGATTTCTCCCTAAGATGGCAAACTGAAACACTCCAAGTTGGTGACTTTTGGAGATTTATTTCCCTGGATGATTGAGAATGCATCAAGATGAAACACAAAAGGAAGTTCACAGCTTTTAGCAGCTCCCCCACCCCCTCATCCACACACCCCCACTCCCCTCCCTCCAGAATTCCCAGCTAACAACCTAATTTACATATGAATGACTAGCCAATTTAGCTTCCACTTGGCTGAAGCTAAAGCCTAGCTAAAAGCCTACCAGCCATTTGGCTGGTGGTGGGTTTTAAAGGTAGAAAGGTAGAAGCCTGGGACTCCTAGTTAAACATATAACACTGTCAAAAGTGTTAATTTAACACTCAACAGTGTTGTATTTAACACTCAGAGGTGTGGACCCATATAGACACTCTCTAGTGTTAATTTAACACTGGAGATTTTGCTGTGTGGAAGAGTGACATAAAAACTTTAGTGACACCTTTACACAGTGTTCAGGACACCAGGGTGCTGCAGGCATTACTGTGTGTAATATGCAGTATGATGTAGTGGAGTTGGAACTCTTTTCTAAAGCTTTGCTAATCTCAGCTACCATCACAGGTTTGCATAAGTACACAGTTATGACTGAGGCCTAATCAAATTTCCAAATAAACTGATCATAAAGTCTTCTGTCTCTGCTTCATCTCAGTAAGTGATGATGAGGGTCTAACATGAAGTCACAGCAGTGTTATCTGGACAAGATGTAGCTCATTTTTTACACATTTGTACAGTTTTAGGGACGACAGGGTGCTGCACTCATTCTTCTTCAAGTGCGTGTGAGAAATAAATTCACCATAAACTGTTGAACTGCATGCCAGTGAAACAAAGAGTCAAAGGAGCTTGCAAAGAAAAGCGTCTGGACTTCTTTAAGTTGCTTGAAGACGTTTCACCTCTCATCCGAGAAGCTTCTTCAGTTCTAAGGTCAAATGGTGGAGAGTCCCAGATATAAACCTAGTGGGAGTGACCCCCACAGAGGGACAAAAGGACCCCCTGATGATCCTCTAATCGCCTGAGCCAAGGTGTGAAATTGGGTGTGGGACCCAATCAGCCAGAGTTTCGGGTGAGTTCATTGTGAAACCTGGCCCCACCTTATCATGCGAATTCCTGAGGTCAGATGGCCCAGGATGTGAGTGGGCGTTAAGGCATCTGGGAAGGGATCTCAAAACTGGATTATAGATGGCAGAGAGTTGGTGTCGTAAACCCCCGCCTCTGTTCAAAGATGGTCGCTCACAGTGGACATAGATGGCTTCTTTCACTCCTAAAGACACTTTTCTTTGCAAGCTCCTTTGACTACGATGACCTGGATGACTGAGAACCTTCACAGACAGTGAAACAAAGACATTTTTACTGTGTGTGTGTCAGAGAAGAAGAATGTTTCTGTGCTTCTCTTTACATTTCCCGTAAATACTTTGACATCGCTGTGTGTGTGCATGCGTGCCTGCATGTGTGTGTGTGTGTGAGACACTGACTCAGCTGTCAGCCACTTTTCTCCTGTACAGCTAGTGCACATCTATAAAGGAGTATCAAAAAAATAAACACAATTTTTGTCACTTACACTCTGTCATACAGATTTGGCTCCACCCTACAGTCATTTGACCCTCCAGTACTAACTCGGGAGAGCAGACCTGTTCAGTCTCTCTAATTGGTGTGCAGGACTGTGCCAGCTGTAGTTGATGGTTTTTCTTTGAGCAAGTCTTTAATGTTTCCTTTTCATCAACACTGGAGTTTTCTTGATGGTTTTCATTTGGTTTAGCAGCTTTGCCTGAAATCTTTTTTTATTGAAATCCGGTTTTAATTTTTTTTTAAAATCTGGTTCGACTCTTTTTTTTCACCTGAATGTTTGATTAGTTTCCATAAAAAGTTTAAAGGTACTTACTGGGATTTCTAAAGTATCCAGATTTTACTAATTATAGACAAAATTCATTTATAGTATAATTGATTGTTTTATTTATTTATTTATTTATTGAAATATAAGAAGCAGAACAGTGCAGGCAATCAAAACTAACACTCCTTCACAGAGAAAGGCGGAGAAAGAAGGATATATATATATATTCTACTATAAAGGCATGAGACTGTGTCCTTGGGAAGTAGAAAGCTGCAGACTCTCACTCATGCTTGCTCTTATCTATATTTTCCCAGGAAAATATAGATAAGAGGGAACTATTTTCTGTGGAGAGTTACAGGAATGCTGTTGTTTAGTCTAGAATGAGATGCTTCTGTAATAAAACTGTCAGGGGCTCGTCACCATTTTGAGATCTGCGGCAGCGTGTCATGCAGGATGCATCTCCCTTCTAGAAGTATTGTTAAAGAGAAATAAAGTGTTAAATGGTATACTGAGCAGTGTTTTGTCTTCCATCGGTTGCCTCTGAGGATTCAAAAGAACTCGGTGAAGTGCTGATTTTAACAGTACTGAGCTCGGTTCTGTCACGCTTCTCTAAACAAACATCACAGCAACTACAATGATCAGCCATGTGAGCTGATTAGAGTTAAGTTAATAAAGTGAAAATATACCTAACAGTGAGCCCTCATCTGGGACTCTCCTCAGCTCTTTCTGGGACAGTGGCGCGGCTGCACCTCTGTTGGTCTTCCTTGATCTCTTGTGTTCTGAGGGCCTCTGGATGTCTGGAGTCTTGATCTCCTCCATACCTGCTTCATGCCCTACACTGTAAACCCGAATCAGTTGACTGAACTTAAAACATTTGTGGAAACTGATTACCTCAAAAGTTTTAAGTACACAAACTCATCTTTTATAAGTATGGGGTATTCAAAATTTGTATTTATTGTTAACTTAAAAATTTTAAATTATATTTTTATTTTATTAATTGAGCTTTACTTAAAAACTATATACTTTATGTTACGTTTCGGTGTGTCAGTGTTTTGTTTTTGCATGACTTATGTATTTCCTGCTTTACTTTGAAAGTCTGTGTTATCTTAGTCTTTTCAGTTTACGTTTCCCTGTCTCGTCAGTTCTGAGTTGCCCCAGCTGTGTTTCCCTCTTGTTGTCCATTTTCCTGATTGCTCCCTCTAGGTATTTAAACCCTGTGTTTCAGTGTGTCATGGTCGCGATCTCCCTCGTGTTGTAAATAGTTTGGTGTTTTGTTGTAAATAAATAGTCTGTTGTAAATAGTTGTGAATGGGTTTGTTAATACTTTCGTCATGGGATATTTTCGTTTTGGGATTTTGGTGGAGAGCCTTCGTGGTTTTATTTTCCTTATCTTTGTTTTTCTACGTTGCACCCCGGTTGCCTAGGCCGGGGTGTAACATATGGGGGCTCGTCCGGGATCGCTGGAGGGTCCGAAGGAGGGACAGCTTCGGCCTTCTGCAGCTGGTGGGCTGCGTGTCCGTGTGTGCAGCTGGTGGGCTGCGTGTCTATGTGTGCAGCTAGTGAGCTGCTCGTCTGTCTTCGCTGGAGGATCCGAGGGACCGCTCCAGCCTTCATCCGCCTTCGCTGGAGGATCCGAGGGACCGCTCCAGCCTTCTGCAGCTGGTGGGCTGCGTGTCCGTGTGTGCAGCTGGTGGGCTGCGTGTCCGTGTGTGCAGCTGGTGGGCTGCGTGTCCATGTGTGCAGCTAGTGAGCTGCTCATCCGCCTTCGCTGGAGCGTCCGAGGGACCGCTCCAGCCTTCATCCGCCTCTGCTGGAGGGTCCGGGGGACCGCACCAGCCTTCGTCGTCTGCTGGAGGGTCCGTGGGACCGCTCCAGCCTCCATCAGCTTCGTCTGCCTTCATCCGCCTTCGCTGGGGGGAGGGTCCGTGGGACCGCCCCAGCCTTTGTCGTCGCTGGAGGGTCCGTGGGACCGCTCCAGCCTTCATCCGCCTTCGCTGGAGGGTCCGAGGGACCGCTCCAGCCTTCGTCGTCTGCTGGAGGGTCAGTGGGACCGCTCCAGCCTCCATCAGCTTCGTCTGCCTTCGTTTCAGCCTTCGTTTGTTTGAATCAAACTTTTCACTTGGGGTTACATGTTTGATTTTTGGGTAGGGGGAAATGTTACGTTTCGGTGTGTCAGTGTTTTGTTTTTGCATGACTTATGTATTTCCTGCTTTACTTTGAAAGTCTGTGTTATCTTAGTCTTTTCAGTTTACGTTTCCCTGTCTCGTCAGTTCTGAGTTGCCCCAGCTGTGTTTCCCTCTTGTTGTCCATTTTCCTGATTGCTCCCTCTAGGTATTTAAACCCTGTGTTTCAGTGTGTCATGGTCGCGATCTCCCCCGTGTTGTAAATAGTTTGGTGTTTTGTTGTAAATAAATAGTCTGTTGTAAATAGTTGTGAATGGGTTTGTTAATACTTTCGTCATGGGATATTTTCGTTTTGGGATTTTGGTGGAGAGCCTTCGTGGTTTTATTTTCCTTATCTTTGTTTTTCTACGTTGCACCCCGGTTGCCTAGGCCGGGGTGTAACACTTTAATTTTAATATTTTTGTGTTTTTTGTAGTTTACTATTTTGATCCAACACAATGCAATTATATTACAAACTAAACTCAAATTATATGATTATTAATTAAAAGATATTTATTCTTAAATGTTTGAGTGTAGACTAGTAAAAAAAATTAGAGAAATTCATTTACTTTACATTTTGTTTATTTAACATTTTTTATGGAAATGTAAAAACATCACTTAGTATTTTTATATAACCACTAACATGGACATTGGCACCATAAAGTGAGCATTATAAATTCAATGTAGAACATGTATCTTTTTATAAAATCACAAAGGACAACATCAGTCCTAATTGCATCTTACTCAAAATACATAAATTCAAAATAAAAAGTCAAATACTAATCACTTTTGTTTGAAAAAGAAATGAAAAACAATTTTATAAAATGGGTACAAATAAAGATGATCATCTTCCAAATAACCAAAGCAAAATTAGGTAAACTGATGGAGTTAAATCCACCCAAAGTCTGTAGTAAACTTAAAGTGCTTTAAATAAAGTGCTTAAAACAAAGTGCTCAGTAACAGAGTGCATGTCCTACCAAACATTGCCTTATATTCCTTCCAGAACTACTCTTTCAGCAACAAATCATTTTTAAGAGCATGTAGGCAGGGTTTCAGAGGTTTGCCGTCATCAAGCCCCATGAAGATTTTTTGGACAAAGGTAAATGTGTGAACGAGCTTCCTGGGGTAGTCCAAATGCAGAGCATAGATCAAGCCAAACAATAAGGCAAATGCATCTGCAAATCTGGGAATATCACGCATCACCAAGTCGCCTTCCACCACAACGGCCATGCTTGAGGAAGTAAAATGGACAGAACTGGTCTGGGAAGCGCCGTCGGTAACCACTGTGAGAAGGGCAACTGGAGTGTCAATGAGGGTCGACTCATCCAATGTGTCCGCCTGGAATAGACACAGTATCAATAAGTAAGGTTGGTTTGAGAGAATGTGACAAGCAAGACCTGTAATCTAGCAAAAAATTCAGCAATGTAGTGGGTTACTTTGTAACGGGTTAGGGTACTCTACTTTTTTGAAAAATGTACATTAACGCGTTAGCTTCTTGCATTACATAATTAGTATGTTTGTTATTTTTCTAAAAAAAAAAAAAAAAAAAAAAAAAAAGACGTCATTTTTTATTTTATGACTTTATCTCAAAAAGAAACTAAATCTTGACTTCAGCCTTGATTTTGGGGCCACCTGCAGCGTAGCCGAAGTGCTGTGATACGCCTGTGCCCTGCTCCTGACCCTGTGTGTGTGTGTGAGGGTTTTCTAAAGAGAGGGTATTTTGCTTGTACAATTTGGTAGCTGCTAGGGTATTAAATTCCATCCATCCATCTTCATCCGCTTTATCCGAGGCCGGGTCGCGGGGGCAGCAGCCTAAGCAAAGAGGCCCAGACCTCCCTCTCCCCAGCCACCTCCTCCAGCTTATCCGGGGGAATACCAAGGCGTTCCCAGGCCAGCCGAGAGATATAATCTCTCCAGCATGTCCTGGGTCTGCCCCGGGGCCTCCTCCCGGTGGGACATGCCTGGAACACCTCACCCAGGAGGCGCCCAGGGGGCATCCTTGTTAGATGCCCGAACCACCTCAGCTGGCTCCTTTCGATGTGGAGCAGCAGCTGCTCTACTCTGAGCCCCTCCCGGATGGCCGAACTTCTCACCCTATCTCTAAGGGAGAGGCCAGCCACCCTTCGGAGGAAGCTCATTTCTGCCGCTTGTATCCGCGATCTCGTTCTTTCGGTCACTACCCACAGCTCGTGGCCATAGGTGAGGGTAGGGACGTAGATCGACCGGTAAATTGAGAGCTTCGCTTTTACACTCAGCTCCCTCTTCACCACGACGGACCGGTGCAGCGTCCGCATTACTGCAGCTGCAGCCCCAATCCGTCTGTCGATCTCCGGCTCCCTTCTCCCATCACTCGCGAACAAGACCCCGAGATACTTGAACTCCTCCACTTGGGGCAGGAACTCATCCCCGACCCGGAGTGGGCACTCCACCCTAGAGGGTGGGTATTAAATTGGATTTTAAAAAATCCATGGTGTTTTATCTCACTGGCAGAATTTAAGTGATGCAAAAATACACTTACATTACATGTCTTAAAGAATTCTGGGTCCTCCTCCCGCAGGTATACAGGAAGGGCACGAAGCACTGCAGTGCGTTTCACGTTGATATCAGGCGCCTCCTAAAAAGGGAAAAGAAAAGTTCATTGAACACAAAGTTTTCAGGTGTCATTCTTTGGGGAGAATACATGTTTATGAAACTGCATGGCATGTGACTCTACATAATTTTGGAGACATTTCTTTTAAGACACAACCTTTCTGTCTCTTATGACAAAGAGTCTGTATCTTACTCATTTGACAAAAATCCTACACAGTATTTTAAAGTAACATACCAGATCAGAGCTGTAATCTGTATAAAACACAAATGTTCAAAGCAAGGAAAAATTGAGTTTTTATCGGTGAAACTTTTAATTTGTGTTAATTTTATCATTATCAATATTCACCTGAAGATCATAATGATTCAGGATGGTTCGCAGAGCCTCTGATATCTTGCCAGTCCGTGCAGCCTTCTGTCTGTATAGAGCCATAAGTCGTGGTGTGTGTCTGTCAAGTTCAGCGTAGAACTGGTTCCGCAGGTTGATGTTTGTGACTCGGAACTCCGCACAAATCTAAAATAAAACAGGACAAAAACATCCAACATGAAGCCAAATTACTGACCAAATTTACATCTTATCATTAAAGAGGAATTGCCCAACTTCTGTCTAACCTTGTTTTATAGATGTCCTATGAAGTTTTTTTTTTTTTCTTTTTTTTTTTTTTAAATTGGACCCGAACCACAAGCACAAGTGTATCACAAAGCTGACATATATTTTTGTTTGTTATCTATTATTTATTTATGTGTTATTTATTTATTATCTGAATCTGAAGAGATCTGCTGAACTTGCATTGTTTCATGTTAAACTGAAGAAGAAAAAAAAAAATCAAAGCACAGATACCTGAGAGTCAAATCGCAGAGCAGGCCATTTCTCTAAGAAGTTCTTTACCATTGGGTTGTCTTGAACAATTTCATGGTGACGAAGTGCAAAGGTAGTCTGCATCAGTTTTTCAATCATTACTTTGTTGGGCTCAGTCTTCTCAACCTCATTTTTTATCTGGACTCTCATATCCTCCAAACTGACCTGATCTTCTTCTGTTTCCCCTTTCAAGAACAATTTTAAAGTGCAAATCACACCTGCTTAGATGATCTATTACTTTACCATGCAAATAATTCTATTTCTATATTTATATAATTGCCAGTTTCTTGACAAACATTCAAGGAGATCTACCGTTTTTTGCAACGTGAGCCTTATGGAATGCAAAATGTTTGTTTACTCACTCACACAACTTAGGTGCTATTTTGAGTCCTTTGAGAGATATTTAGATCAATTCCTGACCAGCCTATATCCATATAATGAAAGTTGTTGGGGCACTAGACACTGCAGCTTTTACATAAAGCATAACCTGCCACAAAACGCCATTATTTTCCCACTGTTTTGTTATGAATTCCAAGCACTTGGTAGCATCTTGGTTGTGCTTTGTTGTCATCATCCGGGGACTTTTACAAATGTTTAGTCACACTAGTTGGAGCTCAACTAGATAGTGTTGAAACCAACACATAATGACTGCACGCCATTGTAGTTGTAGTGAAAGCAAAACTTTCAGTCCGTGCTCTACGATGGCAGTTGGGTAGACAGAACTTGCTACTCCAAATATCAACACGGTTTGCGTGTTTCTGGTTTACAAAATTTCCTATAATTTTGTACACAACCATTGCAGAACACAGTGAATGTTCAGCCAAGACTAAAATGACCATGGTGTCCAGCTATGACATCACAGCTTTGGACATCTTTTTAGCCAGGAGTTAACTGTAAAGGTCAGCTTTAAACATACCCGAATCATAATTATATACGCTCACAAACACCACCTACTGCCAACAGGGCATAACATACAACTCCCTTCAGTTACATCACACGTCCAGATTATGAAACTTTCAGTCAAAATTTGGGTTTCTAAACATTTTTAATTTTGAAATACCCCAATCAACGTATCAAGACGTTTTTTGGGGGACATTTTATATGCATTTCAACAACTACTGAAATCTGCACTTTAAGGTACTTAATGAATGGTTTCTTTTAAAAATTAAAAATGATTGAGTATTTTCACATCACATGAAAATATTAATTTTTAATACAAATTTGGCCCTACAAAAAAATGGAAACTCAGTAATCAATATAATGGAGATTCTCTAAACATGAGCGAATATCACAGTAAAATTGTTGATTGGGATTTACACATTCGATGTATCCTCAGTAATTTTGTACAATTATACAAAATTATTTTATAAGAACTCAACAACTGAAGAAACAACTTACTTATGTGACTAAATATGAAGTGTTATAACTTACCACAAAAGTTGAACTGTGCCACCGACCCTTGGTAGATCTGCACATGATAAAAAGATGCATTATAAATAATAACACAGCTATTAATAATTATACTGGCGGGGTACATTAAAGATGTTAATGTCACAAAATAAAATAGACTGGTTGAAAAAAGTACAAGGTAATGGTAATGGGGGGAGCCATGAAAATATATCTTTTCAACATGATTCAGTGTGACAAAGCAGGGGCATGATTAAAAAAAAACAAAAAAAAAAACAAAACAGGTCTTTTAACCTACAAATGTGGATGTAAATGTAAATGGGGTGCCGCCGGTGCATCGAGCCACCTGGGGGGCTTTTCAACTGGTGGGGGAGATTGTCACATCTTGCAGGAGCTTTCCTCTCTTCAGGAACTCTCTCTGCAGGAAGGGGAGATACAGGAGAGGTGGAGGAAGATCTCAGCCTGGGCGTCTATTGTCTTATGTAGTCTGGAAGATGAGTGGATGGTGGGGTGGGTGCAGTTTTCTCTGTGGTGGGGTTGGGTGGACTGTCCCAGGCTCTGTGGGGCCGGGAGGCGCTGCTGCACTGGTCCCCGGTCTGGATGGGCCTGGGCCCCCTTTCCCTGGCGGGTCGCGGAGTATGGGGGTGCCTACTGGGGTCAGCGGGGGAGCTGGCCCCAGGGAGGGGTCACTTGACCCTCCCTTCCTTCCCTCCCCATCTCCAGCTGCCTCCCTCTTCCCGCTCTACCACAACCACCCACACATGCAGGGCCTTGGAGTAGGGGTATGTCACCAGGGTGCAGAGAAGGCTACCCCCCCCCCCCCCCCCCCCCCCCCCTGTCTTCTTCTGGCTGCCTCTGCCTCAATTTTATCCCACAACTTAGACATTCACATTACTCACACTCTCATTACACATACATATAGGATCTTGGGGGTGGGCACGATACATGGAATCCAGGTTACCATCAGGGTGTACACCTCACCCCTGGCGTCGTTGCCCACCTCTCAATTTTAAATACACTTAGACATTGAGGGCTATCAGGAGGGACTATGCACTTACCTGCTGCTCTCTGGCAGGTAGCTCCATGCCCTCCTGGGTTTTAAATGCACCTTAGAACACACATGCATCAACACTACAATGAGCGGGTGGAGGGAGGTTTGGAGTCTTCTCTCACCTCCGTTGTCTGCAACCTGCTGGAGCGGGGGGGCTAGGAGGAGGAGTTGGCCGTCCGACTGCGGTCTGGAGTGTGGGGCCTCCCTGCTGCTGCGGAGTCGGGGCGGTCTGCCTCTCCCCACCGCAGGGAAAAGGGTAATACCACCTGGGTCTGGGTGCAGTTCCCCCCTCCAGGGGCAAGGGTACCTAGACCCGGTTCGTAGAGTACGCTTGGGGAGTGTGATCGTGTGTACAGCGTCTCTTTATGTCTGTCTCCACGTTGGTTGAGTGTGGAGTAAGTGCATATGAGAGCATGAGGGTGGGAATGGATGTTTGTATTTGTGTGTGCCTGTATGTCTGTGTCTATATGTCAGGTTGGCTATCAGACGCCACCTCTCTGGGGACATCTCAGGCCCTCCAAGGTTTGGAGGCCTATCTCCCCCCACCACCACTTCCCCTGCCAGTGGCGGACTCCCTCAGACATCGGTGCGTTGGTGGTTCTTTGTGTCTGGGGATGGGCGTCCAGGTACACGCCGGCTCACTCCTTGGCGGCCGCTTATCGGGGCCTGGAGCCTGGGGCTCGCTTGGGCCCCTTCGGAGGTGGGGTGCCCTCAGCCTCTCGGCCTGGGGCTCAGTCACTCAGGCACAGCTGGCTGCCGGCGGAGCTCACGGGCGCGTCACTGCAACTCCCCCTGGCTTCTGCTCCGCGGCTGCTGGGTGACCCCTCATCTGGGACTCTCCTCAGCTCTTTCTGGGACAGTGGCGCGGCTGCCCCTCTGTTAGTCTTCCTTGGTCTCTTGTGTTCTGGGGGCCTCTGGATGTCTGGAGTTTTGATCTCCTCCATACCTGCTTCATGCCCTGGAGGACGGGGCTGTGGCCCCCCCACACCCTCTAGCAGATCATTACATGAAGGAACCTTTTAAAAAAACAAGCGCGTCCATGCTCACAGGTGTACACACACACACAAGCTACACCCTTTTTGGCTCCTACCTTAAAGCACACTGTGCGCTGTAGATATTACGTGCTGCACAATAATGTTTAATATTTAGTATTTACTGTTATATTCCCATAGATCATCATGATGTTGTTTATTGTATTGCTCTTTTTTTTCTTCTGGTTCTTTTCTTTTCTTTCTCAACAGGTGATCCAGGTGATCGATATATGTATTTTTTGTCTGCTTATTTTGTTGATTTTTGTTTTTTGCCCTTTATCCCCGTCCCTCTTCTCCGCTGTTTTTCTTTCTCCCCTTTCAAGTCAAGTCTGTCCCGTACTTAACAAGTGAAATTAAAATAAAATAAACAATAAAGGGTGAATCAAATAGACCATTACGGCAAAGCTGGGATGGTCCATTTGGTAAAGTAAATCAGTTGGGCATCTTTCTTTGCCTTTAGACAATAATTCTGATGGCAAAAGAGCCAAACGGGACAGGCAAAAAAAGAAAATATACCTAACAGATGTTAATTTGATTGTTTGATTCATGATACAGTTCTGTGCAAGTACGTCTAATGTCATTACAGATTATTTAGAAAATGTTAAACAGGTGATTCATTGTAATGTGTAAACATACATGGATGCACAAGTTACAAGGCAAAGAGAGAGGTTGTGTGTCCAGTTTGAGTCATTCATATTTTATTTATTGTTATCATTTATTTTTATTAGTTTTAACATACAGTTAATTCTGTTTCACCAAAACGACGTCTGTGAACAACCGAGATGAAGAGGATTTGAACTTTACTGTTACTGGAGTTTCTACAGGGACGCGTCACTGGAGGCGCAGGGGCCCTTGACTCCAGCAGGGGCCCTTGACTCCAACAGGGGCCCTTGACTCCAGGGACGCATTACTGGAGGTGCAGGGCCCTTGACTCCAGCAGGGACGCGTCACTGGAGGCACAGGGGCCCTTGACTACAGTAGGGGCCCTTGACTCCAGCAGGGGCCCTTGACTCCAGGGACGCGTCACTGGAGGCGCAGGGGCCCTTGACTTCAGGGACGCGTCACTGGAGGCGCAGGGGCCTTTGACTCCAGCAGGGGCTCTTGACTCCAGCACGGGCCCTTGACTCCAGCAGGGGCCCTTGACTCCAGGGACGCGCCACTGGAGGCGCAGGGGACCTTGACACCAGGGACGCGTCACGGGAGGCGCAGGGGCCCTTGACTCCAGCAGGGGCCCTTGACTCCAGGGACGCGTCACTGGACGTGCAGGGGCTCTTGACCCCAGCAGGGGCCCTTGACTCCAGGGACGCGTCACAGGAGGCGCAGGGGCCCTTGACTCCAGCAGGGGCCCATGTCTCCAGGGACGTGTCAGTGGAGGCGCAGGGACCCTTGACTCCAGCAGGGGCCCTTGACTCCAGCAGGGGCCCTTGACTCCAGGGACGCGTCACTGGAGGCTGTCGCGAAATCAGTTTTACCCCGGTTCTTTTTATTCCTCGAGCATCCAGAGATGGCACCGGACTCAGTAGTCATTTTCACAAAATCTTTATTCATCTACATTCATCTTCATTCATCTTTAAGCATGCACTTCTAGAAGGGAAGATGAGGCCAGTGTCCCTCTGCAAAAATCTTCACTCCTTTGTTCATTACAGTCAGTTTTATAGAAGCGACCCCATCATAAAACCCCCTACGGTGTGCTGCAAACTCTGTCTGTGTCTATGTGCACGAGCACGTGAATGCCTACATGTGCACGTTCCCACGTGTCTATGTGAGTCCTCATGAGTGAGTGTGCGTGTGGATGTGTGTGCGTGACAGTTAAAACACTGTGGGTGTAGATGACTCCCTAGAGCTCATAAAACTCCCCCCACAGTTACAAATGTTAACACCCCCATCTTAAAACATCCTCTGGGGAATTTCCGCTCAATGGGGGAGAAGCCCTCTAAAATCTATTCCTAACTTCACAAGAGAGTGAGGCCTTTATTACTTTACAAACAGTGTCCCTACAATAATTCTACATTCTATGATAACATATTTCTAAACTCTAAAATAAGCTAAACATTCCTACAAGTCCCCCTTTTTTATCTGCTCCATGGCAGATAAAACTAAACTAAATCTTTCACCATAATGTTTTCATACTGTGACTCCCCATTTCCCAAAAGTGGCATCATGGTGTCGGCCTTTGTATCAGATTCTCCCACAGCACGACTGATGAGTCTTACGAACAAGGCTCTGATACAAGGCACACAACAACACCCACATGTCACTAATACTGCAATAAAAACAGACAAAGAAACCATAATTGACATAATGAAACCTTTCCATTGCCCAAAGACAGAGGTCGTCTATGCTTCCAGCAGGTCATCTAATCCCGAATGCTCATGCATTGTAATGGACAACATTCTCAGACCTTCCAGCGCTCGGGTCACAGAGCCATCGGGAGCTGTATTATTTGGAATAAAAGTACAACACATATCCCCAAACATCGCGCAAACGCCCCCTTTTTATCCCAACAACATATCTAACGCCATCCGATTTTGTACTGCCATTAAAGATGTTGGACCCAACTGCTCAGCAAGTCCTTCAACTGCGTCCCTGGTAAGGTTTGCCAATCTCAGGACATTATAGTGCACATAATTAATACGATTCACATTCTTATTTGGAGTTACTGGAAAAAATGCAGAAATTATGGGAAGATTTTCAAATCCTCCAGCAACCTGGTCAGCTAACTTAAATACATTAGGCACACCCCTAGGGACTCCAATGGCATCTACATATATCGGTGATCCTAATGTAAGGTCAAAGGATCCTGATGACCGCTTGCCCAACACATGGCGCCGCCGTCTGGCTGTCAATTGAGCGGTGCCGGGCTTACCCCCTTTTCACCTACTAGAACGAGAGGTGCACCTAAACGTACCATAGCACAGAGACCAGAAGTCCCACTAGGAATTCTAACATATAATCTGTACCCACCACAATAATAATATAAACCAGCATGTGCCACAGGCCTATTTCAGTGCCAGTGTTTTTGGATACCTTTCCTCTGGCCTGGTACGTCACAGTGCACCAATCAGCGTTTATCTCCCCGGCCTCATGTTCATGTCTGTCAGGGAAAGACACAGTAAAGTTAAAACATGTGTAGTTGGCTCTTCTTGGTGTGAAAGGACCAAGTACAGTGTCATTACCTATTGGTGGAAACAAACTAGCTAACGTAGTGCAATTACCTTCAGAAACCGCTTCTCTCGTGAGTCTAAGCATGCACTCAAACCCCCACTGGTCTTCTGGATATAGGGGAGCTGTTTCTGTGAAAAGATGTGGGCGAGCAGCTGGGCACGCCACACAATCTGAAACATTTCGTTCTCTAGCATTTTGGATGAGCCAATCTAGCCACAAACTGCTGTCACGATAGCCAGTGGCCATTGAAATAAGCTATTTAAGTTTGAGTCTTGTATACTGTTAGACTTGTTAAGTCTAGTCTTGTCTACTTCAAGTATTTGTGGGCCCGATTCAGAAAGTGACAATGGTAAGGGAGGTGTTAAAACAATTCTTCAGGTGCAGAATCTTTAGAATTAATTTTAACCAAACCGTATGGATCCTTCCCTGAGACGTCTGCTCCTAGAAATAAACACACCACAGATCGGGCAGGCCACACAGTGTCATACCAACGATTCAGTGAGAGAGTCAACAGGTCCTGCCCAGTTGAGAAGTCCCGCTGAAACCCAAGCTTCTGATTATTACACTCTATATCTACCATTGGATTGCAACCTACCCAAACATCATATCCCCGCCATGAACTATTTAAACCTTTACATTTAATGACAGCACAAAGATCGAATGTGTACGAAGTAGTGGACCCTTTAACGTAGTCCAGCTCTATACCTCCATAATAATCCAAACACTCATCAGATTTACCTTTTTCGCTGCGTTTGGTTCGCTCCGCCGTGGCCTGTGAAGGGGGTATCCCCGGAGTGGACTGTCTCTGGGCAATTCACTTTCAAGAGAAATCACAGTTACAATTACAACAGTTATCACTCCTAACACTACCATTGCTCTCCACTTTCCCCATAACCCCATTTTGGTTATTTCTCTCATCGCTTTTTGTCCAATGTAATTTCACTTGTTCTTTTTGTTTTGTTTTTTTTATTTACTTTTGTTTTTGTCGTTATTGTTATTATTATTTTTAAACCTTTATCTTCTGAGTCGGGTGATTCTCTCTTACTCTTCTTTCTTCAACTTCCGGGGTAGACTACCCTTCAGTCGTTGCATGGATCAGGGATTTATTCTGTCCCTGGGCTGGGATCCATGTAGGGGGGTCTCAGCCGAGTTCCCCCTCTTTTCCTTTGCAGAGAGCCTTTCCGACCTCTTAGGCTCTTCCGCTACAGCACACTAGCTCCAGTGGTACCAGGTTTCGCCTTTTCCTTTCAGTCGGACCGGGTGTGAGGTCCTGGTCTCCACCTCGAATGGACCTGTCCACCTGGGCTCGTTCCACTTTCGTTTGTAGACCTTCAGCCACACCCACTTTGCCTCTGGCACCTCACGACATCTACAAATTGAAAAAATAACACTCCTCTCGCCACACGGCTTTCGCCATGTGTCAACTCCCCAATGAGACATGCATAAGAATGTTGCACAGTCTCCCTAAAACAATCTAAATCAAACTTCACATTTGCAACCAACTAGAGATCATGAAAGTGATAAAGTACTCAGCATAACAGACAAGTATCATGTGCAGGTTTTCTCCAATCATTAAATCACTATTATTACCATAATTTGTCCCAAATCATGAATCATCCCAATTTATTCCACAATTTAATCTGTGACTTCCCTTAAACAATGTCACTCCACCCATTTTATCACTATGAGCTCAATAGCCCATCTTCAAATATTCCACAAAAACTGCATCCCCCATTTGTTTTCCTCATGTCACTTGTCCACCTCTGCCGAATGCCACATACACTCTTAAAGAAAACAAAACCTGTAATAAAGAAACAAACATCCACCAATTGTTCTGCTAAAAACCACATCATCAAATCACATGAAGAACTGTAATGCTGTAGAAAAGAGAATGCAAATGTTAGCGCTGCACAGGTGTGTACACACTTTCTCACAGTAACTTCTGTGAGCAACACAAGCCCATGAATAACACACCTCTGATAGATTCACAAACATAAAAATAGCATTTAAAAGGTTAAACCATCACGCAACCTCAGATGTTGCTATCATCTTTCTGCTCCTGTAACAGAGACACACACAGAGATACATCCACACCTTTGTCAGGTGGGGGTTGACTTCACACAATGGTGTTAAGTCAATCAGTCTTGTCAGCTTTTACCAGTCAGTCAGTTTGTTTTTATTTCCATTCATTCATTCATCCATTCTTTCTTTCTTTGCTGATAGTGGAACCTGTCGTCGCATTTAGTTTCCACTCTCAGCAAAATGACGTCATTTCAAAAAGAAAAAGAAGAACTTTAGATCGGATTACATCGCTGAATCCTTTTTGGACAGGGACTTGTCCCAATAAGTGGCTTTCTCCAGAGCCCATTTTAATGTGGAGAAACCCACCCGCAACGGCCCTCCCGACGACGTGTAGCACTTTCAATTCCCGACGTGCAGATCTGCCCAAAGAAAAGAAATCCACAAACAAAAATCAGTGCACTGTTCAAAAAACAAAAATAAAATGAAAAATGACAAATAAACTGAAAAAGAAAAGAAAAAGAAAAAATACAAAAGCCCGGTCTTAGGACTTGTCACAAAATGTTCTTTCTCTTATAGGTGAGAAAACACCCGTACTTCAGAAACAAAAACAAAACAAAAATCTGCTAGTTTCACTCATTTAAACTCTGGCTGCAAGATTCTGTTCACCCCTGCTATCATGTTCCCCAAAATAATACTAATTCAATCATTTATGTATCAGTTCTCAACCCACTCAATAAACCAGACAGGATGATGGTAACAGTATTGCCTACTTAAAATTGTGTTTGATCTTCATTACGTGTGTGTGTGTGTGTGTGTGTGTGTTAGTCGGGTTAATACATTTTCTGTTTTTATGTATCCTTTCATGTACCTTCCCCCTTTTTTCTGAAACAAACTCCGTTCACTCCAAAGTTTGTTTCAGAAACATCTAAATGAAAAACTCTGTCATAGTCAGGCACAGCTAAACCCCAAATGCTTGCAGGTTACCATAGGCAACCATACTGTGTGTTGTTAACCCCTTCTACAAATACCCTCTTTTAATGTGTAACACTTTGTGTATGATTTTGTGTTATCTCTGGTGGATATTAGCTGCATGTGTGGTGTCACCTTTCCATTTTTCTAACAGTACACTTGCATACCTCAGTGCTTGTCTTCCTCCCCCTTTTGTGGTGGTCTGGACACTGTGTCAAGCCTCCACTTCCAGGCAGTCGCTTGTCTCCCCGGATTCCTTAACCCCAATTTGATTCCCCACACTAAAACAGCCACCTCAGCCCTCTTCTGCTCCTTTTCTTCTCTCCCACTTTTCAGTCCAATGGCAGTCAGTTTTCTTCAGCTTTGTCCCGTGTCTCTCTTTGTCCCACTGTCTCTTTCATTGCCATCTCGCTCCAAACATGGCAAATGTCAAGCTCAGACAGTTTCCTCAAAAGTCCTTCACACACAATGAGGTTGCAGCTTGCTGGAAACGCATCTCCATCCATCTAATCTAGATGGTGGTTCTTCTCTTTCTGATGCCGTTTGCCCACAGCGCTGCTGGACCTCTCTGCTCAGAACTCTGGTTTTATCTCTTGGACTCCTGTCCATTGTTGATGTTCGTGCTCGTGCTTCTGAAACTGCACTCGGCGTCTTCAGGGAGAGATTAGCTTCCTTGGAGCTTGCTTGTTCAGGATGAGGACGGGAAGCTGCAAAACAATTCAGCCAAAAAATTCTGGCTGGGTGTTTTCTATTTTTTTTTCTAATGATTTCAACCTATAATTTTCTTCCGACTGCTGCCCGTGGAGAATTGATCCAGGTCCGTTCCCCACCTGTAAACGACAGACTGAGAGACTTTCATTATTCACTGTGACTGCATATGTTTTCATCACTCCTAAACCAACACATCTCTGCTTATTTTGTTTTGTTCTCTACTGACTTTAAACCCCAAAAATAACATTTTTATTTATTCTTAACTGCAAACACAAAAATCTTGTTGTTAATTATTTTCATCCACCACACTCCTAATTATGTTTTCTTTTGTGTCCAGCAGGGGAAGAAGGTGACCTGTAGCGTCACTGCTTCCCAGTAGGAGACAATTTCCCACTCCCACTTCCACACTTTATTTTCTTTGTTTTCATCATTTTCTTGTCTCTCTTTTTTTTTTCACCCCACATTAACCTGTTAACTTTTTGCACCCCACATTAACCTGTTAACTCACTCCTTCAACCTCATTTACTTTCAGCCCAACAGCTCTCATACAGAGCTCCAGGGACGCGTCACTGGAGGTGCAGGAGCCCTTGACTCCAGCAGGGGCCCTTGACTCCAGGGATGCTTCACTGGACGCACAGGGGCCCTTGACTCCAGCAGGGGCCCATGACTCCAGGAACATGTCAGTGGAGACGAGGGACACTCGACTCCAGCAGGGGTCCTTGACACAAGGGACGCGTCACTGGAGGCACAGGGGGCCTTGACTCCAGCAGGGGCCCTTGAATCCAGGGACGCGTCACTGGAGGGACAGCGTCCCTTGACTCCAGCAGGGGCCCTTGACACCAGGGACGCGTCACTGGAGGCACAGCGGCCCTTGACTCCAGCAGCGGCCCTTGACTCCAGCAGGGGCCCTTGACTCCAGGGACGCGTCACTGGAGGCACAGGGGCCATTGACTCCAGCAGGGGCCCTTGACTCCAGCAGGGGCCCTTTACTCCATCAGGGGCCCTTGACTCCAGGGACGCGTCACTGGAGGCATAGGGGCACTTGACTCCAGCAGGGGCCCTTGACACCAGGGACGCGTCACTGGAGGCGCAGGGGCCCTTGACTACAGCAGGGGCGCTTGACACCAGGGACGCGTCACTGGAGGCACAGCGGACCTTGACTCCAGCAGCGGCCCTTGACTCCAGCAGGGGCCCTTGACTCCAGGGACCCGTCACTGGAGGCACAGGAGCCCTTGACTCCAGCAGGGGCCCTTGACTCCAGCAGGGGCCCTTGACTCCAGCACGGGCCCTTGACTCAAGCAGGGGCCCTTGACTTCAGGGACGCGTCACTGGAGGCGCAGGGGCACTTGAGTCCAGCAGGGGCCCTTGACACCAAGGACGCGTCACTGGAGGCGCAGGGGCCCTTGACTCCAGGGACGCGTCATAGGAGGCGCAGGGGCACTTGAGTCCAGCAGGGGCCCTTGACTCCAGGGACGCGTCACTGGAGGCACAGGGGCCCTTGACTCCAGCAGTTGCCCTTTACTCCAGGGAGGAGTCACTGGAGGCACAGGGGCCCTTGACTCCAGCAG
Source organism: Rhamphochromis longiceps (assembly GCF_057381845.1). Taxonomy (NCBI): domain Eukaryota; kingdom Metazoa; phylum Chordata; class Actinopteri; order Cichliformes; family Cichlidae; genus Rhamphochromis; species Rhamphochromis longiceps. Next base: position 22,421,319 of record NC_140559.1, on the reverse strand, counting down.
GGGTCCTTGACTCCAGGGATGCGTCATAGGAGGCACAGGGGCCCTTGACTCCATCAGGGGCCCTTGACTCAATCAGGGGCCCTTGACTCCAGGGACGCGTCACTGGAGACATAGGGGCACTTGACTCCAGCAGGGGCCCTTGACACCAGGGACGCGTCATAGGAGGCACAGGGGCCCTTGACTCCATCAGGGGCCCTTGACTCCATCAGGGGCCCTTGACTCAATCAGGGGCCCTTGACTCCAGGGACGCGTCACTGGAGACATAGGGGCACTTGACTCCAGCAGGGGCCCTTGACACCAGGGACGCGTCACTGGAGGCACAGCGGCCCTTGACTCCAGCAGGGGCACTTGACTCCATCAGGGGCCCTTGACTCAAGGGACGCGTCACCGGAGGCGCAGGGGCCCTTGACTCCAGCAGGGGCCCTTGACACCAGGGACGCGTCACTGGAGGCACAGCGGGCCTTGACTCCAGCAGGGGCACTTGACTCCAGCAGGGGCCCTTGACTCAAGGGACGCGTCACTGGAGGCGCAGGGGCCCTTGACTCCATCAGGGGCCCTTGACTCAATCAGGGGCCCTTGACTCCAGGGACGCGTCACTGGAGAATTAGGGGCATTTGACTCCAGCAGAGGCCCTTGACACCAGGGACGCGTCCCTGGAGGCATAGGGGCATTTAACTCCAGCAGGGGCCCTTGACACCAGGGACGCGTCACTGGAGGCATAGGGGCATTTGACTCCAGCAGGGGCCCTGGACACCAGGGATGCGTCACTGGAGGCACAGCGGCCCTTGACTCCAGCAGGGGCCCTTGACTCCAGCAGGGGCCGTTGCAACCAGGGACGCGTTACTGGAGGCGCAGGGGCCCTTGACTCCAGCAGGGGCCCTTGACTCCAGGGACGCGTCACTGGAGGCACAGCGGCGCTTGACTCCAGCAGGGGCCCTGGACTCCAGCAGGGGCCGTTGCAACCAGGGACGCGTTACTGGAGGCGCAGGGGCCCTTGACTCCAGCAGGGGCCCTTGACTCCAGGGACGCGTCACTGGAGGCACAGCGGCGCTTGACTCCAGCAGGGGCCCTGGACTCCAGCAGGGGCCCTTGACTCCAGGGACGCGTCACTGGAGGCATAGGGGCCCTTGACTCCAGCAGGGGCCCTTGACAGCAGGGACGCGTCACTGGAGGGACAGCGGCCCTTGACTCCATCAGGGGCCCTTGACTCCAGGGACGCGTCACTGGAGGCATAGGGGCACTTGTCTCCATCAGGGGCCCTTGACTCCAGCAGGGGCCCTTGACACCAGGGACGCGTCACTGGAGGCGCAGGGGCCCTTGACTCCATCAGGGGCCCTTGACTCAATCAGGGGCCCTTGACTCCAGGGACGCGTCACTGGAGGCATAGGGGCATTTGACTCCAGCAGAGGCCCTTGACACCAGGGACGCGTCCCTGGAGGCATAGGGGCATTTGACTCCAGCAGGGGCCCTTGACAGCAGGGACGCGTCACTGGAGGGACAGCGGCCCTTGACTCAAGCAGGGGCCCTTGACTCCAGCAGGGGCCCTTGACTCCAGCAGGGGCCGTTGCAACCAGGGACGCGTTACTGGAGGCGCAGGGGCCCTTGACTCCAGCAGGGGCCTTTGACTCCAGGGACGCGTCACAGGAGGCGCAGGGGCATTTGACTCCAGCAGGGGCCCTGGACTCCAGCAGGGGCCCTTGACTCCAGGGACGCGTCACTGGAGGCATAGGGGCACTTGACTCCAGCAGGGGCCCTTGACACCAGGGACGCGTCACTGGAGGCGCAGGGGCCCTTGACTACAGCAGGGGCGCTTGACACCAGGGACGCGTCACTGGAGGCGCAGGGGCCCTTGACTACAGCAGGGGCGCTTGACTCCAGGGACGCGTCACTGGAGGCATAGGGGCACTTGTCTCCATCAGGGGCCCTTGACTCCAGCAGGGGCCCTTGACACCAGGGACGCGTCACTGGAGGCGCAGGGGCCCTTGACTCCATCAGGGGCCCTTGACTCAATCAGGGGCCCTTGACTCCAGGGACGCGTCACTGGAGGCATAGGGGCATTTGACTCCAGCAGAGGCCCTTGACACCAGGGACGCGTCCCTGGAGGCATAGGGGCATTTGACTCCAGCAGGGGCCCTTGACACCAGGGACGCATCACTGGAGGCATAGGGGCATTTGACTCCAGCAGGGGCCCTTGACTCCAGCAGGGGCCGTTGCAACCAGGGACGCGTTACTGGAGGCGCAGGGGCCCTTGACTCCAGCAGGGGCCTTTGACTCCAGGGACGCGTCACAGGAGGCGCAGGGGCATTTGACTCCAGCAGAGGCCCTTGACACCAGGGACGCGTCCCTGGAGGCATAGGGGCATTTAACTCCAGCAGGGGCCCTTGACACCAGGGACGCGTCACTGGAGGCATAGGGGCATTTGACTCCAGCAGGGGCCCTGGACACCAGGGATGCGTCACTGGAGGCACAGCGGCCCTTGACTCCAGCAGGGGCCCTTGACTCCAGCAGGGGCCGTTGCAACCAGGGACGCGTTACTGGAGGCGCAGGGGCCCTTGACTCCAGCAGGGGCCCTTGACTCCAGGGACGCGTCACTGGAGGCACAGCGGCGCTTGACTCCAGCAGGGGCCCTGGACTCCAGCAGGGGCCCTTGACTCCATCAGGGGCCCTTGACTCCATCAGGGGCCCTTGACTCAATCAGGGGCCCTTGACTCCAGGGACGCGTCACTGGAGGCATAGGGGCATTTGACTCCAGCAGAGGCCCTTGACACCAGGGACGCGTCCCTGGAGGCATAGGGGCATTTGACTCCAGCAGGGGCCCTTGACACCAGGGACGCGTCACTGGAGGCATAGGGGCATTTGACTCCAGCAGGGGCCCTTGACTCCAGGGACGCTTCACTGGAGGCATAGGGGCATTTGACTCCAGCAGGGGCCCTTGACTCCAGCAGGGGCCGTTGCAACCAGGGACGCGTTACTGGAGGCGCAGGGGCCCTTGACTCCAGCAGGGGCCCTTGACTCCAGGGACGCGTCACTGGAGACATAGGGGCATTTGACTCCAGCAGAGGCCCTTGACACCAGGGACGCGTCCCTGGAGGCATAGGGGCATTTAACTCCAGCAGGGGCCCTTGACACCAGGGACGTGTCACTGGAGGCATAGGGGCATTTGACTCCAGCAGGGGCCCTGGACACCAGGGATGCGTCACTGGAGGCACAGCGGCCCTTGACTCCAGCAGGGGCCCTTGACTCCAGCAGGGGCCGTTGCAACCAGGGACGCGTTACTGGAGGCGCAGGGGCCCTTGACTCCAGCAGGGGCCCTTGACTCCAGGGACGCGTCACTGGAGGCACAGCGGCGCTTGACTCCAGCAGGGGCCCTGGACTCCAGCAGGGGCCCTTGACTCCAGGGACGCGTCACTGGAGGCATAGGGGCCCTTGACTCCAGCAGGGGCCCTTGACAGCAGGGACGCGTCACTGGAGGCGCAGGGGCCCTTGACTCCATCAGGGGCCCTTGACTCAATCAGGGGCCCTTGACACCAGGGACGCGTCACTGGAGGCGCAGGGGCCCTTGACTCCATCAGGGGCCCTTGACTCAATCAGGGGCCCTTGACTCCAGGGACGCGTCACTGGAGGCATAGGGGCATTTGACTCCAGCAGAGGCCCTTGACACCAGGGACGCGTCCCTGGAGGCATAGGGGCATTTGACTCCAGCAGGGGCCCTTGACAGCAGGGACGCGTCACTGGAGGGACAGCGGCCCTTGACTCAAGCAGGGGCCCTTGACTCCAGCAGGGGCCCTTGACTCCAGCAGGGGCCGTTGCAACCAGGGACGCGTTACTTGAGTTGCAGGGGCCCTTGACTCCAGCAGGGGCCTTTGACTCCAGGGACGCGTCACAGGAGGCGCAGGGGCATTTGACTCCAGCAGGGGCCCTGGACTCCAGCAGGGGCCCTTGACTCCAGGGACGCGTCACTGGAGGCATAGGGGCACTTGACTCCAGCAGGGGCCCTTGACACCAGGGACGCGTCACTGGAGGCGCAGGGGCCCTTGACTACAGCAGGGGCGCTTGACACCAGGGACGCGTCACTGGAGGCGCAGGGGCCCTTGACTACAGCAGGGGCGCTTGACTCCAGGGACGCGTCACTGGAGGCATAGGGGCACTTGTCTCCATCAGGGGCCCTTGACTCCAGCAGGGGCCCTTGACACCAGGGACGCGTCACTGGAGGCGCAGGGGCCCTTGACTCCATCAGGGGCCATTGACTCAATCAGGGGCCCTTGACTCCAGGGACGCGTCACTGGAGGCATAGGGGCATTTGACTCCAGCAGAGGCCCTTGACACCAGGGACGCGTCCCTGGAGGCATAGGGGCATTTGACTCCAGCAGGGGCCCTTGACAGCAGGGACGCGTCACTGGAGGGACAGCGGCCCTTGACTCAAGCAGGGGCCCTTGACTCCAGCAGGGGCCCTTGACTCCAGCAGGGGCCGTTGCAACCAGGGACGCGTTACTGGAGGCGCAGGGGCCCTTGACTCCAGCAGGGGCCTTTGACTCCAGGGACGCGTCACAGGAGGCGCAGGGGCATTTGACTCCAGCAGGGGCCCTGGACTCCAGCAGGGGCCCTTGACTCCAGGGACGCGTCACTGGAGGCATAGGGGCACTTGACTCCAGCAGGGGCCCTTGACACCAGGGACGCGTCACTGGAGGCGCAGGGGCCCTTGACTACAGCAGGGGCGCTTGACACCAGGGACGCGTCACTGGAGGCGCAGGGGCCCTTGACTACAGCAGGGGCGCTTGACTCCAGGGACGCGTCACTGGAGGCATAGGGGCACTTGACTCCAGCAGGGGCCCTTGACAGCAGGGACGCGTCACTGGAGGGACAGCGGCCCTTGACTCAAGCAGGGGCCCTTGACTCCAGCAGGGGCCCTTGACTCCATCAGGGGCCTTTGACTCCAGGGACGCGTCACAGGAGGCGCAGGGGCCCTTGACTCCAGCAGGGGCCCTTGACTCCAGCAGGGGCCCTTGACACCAGGGACGCGTCACTGGAGGCACAGGGGCCATTGACTCCAGCAGGGGCCCTTGACTCCAGCAGGGGCCCTTTACTCCATCAGGGGCCCTTGACTCCAGGGACGCGTCACTGGAGGCATAGGGGCCCTTGACTCCAGCAGGGGCCCTTGTCTCAAGGGACGCATCACTGGAGGCGCAGGGGCCCTTGACTCCAGCAGGGGCCCTTTACTCCATCAGGGGCCTTGACTCCAGGGACGCGTCACTGGAGTTATAGGGGCACTTGACTCCAGCAGGGGCCCTTGACACCAGGGACGCGTCACTGGAGGCGCAGGGGCCCTTGACTACAGCAGGGGCGCTTGACACCAGGGACGCGTCACTGGAGGCGCAGGGGCCCTTGACTACAGCAGGGGCGCTTGACTCCAGGGACGCGTCACTGGAGGAATAGGGGCACTTGACTCCAGCAGGGGCCCTTGACAGCAGGGACGCGTCACTGGAGGGACAGCGGCCCTTGACTCAAGCAGGGGCCCTTGACTCCAGCAGGGGCCCTTGACTCCAGCACGGGCCCTTGACTCCAGCAGGGGCCCTTGACTCAAGCAGGGGCCCTTGACTTCAGGGACGCGTCACTGGAGGCGCAGGGGCACTTGAGTCCAGCAGGGGCCCTTGACACCAGGGACGCGTCACTGGAGGCGCAGGGGCCCTTGACTCCAGGGACGCGTCATAGGAGGCGCAGGGGCACTTGAGTCCAGCAGGGGCCCTTGACTCCAGGGACGCGTCACTGGAGGCACAGGGGCCCTTGACTCCAGCAGTTGCCCTTTACTCCAGGGACGAGTCACTGGAGGCACAGGGGCCCTTGACTCCAGCAGGGGTCCTTGACTCCAGGGATGCGTCATAGGAGGCACAGGGGCCCTTGACTCCATCAGGGGCCCTTGACTCCAGCAGGGGCCCTTGACTCCAGGGACGCGTCACTGGAGACATAGGGGCACTTGACTCCAGCAGGGGCCCTTGACACCAGGGACGCGTTACTGGAGGCGCAGGGGCCCTTGACTCCAGCAGGGGCCCTTGACTCCAGGGACGCGTCACTGGAGGCATAGGGGCATTTGACTCCAGCAGGGGCCCTTGACACCAGGGACGCGTCACTGGAGGCATAGGGGCATTTGACTCCAGCAGGGGCCCTTGACTCCAGGGACGCTTCACTGGAGGCATAGGGGCATTTGACTCCAGCAGGGGCCCTTGACTCCAGCAGGGGCCGTTGCAACCAGGGACGCGTTACTGGAGGCGCAGGGGCCCTTGACTCCAGCAGGGGCCCTTGACTCCAGGGACGCGTCACTGGAGGCACAGCGGCGCTTGACTCCAGTAGGGGCCCTGGACTCCAGCAGGGGCCCTTGACTCCAGGGATGCGTCATAGGAGGCACAGGGGCCCTTGACTCCATCAGGGGCACTTGACTCCATCAGGGGCCCTTGACTCCAGCAGGGGCCCTTGACACCAGGGACGCGTCACTGGAGGCACAGGGGCACTTGAGTCCAGCAGGGGCCCTTAACACCAAGGACGCGTCACTGGAGGCACAGGGGCCCTTGACTCAAGCAGGGGCCCTGGACTCCAGCAGGGCCCCTTGACTCCAGCAGGGGCCTTTGACTCCAGGGACGCGTCACTGGAGGCATAGGGGCACTTGTCTCCATCAGGGACCCTTGACTCCAGCAGGGGCCCTTGACACCAGGGACGCGTCACTGGAGGCACAGCGGCCCTTGACTCCAGCAGGGGCACTTGACTCCATCAGGGGCCCTTGACTCAAGGGATGCGTCACTGGAGGCGCAGGGGCCCTTGACTCCATCAGGGGCCCTTGACTCAATAAGGGGCCCTTGACTCCAGGGACGCGTCACTGGAGGCATAGGGGCATTTGACTCCAGCAGGGGCCCTTGACTCCAGGTTGGCGTCACTGGAGGCACAGGGGCCATTGACTCCATCAGGGGCCCTTGACTCCAGCAGGGGCCCTTTACTCCATCAGGGGCCCTTGACTCCAGGGACGCGTCACTGGAGGCATAGGGGCACTTGACTCCAGCAGGGGCCCTTGACACCAGGGACGCGTCACTGGAGGCGCAGGGGCCCTTGACTACAGCAGGGGCGCTTGACACCAGGGACGCGTCACTGGAGGCACAGCGGCCCTTGACTCCAGCAGGGGCCCTTGACTCCAGCAGGGGCCCTTGACTCCATCAGGGGCCCTTGACTCCAGGGACGCGTCACTGGAGGCATAGGGGCACTTGTCTCCATCAGGGGCCCTTGACTCCAGCAGGGGCCCTTGACACCAGGGACGCGTCACTGGAGACACAGCGGGCCTTGACTCCAGCAGGGGCACTTGACTCCATCAGGGGCCCTTGACTCAAGGGACGCGTCACTGGAGGCGCAGGGGCCCTTGTCTCCATCAGGGGCCCTTGACTCAATCAGGGGCCCTTGACTCCAGGGACGCGTCACTGGAGACATAGGGGCATTTGACTCAAGCAGAGGCCCTTGACACCAGGGACGCGTCCCTGGAGGCATAGGGGCATATGACTCCAGCAGGGGCCCTTGACACCAGGGACGCGTCACTGGAGGCATAGGGGCATTTGACTCCAGCAGGGGCCCTGGACACCAGGGATGCGTCACTGGAGGCACAGGGGCCCTTGACTCCAGCAGGGGCCCTTGACTCCAGCAGGGGCCGTTGCAACCAGGGACGCGTTACTGGAGGCGCAGGGGCCCTTGACTCCAGCAGGGGCCCTTGACTCCAGGGACGCGTCACTGGAGGCACAGCGGCGCTTGACTCCAGCAGGGGCCCTGGACTCCAGCAGGGGCCCTTGACTCCAGGGATGCGTCATAAGAGGCACAGGGGCCCTTGACTCCATCAGGGGCCCTTGACTCAATCAGGGGCCCTTGACTCCAGGGACGCGTCACTGGAGACATAGGGGCACTTGACTCCAGCAGGGGCCCTTGACACCAGGGACGCGTCACTGGAGGCACAGCGGCCCTTTACTCCAGCAGGGGCACTTGACTCCATCAGGGGCCCTTGACTCCAGGGACGCGTCACTGGAGGCGCAGGGGCCCTTGACTCCATCAGGGGCCCTTGACTCCATCAGGGGCCTTTGACTCCAGGGACGCGTCACTGGAGGCATAGGGGCACTTGTCTCCATCAGGGACCCTTGACTCCAGCAGGGGCCCTTGACACCAGGGACGCGTCACTGGAGGCACAGCGGCCCTTGACTCCAGCAGGGGCACTTGACTCCATCAGGGGCCCTTGACTCAAGGGACGCGTCACTGGAGGCGCAGGGGCCCTTGACTCCATCAGGGGCCCTTGACTCAATCAGGGGCCCTTGACTCCAGGGACGCGTCACTGGAGGCATAGGGGCATTTGACTCCAGCAGGGGCCCTTGACACCAGGGACGCGTCCCTGGAGGCATAGGGGCATTTGACTCCAGCAGGGGCCCTTGACTCCAGGTTGGCGTCACTGGAGGCACAGGGGCCATTGACTCCATCAGGGGCCCTTGACTCCAGCAGGGGCCCTTGACTCCATCAGGGGCCCTTGACTCCAGGGACGCGTCACTGGAGGCATAGGGGCACTTGACTCCAGCAGGGGCCCTTGACACCAGGGACGCGTCACTGGAGGCACAGCGGCGCTTGACTCCAGTAGGGGCCCTGGACTCCAGCAGGGGCCCTTGACTCCAGGGATGCGTCATAGGAGGCACAGGGGCCCTTGACTCCATCAGGGGCACTTGACTCCATCAGGGGCCCTTGACTCCAGCAGGGGCCCTTGACACCAGGGACGCGTCACTGGAGGCACAGGGGCACTTGAGTCCAGCAGGGGCCCTTAACACCAAGGACGCGTCACTGGAGGCACAGGGGCCCTTGACTCAAGCAGGGGCCCTGGACTCCAGCAGGGGCCCTTGACTCCAGCAGGGGCCTTTGACTCCAGGGTCGCGTCACTGGAGGCATAGGGGCACTTGTCTCCATCAGGGACCCTTGACTCCAGCAGGGGCCCTTGACACCAGGGACGCGTCACTGGAGGCACAGCGGCCCTTGACTCCAGCAGGGGCACTTGACTCCATCAGGGGCCCTTGACTCAAGGGATGCGTCACTGGAGGCGCAGGGGCCCTTGACTCCATCAGGGGCCCTTGACTCAATAAGGGGCCCTTGACTCCAGGGACGCGTCACTGGAGGCATAGGGGCCATTGACTCCATCAGGGGCCCTTGACTCCAGCAGGGGCCCTTTACTCCATCAGGGGCCCTTGACTCCAGGGACGCGTCACTGGAGGCATAGGGGCACTTGACTCCAGCAGGGGCCCTTGACACCAGGGACGCGTCACTGGAGGCGCAGGGGCCCTTGACTACAGCAGGGGCGCTTGACACCAGGGACGCGTCACTGGAGGCACAGCGGCCCTTGACTCCTGCAGGGGCCCTTGACTCCAGCAGGGGCCCTTGACTCCATCAGGGGCCCTTGACTCCAGGGACGCGTCACTGGAGGCATAGGGGCACTTGTCTCCATCAGGGGCCCTTGACTCCAGCAGGGGCCCTTGACACCAGGGACGCGTCACTGGAGGCACAGCGGGCCTTGACTCCAGCAGGGGCACTTGACTCCATCAGGGGCCCTTGACTCAAGGGACGCGTCACTGGAGGCGCAGGGGCCCTTGTCTCCATCAGGGGCCCTTGACTCAATCAGGGGCCCTTGACTCCAGGGACGCGTCACTGGAGACATAGGGGCATTTGACTCCAGCAGAGGCCCTTGACACCAGGGACGCGTCCCTGGAGGCATAGGGGCATATGACTCCAGCAGGGGCCCTTGACACCAGGGACGCGTCACTGGAGGCATAGGGGCATTTGACTCCAGCAGGGGCCCTGGACACCAGGGATGCGTCACTGGAGGCACAGCGGCCCTTGACTCCAGCAGGGGCCCTTGACTCCAGCAGGGGCCGTTGCAACCAGGGACGCGTTACTGGAGGCGCAGGGGCCCTTGACTCCAGCAGGGGCCCTTGACTCCAGGGACGCGTCACTGGAGGCACAGCGGCGCTTGACTCCAGCAGGGGCCCTGGACTCCAGCAGGGGCACTTGACTCCAGGGATGCGTCATAAGAGGCACAGGGGCCCTTGACTCCATCAGGGGCCCTTGACTCAATCAGGGGCCCTTGACTCCAGGGACGCGTCACTGGAGACATAGGGGCACTTGACTCCAGCAGGGGCCCTTGACACCAGGGACGCGTCACTGGAGGCACAGCGGCCCTTTACTCCAGCAGGGGCACTTGACTCCATCAGGGGCCCTTGACTCAAGCGACGCGTCACTGGAGGCGCAGGGGCCCTTGACTCCATCAGGGGCCCTTGACTCCATCAGGGGCCTTTGACTCCAGGGACGCGTCACTGGAGGCATAGGGGCACTTGTCTCCATCAGGGACCCTTGACTCCAGCAGGGGCCCTTGACACCAGGGACGCGTCACTGGAGGCACAGCGGCCCTTGACTCCAGCAGGGGCACTTGACTCCATCAGGGGCCCTTGACTCAAGGGACGCGTCACTGGAGGCGCAGGGGCCCTTGACTCCATCAGGGGCATTTGACTCCAGCAGAGGCCCTTGACACCAGGGACGCGTCCCTGGAGGCATAGGGGCATTTGACTCCAGCAGGGGCCCTTGACTCCAGGTTGGCGTCACTGGAGGCACAGGGGCCATTGACTCCATCAGGGGCCCTTGACTCCAGCAGGGGCCCTTGACTCCATCAGGGGCCCTTGACTCCAGGGACGCGTCACTGGAGGCATAGGGGCACTTGACTCCAGCAGGGGCCCTTGACACCAGGGACGCGTCACTGGAGGCGCAGGGGCATTTAACTCCAGCAGGGGCCCTTGACACCAGGGACGTGTCACTGGAGGCATAGGGGCATTTGACTCCAGCAGGGGCCCTGGACACCAGGGATGCGTCACTGGAGGCACAGCGGCCCTTGACTCCAGCAGGGGCCCTTGACTCCAGCAGGGGCCGTTGCAACCAGGGACGCGTTACTGGAGGCGCAGGGGCCCTTGACTCCAGCAGGGGCCCTTGACTCCAGGGACGCGTCACTGGAGGCACAGCGGCGCTTGACTCCAGCAGGGGCCCTGGACTCCAGCAGGGGCCCTTGACTCCAGGGACGCGTCACTGGAGGCATAGGGGCCCTTGACTCCAGCAGGGGCCCTTGACAGCAGGGACGCGTCACTGGAGGCGCAGGGGCCCTTGACTCCATCAGGGGCCCTTGACTCAATCAGGGGCCCTTGACACCAGGGACGCGTCACTGGAGGCGCAGGGGCCCTTGACTCCATCAGGGGCCCTTGACTCAATCAGGGGCCCTTGACTCCAGGGACGCGTCACTGGAGGCATAGGGGCATTTGACTCCAGCAGAGGCCCTTGACACCAGGGACGCGTCCCTGGAGGCATAGGGGCATTTGACTCCAGCAGGGGCCCTTGACAGCAGGGACGCGTCACTGGAGGGACAGCGGCCCTTGACTCAAGCAGGGGCCCTTGACTCCAGCAGGGGCCCTTGACTCCAGCAGGGGCCGTTGCAACCAGGGACGCGTTACTTGAGTTGCAGGGGCCCTTGACTCCAGCAGGGGCCTTTGACTCCAGGGACGCGTCACAGGAGGCGCAGGGGCATTTGACTCCAGCAGGGGCCCTGGACTCCAGCAGGGGCCCTTGACTCCAGGGACGCGTCACTGGAGGCATAGGGGCACTTGACTCCAGCAGGGGCCCTTGACACCAGGGACGCGTCACTGGAGGCGCAGGGGCCCTTGACTACAGCAGGGGCGCTTGACACCAGGGACGCGTCACTGGAGGCGCAGGGGCCCTTGACTACAGCAGGGGCGCTTGACTCCAGGGACGCGTCACTGGAGGCATAGGGGCACTTGTCTCCATCAGGGGCCCTTGACTCCAGCAGGGGCCCTTGACACCAGGGACGCGTCACTGGAGGCGCAGGGGCCCTTGACTCCATCAGGGGCCATTGACTCAATCAGGGGCCCTTGACTCCAGGGACGCGTCACTGGAGGCATAGGGGCATTTGACTCCAGCAGAGGCCCTTGACACCAGGGACGCGTCCCTGGAGGCATAGGGGCATTTGACTCCAGCAGGGGCCCTTGACAGCAGGGACGCGTCACTGGAGGGACAGCGGCCCTTGACTCAAGCAGGGGCCCTTGACTCCAGCAGGGGCCCTTGACTCCAGCAGGGGCCGTTGCAACCAGGGACGCGTTACTGGAGGCGCAGGGGCCCTTGACTCCAGCAGGGGCCTTTGACTCCAGGGACGCGTCACAGGAGGCGCAGGGGCATTTGACTCCAGCAGGGGCCCTGGACTCCAGCAGGGGCCCTTGACTCCAGGGACGCGTCACTGGAGGCATAGGGGCACTTGACTCCAGCAGGGGCCCTTGACACCAGGGACGCGTCACTGGAGGCGCAGGGGCCCTTGACTACAGCAGGGGCGCTTGACACCAGGGACGCGTCACTGGAGGCGCAGGGGCCCTTGACTACAGCAGGGGCGCTTGACTCCAGGGACGCGTCACTGGAGGCATAGGGGCACTTGACTCCAGCAGGGGCCCTTGACAGCAGGGACGCGTCACTGGAGGGACAGCGGCCCTTGACTCAAGCAGGGGCCCTTGACTCCAGCAGGGGCCCTTGACTCCATCAGGGGCCTTTGACTCCAGGGACGCGTCACAGGAGGCGCAGGGGCCCTTGACTCCAGCAGGGGCCCTTGACTCCAGCAGGGGCCCTTGACACCAGGGACGCGTCACTGGAGGCACAGGGGCCATTGACTCCAGCAGGGGCCCTTGACTCCAGCAGGGGCCCTTTACTCCATCAGGGGCCCTTGACTCCAGGGACGCGTCACTGGAGGCATAGGGGCCCTTGACTCCAGCAGGGGCCCTTGTCTCAAGGGACGCATCACTGGAGGCGCAGGGGCCCTTGACTCCAGCAGGGGCCCTTTACTCCATCAGGGGCCTTGACTCCAGGGACGCGTCACTGGAGTTATAGGGGCACTTGACTCCAGCAGGGGCCCTTGACACCAGGGACGCGTCACTGGAGGCGCAGGGGCCCTTGACTACAGCAGGGGCGCTTGACACCAGGGACGCGTCACTGGAGGCGCAGGGGCCCTTGACTACAGCAGGGGCGCTTGACTCCAGGGACGCGTCACTGGAGGAATAGGGGCACTTGACTCCAGCAGGGGCCCTTGACAGCAGGGACGCGTCACTGGAGGGACAGCGGCCCTTGACTCAAGCAGGGGCCCTTGACTCCAGCAGGGGCCCTTGACTCCAGCACGGGCCCTTGACTCCAGCAGGGGCCCTTGACTCAAGCAGGGGCCCTTGACTTCAGGGACGCGTCACTGGAGGCGCAGGGGCACTTGAGTCCAGCAGGGGCCCTTGACACCAGGGACGCGTCACTGGAGGCGCAGGGGCCCTTGACTCCAGGGACGCGTCATAGGAGGCGCAGGGGCACTTGAGTCCAGCAGGGGCCCTTGACTCCAGGGACGCGTCACTGGAGGCACAGGGGCCCTTGACTCCAGCAGTTGCCCTTTACTCCAGGGACGAGTCACTGGAGGCACAGGGGCCCTTGACTCCAGCAGGGGTCCTTGACTCCAGGGATGCGTCATAGGAGGCACAGGGGCCCTTGACTCCATCAGGGGCCCTTGACTCCAGCAGGGGCCCTTGACTCCAGGGACGCGTCACTGGAGACATAGGGGCACTTGACTCCAGCAGGGGCCCTTGACACCAGGGACGCGTCACTGGAGGCACAGCGGCCCTTGACTCCAGCAGGGGCACTTGACTCCATCAGGGGCCCTTGACTCAAGGGACGCGTCACTGGAGGCGCAGGGGCCCTTGACTCCATCAGGGGCCCTTGACTCCAGGGACGCGTCACTGGAGGCATAGGGGCACTTGTCTCCATCAGGGGCCCTTGACTCCAGCAGGGGCCCTTGACACCAGGGACGCGTCACTGGAGGCGCAGGGGCCCTTGACTCCATCAGGGGCCCTTGACTCAATCAGGGGCCCTTGACTCCAGGGATGCGTCACTGGAGGCATAGGGGCATTTGACTCCAGCAGAGGCCCTTGACACCAGGGACGCGTCCCTGGAGGCATAGGGGCATTTGACTCCAGCAGGGGCCCTTGACTCCAGGGACGCTTCACTGGAGGCATAGGGGCATTTGACTCCAGCAGGGGCCCTTGACTCCAGCAGGGGCCGTTGCAACCAGGGACGCGTTACTGGAGGCGCAGGGGCCCTTGACTCCAGCAGGGGCCCTTGACTCCAGGGACGCGTCACTGGAGGCATAGGGGCATTTGACTCCAGCAGGGGCCCTTGACACCAGGGACGCGTCACTGGAGGCATAGGGGCATTTGACTCCAGCAGGGGCCCTTGACTCCAGGGACGCTTCACTGGAGGCATAGGGGCATTTGACTCCAGCAGGGGCCCTTGACTCCAGCAGGGGCCGTTGCAACCAGGGACGCGTTACTGGAGGCGCAGGGGCCCTTGACTCCAGCAGGGGCCCTTGACTCCAGGGACGCGTCACTGGAGGCACAGCGGCGCTTGACTCCAGTAGGGGCCCTGGACTCCAGCAGGGGCCCTTGACTCCAGGGATGCGTCATAGGAGGCACAGGGGCCCTTGACTCCATCAGGGGCACTTGACTCCATCAGGGGCCCTTGACTCCAGCAGGGGCCCTTGACACCAGGGACGCGTCACTGGAGGCACAGGGGCACTTGAGTCCAGCAGGGGCCCTTAACACCAAGGACGCGTCACTGGAGGCACAGGGGCCCTTGACTCAAGCAGGGGCCCTGGACTCCAGCAGGGCCCCTTGACTCCAGCAGGGGCCTTTGACTCCAGGGACGCGTCACTGGAGGCATAGGGGCACTTGTCTCCATCAGGGACCCTTGACTCCAGCAGGGGCCCTTGACACCAGGGACGCGTCACTGGAGGCACAGCGGCCCTTGACTCCAGCAGGGGCACTTGACTCCATCAGGGGCCCTTGACTCAAGGGATGCGTCACTGGAGGCGCAGGGGCCCTTGACTCCATCAGGGGCCCTTGACTCAATAAGGGGCCCTTGACTCCAGGGACGCGTCACTGGAGGCATAGGGGCATTTGACTCCAGCAGGGGCCCTTGACTCCAGGTTGGCGTCACTGGAGGCACAGGGGCCATTGACTCCATCAGGGGCCCTTGACTCCAGCAGGGGCCCTTTACTCCATCAGGGGCCCTTGACTCCAGGGACGCGTCACTGGAGGCATAGGGGCACTTGACTCCAGCAGGGGCCCTTGACACCAGGGACGCGTCACTGGAGGCGCAGGGGCCCTTGACTACAGCAGGGGCGCTTGACACCAGGGACGCGTCACTGGAGGCACAGCGGCCCTTGACTCCAGCAGGGGCCCTTGACTCCAGCAGGGGCCCTTGACTCCATCAGGGGCCCTTGACTCCAGGGACGCGTCACTGGAGGCATAGGGGCACTTGTCTCCATCAGGGGCCCTTGACTCCAGCAGGGGCCCTTGACACCAGGGACGCGTCACTGGAGACACAGCGGGCCTTGACTCCAGCAGGGGCACTTGACTCCATCAGGGGCCCTTGACTCAAGGGACGCGTCACTGGAGGCGCAGGGGCCCTTGTCTCCATCAGGGGCCCTTGACTCAATCAGGGGCCCTTGACTCCAGGGACGCGTCACTGGAGACATAGGGGCATTTGACTCAAGCAGAGGCCCTTGACACCAGGGACGCGTCCCTGGAGGCATAGGGGCATATGACTCCAGCAGGGGCCCTTGACACCAGGGACGCGTCACTGGAGGCATAGGGGCATTTGACTCCAGCAGGGGCCCTGGACACCAGGGATGCGTCACTGGAGGCACAGGGGCCCTTGACTCCAGCAGGGGCCCTTGACTCCAGCAGGGGCCGTTGCAACCAGGGACGCGTTACTGGAGGCGCAGGGGCCCTTGACTCCAGCAGGGGCCCTTGACTCCAGGGACGCGTCACTGGAGGCACAGCGGCGCTTGACTCCAGCAGGGGCCCTGGACTCCAGCAGGGGCCCTTGACTCCAGGGATGCGTCATAAGAGGCACAGGGGCCCTTGACTCCATCAGGGGCCCTTGACTCAATCAGGGGCCCTTGACTCCAGGGACGCGTCACTGGAGACATAGGGGCACTTGACTCCAGCAGGGGCCCTTGACACCAGGGACGCGTCACTGGAGGCACAGCGGCCCTTTACTCCAGCAGGGGCACTTGACTCCATCAGGGGCCCTTGACTCCAGGGACGCGTCACTGGAGGCGCAGGGGCCCTTGACTCCATCAGGGGCCCTTGACTCCATCAGGGGCCTTTGACTCCAGGGACGCGTCACTGGAGGCATAGGGGCACTTGTCTCCATCAGGGACCCTTGACTCCAGCAGGGGCCCTTGACACCAGGGACGCGTCACTGGAGGCACAGCGGCCCTTGACTCCAGCAGGGGCACTTGACTCCATCAGGGGCCCTTGACTCAAGGGACGCGTCACTGGAGGCGCAGGGGCCCTTGACTCCATCAGGGGCCCTTGACTCAATCAGGGGCCCTTGACTCCAGGGACGCGTCACTGGAGGCATAGGGGCATTTGACTCCAGCAGGGGCCCTTGACACCAGGGACGCGTCCCTGGAGGCATAGGGGCATTTGACTCCAGCAGGGGCCCTTGACTCCAGGTTGGCGTCACTGGAGGCACAGGGGCCATTGACTCCATCAGGGGCCCTTGACTCCAGCAGGGGCCCTTGACTCCATCAGGGGCCCTTGACTCCAGGGACGCGTCACTGGAGGCATAGGGGCACTTGACTCCAGCAGGGGCCCTTGACACCAGGGACGCGTCACTGGAGGCACAGCGGCGCTTGACTCCAGTAGGGGCCCTGGACTCCAGCAGGGGCCCTTGACTCCAGGGATGCGTCATAGGAGGCACAGGGGCCCTTGACTCCATCAGGGGCACTTGACTCCATCAGGGGCCCTTGACTCCAGCAGGGGCCCTTGACACCAGGGACGCGTCACTGGAGGCACAGGGGCACTTGAGTCCAGCAGGGGCCCTTAACACCAAGGACGCGTCACTGGAGGCACAGGGGCCCTTGACTCAAGCAGGGGCCCTGGACTCCAGCAGGGGCCCTTGACTCCAGCAGGGGCCTTTGACTCCAGGGTCGCGTCACTGGAGGCATAGGGGCACTTGTCTCCATCAGGGACCCTTGACTCCAGCAGGGGCCCTTGACACCAGGGACGCGTCACTGGAGGCACAGCGGCCCTTGACTCCAGCAGGGGCACTTGACTCCATCAGGGGCCCTTGACTCAAGGGATGCGTCACTGGAGGCGCAGGGGCCCTTGACTCCATCAGGGGCCCTTGACTCAATAAGGGGCCCTTGACTCCAGGGACGCGTCACTGGAGGCATAGGGGCCATTGACTCCATCAGGGGCCCTTGACTCCAGCAGGGGCCCTTTACTCCATCAGGGGCCCTTGACTCCAGGGACGCGTCACTGGAGGCATAGGGGCACTTGACTCCAGCAGGGGCCCTTGACACCAGGGACGCGTCACTGGAGGCGCAGGGGCCCTTGACTACAGCAGGGGCGCTTGACACCAGGGACGCGTCACTGGAGGCACAGCGGCCCTTGACTCCTGCAGGGGCCCTTGACTCCAGCAGGGGCCCTTGACTCCATCAGGGGCCCTTGACTCCAGGGACGCGTCACTGGAGGCATAGGGGCACTTGTCTCCATCAGGGGCCCTTGACTCCAGCAGGGGCCCTTGACACCAGGGACGCGTCACTGGAGGCACAGCGGGCCTTGACTCCAGCAGGGGCACTTGACTCCATCAGGGGCCCTTGACTCAAGGGACGCGTCACTGGAGGCGCAGGGGCCCTTGTCTCCATCAGGGGCCCTTGACTCAATCAGGGGCCCTTGACTCCAGGGACGCGTCACTGGAGACATAGGGGCATTTGACTCCAGCAGAGGCCCTTGACACCAGGGACGCGTCCCTGGAGGCATAGGGGCATATGACTCCAGCAGGGGCCCTTGACACCAGGGACGCGTCACTGGAGGCATAGGGGCATTTGACTCCAGCAGGGGCCCTGGACACCAGGGATGCGTCACTGGAGGCACAGCGGCCCTTGACTCCAGCAGGGGCCCTTGACTCCAGCAGGGGCCGTTGCAACCAGGGACGCGTTACTGGAGGCGCAGGGGCCCTTGACTCCAGCAGGGGCCCTTGACTCCAGGGACGCGTCACTGGAGGCACAGCGGCGCTTGACTCCAGCAGGGGCCCTGGACTCCAGCAGGGGCACTTGACTCCAGGGATGCGTCATAAGAGGCACAGGGGCCCTTGACTCCATCAGGGGCCCTTGACTCAATCAGGGGCCCTTGACTCCAGGGACGCGTCACTGGAGACATAGGGGCACTTGACTCCAGCAGGGGCCCTTGACACCAGGGACGCGTCACTGGAGGCACAGCGGCCCTTTACTCCAGCAGGGGCACTTGACTCCATCAGGGGCCCTTGACTCAAGCGACGCGTCACTGGAGGCGCAGGGGCCCTTGACTCCATCAGGGGCCCTTGACTCCATCAGGGGCCTTTGACTCCAGGGACGCGTCACTGGAGGCATAGGGGCACTTGTCTCCATCAGGGACCCTTGACTCCAGCAGGGGCCCTTGACACCAGGGACGCGTCACTGGAGGCACAGCGGCCCTTGACTCCAGCAGGGGCACTTGACTCCATCAGGGGCCCTTGACTCAAGGGACGCGTCACTGGAGGCGCAGGGGCCCTTGACTCCATCAGGGGCATTTGACTCCAGCAGAGGCCCTTGACACCAGGGACGCGTCCCTGGAGGCATAGGGGCATTTGACTCCAGCAGGGGCCCTTGACTCCAGGTTGGCGTCACTGGAGGCACAGGGGCCATTGACTCCATCAGGGGCCCTTGACTCCAGCAGGGGCCCTTGACTCCATCAGGGGCCCTTGACTCCAGGGACGCGTCACTGGAGGCATAGGGGCACTTGACTCCAGCAGGGGCCCTTGACACCAGGGACGCGTCACTGGAGGCGCAGGGGCCCTTGACTACAGCAGGGGCGCTTGACACCAGGGACGCGTCACTGGAGGCACAGCGGCCCTTGACTCCAGCAGGGGCCCTTGACTCCAGCAGGGGCCCTTGACTCCATCAGGGGCCCTTGACTCCAGGGACGCGTCACTGGAGGCATAGGGGCACTTGTCTCCATCAGGGGCCCTTGACTCCAGCAGGGGCCCTTGACACCAGGGACGCGTCACTGGAGGCACAGCGGGCCTTGACTCCAGCAGGGGCACTTGACTCCATCAGGGGCCCTTGACTCAAGGGACGCGTCACTGGAGGCGCAGGGGCCCTTGACTCCATCAGGGGCCCTTGACTCAATCAGGGGCCCTTGACTCCAGGGACGCGTCACTGGAGACATAGGGGCATTTGACTCCAGCAGAGGCCCTTGACACCAGGGACGCGTCCCTGGAGGCATAGGGGCATTTGACTCCAGCAGGGGCCCTTGACACCAGGGACGCGTCACTGGAGGCATAGGGGCATTTGACTCCAGCAGGGGCCCTGGACACCAGGGATGCGTCACTGGAGGCACAGCGGCCCTTGACTCCAGCAGGGGCCCTTGACTCCAGCAGGGGCCGTTGCAACCAGGGACGCGTTACTGGAGGCGCAGGGGCCCTTGACTCCAGCAGGGGCCCTGGACTCCAGCAGGGGCCCTTGACTCCAGCAGGGGCCCTGGACTCCAGCAGGGGCCCTTGACTCCAGGGATGCGTCATAGGAGGCACAGGGGCCCTTGACTCCATCAGGGGCCCATGACTCAATCAGGGGCCCTTCACTCCAGGGACGCGTCACTGGAGGCATAGGGGCACTTGACTCCAGCAGGGGCCCTTGACACCAGGGACGCGTCACTGGAGGCACAGCGGCCCTTGACTCCAGCAGGGGCCCTTGACTCCATCAGGGGCACTTGACTGCATCAGGGGCCCTTGACTCCAGCAGGGGCCCTTGACACCAGGGACGCGTCACTGGAGGCGCAGGGGCACTTGAGTCCAGCAGGGGCCCTTGACACCAAGGATGCATCACTGGAGGCACAGAGGCCCTTGACTCCAGCAGGGGCACTTGACTCCATCAGGGGCCCTTGACTCAAGGGACGCGTCACTGGAGGCGCAGGGGCCCTTGACTCCATCAGGGGCCCTTGACTCAATCAGGGGCCCTTGACTCCAGGGACGCGTCACTGGAGGCATAGGGGCATTTGACTCCAGCAGAGGCCCTTGACACCAGGGACGCGTCCCTGGAGGCATAGGGGCAATTTACTCCAGCAGGGGCCCTTGACTCCAGGTTGGCGTCACTGGAGGCACAGGGGCCATTGACTCCATCAGGGGCCCTTGACTCCAGCAGGGGCCCTTGACTCCAGCAGGGGCCCTTGACTCCAGGGACGCGTCACTGGAGGCATAGGGGCACTTGACTCCAGCAGGGGCCCTTGACACCAGGGACGCGTCACTGGAGGCGCAGGGGCCCTTGACTACAGCAGGGGCGCTTGACACCAGGGACGCGTCACTGGAGGCACAGCGGCCCTTGACTCCAGCAGGGGCCCTTGACTCCATCAGGGGCCCTTGACTCCAGGGACGCGTCACTGGAGGCATAGGGGCACTTGTCTCCATCAGGGGCCCTTGACTCCAGCAGGGGCCCTTGACACCAGGGACGCGTCACTGGAGGCACAGCGGGCCTTGACTCCAGCAGGGGCACTTGACTCCATCAGGGGCCCTTGACTCAAGGGACGCGTCACTGGAGGCGCAGGGGCCCTTGACTCCATCAGGGGCCCTTGACTCAATCAGGGGCCCTTGACTCCAGGGACGCGTCACTGGAGACATAGGGGCATTTGACTCCAGCAGAGGCCCTTGACACCAGGGACGCGTCCCTGGAGGCATAGGGGCATTTGACTCCAGCAGGGGCCCTTGACACCAGGGACGCGTCACTGGAGGCATAGGGGCATTTGACTCCAGCAGGGGCCCTGGACACCAGGGATGCGTCACTGGAGGCACAGCGGCCCTTGACTCCAGCAGGGGCCCTTGACTCCAGCAGGGGCCGTTGCAACCAGGGACGCGTTACTGGAGGCGCAGGGGCCCTTGACTCCAGCAGGGGCCCTGGACTCCAGCAGGGGCCCTTGACTCCAGCAGGGGCCCTGGACTCCAGCAGGGGCCCTTGACTCCAGGGATGCGTCATAGGAGGCACAGGGGCCCATGACTCCATCAGGGGCCCTTGACTCCAGGGACGCGTCACTGGAGGCACAGGGGCCATTGACTCCAGCAGGGGCCCTTGACTCCAGCAGGGGCCCTTTACTCCATCAGGGGCCCTTGACTCCAGGGACGCGTCACTGGAGGCATAGGGGCCCTTGACTCCAGCAGGGGCCCTTGTCTCAAGGGACACATCACTGGAGGCGCAGGGGCCCTTGACTCCAGCAGGGGCCCTTTACTCCATCAGGGGCCCTTGACTCCAGGGACGCGTCACTGGAGTTATAGGGGCACTTGACTCCAGCAGGGGCCCTTGACACCAGGGACGCGTCACTGGAGGCGCAGGGGCCCTTGACTACAGCAGGGGCGCTTGACTCCAGGGACGCGTCACTGGAGGAATAGGGGCACTTGACTCCAGCAGGGGCCCTTGACAGCAGGGACGCGTCACTGGAGGGACAGCGGCCCTTGACTCAAGCAGGGGCCCTTGACTCCAGCAGGGGCCCTTGACTCCAGCACGGGCCCTTGACTCCAGCAGGGGCCCTTGACTCAAGCAGGGGCCCTTGACTTCAGGGACGCGTCACTGGAAGCGCAGGGGCACTTGAGTCCAGCAGGGGCCCTTGACACCAAGGACGCGTCACTGGAGGCGCAGGGGCCCTTGACTCCAGGGACGCGTCATAGGAGGCGCAGGGGCACTTGAGTCCAGCAGGGGCCCTTGACTCCAGGGACGCGTCACTGGAGGCACAGGGGCCCTTGACTCCAGCAGTTGCCCTTTACTCCAGGGACGAGTCACTGGAGGCACAGGGGCCCTTGACTCCAGCAGGGGTCCTTGACTCCAGGGATGCGTCATAGGAGGCACAGGGGCCCTTGACTCCATCAGGGGCCCTTGACTCCAGCAGGGGCCCTTGACTCCAGGGACGCGTCACTGGAGACATAGGGGCACTTGACTCCAGCAGGGGCCCTTGACACCAGGGACGCGTCACTGGAGGCACAGCGGCCCTTGACTCCAGCAGGGGCACTTGACTCCATCAGGGGCCCTTGACTCAAGGGACGCGTCACTGGAGGCGCAGGGGCCCTTGACTCCATCAGGGGCCCTTGACTCCAGGGACGCGTCACTGGAGGCATAGGGGCACTTGTCTCCATCAGGGGCCCTTGACTCCAGCAGGGGCCCTTGACACCAGGGACGCGTCACTGGAGGCGCAGGGGCCCTTGACTCCATCAGGGGCCCTTGACTCAATCAGGGGCCCTTGACTCCAGGGACGCGTCACTGGAGGCATAGGGGCATTTGACTCCAGCAGAGGCCCTTGACACCAGGGACGCGTCCCTGGAGGCATAGGGGCATTTGACTCCAGCAGGGGCCCTTGACTCCAGCAGGGGCCGTTGCAACCAGGGACGCGTTACTGGAGGCGCAGGGGCCCTTGACTCCAGCAGGGGCCCTTGACTCCAGGGACGCGTCACTGGAGGCATAGGGGCATTTGACTCCAGCAGGGGCCCTTGACTCCAGGGACGCTTCACTGGAGGCATAGGGGCATTTGACTCCAGCAGGGGCCCTTGACTCCAGCAGGGGCCGTTGCAACCAGGGACGCGTTACTGGAGGCGCAGGGGCCCTTGACTCCAGCAGGGGCCCTTGACTCCAGGGACGCGTCACTGGAGGCACAGCGGCGCTTGACTCCAGTAGGGGCCCTGGACTCCAGCAGGGGCCCTTGACTCCAGGGATGCGTCATAGGAGGCACAGGGGCCCTTGACTCCATCAGGGGCACTTGACTCCATCAGGGGCCCTTGAGTCCAGCAGGGGCCCTTGACACCAAGGACGCGTCACTGGAGGCACAGGGGCCCTTGACTCAAGCAGGGGCCTTTGACTCCAGGGACGCGTCACTGGAGGCATAGGGGCATTTGACTCCAGCAGGGGCCCTGGACTCCAGCAGGGGCCCTTGACTCCAGCAGGGGCCCTGGACTCCAGCAGGGGCCCTTGACTCCAGGGATGCGTCATAGGAGGCACAGGGGCCCTTGACTCCATCAGGGGCCCATGACTCAATCAGGGGCCCTTGACTCCAGGGACGCTTCACTGGAGAAGCACGGGCCCTTGACTCCATCAGGGGCCCTTGACTCCAGGGACGCTTCACTGGAGGTGCAGGGGCCCTTGTCTTCATCAGGGGCCCTTGACTCCATCAGGGGCCTTTGACTCCAGGGACGCGTCACAGGAGGCGCAGGGGCCCTTGACTCCAGCAGGGGCCCTTGACTCCAGGGACGCGTCACTGGAGGCATAGGGGCATTTGACTCCAGCAGGGGCCCTTGACACCAGGGACGCGTCACTGGAGGCATAGGGGCATTTGACTCCAGCAGGGGCCCTTGACTCCAGGGACGCTTCACTGGAGGCATAGGGGCATTTGACTCCAGCAGGGGCCCTTGACTCCAGCAGGGGCCGTTGCAACCAGGGACGCGTTACTGGAGGCGCAGGGGCCCTTGACTCCAGCAGGGGCCCTTGACTCCAGGGACGCGTCACTGGAGGCACAGCGGCGCTTGACTCCAGTAGGGGCCCTGGACTCCAGCAGGGGCCCTTGACTCCAGGGATGCGTCATAGGAGGCACAGGGGCCCTTGACTCCATCAGGGGCACTTGACTCCATCAGGGGCCCTTGACTCCAGCAGGGGCCCTTGACACCAGGGACGCGTCACTGGAGGCACAGGGGCACTTGAGTCCAGCAGGGGCCCTTGACACCAAGGACGCGTCACTGGAGGCACAGGGGCCCTTGACTCAAGCAGGGGCCTTTGACTCCAGGGACGCGTCACTGGAGGCATAGGGGCATTTGACTCCAGCAGGGGCCCTGGACTCCAGCAGGGGCCCTTGACTCCAGGGATGCGTCATAGGAGGCACAGGGGCCCTTGACTCCATCAGGGGCCCATGACTCAATCAGGGGCCCTTGACTCCAGGGACGCTTCACTGGAGAAGCACGGGCCCTTGACTCCATCAGGGGCCCTTGACTCCAGGGACGCTTCACTGGAGGTGCAGGGGCCCTTGTCTTCATCAGGGGCCCTTGACTCCATCAGGGGCCTTTGACTCCAGGGACGCGTCACAGGAGGCGCAGGGGCCCTTGACTCCAGCAGGGGCCCTTGACTCCAGGGACGCGTCACTGGAGGCATAGGGGCATTTGACTCCAGCAGGGGCCCTTGACACCAGGGACGCGTCACTGGAGGCATAGGGGCATTTGACTCCAGCAGGGGCCCTTGACTCCAGGGACGCTTCACTGGAGGCATAGGGGCATTTGACTCCAGCAGGGGCCCTTGACTCCAGCAGGGGCCGTTGCAACCAGGGACGCGTTACTGGAGGCGCAGGGGCCCTTGACTCCAGCAGGGGCCCTTGACTCCAGGGACGCGTCACTGGAGGCACAGCGGCGCTTGACTCCAGTAGGGGCCCTGGACTCCAGCAGGGGCCCTTGACTCCAGGGATGGGTCATAGGAGGCACAGGGGCCCTTGACTCCATCAGGGGCACTTGACTCCATCAGGGGCCCTTGACTCCAGCAGGGGCCCTTGACACCAGGGACGCGTCACTGGAGGCACAGGGGCACTTGAGTCCAGCAGGGGCCCTTGACACCAAGGACGCGTCACTGGAGGCACAGGGGCCCTTGACTCAAGCAGGGGCCTTTGACTCCAGGGACGCGTCACTGGAGGCATAGGGGCATTTGACTCCAGCAGGGGCCCTGGACTCCAGCAGGGGCCCTTGACTCCAGCAGGGGCCCTGGACTCCAGCAGGGGCCCTTGACTCCAGGGATGCGTCATAGGAGGCACAGGGGCCCTTGACTCCATCAGGGGCCCATGACTCAATCAGGGGCCCTTGACTCCAGGGACGCTTCACTGGAGAAGCACGGGCCCTTGACTCCATCAGGGGCCCTTGACTCCAGGGACGCTTCACTGGAGGTGCAGGGGCCCTTGTCTTCATCAGGGGCCCTTGACTCCATCAGGGGCCTTTGACTCCAGGGACGCGTCACAGGAGGCGCAGGGGCCCTTGACTCCAGCAGGGGCCCTTGACTCCAGCAGGGGCCCTTGACACCAGGGACGCGTCACTGGAGGCGCAGGGGCCCTTGACTCCATCAGGGGCCCTTGACTCCATCAGGGGCCCTTGACTCAAGGGACGCATCACTGGAGGCGCAGGGGCCCTTGACTCCAGCAGGGGCCCTTGACTCCAGCAGGGGCCCTTTACTCCATCAGGGGCCCTTGACTCCAGGGACGCGTCACTGGAGGCACAGCGACCCTTGACTCCAGCAGGGGCCCTTGACTCCAGCAGGGGCCCTTGACTCCAGGGACGCGTCACGGGAGGCATAGCGTCCCTTGACTCCAGCAGGGGCCCTTGACACCAGGGACGCGTCACTGGAGGCACAGCGGCCCTTGACTCCAGCAGCGGCCCTTGACTCCAGCAGGGGCCCTTGACTCCAGGGACGCGTCACTGGAGGCACAGGGGCCATTGACTCCATCAGGGGCCCTTGACTCCAGCAGGGGCCCTTTACTCCATCAGGGGCCCTTGACTCCAGGGACGCGTCACTGGAGGCATAGGGGCACTTGACTCCAGCAGGGGCCCTTGACACCAGGGACGCGTCACTGGAGGCGCAGGGGCCCTTGACTCCCGGGACGCGTCATAGGAGGCGCAGGGGCACTTGAGTCCAGCAGGGGCCCTTGACTCCAGGGACGCGTCACTGGAGGCACAGGGGCCCTTGACTCCAGCAGTTGCCCTTTACTCCAGGGACGAGTCACTGGAGGCACAGGGGCCCTTGACTCCAGCAGGGGCCCTTGACTCCAGCAGGGGCCCTTGACTCCAGGGATGCGTCATAGGAGGCACAGGGGCCCTTGACTCCATCAGGGGCCCTTGACTCAATCAGGGGCCCTTGACTCCAGGGACGCGTCACTGGAGACATAGGGGCACTTGACTCCAGCAGGGGCCCTTGACACCAGGGACGCGTCACTGGAGGCACAGCGGCCCTTGACTCCAGCAGGGGCCTTTGACTCCAGGGACGCGTCACTGGAGGCATAGGGGCACTTGTCTCCATCAGGGACCCTTGACTCCAGCAGGGGCCCTTGACACCAGGGACGCGTCACTGGAGGCACAGCGGCCCGTGACTCCAGCAGGGGCACTTGACTCCATCAGGGGCCCTTGACTCAAGGGACGCGTCACTGGAGGCGCAGGGGCCCTTGACTCCATCAGGGGCCCTTGACTCAATCAGGGGCCCTTGACTCCAGGGACGCGTCACTGGAGGCATAGGGGCATTTGACTCCAGCAGAGGCCCTTTACACCAGGGACGCGTCCCTGGAGGCATAGGGGCATTTGACTCCAGCAGGGGCCCTTGACTCCAGGTTGGCGTCACTGGAGGCACAGGGGCCATTGACTCCATCAGGGGCCCTTGACTCCAGCAGGGGCCCTTTACTCCATCAGGGGCCCTTGACTCCAGGGACGCGTCACTGGAGGCATAGGGGCACTTGACTCCAGCAGGGGCCCTTGACACCAGGGACGCGTCACTGGAGGCACAGCGGCCCTTGACTCCAGCAGGGGCCCTTGACTCCAGCAGGGGCCCTTGACTCCATCAGTGGCCCTTGACTCCAGGGACGCGTCACTGGAGGCATAGGGGCACTTGTCTCCATCAGGGGCCCTTGACTCCAGCAGGGGCCCTTGACACCAGGGACGCGTCACTGGAGGCACAGCGGGCCTTGACTCCAGCAGGGGCACTTGACTCCATCAGGGGCCCTTGACTCAAGGGACGCGTCACTGGAGGCGCAGGGGCCCTTGACTCCATCAGGGGCCCTTGACTCAATCAGGGGCCCTTGACTCCAGGGACGCGTCACTGGAGACATAGGGGCATTTGACTCCAGCAGGGGCCCTTGACACCAGGGACGCGTCACTGGAGGCATAGGGGCATTTGACTCCAGCAGGGGCCCTGAACACCAGGGATGCGTCACTGGAGGCACAGCGGCCCTTGACTCCAGCAGGGGCCGTTGCAACCAGGGACGCGTTACTGGAGGCGCAGGGGCCCTTGACTCCAGCAGGGGCCCTGGACTCCAGCAGGGGCCCTTGACTCCAGGGATGCGTCATAAGAGGCACAGGGGCCCTTGACTCCATCAGGGGCCTTTGACTCCAGGGACGCGTCACAGGAGGCGCAGGGGCCCTTGACTCCAGCAGGGGCCCTTGACTCCAGCAGGGGCCCTTGACACCAGGGACGCGTCACTGGAGGCGCAGGGGCCCTTGACTCCATCAGGGGCCCTTGACTCCATCAGGGGCCCTTTACTCAAGGGACGCATCACTGGAGGCGCAGGGGCCCTTGACTCCAGCAGGGGCCCTTGACTCCAGCAGGGGCCCTTTACTCCATCAGGGGCCCTTGACTCCAGGGACGCGTCACTGGAGGCACAGCGACCCTTGACTCCAGCAGGGGCCCTTGACACCAGGGACGCGTCACTGGAGGCACAGCGGCCCTTGACTCCAGCAGCGGCCCTTGACTCCAGCAGGGGCCCTTGACTCCAGGGACGCGTCACTGGAGGAACAGGGGCCATTGACTCCATCAGGGGCCCTTGACTCCAGCAGGGGCCCTTTACTCCATCAGGGGCCCTTGATTCCAGGGACGCGTCACTGGAGGCGCAGGGGCCCTTGACTCCCGGGACGCGTCATAGGAGGCGCAGGGGCACTTGAGTCCAGCAGGGGCCCTTGACTCCAGGGACGCGTCACTGGAGGCACAGGGGCCCTTGACTCCAGCAGTTGCCCTTTACTCCAGGGACGAGTCACTGGAGGCACAGGGGCCCTTGACTCCAGCAGGGGCCCTTGACTCCAGCAGGGGCCCTTGACTCCAGCAGGGGCCCTTGACTCCAGGGATGCGTCATAGGAGGCACAGGGGCCCTTGACTCCATCAGGGGCCCTTGACTCAATCAGGGGCCCTTGACTCCAGGGACGCGTCACTGGAGACATAGGGGCACTTGACTCCAGCAGGGGCCCTTGACACCAGGGACGCGTCACTGGAGGCACAGCGGCCCTTGACTCCAGCAGGGGCACTTGACTCCATCAGGGGCCCTTGACTCAAGGGACGCGTCACTGGAGGCGCAGGGGCCCTTGACTCCATCAGGGGCCCTTGACTCCATCAGGGGCCTTTGACTCCAGGGACGCGTCACTGGAGGCATAGGGGCACTTGTCTCCATCAGGGACCCTTGACTCCAGCAGGGGCCCTTGACACCAGGGACGCGTCACTGGAGGCACAGCGGCCCTTGACTCCAGCAGGGGCACTTGACTTCATCAGGGGCCCTTGACTCAAGGGACGCGTCACTGGAGGCGCAGGGGCCCTTGACTCCATCAGGGGCCCTTGACTCAATCAGGGGCCCTTGACTTCAGGGACGCGTCACTGGAGGCATAGGGGCATTTGACTCCAGCAGAGGCCCTTGACACCAGGGACGCGTCCCTGGAGGCATAGGGGCATTTGACTCCAGCAGGGGCCCTTGACTCCAGGTACGCGTCACTGGAGGCACAGGGGCACTTGACTCCAGCAGGGGCCCTTGACACCAGGGACGCGTCACTGGAGGCGCAGGGGCACTTGAGTCCAGGGACGCGTCACTGGAGGCGCAGGGGCCCTTGATTCCATCAGGGGCACTTGACTCCATCAGGGGCCCTTGACTCCAGCAGGGGCCCTGGACACCAGGGATGCGTCACTGGAGGCACAGCGGCCCTTGACTCCAGCAGGGGCCCTTGACTCCAGCAGGGGCACTTGACTCCAGGGACGCGTCAGTGGAGGAGCAGGGGCCCTTGACTCCACGGACGCGTCATAGGAGGCGCAGGGGCACTTGAGTCCAGCAGGGGCCCTTGACTCCAGGGACGCGTCACTGGAGGCACAGGGGCCCTTGACTCCAGCAGTTGCCCTTTACTCCAGGGACGAGTCTTTGGAGGCACAGGGGCCCTTGACTCCAGCAGGGGCCCTTGACTCCAGCAGGGGCCCTTTACTCCATCAGGGGCCCTTGACTCCAGGGACGCGTCACTGGAGGCATAGGGACACTTGACTCCAGCAGGGGCCCTTGACACCAGGGACGCGTCACTGGAGGCGCAGGGGCCCTTGACTACAGCAGGGGCGCTTGACTCCAGCAGGGGCCCTTGACTCCAGCAGGGGCCCTTGACTCCAGGGATGCGTCATAGGAGGCACAGGGGCCCTTGACTCCATCAGGGGCCCTTGACTCAATCAGGGGCCCTTGACTCCAGGGACGCGTCACTGGAGACATAGGGGCACTTGACTCCAGCAGGGGCCCTTGACTCCAGGGACGCGTCACTGGAGGCATAGGGGCACTTGACTCCAGCAGGGGCCCTTGACACCAGGGACGCGTCACTGGAGGCACAGCGGCCCTTGACTCCAGCAGGGGCCCTTGACTCCAGCAGGGGCCCTTGACTCCAGGGATGCGTCATAGGAGGCACAGGGGCCCTTGACTCCATCAGGGGCACTTGACTCCATCAGGGGCCCTTGACTCCAGCAGGGGCCCTGGACACCAGGGATGCGTCACTGGAGGCACAGCGGCCCTTGACTCCAGCAGGGGCACTTGACTCCATCAGGGGCCCTTGACTCAAGGGACGCGTCACTGGAGGCGCAGGGGCCCTTGACTCCATCAGGTGCCCTTGACTCAATCAGGGGCCCTTGACTCCAGGTACGCTTCACTGGAGGCATAGGGGCATTTGACTCCAGCAGGGGCCCTGGACACCAGGGATGCGTCACTGGAGGCACAGCGGCCCTTGACTCCATCAGGGGCCCCTGACTCAATCAGGGGCCGTTGACTCCAGGGACGCGTCACTGGAGACATAGGGGCACTTGACTCCAGCAGGGGCCCTTGACACCAGGGACGCGTCACTGGAGGCGCAGGGGCCCTTGACTACAGCAGGGGCGCTTGACACCAGGGACGCGTCACTGGAGGCACAGCGGCCCTTGACTCCAGCAGGGGCCCTTGACTCCAGCAGGGGCCGTTGCAACCAGGGACGCGTTACTGGAGGCGCAGGGGCCCTTGACTCCAGCAGGGGCCCTTGACTCCAGGGACGCGTCACTGGAGGCACAGCGGCGCTTGACTCCAGCAGGGGCCCTGGACTCCAGCAGGGGCCCTTGACTCCATCAGGGGCCCTTGACTCCATCAGGGGCCCTTGACTCAATCAGGGGCCCTTGACTCCAGGGACGCGTCACTGGAGGCATAGGGGCATTTGACTCCAGCAGAGGCCCTTGACACCAGGGACGCGTCCCTGGAGGCATAGGGGCATTTGACTCCAGCAGGGGCCCTTGACACCAGGGACGCGTCACTGGAGGCATAGGGGCATTTGACTCCAGCAGGGGCCCTTGACTCCAGGGACGCTTCACTGGAGGCATAGGGGCATTTGACTCCAGCAGGGGCCCTTGACTCCAGCAGGGGCCGTTGCAACCAGGGACGCGTTACTGGAGGCGCAGGGGCCCTTGACTCCAGCAGGGGCCCTTGACTCCAGGGACGCGTCACTGGAGACATAGGGGCATTTGACTCCAGCAGAGGCCCTTGACACCAGGGACGCGTCCCTGGAGGCATAGGGGCATTTAACTCCAGCAGGGGCCCTTGACACCAGGGACGTGTCACTGGAGGCATAGGGGCATTTGACTCCAGCAGGGGCCCTGGACACCAGGGATGCGTCACTGGAGGCACAGCGGCCCTTGACTCCAGCAGGGGCCCTTGACTCCAGCAGGGGCCGTTGCAACCAGGGACGCGTTACTGGAGGCGCAGGGGCCCTTGACTCCAGCAGGGGCCCTTGACTCCAGGGACGCGTCACTGGAGGCACAGCGGCGCTTGACTCCAGCAGGGGCCCTGGACTCCAGCAGGGGCCCTTGACTCCAGGGACGCGTCACTGGAGGCATAGGGGCCCTTGACTCCAGCAGGGGCCCTTGACAGCAGGGACGCGTCACTGGAGGCGCAGGGGCCCTTGACTCCATCAGGGGCCCTTGACTCAATCAGGGGCCCTTGACACCAGGGACGCGTCACTGGAGGCGCAGGGGCCCTTGACTCCATCAGGGGCCCTTGACTCAATCAGGGGCCCTTGACTCCAGGGACGCGTCACTGGAGGCATAGGGGCATTTGACTCCAGCAGAGGCCCTTGACACCAGGGACGCGTCCCTGGAGGCATAGGGGCATTTGACTCCAGCAGGGGACCTTGACAGCAGGGACGCGTCACTGGAGGGACAGCGGCCCTTGACTCAAGCAGGGGCCCTTGACTCCAGCAGGGGCCCTTGACTCCAGCAGGGGCCGTTGCAACCAGGGACGCGTTACTGGAGGCGCAGGGGCCCTTGACTCCAGCAGGGGCCTTTGACTCCAGGGACGCGTCACAGGAGGCGCAGGGGCATTTGACTCCAGCAGGGGCCCTGGACTCCAGCAGGGGCCCTTGACACCAGGGACGCGTCACTGGAGGCGCAGGGGCCCTTGACTACAGCAGGGGCGCTTGACACCAGGGACGCGTCACTGGAGGCGCAGGGGCCCTTGACTACAGCAGGGGCGCTTGACTCCAGGGACGCGTCACTGGAGGCATAGGGGCACTTGACTCCAGCAGGGGCCCTTGACAGCAGGGACGCGTCACTGGAGGGACAGCGGCTCTTGACTCAAGCAGGGGCCCTTGACTCCAGCAGGGGCCCTTGACTCCATCAGGGGCCTTTGACTCCAGGGACGCGTCACAGGAGGCGCAGGGGCCCTTGACTCCAGCAGGGGCCCTTGACTCCAGCAGGGGCCCTTGACACCAGGGACGCGTCACTGGAGGCACAGGGGCCATTGACTCCAGCAGGGGCCCTTGACTCCAGCAGGGGCCCTTTACTCCATCAGGGGCCCTTGACTCCAGGGACGCGTCACTGGAGGCATAGGGGCCCTTGACTCCAGCAGGGGCCCTTGTCTCAAGGGACGCATCACTGGAGGCGCAGGGGCCCTTGACTCCAGCAGGGGCCCTTTACTCCATCAGGGGCCTTGACTCCAGGGACGCGTCACTGGAGTTATAGGGGCACTTGACTCCAGCAGGGGCCCTTGACTCCAGCAGGGGCCCTTGACTCAAGCAGGGGCCCTTGACTCCAGCAGGGGCCCTTGACTCCAGCACGGGCCCTTGACTCCAGCAGGGGCCCTTGACTCAAGCAGGGGCCCTTGACTTCAGGGACGCGTCACTGGAGGCGCAGGGGCACTTGAGTCCAGCAGGGGCCCTTGACACCAGGGACGCGTCACTGGAGGCGCAGGGGCCCTTGACTCCAGGGACGCGTCATAGGAGGCGCAGGGGCACTTGAGTCCAGCAGGGGCCCTTGACTCCAGGGACGCGTCACTGGAGGCACAGGGGCCCTTGACTCCAGCAGTTGCCCTTTACTCCAGGGACGAGTCACTGGAGGCACAGGGGCCCTTGACTCCAGCAGGGGTCCTTGACTCCAGGGATGCGTCATAGGAGGCACAGGGGCCCTTGACTCCATCAGGGGCCCTTGACTCCAGCAGGGGCCCTTGACTCCAGGGACGCGTCACTGGAGACATAGGGGCACTTGACTCCAGCAGGGGCCCTTGACACCAGGGACGCGTCACTGGAGGCACAGCGGCCCTTGACTCCAGCAGGGGCACTTGACTCCATCAGGGGCCCTTGACTCAAGGGACGCGTCACTGGAGGCGCAGGGGCCCTTGACTCCATCAGGGGCCCTTGACTCCAGGGACGCGTCACTGGAGGCATAGGGGCACTTGTCTCCATCAGGGGCCCTTGACTCCAGCAGGGGCCCTTGACACCAGGGACGCGTCACTGGAGGCGCAGGGGCCCTTGACTCCATCAGGGGCCCTTGACTCAATCAGGGGCCCTTGACTCCAGGGATGCGTCACTGGAGGCATAGGGGCATTTGACTCCAGCAGAGGCCCTTGACACCAGGGACGCGTCCCTGGAGGCATAGGGGCATTTGACTCCAGCAGGGGCCCTTGACTCCAGGGACGCTTCACTGGAGGCATAGGGGCATTTGACTCCAGCAGGGGCCCTTGACTCCAGCAGGGGCCGTTGCAACCAGGGACGCGTTACTGGAGGCGCAGGGGCCCTTGACTCCAGCAGGGGCCCTTGACTCCAGGGACGCGTCACTGGAGGCATAGGGGCATTTGACTCCAGCAGGGGCCCTTGACACCAGGGACGCGTCACTGGAGGCATAGGGGCATTTGACTCCAGCAGGGGCCCTTGACTCCAGGGACGCTTCACTGGAGGCATAGGGGCATTTGACTCCAGCAGGGGCCCTTGACTCCAGCAGGGGCCGTTGCAACCAGGGACGCGTTACTGGAGGCGCAGGGGCCCTTGACTCCAGCAGGGGCCCTTGACTCCAGGGACGCGTCACTGGAGGCACAGCGGCGCTTGACTCCAGTAGGGGCCCTGGACTCCAGCAGGGGCCCTTGACTCCAGGGATGCGTCATAGGAGGCACAGGGGCCCTTGACTCCATCAGGGGCACTTGACTCCATCAGGGGCCCTTGACTCCAGCAGGGGCCCTTGACACCAGGGACGCGTCACTGGAGGCACAGGGGCACTTGAGTCCAGCAGGGGCCCTTAACACCAAGGACGCGTCACTGGAGGCACAGGGGCCCTTGACTCAAGCAGGGGCCCTGGACTCCAGCAGGGCCCCTTGACTCCAGCAGGGGCCTTTGACTCCAGGGACGCGTCACTGGAGGCATAGGGGCACTTGTCTCCATCAGGGACCCTTGACTCCAGCAGGGGCCCTTGACACCAGGGACGCGTCACTGGAGGCACAGCGGCCCTTGACTCCAGCAGGGGCACTTGACTCCATCAGGGGCCCTTGACTCAAGGGATGCGTCACTGGAGGCGCAGGGGCCCTTGACTCCATCAGGGGCCCTTGACTCAATAAGGGGCCCTTGACTCCAGGGACGCGTCACTGGAGGCATAGGGGCATTTGACTCCAGCAGGGGCCCTTGACTCCAGGTTGGCGTCACTGGAGGCACAGGGGCCATTGACTCCATCAGGGGCCCTTGACTCCAGCAGGGGCCCTTTACTCCATCAGGGGCCCTTGACTCCAGGGACGCGTCACTGGAGGCATAGGGGCACTTGACTCCAGCAGGGGCCCTTGACACCAGGGACGCGTCACTGGAGGCGCAGGGGCCCTTGACTACAGCAGGGGCGCTTGACACCAGGGACGCGTCACTGGAGGCACAGCGGCCCTTGACTCCAGCAGGGGCCCTTGACTCCAGCAGGGGCCCTTGACTCCATCAGGGGCCCTTGACTCCAGGGACGCGTCACTGGAGGCATAGGGGCACTTGTCTCCATCAGGGGCCCTTGACTCCAGCAGGGGCCCTTGACACCAGGGACGCGTCACTGGAGACACAGCGGGCCTTGACTCCAGCAGGGGCACTTGACTCCATCAGGGGCCCTTGACTCAAGGGACGCGTCACTGGAGGCGCAGGGGCCCTTGTCTCCATCAGGGGCCCTTGACTCAATCAGGGGCCCTTGACTCCAGGGACGCGTCACTGGAGACATAGGGGCATTTGACTCCAGCAGAGGCCCTTGACACCAGGGACGCGTCCCTGGAGGCATAGGGGCATATGACTCCAGCAGGGGCCCTTGACACCAGGGACGCGTCACTGGAGGCATAGGGGCATTTGACTCCAGCAGGGGCCCTGGACACCAGGGATGCGTCACTGGAGGCACAGGGGCCCTTGACTCCAGCAGGGGCCCTTGACTCCAGCAGGGGCCGTTGCAACCAGGGACGCGTTACTGGAGGCGCAGGGGCCCTTGACTCCAGCAGGGGCCCTTGACTCCAGGGACGCGTCACTGGAGGCACAGCGGCGCTTGACTCCAGCAGGGGCCCTGGACTCCAGCAGGGGCCCTTGACTCCAGGGATGCGTCATAAGAGGCACAGGGGCCCTTGACTCCATCAGGGGCCCTTGACTCAATCAGGGGCCCTTGACTCCAGGGACGCGTCACTGGAGACATAGGGGCACTTGACTCCAGCAGGGGCCCTTGACACCAGGGACGCGTCACTGGAGGCACAGCGGCCCTTTACTCCAGCAGGGGCACTTGACTCCATCAGGGGCCCTTGACTCCAGGGACGCGTCACTGGAGGCGCAGGGGCCCTTGACTCCATCAGGGGCCCTTGACTCCATCAGGGGCCTTTGACTCCAGGGACGCGTCACTGGAGGCATAGGGGCACTTGTCTCCATCAGGGACCCTTGACTCCAGCAGGGGCCCTTGACACCAGGGACGCGTCACTGGAGGCACAGCGGCCCTTGACTCCAGCAGGGGCACTTGACTCCATCAGGGGCCCTTGACTCAAGGGACGCGTCACTGGAGGCGCAGGGGCCCTTGACTCCATCAGGGGCCCTTGACTCAATCAGGGGCCCTTGACTCCAGGGACGCGTCACTGGAGGCATAGGGGCATTTGACTCCAGCAGGGGCCCTTGACACCAGGGACGCGTCCCTGGAGGCATAGGGGCATTTGACTCCAGCAGGGGCCCTTGACTCCAGGTTGGCGTCACTGGAGGCACAGGGGCCATTGACTCCATCAGGGGCCCTTGACTCAATCAGGGGCCCTTGACTCCAGGGATGCGTCACTGGAGGCATAGGGGCATTTGACTCCAGCAGAGGCCCTTGACACCAGGGACGCGTCCCTGGAGGCATAGGGGCATTTGACTCCAGCAGGGGCCCTTGACTCCAGGGACGCTTCACTGGAGGCATAGGGGCATTTGACTCCAGCAGGGGCCCTTGACTCCAGCAGGGGCCGTTGCAACCAGGGACGCGTTACTGGAGGCGCAGGGGCCCTTGACTCCAGCAGGGGCCCTTGACTCCAGGGACGCGTCACTGGAGGCATAGGGGCATTTGACTCCAGCAGGGGCCCTTGACACCAGGGACGCGTCACTGGAGGCATAGGGGCATTTGACTCCAGCAGGGGCCCTTGACTCCAGGGACGCTTCACTGGAGGCATAGGGGCATTTGACTCCAGCAGGGGCCCTTGACTCCAGCAGGGGCCGTTGCAACCAGGGACGCGTTACTGGAGGCGCAGGGGCCCTTGACTCCAGCAGGGGCCCTTGACTCCAGGGACGCGTCACTGGAGGCACAGCGGCGCTTGACTCCAGTAGGGGCCCTGGACTCCAGCAGGGGCCCTTGACTCCAGGGATGCGTCATAGGAGGCACAGGGGCCCTTGACTCCATCAGGGGCACTTGACTCCATCAGGGGCCCTTGACTCCAGCAGGGGCCCTTGACACCAGGGACGCGTCACTGGAGGCACAGGGGCACTTGAGTCCAGCAGGGGCCCTTAACACCAAGGACGCGTCACTGGAGGCACAGGGGCCCTTGACTCAAGCAGGGGCCCTGGACTCCAGCAGGGCCCCTTGACTCCAGCAGGGGCCTTTGACTCCAGGGACGCGTCACTGGAGGCATAGGGGCACTTGTCTCCATCAGGGACCCTTGACTCCAGCAGGGGCCCTTGACACCAGGGACGCGTCACTGGAGGCACAGCGGCCCTTGACTCCAGCAGGGGCACTTGACTCCATCAGGGGCCCTTGACTCAAGGGATGCGTCACTGGAGGCGCAGGGGCCCTTGACTCCATCAGGGGCCCTTGACTCAATAAGGGGCCCTTGACTCCAGGGACGCGTCACTGGAGGCATAGGGGCATTTGACTCCAGCAGGGGCCCTTGACTCCAGGTTGGCGTCACTGGAGGCACAGGGGCCATTGACTCCATCAGGGGCCCTTGACTCCAGCAGGGGCCCTTTACTCCATCAGGGGCCCTTGACTCCAGGGACGCGTCACTGGAGGCATAGGGGCACTTGACTCCAGCAGGGGCCCTTGACACCAGGGACGCGTCACTGGAGGCGCAGGGGCCCTTGACTACAGCAGGGGCGCTTGACACCAGGGACGCGTCACTGGAGGCACAGCGGCCCTTGACTCCAGCAGGGGCCCTTGACTCCAGCAGGGGCCCTTGACTCCATCAGGGGCCCTTGACTCCAGGGACGCGTCACTGGAGGCATAGGGGCACTTGTCTCCATCAGGGGCCCTTGACTCCAGCAGGGGCCCTTGACACCAGGGACGCGTCACTGGAGACACAGCGGGCCTTGACTCCAGCAGGGGCACTTGACTCCATCAGGGGCCCTTGACTCAAGGGACGCGTCACTGGAGGCGCAGGGGCCCTTGTCTCCATCAGGGGCCCTTGACTCAATCAGGGGCCCTTGACTCCAGGGACGCGTCACTGGAGACATAGGGGCATTTGACTCCAGCAGAGGCCCTTGACACCAGGGACGCGTCCCTGGAGGCATAGGGGCATATGACTCCAGCAGGGGCCCTTGACACCAGGGACGCGTCACTGGAGGCATAGGGGCATTTGACTCCAGCAGGGGCCCTGGACACCAGGGATGCGTCACTGGAGGCACAGGGGCCCTTGACTCCAGCAGGGGCCCTTGACTCCAGCAGGGGCCGTTGCAACCAGGGACGCGTTACTGGAGGCGCAGGGGCCCTTGACTCCAGCAGGGGCCCTTGACTCCAGGGACGCGTCACTGGAGGCACAGCGGCGCTTGACTCCAGCAGGGGCCCTGGACTCCAGCAGGGGCCCTTGACTCCAGGGATGCGTCATAAGAGGCACAGGGGCCCTTGACTCCATCAGGGGCCCTTGACTCAATCAGGGGCCCTTGACTCCAGGGACGCGTCACTGGAGACATAGGGGCACTTGACTCCAGCAGGGGCCCTTGACACCAGGGACGCGTCACTGGAGGCACAGCGGCCCTTTACTCCAGCAGGGGCACTTGACTCCATCAGGGGCCCTTGACTCCAGGGACGCGTCACTGGAGGCGCAGGGGCCCTTGACTCCATCAGGGGCCCTTGACTCCATCAGGGGCCTTTGACTCCAGGGACGCGTCACTGGAGGCATAGGGGCACTTGTCTCCATCAGGGACCCTTGACTCCAGCAGGGGCCCTTGACACCAGGGACGCGTCACTGGAGGCACAGCGGCCCTTGACTCCAGCAGGGGCACTTGACTCCATCAGGGGCCCTTGACTCAAGGGACGCGTCACTGGAGGCGCAGGGGCCCTTGACTCCATCAGGGGCCCTTGACTCAATCAGGGGCCCTTGACTCCAGGGACGCGTCACTGGAGGCATAGGGGCATTTGACTCCAGCAGGGGCCCTTGACACCAGGGACGCGTCCCTGGAGGCATAGGGGCATTTGACTCCAGCAGGGGCCCTTGACTCCAGGTTGGCGTCACTGGAGGCACAGGGGCCATTGACTCCATCAGGGGCCCTTGACTCCAGCAGGGGCCCTTGACTCCATCAGGGGCCCTTGACTCCAGGGACGCGTCACTGGAGGCATAGGGGCACTTGACTCCAGCAGGGGCCCTTGACACCAGGGACGCGTCACTGGAGGCACAGCGGCGCTTGACTCCAGTAGGGGCCCTGGACTCCAGCAGGGGCCCTTGACTCCAGGGATGCGTCATAGGAGGCACAGGGGCCCTTGACTCCATCAGGGGCACTTGACTCCATCAGGGGCCCTTGACTCCAGCAGGGGCCCTTGACACCAGGGACGCGTCACTGGAGGCACAGGGGCACTTGAGTCCAGCAGGGGCCCTTAACACCAAGGACGCGTCACTGGAGGCACAGGGGCCCTTGACTCAAGCAGGGGCCCTGGACTCCAGCAGGGGCCCTTGACTCCAGCAGGGGCCTTTGACTCCAGGGTCGCGTCACTGGAGGCATAGGGGCACTTGTCTCCATCAGGGACCCTTGACTCCAGCAGGGGCCCTTGACACCAGGGACGCGTCACTGGAGGCACAGCGGCCCTTGACTCCAGCAGGGGCACTTGACTCCATCAGGGGCCCTTGACTCAAGGGATGCGTCACTGGAGGCGCAGGGGCCCTTGACTCCATCAGGGGCCCTTGACTCCAGCAGGGGCCCTTGACTCCAGGGATGCGTCATAGGAGGCACAGGGGCCCTTGACTCCATCAGGGGCCCTTGACTCAATCAGGGGCCCTTGACTCCAGGGACGCGTCACTGGAGACATAGGGGCACTTGACTCCAGCAGGGGCCCTTGACACCAGGGACGCGTCACTGGAGGCACAGCGGCCCTTGACTCCAGCAGGGGCCTTTGACTCCAGGGACGCGTCACTGGAGGCATAGGGGCACTTGTCTCCATCAGGGACCCTTGACTCCAGCAGGGGCCCTTGACACCAGGGACGCGTCACTGGAGGCACAGCGGCCCGTGACTCCAGCAGGGGCACTTGACTCCATCAGGGGCCCTTGACTCAAGGGACGCGTCACTGGAGGCGCAGGGGCCCTTGACTCCATCAGGGGCCCTTGACTCAATCAGGGGCCCTTGACTCCAGGGACGCGTCACTGGAGGCATAGGGGCATTTGACTCCAGCAGAGGCCCTTTACACCAGGGACGCGTCCCTGGAGGCATAGGGGCATTTGACTCCAGCAGGGGCCCTTGACTCCAGGTTGGCGTCACTGGAGGCACAGGGGCCATTGACTCCATCAGGGGCCCTTGACTCCAGCAGGGGCCCTTTACTCCATCAGGGGCCCTTGACTCCAGGGACGCGTCACTGGAGGCATAGGGGCACTTGACTCCAGCAGGGGCCCTTGACACCAGGGACGCGTCACTGGAGGCACAGCGGCCCTTGACTCCAGCAGGGGCCCTTGACTCCAGCAGGGGCCCTTGACTCCATCAGTGGCCCTTGACTCCAGGGACGCGTCACTGGAGGCATAGGGGCACTTGTCTCCATCAGGGGCCCTTGACTCCAGCAGGGGCCCTTGACACCAGGGACGCGTCACTGGAGGCACAGCGGGCCTTGACTCCAGCAGGGGCACTTGACTCCATCAGGGGCCCTTGACTCAAGGGACGCGTCACTGGAGGCGCAGGGGCCCTTGACTCCATCAGGGGCCCTTGACTCAATCAGGGGCCCTTGACTCCAGGGACGCGTCACTGGAGACATAGGGGCATTTGACTCCAGCAGGGGCCCTTGACACCAGGGACGCGTCACTGGAGGCATAGGGGCATTTGACTCCAGCAGGGGCCCTGAACACCAGGGATGCGTCACTGGAGGCACAGCGGCCCTTGACTCCAGCAGGGGCCGTTGCAACCAGGGACGCGTTACTGGAGGCGCAGGGGCCCTTGACTCCAGCAGGGGCCCTGGACTCCAGCAGGGGCCCTTGACTCCAGGGATGCGTCATAAGAGGCACAGGGGCCCTTGACTCCATCAGGGGCCTTTGACTCCAGGGACGCGTCACAGGAGGCGCAGGGGCCCTTGACTCCAGCAGGGGCCCTTGACTCCAGCAGGGGCCCTTGACACCAGGGACGCGTCACTGGAGGCGCAGGGGCCCTTGACTCCATCAGGGGCCCTTGACTCCATCAGGGGCCCTTTACTCAAGGGACGCATCACTGGAGGCGCAGGGGCCCTTGACTCCAGCAGGGGCCCTTGACTCCAGCAGGGGCCCTTTACTCCATCAGGGGCCCTTGACTCCAGGGACGCGTCACTGGAGGCACAGCGACCCTTGACTCCAGCAGGGGCCCTTGACACCAGGGACGCGTCACTGGAGGCACAGCGGCCCTTGACTCCAGCAGCGGCCCTTGACTCCAGCAGGGGCCCTTGACTCCAGGGACGCGTCACTGGAGGAACAGGGGCCATTGACTCCATCAGGGGCCCTTGACTCCAGCAGGGGCCCTTTACTCCATCAGGGGCCCTTGATTCCAGGGACGCGTCACTGGAGGCGCAGGGGCCCTTGACTCCCGGGACGCGTCATAGGAGGCGCAGGGGCACTTGAGTCCAGCAGGGGCCCTTGACTCCAGGGACGCGTCACTGGAGGCACAGGGGCCCTTGACTCCAGCAGTTGCCCTTTACTCCAGGGACGAGTCACTGGAGGCACAGGGGCCCTTGACTCCAGCAGGGGCCCTTGACTCCAGCAGGGGCCCTTGACTCCAGCAGGGGCCCTTGACTCCAGGGATGCGTCATAGGAGGCACAGGGGCCCTTGACTCCATCAGGGGCCCTTGACTCAATCAGGGGCCCTTGACTCCAGGGACGCGTCACTGGAGACATAGGGGCACTTGACTCCAGCAGGGGCCCTTGACACCAGGGACGCGTCACTGGAGGCACAGCGGCCCTTGACTCCAGCAGGGGCACTTGACTCCATCAGGGGCCCTTGACTCAAGGGACGCGTCACTGGAGGCGCAGGGGCCCTTGACTCCATCAGGGGCCCTTGACTCCATCAGGGGCCTTTGACTCCAGGGACGCGTCACTGGAGGCATAGGGGCACTTGACTCCATCAGGGGCCCTTGACTCCAGCAGGGGCCCTTGACACCAGGGACGCGTCACTGGAGGCACAGGGGCACTTGAGTCCAGCAGGGGCCCTTAACACCAAGGACGCGTCACTGGAGGCACAGGGGCCCTTGACTCAAGCAGGGGCCCTGGACTCCAGCAGGGGCCCTTGACTCCAGCAGGGGCCTTTGACTCCAGGGTCGCGTCACTGGAGGCATAGGGGCACTTGTCTCCATCAGGGACCCTTGACTCCAGCAGGGGCCCTTGACACCAGGGACGCGTCACTGGAGGCACAGCGGCCCTTGACTCCAGCAGGGGCACTTGACTCCATCAGGGGCCCTTGACTCAAGGGATGCGTCACTGGAGGCGCAGGGGCCCTTGACTCCATCAGGGGCCCTTGACTCCAGCAGGGGCCCTTGACTCCAGGGATGCGTCATAGGAGGCACAGGGGCCCTTGACTCCATCAGGGGCCCTTGACTCAATCAGGGGCCCTTGACTCCAGGGACGCGTCACTGGAGACATAGGGGCACTTGACTCCAGCAGGGGCCCTTGACACCAGGGACGCGTCACTGGAGGCACAGCGGCCCTTGACTCCAGCAGGGGCCTTTGACTCCAGGGACGCGTCACTGGAGGCATAGGGGCACTTGTCTCCATCAGGGACCCTTGACTCCAGCAGGGGCCCTTGACACCAGGGACGCGTCACTGGAGGCACAGCGGCCCGTGACTCCAGCAGGGGCACTTGACTCCATCAGGGGCCCTTGACTCAAGGGACGCGTCACTGGAGGCGCAGGGGCCCTTGACTCCATCAGGGGCCCTTGACTCAATCAGGGGCCCTTGACTCCAGGGACGCGTCACTGGAGGCATAGGGGCATTTGACTCCAGCAGAGGCCCTTTACACCAGGGACGCGTCCCTGGAGGCATAGGGGCATTTGACTCCAGCAGGGGCCCTTGACTCCAGGTTGGCGTCACTGGAGGCACAGGGGCCATTGACTCCATCAGGGGCCCTTGACTCCAGCAGGGGCCCTTTACTCCATCAGGGGCCCTTGACTCCAGGGACGCGTCACTGGAGGCATAGGGGCACTTGACTCCAGCAGGGGCCCTTGACTCCAGGGACGCTTCACTGGAGGCATAGGGGCATTTGACTCCAGCAGGGGCCCTTGACTCCAGCAGGGGCCGTTGCAACCAGGGACGCGTTACTGGAGGCGCAGGGGCCCTTGACTCCAGCAGGGGCCCTTGACTCCAGGGACGCGTCACTGGAGGCACAGCGGCGCTTGACTCCAGTAGGGGCCCTGGACTCCAGCAGGGGCCCTTGACTCCAGGGATGCGTCATAGGAGGCACAGGGGCCCTTGACTCCATCAGGGGCACTTGACTCCATCAGGGGCCCTTGACTCCAGCAGGGGCCCTTGACACCAGGGACGCGTCACTGGAGGCACAGGGGCACTTGAGTCCAGCAGGGGCCCTTAACACCAAGGACGCGTCACTGGAGGCACAGGGGCCCTTGACTCAAGCAGGGGCCCTGGACTCCAGCAGGGCCCCTTGACTCCAGCAGGGGCCTTTGACTCCAGGGACGCGTCACTGGAGGCATAGGGGCACTTGTCTCCATCAGGGACCCTTGACTCCAGCAGGGGCCCTTGACACCAGGGACGCGTCACTGGAGGCACAGCGGCCCTTGACTCCAGCAGGGGCACTTGACTCCATCAGGGGCCCTTGACTCAAGGGATGCGTCACTGGAGGCGCAGGGGCCCTTGACTCCATCAGGGGCCCTTGACTCAATAAGGGGCCCTTGACTCCAGGGACGCGTCACTGGAGGCATAGGGGCATTTGACTCCAGCAGGGGCCCTTGACTCCAGGTTGGCGTCACTGGAGGCACAGGGGCCATTGACTCCATCAGGGGCCCTTGACTCCAGCAGGGGCCCTTTACTCCATCAGGGGCCCTTGACTCCAGGGACGCGTCACTGGAGGCATAGGGGCACTTGACTCCAGCAGGGGCCCTTGACACCAGGGACGCGTCACTGGAGGCGCAGGGGCCCTTGACTACAGCAGGGGCGCTTGACACCAGGGACGCGTCACTGGAGGCACAGCGGCCCTTGACTCCAGCAGGGGCCCTTGACTCCAGCAGGGGCCCTTGACTCCATCAGGGGCCCTTGACTCCAGGGACGCGTCACTGGAGGCATAGGGGCACTTGTCTCCATCAGGGGCCCTTGACTCCAGCAGGGGCCCTTGACACCAGGGACGCGTCACTGGAGACACAGCGGGCCTTGACTCCAGCAGGGGCACTTGACTCCATCAGGGGCCCTTGACTCAAGGGACGCGTCACTGGAGGCGCAGGG
Source organism: Rhamphochromis longiceps (assembly GCF_057381845.1). Taxonomy (NCBI): domain Eukaryota; kingdom Metazoa; phylum Chordata; class Actinopteri; order Cichliformes; family Cichlidae; genus Rhamphochromis; species Rhamphochromis longiceps. Next base: position 22,377,582 of record NC_140559.1, on the reverse strand, counting down.
GCCCTTGTCTCCATCAGGGGCCCTTGACTCAATCAGGGGCCCTTGACTCCAGGGACGCGTCACTGGAGACATAGGGGCATTTGACTCAAGCAGAGGCCCTTGACACCAGGGACGCGTCCCTGGAGGCATAGGGGCATATGACTCCAGCAGGGGCCCTTGACACCAGGGACGCGTCACTGGAGGCATAGGGGCATTTGACTCCAGCAGGGGCCCTGGACACCAGGGATGCGTCACTGGAGGCACAGGGGCCCTTGACTCCAGCAGGGGCCCTTGACTCCAGCAGGGGCCGTTGCAACCAGGGACGCGTTACTGGAGGCGCAGGGGCCCTTGACTCCAGCAGGGGCCCTTGACTCCAGGGACGCGTCACTGGAGGCACAGCGGCGCTTGACTCCAGCAGGGGCCCTGGACTCCAGCAGGGGCCCTTGACTCCAGGGATGCGTCATAAGAGGCACAGGGGCCCTTGACTCCATCAGGGGCCCTTGACTCAATCAGGGGCCCTTGACTCCAG